>NW_027507685.1:179802016-180402016 GCF_037356315.1 Lithobates pipiens | reverse complement strand
GACCAGACTCACCAATCCAGAGCCAAAATAGGTCACCAGCTCCATATGGAGGATCTCCACTCCGTAGCGCCATTTAAATGATGTCCATTGTGGCCCATTTCTATGTCTGTACATATGTTATTACTTTTTATATATCATCTCTCTAATACCTATTTTTAATGAGGATATTGTTATTAATATTATCTTTGATATTGATCTTTTATTCATTGAATTGATTTTTAGACCATTTGATTTACTTGATATTTGGTATTTTATCAACTTATGTAACTCTTTTGTCACTTTCTGCACATACCACCTATAGGTACGCACACATATCTTATATACATTAATGGCTGGCAAACCTATTTTGGTTATGGATTGGTGAGTCTGGTCTCCCCTGGTGGTGATATGTGCCAGTGCTGCAACGACTGGGTGAGCCTTGTGTAGTAACGTTAGTTTAGGGAGGAAATGTCATCATCTGCCCCCCCCCCCCCTACTTTCCACACTATATCTAGATTGGGCATTTACACCAGTTAATCGATATTGATGGCTGCTAGCCTTTTGTTCCTTGCCAGATATGCTGTCCCCTGTAGTCATCAATCAATTGCTTCATCCATGTGGATCTTACTACCATCCTCTAGTGGGCATTACTTTTTGGCCGTGGGCCACTCACAGAAATGGGAGGTGTCTCTGGGCCCCTCTGGGAGGTTCCCGTTTGAATGCATATTGGTGCATATGTGTATATATACAGTATCTCACAAAAGTGGGTACACCCCTCACATTTTTTGTAAATATAGTTATTATATCTTTTCATGTGACAACACTGACGAAATTACACTTTGCTACAATGTAAAGTAGTGAGTTTACAGCCAGTGTAAATTTGATGTCGTCATGGAGGAGTGGAAGAGGACTCCAGTGGAAACCTGTGAAGTTCTGGTGAACTACATGCACAAGAGAGTTAAGCCAGTGCTGGAAAATAATGGTGGCCACACAAAATATTGACACTTTGAGCCCAGTTTGGACATTTTCACTTAGGGGTGTACTCACTTTTGTTGCCGGCAGTTTAGACATTAATGGCTGTGTGTTGAATTATTTTGAGGGGACAGCAAATTTACACTGTTATACAAGCTGTACACTCACTACATTACATTGTAGCAAAGAGTAATTTCTTCAGTGTTGTCACATGAAAAGATATAATAAAATATTTACAAAAATGTGAGGGGTGTACTCACATTTGTGAGATACTGTATATGGGTAGCTAAAGGAGATAACACTGCTCGGGTCTGAGGAAGAAGGTAATCCTTCGAAATGCGTCAACTGGAAACAGACCTTGAAACCTCCTCTGTTACCATCTGAAGTCTGTAGTTTTTAGACCAATTTCTGTAATCTGGAAACTATTTGTATTGCACATTTTCTCTCAATTGTTTGTGAGTAGTTCTATGATTTACTTTTAAATAAAATATATCTGAGGATAATGCACAAGGTAGGTGCGCCCCTTTTTTATTTTTCCTACTGATTGCTAGGGCACCCCTATCCCTGAGGGCAGCAAGGCCTGAGGCATTATCCGCTCCGAAACGTAGTCCACCTGGTGATCCACTTGTGCGCAGGAGTGTTTGTTTTCTATCAAACTACTTCAGCTCTTCACCCCCCTTCTCCTATTCCCTGATCCAGTAGGTGGAGCTAAATTAAAGCTAATCATATCCCACCTACTGGACTAGGGAATATGAGAAGGGGGAGAAGAGCTGGAGCTGCGATTCCCTCAGCCAGGGAAAAGAACAGAAGTATATCAATTCTCTTTCTGTATCTCTCTTGCAGCTGCACTTGTTACAGGCAGCTACAGAGGAAACTGCCTGCCCCCTCATCGGCACTGTTTATGCCGATGAGGGGGCAAGTACTAAAGGACGGCATGAGGAGTAGGGGGTGGGCTATGATTGGTGTTCCAGCACAGGATTCTGGGATTTAGCCTGGATTGGCAGGACACTGGGATTTAATGAAAATCTCAGAACAATTCTACCCAGTATAGGGAAGTTGGGAGGTACATGCACAGCGTGATTAGGGTGTGCTCAGGCACACCCAGCACACGCCAATGCATAGAACAGGTTATGGCAATCGGCAAGCAGGACCATCAAATGACATATCTGCCCTAGGTTTTTGCGGGTATGTTATTGGGATCAACTGAATGAGACATTGTCACAGAAGTCTAAGCCAGTTGACTTTATTAATCTGGATTAATGGTGTCTTCAGAAGTGGAGAATGAGACTATAAAAGCTGTACTGTTAAGAAAGAGATAGGCAAAGATAAGTCAGAGCGCCCTTCTGCACATAATGCTGGGGAGGGCTATGTAGATAGAGGATAAGTGGAGAAGAAAGATGGAAAGAAAAGAGAAGAGGAATAGAAGCAAGAAGCAGGGATGGGTTGAGAGTGGAGTAGGTGGGAGGAGGGTTAAGGAGAAAGTACCCCAGAGGCCAACGTATTGAGGGGGCTAGTTTTGGGCAGTCTATTTTGCAAGTACAATTAGAATGTAGTTAGGTGCAGAATATTGCAAGTGGGCTTTCTTTACGATGACTTCCCGTGGATCTTTATGAAAGTTGACTTAGAGGACTATATTGACCATGGTGTATACCCAAATCCATAATGGTTGACTTTGGGACATGTCCACCAAATGTGCTTTGTGTCTCCCAGATCAAAGCACCCCCAAAAGAATGTGAATGGGTAAAAAGGTAAAAGCTGGGCTATTCTGACAGGAGTATAATACCATTGTGACAATATTTTATAAGAATTTTCCAAGGTGAGCACATTGCACAAGCATTTGAAAAAGAACAACCATATGTTATTCGAGTCCTCAGGAGGAGAGAGTGGCGTTAAAATCCAGTTCCCACTGTGGGCACTATAATGGAGATAGATTGTAGGAGTTATTCAAGAGTATAGAGTAAAGAGACCAGTCCCTGAGTTGTTGGGCAAGATTTACATTTTGATTCAAATGGTTGGGTACTAATGTTTTTTAAGGTATGAGTCCACTAGGTGACAGATTTGAAGATAATAGAATAGTTCAGTGCTGGGAATGTAGTGGGAGTCTTTAAGCTGTGGAAAGGTGCGAACTCTATGTGTATCTAATAGAGAATGTATCATAGTGCGGCCTCACATATACCACCATCGATAGCTCTGGGGGTTTTACGGAACGGGGGGGGCAATTAAAAATCTGTAAGAGTGAAAGGTGGGGAGATTTCAAGCATGCCAAATATTTAATAGTCCCAGATCTAAAGAGTGTGGGCTAGGATTGGGTCAAGGGGCTGGAAGCGTAGTGAATTGGTTAATCCAGAGGAGAAGGCATATGGTTGATATAAACCACATTTTTCAAGTCTATTAAGTCCACAAAATGAAAGTGAACTGGGGGGGGTGGGGGGTGGGAATTTAAGCAGGTGTACAAACGTAGGAGATATTGGGAACACCATGTCCTAATCTGGATTTAGTTTTTTTAATTTAATACATTTCTTTAAAATCTGGGTCTAGTGGATCCTCAGATAAAGTTGACTACTTGAATTTGCAAGTAGCAAAGTATGTGTGATGAGATGAGAAGGGATTGGACTCTAAAACTGGTACAATAGTTTGGGGAAAAAAGGAAATTTTGACGGTATTCCACAAGATGTGTTTTTATACCAGGACTTTAGTAACTGTTTAGGGACTGGAGGCGGGGGGAGTTGGCTTTAAACAAGGAATGCAAGATGGGGCAAGGATGATTTCAAGGTATGGGACGGTGCACATCCATGTAATCAGATCATTAACAATTTTACAACACAACAGAACAGCTACTGGTACATAGGCCAGCCTGGTAGATAGTGTTTGGGGCCACTATGTTCAAATCTCGCTCCACATACCCTAAACTAGCCTTCATTAAATGGCAGACAGTCAGGACCCAGACTGAATTACGTTCCTGTCCAGACCGTCAACCCCCCAGTCTGCAGTGCTAGACCCCCGCTGCATTACTGTCATTGGCTGAAAGTACCGCCGGCATAGTAGCAACCAATGATGTCACCTGTGCACCCTGCCCCCTTCAGCAAGTTTCTCAAGTGAGCTCCTGCCCCCTGCAGCATGCTTTTTTTTCAAGCTCCTGCACCCTACCTCCCTGGCTACAGCGACTGATCCATCAAGTATACTTTTCTACCAATATACAGGATGCACTGTGGTGGTTCACAACTGAAATTTAATGATGGGACACCTGGTGTATGTAGTAAAGCAGGGGCGTGGCACGGCAGTGAGAGAGGATGTGCGATGTAAGAGGACGTGCAGGATAGAGCTCCTCTGCTGATCCTCACTTCTAACCTTTAACCAGACATCAATGGTACACTGAGCCACACCAGCGCCACGTAAGTTCTGGTTGTGTCTGTCGGATTGCTGTCCTCGTCTGTCGGCTTGTCCCTTGCTTGCTCTCGGCCTCCTTCCCGGCTCCAGTTGGCTTGCTTACTTCCCAGTTGGCTCAGTTACCTCCCGCCGTACCCCCCCCCCCCCCCACTATAACATCACCATCCGTGTTTAGGGTGTGCGTAGAACGAGGGAACGGTGATAAAGAGTGGACCAGTGCGAGCCTGCCAGGATGACACGGTGGGATAAGAAAGACACAGAGGCTGCTGATCACTCTATTACTGAGTGTCCTCCACACCTCAGTGCTCTCTGAAGGACAGGCCTCAAGACATCACCGCTCGGCTTGAGAAATTTGCCCATATACCTACTATGGCTAAAGGTGAACCTCTGACCACAGTTTCCAGCTTAATGCAAGGATTAGCCATAGAGGGAGTTTCGGTGGGACCAGCTACAATCCAGGGTATGGAGGGAGAGGCAGCTCTATGGGATCAACCGGTTGAGTAATGCTTCTTCAGAGAATGGCCTACATAATACCTCTCTTAAATACTCAAATACATTAAATACCTCAAATAATTCAAACGTAGAGCTTGTAACTATGTTGGCAGATATAATGAAGGCTATTAAAGAGGAAGTAAACCCTGATGGGTTCACCTTCCAAAAAGTGCACCCTGGACTAGTCCTAAAAGAGAATTTAAAGAGTGGTCTGATATACCCCTAGCCTCATATTTGATTTCACGAAGATATGGTAACAGGGGGTAAGTTCCCAAGGCCAAGTCTATTCTAGATAGAGTTTTATGGGTACTAGAAAAACATGAAAATTGCCTACTTGTTGAATTGTGCTGTCTCCAGAGATCTATCAACCCTACCTTTGCTACATATCTAGCAAAGGCCGTAGACCCTGACAGAATTTGCTTATCCAATTAATGATATTTACCTATTGAGGGATCCATATAGTTCAGGGATATATCTCCAGCTGTTGCAAAACTACAAGTCCCATCATGCCTCTGGGTGTCATGCTTCTGGCTGTCAGAGTCTTGCTATGCCTGGGACTTGTAGTTCTGCAACAGTTTGAGGTCCACTAATTGCATATCCCTGATATAGTTGTTAAAGTCCCCTAATAATAACCATGCATAAAACGGCCTTTACTGTCCTCCTTAACCTATCTACATAGAACATCCCCTCTATTAGATATAAGTAAAGAAACTCCTCTAGAGTATGATGTATGTGTAGAGTGATATAGAGTATTAAACTGCTTCCTCTTTAAGTAATGCAGAGTATAAGTGTAAATGAGTTTTCTGAAGACAGATTATTGAAGGAGAGAATCTCTTTAACCACTTAATAACCGCCCTATAGCCGAATGACGGCTACAGGGCGGTTTCTTAACTCTGGGAGGCCGTCATATGACGTCCTCCCAGAATTCCGTTCTCGCGCGCCCCCTGGGGCGCGCACTCGAGAGCATCCGTGACCGCTCATAGCGGCCATTTACCACGTGATCGCTCCGTCAAATGACGGAGTGATCACTTGTAAACAAACCGGTGTCATGTTATGACACCGGTTCCTCCCTCCCCCTCTCTGTACCGATCGGAACAGCGGAGGGGGAAGAGATCGGTGTCATCTGCAGTGCCCACATCGCTGCTCACCGAAAATTAACCCCTCAATTCCCTGCAAATACTCTGCAATACCCTGCCATTACTCTGCATTACTCTGCAATACCCTGCAATACCCTGCAATACCCTGCATTACTCTGCATTACTCTGCAATACCCTGCATTACTCTGCATTACTCTGCAATACTCTGCAATACCCTGCAATACTCTGCAATACCCTGCAATACTCTGCAATACCCTGCAATACTCTGCAATACCCTGCATTACTCTGCATTACTCTGCAATACCCTGCAATACTCTGCATTACCCTGCAATGCTCTGCAATGCTCTGCAACACCCGCCAATACCCTGCAACACTCTGCAACACTCTGCAATGCTCTGCAACACCCACCAATACCCTGCAACACTCTGCAATGCTCTGCAACACCCGCCAATACCGTGCAACACTCTGCAATGCTCTACAACACCCTCCAATATCCTGCAACGCAATACTCTGCAACGCCATACTCTGAGATACCCAGCCATACTCTGAGATACCCAGCCATAGTCGGTGATACCCTGCAATACCCAGCCATAGACACCCCCCTCCCGCCGCCCTCCGGTGCTTCTACCGACTCGCCAATATGATCAAATCCAGAATCTTTTTTTTTTTTTCAGGCTTTCCAGCTTAGAGATGAGATGCGGGGTCTTATTGACCCCATATCTCACTGTAAAGAGGACCTGTCATGCCATATTCCTATTACAAGGGATGTTTACATTCCTTGTAATAGGAATAAAAGTGATCAAAAAATTTATTTTTGGGGAAAAAAATGTCAAACTAAAATAAATAAAGTAAAATGAACAATACATTTTTTATTTTTTTTTAAAGCGCCCCTGTCCCCATGTGCTCGCATGCAGAAGCGAACGCATACGTAAGTCCCGCCCACATATGAAAACGGTGTTCAAACCACACATGTGAGGTATCGCTGCGAACGTTAGAGCGAGAGCAATAATTCTAGCCCTAGACCTCCTCTGTAACTCAAAACATATAACCAGTAAAAAAAAAAAAAATCGTCGCCTATGGGGATTTTTAAGTAGCGATGTTTGGCGCCATTCCACAAGCCTGTGCAATTTTGAAGAGTGACATGTTAGGTATCGATTTACTCTGTGTAACTTCATCTTTCACATTATGTAAAAATTGGGCTAACTTTACTGTTTTTTTTTTTTTTTTTTTTAAGCACAAAACAGTTTTTTTTCCAAAAAAAAGCATTCGAAAAATTGCTGCGCAAATACCGTGCGAGATAAAAAGTTGCAACGACCACCATTGTATTCTCCAGGGTGTTTACTAAAAAAACATATATAATGTTTTGGGATTCGATGTAATTTTCTAGCAAATTAATGATGATTTTTACATGTAGGAGAGAAATGTCAGAATTGTCCTGGGTGCTCCAGAACGCCTGATGGCGCTCCATGCATGTTGGGCCTCTGTATGTGGCCACACTGTGTAAAAGTCTCACACATGTGGTATCACCGTACTCGGGAGTAATAGCAGAATGTGTTTTGGGGTGTAATTTGTGGTATGCATGTGCTGTGTGAGAAATAAACTGATAATATGACAATTTTGTGAAAAAAAAAAAATCTTGATTTTGCAAAGAATTGTGGGAAAAAATGACAACTTCAAAAAACTCATCATGCCTCTTACTAAATACCTTGGAATGTCTTCTTTCCAAAAAGGGGTCATTTGGGGGGGTATTTGTACTTTTCTGGCATGCTAGGGTCTCAAGAATTGAAATAGGCCGTCAGTACTTCAGGTGTGATCAATTTTCAGATATTGGCACCATAGCTTGTGGACTCTATAACTTTCACAAAGACCAAATAATATCCACCAATTTGTACTTATTTTTACCAAAGATATGTAGTGGTATAAATTTTGGCCAAAATTTATGAAGAAAAAATTACTAATCTGCTAAATTTTATAACAGAAACGAAGAAAAATTAATTTTTTTACAGAATTTTCTGTATTTTTTCTTTTATAGCACAAAAAATAAAAAACCCAGCGGTGATTAAATACCACCAAAAGAAAGCTCCATTTGTGTGAAAAAAAGGACAAAAAATTCATATAGGTCCAGTGTTGCATGACTGAGTAATTGTCATTCAAAATGTGAGAGCACCGAAAGCTGAAAATTGGTCTGGTTATTAAGGGTGTTTAAGTGCCCAGTGGTCAAGTGGTTAATGAGGTAAACACTGATTGCCACTTAGAGGGGGTACTAAGATCTCTAATAATCCATGAGATTAGCACTTCACTCAGAGGGACCATATAAAACTAGTAACATCCATATCGTTCAAGGAAAAAAAACGAATGCAACAAATATGAATATCTTTTAAGCTTGTCAATCCAATCCATGCCACCTTCATCCCCCCCCCCCCCAAATCCAACCTCCACGGCGTCCGACCCCACAAAACTCCAGTAGGGGGAGATAAGGGAGAGATCAAGGAGAGAGAGAGAGAGAGCAAGGAAAGGAAAAAATATAACTATCTACCAAGAGATGCACACAAACCAACATACAAGACAAACAAGGACATAATTGACATAACAAAACATGGATGCACACATACACATAAGGGCTATATGATCAAGTGGGCCTCAAAGATAGCACTCTCTCTGCCCTTTTTTCTCCTTTTCATCCCAGAATATCAAATCAATCCTCTCCACAAAAAAAACCCAAAATGATTTGGGGGATTAATTTGGCCGCCTATAATTGTCCAACCACTAAATGCAAAACAATTTGTAGTCCCCTGCAACACTACTCTTAAGCCGCGTACACACGGGCGGACTGTATGGCCAACTTAGTCCGTCAGACAATCCGACGGACAGTCCGTCCTACTTTCGAATGAACGGACTTGACCACACACGGATGAACAACAGTCCGTCGAAAGCTTGCGCGATGACGTGTACAACACGTACGACGGCACTAGAAATAGGAAGTCCAATACACAGCAATGCAACCTTTCGCCGTGTAAATCCTTTCTGAGCATGCGCCATACTTAGTCCGTCGAACTAGCCTACTCACGAGCGGACTGTCCGCTGAAACCAAAGTTGGACGGACAATATTACGGAAATTCCGAAATACTTAGTCCGCCAGACTGCACACTGAAAAAGTCAACTGAAGCCCATGTGTACGCGGCCTTAGTCTCGCTGGAAACAGTATAGAGTAGAACAGTTCTATCTGCCTCAGTCACCGCTTCACCTTCATAAATCCTGCTCACTGACGCTGCACTGCTGCTGAAAAATCAGGAAAAAAACATATCTTTGACCCATCCAACCATATGTCTCGAAGTTGTCTGGCTCTCTGCAAAATGATGTCTCTGTCTTGAATGGAGTGAAATGTTCTGCTCCTAAAGTGGATGTGAGACAATTCTCTATGAATTTGACTTGTGTATTTCCTTCTACCCATTCAGGAAGACCTACTATCCTAATATTATTCCACCGGAGACGATTCTCCAAGTCCTCCAAACGAGAGTCATGTTGGAAAATTTTTGTGTGTTCTTTTTATTAGAATTCATAACTGTTTGTAAAGAATCTTCAAGTGTACTTATTATTATTTCCTCCACTGCTAACATTCTCTTTTTAAAGGTATGCATATCTTCTCTAAAGTTAAGTCTTCCCTCAAGATTGTGAGAAAGAATATTCACAGAGCTATTACATGTATTAAAGTGGTTGTAAACCCTTACAAACCACTTTGACCTACAGGTAAGCCTAGATTAAGGAAATATCTACCTACACGGTTTAGGAGATATTTAAGACAGGCACCGCTTCTTCTCCCTGGCTGGGACTCTTCAGGCGCACTATTGTTGTTAGCAGCATGCCGCTGCTAACGGCGATATGCCATTAGTGGTGACTCCCGTGTGCATGTGCGGGAGTGACGTCATCGCTGCTCCGGCGCTGAGTGGCCGGAGTAGCGATACCTGGAAGAAGATGGACACTCCGTGCTACAGGGGACAGCGGTGACATCGCTGGCTCCTGTGTCAGGTAAGTGACACATAATGGGCGATGCATAGTAGCCTATTATGCTTTACCTTTGCAGGGAGACAAAGAAGAAGTAAACCCATCAGGGTTTACTTACTCTTTAATGCAGCAGCTCTATAGCCATATAGGGAGTCGGAAGGTCCATGGTTAAGCACAATACGGGTACCGACTTGTGCTACCGAGGTTTCCCAGAACTCACCTTGCCTAAACACATGAAAGCATTATATATTAAGTCACACTTAATAACTTGAGATGATTGACACGTGTGGATGACTGGGATATGGCTGAGCTCATGGGCATGCGTTTTTAAGTGACAACGTTTTTACCACGTGCAATTTCCTATTGTTTATGCTTTCCTTTCAGTGATAAATATTTTTTTCTACTAATTGTAGGTCAAACCGCCATTTGTTCCTTTTTCCTTCACTTTACCTTGAGTCCTATTCCCACGCCCCTTTTATTTTGACTACGTCTCCTGTTTTGATAAGGAACACCACCCTATTAGGTGAGCAGGTAGCCTGTTACCTGAATTGAACAACAATACTGGTCATCAGGACCCCGCTCATTGCATTTTTTTACCACTATTGTAAAGGCCCAGCAGCCTGCATCATATATAACTGAAATACAACCCTCTTCATATAAGAGGGTTACTACTACTCCAGAGATACTGGAGGTGTTTTGGGAATTCTAGCAGGCATCCTACTCAGAAAAGGACCTAAAAAATTATTTGAAACTATTGAACCACCAACTATATCAGCTGATGAGAGGGAGGTACTGGGGGGACCACTGACGTTAGAGGAGCTAAGACTTTCAGTAGCTAATTTACCTAATAATAAATCACCAGGACCAGATGGCCTCCCAAGGGGAAATATATAAAAAATATATTGTTGGTGGGCTTTCTTTTTTTTTATCGGATTCTTTTTATTGATGAAAGAAAGAAAAAGAAAAACTCTTCATCATATAGCATTACAGAGGACATAGGAATATCTAGACATACAGCCAGCTGGCTTTACTACTTATACATCAGCACATTATATGAAGTTACAGTCCGTATAAAAATAAAAATCTTTAAAAGTATATATCTGTGTCTGTCATTTTGTAGTTTACCTTTTTATTAAGCGTGTCCTCTTAGTTTTCTGTTCCCCTACTCCGCTCCTGGTCCTATAATGGACTATCGGTTGGGAGAAAGGGTATCGCCCTCCCCTAAACAGTGGGGGGAGGGGGATTCCCAGTTTCCATTTATTAACCATCGCATAAAATGAAACCATATGACTCGTCACTACAGAGTAAGATATCACCTCATCAGAAAAATCATTTTTAAGTTGGATCCACATTCAAAGTCCCCGTGCCTCTGTCTAATCAGTCACCCACCTTGTGTAATCAGTCACCAGCCCCCTGAGAGGGAACGGTTGACTATATCCTGCCACTGAGTACTCTATTTTGAACCAGTTGGAAGAGAGCTAAGGCAAGTACTTCCAACTAGGTATCCCAGATATTTTCAAACTTTGTTGGCCTACTTCTGTGTTGGTATTATAAGTTCTCCCTCAAAAGGGTGTCATTTATGGCATTAACCCATTCTGTGTGTGTAGGTGGTAATACTGAGAGACATTTTCTAGCAATACGTTTTCTGGTGATAAACAGAACTCAGCTTAGGGTTAACTGCAAATGTAAGGTTCCATATTTTATTAATAGTGTTGATCACTTCAGACCAGTACTTTTGCAGTTTCGGGCACTTCCAGAACATGTGAATAAGGGTACCGCCGTCCACCCTACAACAAGGGCAAAATGGATTGTCTCTTCTGTGCCATTTGTGTAGTTTGTATGAGGTACGGTAAGTTCGGTGAATAATCAATTGTTGCGTGAGTTTTTGGGAAGAGGAGAGTGATATCCTGGATACATTCTCTAGTATGGTAGATTATTCCTCATCTGTTATGTGACCTATATCCTTCCCCCAGCTTGTCCTACACTTTAATGTCATAGCTTTGGATACCTGAGATAGTAGAGAACAATATAGAGAGGAAATCTGTCCCTTCTAAGACAATGATGTTACTAGTTGTGTGAGTACCGAGGGTCTAGTTAACTCCCATGTGGACAGTGTAGCTTATGCCGAAATGGCATGCCTGAGTTCTAAATATTGGAAGAATGAGAGAGGCATATGGTCTACCAAATATTTTAGAGACTAAAAACCTTATAGGAGGTCGCCATGGTATATCTGTGGGACACATACAACACCATACCTAGACCAGACAGAAAAGCCCTGTAATTTATATAATTCAGGAAAGTTGCTATTATTCCAGATACGTGACCACTCACGCTATAAATAGCATGTATCGGGTATTTTTCAGAACTCTCCTGCTTCTATGCACTCCACAAGGCCACCACTCAAAAGTAGTGTGTGTACAATGTTTCTTGTGGGGTCAGAGGACTCCGAATGCTTTCGGGAGTGGAATTTCATCTAAGAATTGAGGTAAGATGGCTTTGGGGTAGGTTTTACATCCTAAAAAAAGGCACAGAATCCCTTCACGATTGAGGGGGTATCCATAACCAAGTTGCGTTTTGGCTATTACAGATAATATATGGCCATTTTCCCCCTCTTCAAAGTATGTTTGGGAGGTAAAGAAACGTTTGTTTTCTGCTTGTTGGTTATGTATGGTGCAGTGTAGTTTTTGTGCATCCTTTCACTATCAGTTGTGGGAGCGTGTAAAAATTCTTCCTCAGCTTTGTCTACTGCTACGCTGGCATCTTTAGCCCATTGTCTGCTGTTGGTTTTAATTGTGGCTATCTCTTTGATATACATACCCCTGATGAAAGCTTTTAGAGTATCCCATACGACACCAGGTGGGGCAGAGTGCCTATTATCTAGAAAAAAGTGCTGAATTTGTACTTGCATATGTTTAGTGTCCTTAAACAGAGGGATTCAAAAGGGATTCATCTTCCAATGGAGAGGGAGTTTAACAGTAGGGAAAGTTAGGCTGAGTTGTACTGGGGAATGGTCAGAAAGACCTCTGGTGAGATAGGAGACTTTAGGGTCATAGTAGTTACATAGCTACATAGTTAGTAAGGTTGAATAAAGACACCAGTCCATCCAGTTCAACCTGAGTGAGTGTCTACAATTGTCCCTATCCCTGTACATTGCACACGTCGGTCCCTACCCTCAAGAAGCTAGGGCCAATTTTGAACAGAGGCCAATTAGCCTACCAGCATGTCTTCGGAGTGCAGGAGGAAACTGGAGTACCCGGAGGAAACCCATTTAGGCACAGGAAGAACATGCAAACTCCAGGCAGGAAGTGTCATGGTTGGGATTTGAACCAGCGACCCTTTTTGCTGCTAGGTGAGAGTGCTAACCACTACACTACTGTGGCCCCCTTTTTATTGAACAGAGGAACTAGACAGGGCTGTCCCCTGTCTCCGTTCCTTTTTGCACTGGCCATAGAACCACTGGTAGTGTGTTAATATGTTGTCCAATGTTAAGTCTATGCGTGACAGGGTAGCATGCATTAGTGAATGACATGAAAACTGTGCTTTAAGAGGAAACTTGCACTGCCATAGATCAAAAAGCCCAAGTTCTGTTATATATTTGGCGAGAGCTGTATATGACCTGGGGCCCTGCGAACAGTACTTCCTGTGCACAACTAATGATGAGTCCAGAGTACTGTTAAAATGCCCCAGGACATACAGCGGAACCTGAGGATGTTTGGCTAAAAACCTGGAAAGACATTGTAACACTGTTAAATTACATGGTGGAGGTATATAAACATTTACGATCACACAGGCATGAGACTCCCAAGTACCCATCAGAAAGATTAATCTGCCCCCATTATCAATTTGTGCATCAGAACAGTACAATGACACCTCTGGAGTACCGGGTATGTGTGGAATGGTATTGAGCGGGGGAATTCCAGAGGTGCAACGAGTTGGTGGTGTCCTTAGAGAGATGGGTCTCCTGCAGACATATGACAGTGAGAGCCTGGTGTGAGATAGAGGTAAAGATCGCAGTCCTCTTTTTGGGATCATGCAGGCCTCTCACATTTCAGGAGAGGATCAAGGAGGTGGGCTTTTTACCCCCTCTATGACCAAAGCAGTAATTATTGTGCTTTTGAAACCTGATAAAGACCCAAGCAACCCCGAGGCATATCGTCCAATTTCCTTGTTAACGTCAGACAAATTGTTGGCAAAGGTATTGGTGACTAGACTGTCAAAATATATTAAAAAAAATGAATTCATTGTGACCAATCAGGATTTATTCCTAAAAGATCCACAGCCTGCAATATTAGGCGTTTATCTTTTAACTTGCAGCTCCCGACAAATAATAAAGGAAATAGAGCCATATTGTCTCTTGTCTAAAGCATTTGACAGTATAGAGTGGGATTTTTTGTGGAACTGTCTAAAACGCTATGGGTTTGGTCCCAGATATTTAAAATGGATACAACTTTTATACAACGCCCCGAGCGAAAGAGTACAGATAAATGGATATCTGTATATCGGCCCCCTTTTTATTGAACAGAGGAACTAGACAGGGCTGTCCCCTATCTCCGCTCCTTTTTGCACTGGCCGTAGAACCACTAGCAGAGGCTATCTGTAGCTCCACAGACATTGTGGGGTTCCAGAGATCTACAGGTGAAGAAAAGATACACATCTTTGTCCGCAGTTATGTCTTTAATTGATATCTATGGAATATTCTCAGGATTTAATATTAACTGGGATAAATCAGTAATATTACCTATTGATCCTACACACTTGGAACTTCCACACCAGGCTCATCGGATTGCATTTGTTACATCATTTAAATATTTGGGAGGGATAATTTCACTGAATATATAAACAAGAACATACTTCCTCTTATTCTCAAATTTAGACAACTGAGCAAAACTTGGAGCAAACTCCCATTGACCATGATGGGGAGAGCAAATCTGATGAAAATTTTGTGGATGCCCCAAATGCTATATGTATTACATAACTGTATTTCTGTTTTTAGAGATTTTATATGGAAATGTGGAAAACCTAGAATCAGACTTGAAACATTGCAACTGGCGAAACATAGGGGGGAATCTTAAATACCCAATGCTAGATTACATTTTATTGCAGCACAACTGCAACATTTGTATGGTTGGGAGGAGGTAAACATGCAGGATCCTATACAGAAGTTTATATCTCAATTTAAAATGCCCCCCTTAGTTCAACTAATAGTTGCTCATCATTTTCATAATAAAAGAAAGTTTCCAACCTTTCATCTAACCCATGGCTATGGGAGGCAATATGGAATATTACTCAACGTAAGGGCTATATGAGACATATGCCTATATGGGATAATTATTGTTTATGTGAATTAAATAAGCTGCCAGAATTATTAGAATAGAAAAAAGCTGGCATAAAATTTGTATATCAGCTATATGAAAGGGACACCTTATTACATTTTAATATACTAAAAGAACATTACCAATTATCAAATTATAATTTTTATCAATATCTACAAATATGTCATGCACTACAAAGTCAGACCTCAAAATTTCAATTAGAATAAATCCCCTCTAAGATATTTATCGAAGGCAACGTCAGCACTTTGCACGAAACGAGGGTTAATAGGAGACTTTAATTCTATTTTACAAACTGTAGAGAGTACTGGAAAACAATGAAATAGTTTTACCCGTAGAAGATTTGGATGAGGAAGATTGGGCACAGGCGGTGGAGGTATTACCTGCGATATCCCTCTCGCCATCTCAGAGGTTGACTCAGCTTTTTATTTTACACAGGGCTGATTATACCCCACAAAAGCTCCATGCCTGGGGAAAATATACAACACCACGATGCCCTCATAGCTTTTTATCTAATGGATCCCTTATTCATATGCTTTGGTGAGGCCCAAAACTCTATCGTTATTGGGAAATAGTATTTTTAACTTTAAATTCACTATGTTCTACGTAAGTAATAGGGACCCTATTCTTGGGAATAATCCCTGATGGACTGTTACCAGTAGGGTGCAAACTATGTGGACTAGGTCCTTACAGTGGCGGTGCATCCATTAGGGCCACCCCCTCTGTGTACTATGGCCAGACAGAGGGCGGGCACAGTTGGCTGCATATTATGGGCACAGGTGGCTGCTTATGATGGGCACAGGTGGCTGCATATGATGGGCACAGGTGGCTGCATATGGTGGGCACAGTGGCTGCACTTGCTGGGCAGAGAGTCTGCATATGATGGGAACAGTGGCTGCATATAATGGGCACAGTGGCTGCATATATGATGGGCACAGAGTCTGTATATAGTGGGCACAGTTGGCTACCTATGATGAGCACAGTTGGCTGTATATTATGGGCACAGGTGGCTGAATATGATGGGCACTGTGGCTGCATATGATGGGCACAGTTGGCCGCATATGATGGGCACAGTTGGCTGTATATTATGGGCACAGTGGCTGCACTTGTTGGCCACAGAGTCTGCATATTATGGGCACAGGTGGTTGCATATGGTGGGCACAGTTGGCTGCATATGATGGGCACAGCGAGGCTGCAATTGATGTTTTTGTTTCAGTATTTTTCAGAATTCTTCAGTTCGTTTGCGCCCTCACCAAAAAAAAATATTTGGGAGCACCAGCCGCCACTGGGTCCTTATATTTAGCATGTATATTTATTCTACAAAAATGGATCTCTCCCGCTCCTCCAACTCAAACAATGGGGTGAGAAACTTAATTACATATTAAAAAGAGAAATGTTAACGTATAAACAAAGAGGAATTCCCCCAAAAAATTTGAAAAAATATGGTCCTATTGGATGGACTCCAGTAATCCATTATATGATGGGTTATTTAACCACTTCCATACTGGGCACTCCCCCCCCCCTTTCCTGCCCAGGACAATTATAGCTTTCACTGCTGTCGCACTTTGAATGGCAATTGCACGGTCATGCAACACTGTACCCAAACTAAATATTTATCATTTTCTTCCCAAAAATAGAGAGCTTTCTTTTGGTGATATTTGATCACCTCTGCGGTTTTCAATTTTTGCTCTAAAAACAAAAAAAGACCGACAATTTAAAAAAAAAAAAAAAAACTGATGGGCACTGATGAAGAGCTACTGACAGGCATTATTTGCACTTTTTGGGCACTGAACAGCATTTTTATGGGCACTAACAGACATTTATTATGGGGACAGGCTGGCAGGTGTTGGGCCCTGATTGGCAGCTGATGGGCACCTTCTAATGGGGGCTGTGCTGATAATCGATGTGCTGAATATCAGCACAGACCTTCCCACTGACAGGGAGAGCTGCCAATTGGCTCTCCCTGTCAGCGTAAACCAAGCAAAGCCGCTTATCGGCACTTTATGGTTCACAGGATGATCAGCTGTGATTGGCCACAGCTGATCACGTGGTAAGAAGCCTCTGTCAGAGGCTTCATACCACGATCGGAATTGTGGTGTGTCAGACTGTGTAAAAAGGCTGTTTGATGTGGTCTTCTCTGATCCTCCCCTTCTTGCTGGTCTTTACCCAGATACTGATAGCAGTAACAAGACTGCTACATACTGCTTTTGAGAAAAGGTATTAAGCAGTTTAGGTTTACTAAAATAATTAAATTTCCATGTTCTGTGTACTGTGGGAAACCAGATATAGTGAATGCAGGGTCCTGGGTTTAGTAAAATGTTAAATCCCCTTTCTGCCCCATTGTGATGCTTGGTTTGAACTTCAACAAGTCTTTACCATGTCTAGATGCCTAAATGCTTTGAGTTTCTGTGATGTGATTGGCTGATTAACAATTTTGTTTTACCAAGCAATTGAACAGGTGTAACTAATAAATTGGCAGTGAGTTTATTTTCTTTATTGATGTTAAGGTTTTTGGTTATTTATTTTTATTTTTTGTTGAATGTATAGAAAAGTAGTAATGTGTTTTTATTATAATTTTTATTATATTTATTATATCCATTACTATTGGAGATGCATACATATAATCATTTTTAACATATGCCCAGGGGAATGAGAACATATAGGAAATAATTTATTTATTATTGTATTTTCATTATTGTTTTTAATTATTTCATAGTTGAGCAATTGTGGGGTTCATTCTAATAGGTGGGTCCTGGAAGGCTCACTTCCCCATGCACTCTTTACATATTTTCTTAATACCAGGTGTAACTGTGACGGAACCGATCTCACACTCCGATTGAGTGCTTCCGTCAGTATACCGCTTCCTAAGTCTGAAGAATATAGATATCAGATATTCCAACCGCTCACAAGCACAAAACAAGATGAGACTTGCTTAGCTGCTCAACATGGACTGATTTATTAGAACCAAAATGCCAAGTATTTATAATACAGTAGAAGACTAAAACCTAACCTAATTAGCATGAGCTAATTATCTAAATCAAAACTCAGACTAGTTGACTAAGGGATAAGACTTTTCGGCTCCTAGCTCACTAACAATTCAATAAACATTACCATAAACATCAACACAGGGTTAATTAGCCCAAACAACAATGTGTGGAATACTATTTGAAGCCAGACTTGACTCATTTACATTATACAAGCCAACAGACAGGTGGCTGGAGTTCATGACATTAGCATCTGACAGTGTGTGTCCCAACAGCATGAGACAATACACATTATATATACATATATACAGCATTGAATCTGACTAGCACAGATTATAGTGGGGTTCTCATTCACCCTGTGCCCCTTAAAATCCAGGGCCCATAATCCGTCGGCAAGAGGCTCACATTCAGTCCTTTCAAAAAGCCTGTGTCCCGGCTAGGTCTGTCACAGTAACCATATGACCTGAGGAACAGGCGTGCCCTGAAAACATGTTGCATTTCCAGCTTCTACACAGATTCCCTGTGCTGACCATGGCTTGAACTTTCTGGTTTCCTGGTGTGGGACTGTCAGAAACCATGAATCAGGCTAAGACAGAAGTACAATTAAATCACACTTGTTTATTAATAAAAATAAAAAGGTAAATAGAAAAGGCGTAGTCAAGCATAGCCAGAGTCCAGTAACCAGATCGGGTAATCAGCCAGGCCAGAAGTCAGGGATCCAAGTAGAGCAACAGCAAGCAGGATAAGGAGCCAGAAGGGATGTCAGCAAGCCAGTCTTTAAACAAACCACAGGAGATGGTTTCTAGTGATGTGACCAAGGCAGAGGTGAAGTGAGCTGGAAGGCTTTAAGTAGGCAGGTCAGACAAGCATCATCAGGAACAGCTGGTAACTGTGGAGAGAGAAGAGAGCTGGCAATTAGCTGACAGCTGAGCGGCCAGCCCAGAGAAGGAAGGGCTAAGCCAGCCCTGACAGGGACACACCTATGGCCCGACGGCCAAGGCTCCCTGCACTTCAAGTGGCTTGTCTGCTGCCTCTGCAGGCTGTGACACCTTCAGAAAAGTTGGCTTACTGAAAAGTCTGTCCATGCACAGTAGTATAGTATTAGTATGCAATCAATACTTGGTCGGGGGTCCTTTTGCCTGAATTACTGCATCAATGCAGCGTGGCATGTAGGCGATCAGCCTGTGACACTGCTGAGGTGTTGTGGAAGCCCAGGTTGCTTTGATAGCGGCCTTCAGATTGTCTGCATTGTTGTGTCTGGTGTCTCTCGTCTTCCTCTTGACAATACTCCACAGGTTCTCCCTATGGGGTTTAGGTCAGGCAAGTTTGCTGGCCAATTGAGCACAGTAATACCATGATCATTAAACCAGGTATTTGTACTTTTGACAGAAAATCCTGTTGGAAAATGATATCAACATCTCCATAAAGCTGGTCAGCAGAGGGAAGCATGAAGTGTGCTAGAATTTTCTAGTATTGGGCTGTGTTCAATTTTGACTTGATAAAACACAGTGGACCAACACTGGCATGTTGGTGAGTTGCATGAGGCCCAGTGTGAAGTTTCCACAGTCAGAGAAAGAGGAGAATATAGTGAACCAGTTCAGTTATTCCTGTTTGTTTGACAACTGATCTAGTGTGCACAACAATAATTTGAAATTTACCAATTTTTTTTCTGTACCAAATTATCCTCAATTTTTTAAGAGACATTATAACTAAGGATGTGTGTAACTGTAAAGTCTATCCGACGGACTTAGTCTGGCGGACTTCCCGCCAGACTGTCCGTCGGACTTTCCGAATGGGCTACTTGCCCACACATTGCACTTTTTCAGCGGACTAATACGGTGTACTAAGTCCGCCGTACTATCCGCCCTACTTTTGAAATGAACGGACTCGCCCACACACGCGGAGGAAAGTCCGCTCATTTCGAGCGGGTCTCCAGGTAGGCGGGGCCCGCGAAGGAGGCGTCGCAGGCCCCGCCGCCTGGTATGGACTTAAAGGGGAACCCCAACGCCGAAAAAAATCGGCGTGGGGGTCCCCCCAGGTCCACATCAGACCCTTGTCTGAGCACGCTACCCGGCCGGCCAGGAAAGGGGGGGACGAGCGAGTGCCCCCCCCTCCTGAGCCGTACCAGGCCGCGTGCCCTCAACATGGGGGGTGCCTTGGGGAAGGGGGGGTCGCGCGGCCCCCCCACCCCAAAGCACCTTGTCCCCATGTTGATGAGGACAAGGGCCTCTTCCCGACAACCCTGGCCGTTGGTTGTCGGGGTCTGCGGGCGAGGGGCTTATCGGAATCCGGGAGCACCCTTTAATAAGGGGGCCCCCGGATACCGGCGCTCCACCCTATGTGAATGAGTATGGGGTACAATGTATCCCTACCCATTCACCTGAAAATTAAAGTACAAAAAAAACACAACACACAAGATAAAATAGTTTATTGCACAGCTCCGAGGGTCTTCCGTCTTCGGGGGTCTTCTCGCAGGACTCCTCCGCCATCTTCTTGTAGCTCTTTTACTAGCGGAGGACTCTTCTTCTGACTTCGGGGGTCTTGTCCCCCTCTTCGGTTCTTCTGCCGGGCCACCGCGCATTCTTCTAGCTCTTTTACACGCGGTGGCCCGGTCTGCTGTCGCTGCCTTCTGTTCTTTTCTTCTTCTTCTTCAGATGTTGCCTCGCCGAGTCCTCTGCTCACAATGACGGGGACAGGGCACGCGGCGACTTATATAGGGACATCGCCGGATGATGTCCCCGCCTATTATGATCTCACAGTCCCAGCATCCTCTTGGACTGTGACACCATAATGGGCGGGGACATCATCCGGGATGTCCCTATATAAGTCGCCGCGTGTCCGGTCCTCGTCATTGTGAGCTGAGGACTCGGCGAGGCAACATCTGAAGAAGAAGAGAAGGACAGAAGGCGGCGGCGGCGGCGGCGACAGAAGACCGGGCCACCGCCTGTAAAAGAGCTAGAAGAAGGCACGGTGGCCCGGCAGAATAACAGAAGACCCCGGAAGACCCCCGGAGCTGTGCAATAAACTATTTTATCTTGTGTGTTGTGTTTTTTTTTGTACTTTATTTTTCAGGTGAATGGGTAGGGGTACATTGTACCCCATACTCATTCACATAGGGTGGGGGGTCGGTATCCAGGGCCCCCCTTATTAAAGGAGGCTCCCGTATTCCGATAAGCCCCTCGCCCGCAGACCCCGACAACCAACGTCCAGGGTTGTCGGGAAGAGGCCCTTGTCCTCATCAACATGGGGACAAGGTGCTTTGGGGTGGGGGGCCACGCGGCCCCCCTTCCCCAAGGCACCCCACATGTTGAGGGCACGCGGCCTGGTACGGCTCAGGAGAGGGGGCACTCGCTCGCCCCCCCTTTCCTGGCCGGCCGGGTAGCGTGCTCGGACAAGGGTCTGATGTGGACCTGGGGGGACCCCCACGCCGATTTTTTTCGGCGTTGGGGTTCCCCTTTAAGTCCATACCAGGCAGTGGGGCCCGCGACGTCTCCTTCGCGGGCCCCGCCTACCTGGAGACCCGCTCGAAATGAGCGGACTTTTCTCTGTGCGGGAAAAGTCCACTCATTTCAAAAGTACGGCGGACTGGCATACACACGGCCAGATTGTCCACCGAAATGCGAGTCCGGCGGGAAGATTGGAGTGCAAAACTACTTTCTAAGTCCGCCGTACTTTTGGGTCAAAAAAGTATGCCGGAGGCTACACACGGTGGGGATTGTCCGGCGGACTTGAGTTTGCCGGACTTTTCCACCCGCTTGTTTGATCAGGTGTACGCGGCATAAGAAGTATTCTCTGGGTGAATTTTAAAGAGAAAATGTATCCTCAGGACCTCCTACAGGAAGCATACAATACTTTTTTGAGAGATCAGGATAATACTAAGAAAGAACATCCAAATAGCTCCCATGTGAGTTTTCTCACTGGTTACAATGAGGATTACAGAACTATCTGTAACATTGTTAAACAACAGTGCAATCTGACCTTAAGTTATGCCCATACTTGCCAAAGTTCCCACAAATAACTTTTAAAAGCGTGTGTATCTTAAAGAATCATATCGCACCCAGTAAAATAAAGGGTTCACTTATTAACAAACATATGGATATCAGAGCTTATTTTGATGATGGCGTAGGTATTGTATATCAACGTAGGAAGTGGGGCTGTCTGACATGTCAATTCATACATCATGGGCAATCTGCCTTTGATGATAGTCTGGGCAATACCTTTACGATCAGGCAGTTTAATACCTGCTCAACAGAATTTGTGGCCTATGTTTTAAAATGCCTTTGCAATTTCCTTTATGTAGGACAGACTACACGCCCGTTACGAAAAAGGATTTGGGAACATAGGAGATAAATAAAAGCAGGCAAAAAATAAACACAGTATTCCATGTCCTTTCCATTTTCTTTATGCCTTTATCCATGTACATCCCAGAAGAAAAAAAAAAAAAGAGAGACTCAAATACATTTTAATTATAATAGTTCTCTCTTCCCCTTTCCCCCCCCCTCTCCCTATTTTATCTCTATTGAGTAACATTTCCAACCTTCCCAAATAACATTAAATTCATCTTGTTTATTTCTAATCATATGTAACCATTTTACGGCCTCCATTATTCTATCTACTTCCTTTTTCCATTCTAATACTGTGGGGCATTTGGTCTGCTTCCAATACCTTGGTATCAGTACCTTCGCTGCGTTCAATAGATGTGGTGTGATGCTTCTTTTATATACTTTACTTGCTAATGGCATCCCGTGGAACAGAAAGTGAACAATCGAGAATTCTATAGGCTGCAAGGTCAATCCCCTGATCCACGGGGCCCACTGCCTCCCAAAATGTTTTAATCTTGGGGCACGTCCACCAAATATGGAGATTTGTGCCTTCTGCACACATCCCCTCCAGCATCTTACATCCGCTTTCGGGAACATCTGTATTAAACGTGCTGGGCTACGATACCATGTAATTAAAAATTTGTATGCCATCTCCTGAATTTGGGAGCTATTAGAAGAGCCATGTGTTACTTTTATCATCCTTTGAATTTGTGCAGTCATAAACTTCTGCCCAATTTCTCTCTCCCATTCTCTTATATAATAAGGTATTGCCTTCTTCATCGTCTTAAATATCAGTTTATACATCCTAGATAGTACATGTTTAACCTCAGGATGATTTATACACCGTGATTCAAACGTGGTGATCGAGTCCAGTGACCTCATCATATTTTTCCTTTTATTAAAAAAAATCTGTTATTTGAAAATATCTCCAAGTGTCCATTGGAATTTCCCCCCATGTCGATACCAATTCTATTATGGGTACCACCGCACCCTTTGGAGCAATTCTAGCACATGTAGCCCCTCCCTCTCTATTCCAACTCCCTAAATTCCTCCCATCCTCCCCTGTACAAAACCAAGGGTATCCTTCTATTGGTGTTAGAGATGATATCATAGGGCAAATTTGCCCTGAATATTCAACTTATCCCATATTGATAATGTTGACTTAGTTAATGGTGATATCCACTCCGATAACCCTCTATTCGCAGTTGGTATCCACGGGGCCCCCTCTAACTTCCTACCTGCTATCGATTTTTCCAAATTCCCCCATAGTCTATTTGAGGAGTCATGACGCCAATTCATTATTCTTACTAGAGTTACCGCTTTATAATAAATATGTATATCTGGTAATCCAAGCCCCCCCCCCCCTCCAGTTTTGATCTCCTTAGTGTGTCATATGACACCCTAGGGTGTTTATCCCCCCCCACACAAAATTTGAAAGGGCCTTTCACACTTGCCTAAAAAAAAGACTGTGGGAGTGACACAGGTACTGTTGATAATACATAAATAACTCTTGACAGCACATTCATTTTAATAACATTCACTCCTCCAAACCACGTCAGAGAAAGGCCCTTCCAGCTTTGTAAGTCTTTTATTACTTTTTTTAATAGGGGGTCATAATTTAATTCATATAGCTTTTTTAAATTAGGCACTATATGTATCCCCAAGTATACCATGATTCTGGACTCCAGATAAAGGGGAAGTTTAATTGTATGTAGGATCTCATCTTACTAGGAACATGGATTGGCATCATGAGTGATTTCACAAAAATTATTTTGAAGTTAGACAGATCACCAAATCTGTCCACCTCCTGCATCAACTCTCTTAGTGAGTCCTTGGGATTGGAGAGATGGAACAGAAGGTCATCCGCATATGCGGAGACCTTGTGCTCCACTGCCCCAATTCGAATCCTCGTGAATTCCTCCTAATCGTACATAAGAAGGGTTCCAGAACTAGAGCAAACAACATTGGGGAAAGGGGACACCCTTGTCTGGTCCCATTCTTTATGTTAACATACTCTGACAACCCCCCATTCACCTTGATCCTTGCTTTGGGGCTATTATATAATGCCATCACCCATCCCATCATACATTCTTCCAGGCCCACCTCCCTCAAGACATCGGACATAAAGATCCAATTAACTCGATCAAACGCCTTCTTGGCGTCCATCGACAATACCACCCTCTGTATTTTATCCGGTCCATTTTGCGCCCAGTGCAAAATGTGTAAGGCTCTGATGGTATTGTCTCTGGTTTCACAACCTTTTATAAATCCTGCCTGGTCCAAATGGACTATTTTTGCTGCCTTTCTACTTAAAGTTTGATTTTAGCCTCCATCAGCACCCAAGACAAAATGGCCCCTCATTCCAATTGAAACATTTTTTTATGGTAAAGGAACCAGAGATAGGGGGATTTTTACAGTGCTTTAGTTATGAAAATACAAGGAAATAGAAAAAATATATAATTTTTATTCTGAGAGAATAAAAATAACACATAGCATGTGTCACATAAATGAATATATATAGAGAAATAACATGCAAAAACTGGTCCACATGATGAGCAGATTAGAGAAGCTTGTGTTCAACTATCCCGACATGTTTCGCAATAGCTTCTTCAGGGGATACACAAACTAATAAATAATAACATCAAAAATAATTACAAATACATAAATCACAATTTATCAAATATATAATCCATACACTATATTATAAAATCTCCACACTTAGGGCTTTCAAGAAAATGCTTACCATCCTCCCAAAATTCCACCGCCTCACGTGGGAGCCCCCAACTTGAGATGGAAAGAGTTTTGTGCACAACCATGCGTTCAAAGACAAGGCAAAAATGGCTCAGGAGGGCATAGACGGGGATAAGCCTGGACAGTAGTAAAAAGAAAAACCATAAAATACTACCAATTTTACAAATTGCTATTTCAAATTAATCAAACTAAATCCTAAATTAATAATTAACATATCTCATGATAATAAGAAAAAGACCTCCCTAAATCATCTTAGGTAAATTGGTTTGATTAAGTATTGAGAGTAGTAAGTAATAGTTCATATAATTTGGGTCATAATATAAACTCATAAGGAAAAATAAAGAGAGTCAACATACAATCAGTTTATCAAAAAAAGGTACTTACTAATGCTCATCTGGGAGTAATTAGGAATTTTATACTAGCAGCTCAGTATGATTGTTGAGGGTTAGTATGTCCGAATAACACTGCAGCGCAATCGCGGTCCACACTTGCACTCATAAGCCTAAGGCTCAGTCATTAGGTGTCTAAAAGTATATAGAGCATGGTCAAATTAGTATCTAACTATTTATCACTGCTTTTAGAATGTGGAATTAATAATCTGTAAAGATGAGAATTTACGTGCAGTATTTTAAATAGTCCCACACAATCCTAGCGTTTCCACCAGCTCATTCAGTTAGATAGAGCCAGCCTTTTATATCCCCATCCACCGAGTCGGCGTCCGACGTCACCGGCTCGATGCGGACACTCCCGTATTGCAGGTATTGCGCATGCCCAGGGGGAAGGAGGGAAGCATTGGACTACGTTACGTTTTTTTTATTTTTCCATAAACTAGTTTATGTTCAATTAATCATAGAATTTGTTAGGCTTATGAGTGCAAGTGTGGACCGCGATTGCGGTGCAGTGTTATTCGGACATACTAACCCTCAACAATCATACTGAGCTGCTAGTATAAAATTCCTAATTACTCCCAGATGAGCATTAGTAAGTACCTTTTTGATAAACTGATTGTATTTTGACTCTCTTTATTTTTCCTTATGAGTTTATATTATGACCCAAATTATATGAACTATTACTTACTACTCTCAATACTTAATCAAACCAATTTACCTAAGATGATTTAGGGAGGTCTTTTGGCCCCGTTTTTTATTATCATGAGATATGTTAATTATTAATTTAGGATGTAGTTTGATTAATTTGAAATAGCAATTTGTAAAATTGGTAGTATTTTATGGTTTTTCTTTTTACTACTGTCCAGACTTATGCCCGTCTATGCCCTCCTGAGCCATTTTTGCCATGTCTTTGAACGCATGGTAGTGCACAAAACTCTTTCCATCTCAAGTTGGGGGCTCCCGTGTGAGGCAGTGGAATTTTGGGGGGATGGTAAGCATTTTCTTGAAAGCCCTAAGTGTGGAGATTTTATAATATAGTGTATGGATTATATATTTGATAAATTGCGATTCATGTAATATTTGTAATTCATTTTTAGTTTTTGATGTCATTATTTATTAGTTTGTGTATTCCCTGAAGAAGCTATTGCGAAACATGTCGGGATAGTTGAACACAAGCTTCTCCAATCTGCTCATCATGTGGACCAGTTTTTGCATGTTATTTCTCTATATATATTCATTTATGTGACACATGCTATGTGTTAATTTTAATCTTTCAGAATAAAAATAATATATTTTTTTATTTCCTTGTATTTTCATGATAACTAAAGCACCGTAAAAATCCCCCTATCTCTGGTTCCTTTACCATAAAAAAATATTTTTACTACCTGTTCTTGCATTCAAAGGGCCAGTATTTTAGATAGGATCTTCGTGTCCGAGTTCAACAGGGAGATGTTGTTCGCACATGTTGTGGGCCTGTAGTTAGCACAGTATTGGGGGTCCTTCCCCCCCTTTGGCAACACTGTTATATATATGCCAATAGCGCCCCAGGTGGTAAGGGGTTAGATATGTTGATCAAATTAAAGTAATTACATAAGGGGGGCTTAAGATTGGCAGGAATCTTTTATAATATACATTTGTGAAGACGTCCGGTCCTGGACTCCTACTCAACGCTAAATTCATTATCACCCTATTTAGCTCTTCTTCCGTGATTATTTGTTCCATTTCCTCAAGTGCTCCTTTCCTCTAATCCCCCCTCCCCGTTCCTCACTGGGCTCCGTTCTATATTATACAATGACTTATAATACTTTTGGAATTCTGCTGTAATTTTCTGGGTATCTATTGTTTCTTATTCACTACCAAATTTTGGACATGCTTTAATTCTTGTTGTCTCTTTAACTGTCTAGCTAGTAGCTTTCTTCCTTTACTACCTTGCTCGTAGAAACGGTGTGCGCAACACCTTTGCTTATTTTTCACTTTTAGATCTAGACATTGGACTAATTTCAGTCGTAATTCCTCCAATCTATTCGCCTCTACAAGTAGATTATTTTTATGTTTAATTTCTAGTTTGTGTATTTCTTCTAAGAGCTCCTCTGTTTCCTTTTGCCGTTCCTTTTTGATATGTGAACCCTGCGCAATCAATTCCCCCATCATTACTGCCTTATGGGCCTCCCACACCGCCTGTTCGGACACATCACCTGGAACATTGTCTTCAAAATAATCAACTAACCTATTATTAGTGATGGACGTACTTCCGACGGGACGTTTTGCGAACGCGGACCGCGAACGTGTTCGCGGCGGGCCCCATTGACTTCAATGGGAGGCGAACTTTGCAAACCTACAGGTCAAATTTGCAGCCACAAAATACTATCTGTGCAAACATAGTTCCACCACATGGCCAATGACAGAACACATGTATGAGGTGAATCTGGGATCGACAACTACAAGCATTCTTTTTTTATATGTGAAATTGTGACAATTCAGGACTGTGGAGCGCATGAAGGCAATGGAGGAGAGGGAAGGTCAGGGTTGGCAAAGAAGAGGGTGCAGGAGATGATCACCAGCAGCGTGACATACAGCAATGACACCAGCACCGTGATATACAGCACTGACACCAGCACCGTGATATACAGCACTGACACCAGCACCGTGATATACAGCACTGACATCAGCAGCGTGACATACAGCAATGACACCTGCACCGTGATAGTGCTTTATGTCACGCTGCTGATGTCAGATCACTCTATCACGGTGCAGGTGTCAATGCTGTATGTCACGCTGCTGATGTCAGTGCTCTCTATCACGGTGCTGGTGTTAGTGCTTTATGTCACGCTGCTGATGTCAGATCACTCTAACACCAGCACCGTGATAGAGAGCACTGACATCAGCAGCGTGACATACAGCATTGACACCTGCACCGTGATAGAGTGATCTGACACCAGCACCGTGATATACAGCACTGACACCAGCACCGTGATATACAGCACTGACATCTGCAGCTTGACATACAGCAATGACACCTGCACTGTGATAGAGTGATCTGACACCAGCACCGTGATAGAGAGCACTGACATCAGCAGCGTGACATACAGCATTGACACCTGCACCGTCATAGAGTGATCTGACACCAGCACCGTGATAGAGAGCACTGACACCAGCACCGTGATATACAGCACTGACACCAGCACCGTGATATACAGCACTGACATCTGCAGCTTGACATACAGCAATGACACCTGCACTGTGATAGAGTGATCTGACACCAGCACCGTGATAGAGAGCACTGACATCAGCAGCGTGATATACCAGTCCTTAAGGATTAGCAGACTGTACCTCACTCAACCCTATGTACTGTAGTACCCTAGACCTTACCAGTCCTTATAAGGACCTTTGTGGAACTAGTAGGTTGTGAATGATTAGCAGACTGTACCTCAGTCCTTATACTGATAAAGGACTACTGCAGCAGAAGGGCAGCAGTCAGCAGTAGTACACCTCGACCCTATATAAATTGTGGACCTATTCCAGTCCTTAAGGAATAGCAGACTGTACCTCACCCAACCCTATGTACTGTAGTACCCTAGACCTTACCAGTCCTTATAAGGACCTTTGTGGAACTAGTAGGTTGTGAATGATTAGCAGACTGTACCTCAGTCCCTATACTGATAAAGGACTACTGCAGCAGTCAAGTATAATATTCTTTCTATATTTGGAAGAAAGAATATTATACGTGTACAAGCCTATTACCATACCAGTCCTGAAAAGAACCTTTGTGGACCTAATAGTAACAGCTACTGATTAAACTGACTGTCCCTCACTGCCTCACACACAGCTTCCTGCCTGTCCCTATTTAAACGGACAAAACAGAGGCTGCTGGAACAATAACTTGAATAGCACTTTTGTGGACCTAATAGTAACAGCTTATGATTAAACTGACTGTCCCTGCAGCACACAGCGTCCTGTCCCTCTCTCTACACTGACAAAAGACAGGCTGCTGCAAAAATCAGTAGCACAGCAGTGCCTCAAATCTATATCCTGAACTACACCTAACACCTATACCAGTCCTGAAAAGAACTTTTGTGGACCAAATAGCTAGCGATTTGGGTCACTGCAGTCTCTCCCTGCTCCGCACAGCAACCTCTCCCTATAATGACAGTAGAAAGAATGTAAAATGGCCGCCGGATCGGGTCGATTTATAAGTTAGGGGAAATGTCCAAGTGTCCTTGTGCTGTAATGTCTCAATTGGCTGTCCTGTACCCCATGATGGATGTGTCATCATAGGTCAAAGTTCTTTTACACAGTAAACACGGAAGTCCGCCAGGCGAATGGTGGCAATAGTCCGCCGATCGGGCGGACCGCGAACAGCCGAAATTCGCCGCGAAACGACCGCCGGGTGAACCGTTCGGCCATCCCTATTATATAATTTTTCAAAAACTATTTTATCATCCAATATATTTTCATTTAAACGCCACGTTTTCCCTTTACTCCCTACCATTCTCATCCTCGTACTTAATTCTATTGGAGCGTGATCTGAAATTGTGATTAATCTAATTTTAGAGGATTGAACCCTATGTAGATCAAACTGATCTATCAAAAATAGGTCTATCCGTGAATATGTATTATGCGTCTTAGAATAATAACTAAAGTCTTTCTCTCGTGCATGTAGTGTCCGCCAACTATCTACCAAATGTAACATTCTTAGACTCTTTTTAAAGCGTCTCTGTGCTCTAAGTGATAATGGTGTTTTGCAAGATGATGTATCCATCTCAGGATCTAATGTGAGGTTAAAATCTCCTCCTAATATTAATATCCCTTCCCTAAACTTCCCTAATTTTTTCTATGTTTTTGATATAAAATCCACCGTGCGATTATTAGGGGCGTAAATTGTCGCAAATGTACAGCACTGCCCATAAATTTTCCCCTTCACAAACAAATAACGTCCCTCTGGATCTGCTTCTACTTCCGTACAGGAAAAGGGGCATTGCTCATGGAACGCTATTGAGACTCCTCTTGCTCCCTTAATAGGGGAAGTCGCATGGTGCCACTGACTAAACAATGAACATGGCAATCGTGGGGTTGCCCCTGTCGTGAAGTGCGTCTCCTGAAGGAACACAATCTCTGTTCCCAGAGTGCGCAGTTCGCAACAGAGCTGACCCCTTTTACATGGGGAGCCCAGTCCCCTTACATTGTAAGATATTATCCTAACCTCTTCCATTTCCCTTTCTCCTCCTGCCCCCCCCCCCCCCCCACCTTGTTGATTTCTTCTAGATATATCTGACATCAAAAAGGCATAGAGGTACCAAGGGCAGGAGAAAGAAAGTAGAGAGAGAGAGAGAGAGAGAAAAAAGAAAAAAAAAAAGAAGAAAACCCCCCCACCCAAAACCCCTACCCCCCCTCCCCCTCCTGGATGTACCTATTTTACCCAAATAACTAATAGGGGGATCCCTCCCTGGGTGAGTATACTACCCACCCCTGGATTTCACCTCATTCCCGTCTACATGTGGAATTAAAGGTCTCCCTTCTTGAGACCATCCTATCGGGGGCAACATAACCATCGGTGCGGGTGATAACTGGGCCCCTGGGAGCTCCACCCATCAGTACAGAGCAACCAAAGAAAAAAAAGATTGACGATTGCTAAAAAAAAAAAAAACACGGAGAACACGTAAGCGGGATCTTGGTGGTGGGTCTCATACACCCTACACAAAAAAGTGTCCCCCCACACTTGACACTACCCTTACCTTACATAGATCACTACAAGATAATAGTTCATCTCTTGGCACGAGCACCCACTCTCAAGGCAAATATTTAGGTAACACTGCCCTCCAAGCTACCCACCTTTTGAACTCACAGACCCATTCAAAAAAATGTCCCATCAAGCATGATCCCTGGTGGGTCTTCGAATGTGACTATGCCACTTGTCAATAACTTGCACGACACAAACATGGCGTCAGCCACTACTCCACTACCTTCCTTACCACCCACTGCTCAATTACAAATGTTCACCCGACAGAGCACTCTAGATGCACATGTCTCCCCATCTGGAAATTTTCAGTCAACCTCACACCTCCCAACACTCACATAATTTCTAATTTTGAGGTTGTTAACCTCACTCCCTATAATTTTTCTATTCAAGATTTGGAAGTTTTACGCCTGGGCTTAAATTTTTGCCTTTCTACTAATATGGACAAATATGAAGCTACTGTATAAAGGATGTATAGCTTTTCGCACGCAATCTGACATATAAATATCTTTTCGATAATGATAGTCTTCGCTCTGTGCAAGATAAGCAAATTTCGGAATGTGTTAAACATTATACCATGGATGATTTTAGGGCACTTCGTGACCTGATACTCCTCCTTGAGGAGAGCCCCACTGAGGAACTATCTGGTCATGAAAGTCCCTATTCTGCTAATCCTATACCTCCCAGTATCCCCCATTTTAAACCTAAATCCCAACGGTTCCCGGATTTGATGTCTAATCCGAATATCTGGGCTCTTTTAAAAAGTTCTGTTAATGCGATTAAGCAATTGCAACTTACACCCCAACCTAGTAATCTGACTAACTCCCAATTACAATCAATCTTTCGTTTAAAAAATCATCCTGATCTAGAAATTAAACCCGTCGACAAAGGCGGTAACATTGTACTAATGACCAAAGACTTATATGCTGCCATGGCACTAAAAATCCTGTGCAACAAAGAATGGTACAAATCCATTTCACCATCATATATTCAAACTTCTAAAAATGAATACCTACAGTTGATTGGACTTGCATACCAAAAGGGCCTTATTGATAAGGATCTATATGATTTTCTAAATACAAAATTTCCTAAAGTTGCCACATTTTATGTGCTTCCTAAAATACATAAACATCCTACTAACCCCCCTGGCAGGCCTATCATATCAGGTATAGGATCACTCACTGAAAACGCAAGTAGACTGGTGGACTCTATTCTGAGTCCACATGTATGCTCTTTACCGTCATATGAGAAAGACGCTATGGATTTTCTCAAACATATCGAGGGGATGGTTGTGCCTCCCAACGCCCTGCTCGTGACATTGGATGTGGAAGCATTGTACTCCAGCATCCCTCACGAGCAGGGCGTTGCGACAGCCCGTACCTTCCTCTTCGAACAAACCAATCATCGTTGGGAATTCTGTGAATTCATTATAGATTTACTCTACTTCATTCTTACTCACAACTACTTTGTGTTTGGAGATTCCCACGTCCTCCAGGTGCAGGGGGTGGCTATGGGCACTGTTTGTGCCCCGGCATATGCCAACCTGTACCTGGGGGGGTGGGAATGACACATTATTTCCGATGACACCTTGTCGATGTACACAGGCCAGGCTAACTGCTGGCTTAGGTACATCGACGACGTGTTCATCATTTGGGCTGGCACTCATGATGAACTGGAATCTTTCGATACAAAACTCAATACAAATCATTTCAATTTGAAATTTACTGTTGCCAGTCATATTTCCCAAATTACTTTTCTTGATCTCATAATAACTAAAGACAAACAGGGATGCGTTGCTTCCACTCTCTATCGTAAAGATACTGCAGGCAACACTCTACTGCATGCCACTAGTGCGCATCCAGACCCCCTATTACGTAGCATTCCATATGCTCAGTACATTAGGTTACGACATAACTGTACATACACTACAGACTTTAAAATTCAAGCCAATATATTACGGCATCGACTAAAATCTAGGGGTTATGGAAAATCTATTCTGCGCAAAGCATACAATAGGGCACTGCGCCAATCTCGCAGTTCTCTTTTGTATAAACAAAAAAACCCTGTACAGACCTCCACTGTGAGGTTTATAACAAGGTATTCTAATCACCATTCTAAATTGCGTGACATATATTGGCCCCTCCTAAGAGAGGATCCCATCGTAGCCAAATACATTAATATCAAACCTAATATTACCTTCTGCAGAGCTAGGTCTCTACGGGACCACCTAACATCTAGTCACTTTACTTTCACAGTCCAGAATCGGCCCTCTTGTGGCATATTCAGATGCGGAAAAATGTCCATTCTGCCCCAATTCGAACTGGCCAGTCTTTTATCTTACCCAATGGGGAACGGTTTATCCCCAAATTTTTTGCAGATTGTGACACATGCGGAGTCATTTGTCATTTACCTTACCAAAATCCCATTGATACAATTGATTTGTATCTAAATGTATATAAACATATACTCTGTGGTGACTTCTCATTCATTACTATGACATGATGGATATTTACCTAGGCTCTGTATTTGTGACTTGTTATGATTTGATTTGTTTTTTCTGTCCACTTGATTATTCTCTTGATATACACTATTATTTTGTACAATGTATCTTTTGCTACTATACTATCTGTAATCCTATGATATATTCCATTCATGCTGCTTGTCTCATGGGGGCGATGTGGGGGGTCGCGCTATGCCGGTCTTTGGGCACTGTGCGGCCGGTAAGCGTCACAGGACTCTTCCTGGTGGTGCTTATGGACCTCCTCCGCTGGTCGATGGTTTGTCTGTCGCACTGGCTCAGGAGATCCTACTCTGGCGGTGTCTTTCATTTCCTTTCATCCTCTGCGTCTGGCTTTGTTCTGCGCAGGCCCTTTAGGGGATGGGCGGTGCAAATATGATACACGCCGGAGTGCTTGGCCGGCCCACCCGACGTCATTATTGGCTCTCCGCCTATTGGACGGCGGGGGTGGGGCATCCACATTTACGGAGACGTCGCACGAGCTTCTCCTTGAGACTGTTTACTCATTCACATCCTCCCTCTGGTTCGTTTGACACCAGCGTTTTGTACTTCATCCAAATAGGTAACTTACTCTTGCAGACTACATTTATTACTATTATCCTTCCTTCTTAGTGATACAATTGCATTCCAACTTATACCTTTCAGACATCAGTCTTTCTTGGTCTGTCTCGCTGGCTGTTTTATATTGATGATTAGAGATGTGTTACCATCATTACTCACATTGGATTACTCTGGAATTAATGCAGTAATTACACAGATACTGGTGAGCTTCCCCAACATCAGTACCATGTTACTTCATACACTCTGATATTATATTATACAATATCTATACTGTATATAATACACTGGTATTCTAATAATACTTCCATAATAATTCTCCTGTTTTTTATTTTAGCTTTTCATCTATATACCCTGCATCTCTTTTGTATTCATACGCCTACTTGTTTACTAGCACCACCTTCAGAGGGAAACTGGATAGTGTATCTTAAGCTACTAATTTCCACCTTATATATTTTTATATGATATAATATTGTGCATGCCCCCAAAGTGCCTTAGTATGACGGTTCTGTGTGCCTCATGCCCGCATCTCCCTTTGACAAGCACCGTGGTGTATATTTTAATTAATTAATTTTTATCATATTCATTTTTGGGTATTTGTTAATGAAATATAGCTCTGTATTGCATATTGTAATGTATGTCTCTCTCTTCACTTTTAAGAGTTTTATTGCGCCCCAGAAGAAGCGTCTTTGGGACGCGAAACATGTCGGGCATAGTCATGGGACCCCATATCAGCACATCAGATCAGTGAATATATATCTAAATGCTTACCCTTAATGGCTTATTGTTAGCTATTGTATATTCAAGTACCATATGTGTCGCATTACGATGTTATTTGCAGATTTAGGTTCTGGTGAATGAACGTACTCTATCTTTGGCTTTTAATTAGTTTTGTATATTTTTGAATAAATTAATAAAAATTACCTTTTGTAGAACAATTTTTTGGTTTATACTGGTGCCTATAAAGTCCAAAAGTCCCGTCAGTCTTCACTTTTTGTATTCATTACGGACGGTGGCACCCCCCTTTTCTTAAATAATTATATTGGGATATCCACTTTTTACCACAAAGTGTTTGCGATATCTCATAATCCCTTGTTTATTGGTTCAATGATTGTTCCCAGTCTATGTGCATTAACTACTTGTAATAGATGTGTTAAGAATGGAATTGGCTGTTTGTTAGGTGCATAATAAGAAAGCAGTTACTTCTGTGCCCAAAATGTGTCCCGTAAAGATTAGATATCTTCCTTCTGGATCCTCAATTTCCAAATGAATTGTGAATGGAGTGGACCGGTGGAAAGCCACAAGAGTTCCACGTTGTTTGGTATTGGCCGAGGCAGTGAATATTGTGGATAGGATGAACTAAAAAATGTAGGCGTTGATTTTACTGTAAAATTAGTCTCTTGCAGGCATACGTGTGCATTTTTTGCTTGGAATGACCTAAACACTTTAGTGCATTTCTGCAGTAAATTGCGTCCCTGTACATTCCGGGATAAAAAGTTTAAGGGGGCCATGGTAGCTGACTCAATAGGCAGCACTCACCCGTTGTTCCCACCCGACGATTCTTGACTCAACCCATATGGACTTAAAAAGGGAAAAAAAGAAAGAAAACTCTGGTGTTATCTAGATTAGGAAAGAAGAAAAAGACAGATAAGTTTACATTACCTAAGCTTAATAATATAATATGAAGGTATTCAAAAAATCTACCCGTGGTGAAGGGTAAAACCCCCCAACGGGGGACAAGAGGCCCTTGTCGAGTCCCCCCATATTAAGAGAGGGGATCGGAGGAAGACTAGGTGAGGCACACGGAACTTCCGTGAATAGGAGAACCGCTTTGTTAAACAAGAAACAAAAAATATAAATTAAAAGAAAAAAAAAAAACGTTTTGCATCGCTAGGATGTATGTTTATAGCCCTTATGGCTTAATGAAAATATTATCTATTTTCTATAATATGTTTTCCAAGAAAAATTGAAAAAAATAAAATAATTAAGTTTATTAAATTCCTGAAATACTTGAAAGAGTAGTCTATCTAATCTAAAAAAGGTAAATGGGATATGTATTTTATCAAGAACTTCTCTAAAACTTTGTTTCTAAAGCCTATATAAATACATCAACCCTAGAAATAAATTGCATCTTTTCAGTCATGAATGAGACTTATTTGTTTAATGATAATATTATGCAACTCTAGGTTGCAAGTAGTAAATAAGGAGAGCTCTTTTAACCATTCTATTTAGGTAAAGACAAAAAAAAAAAAAACTTTGTTTCATATATTGGAGATACCTGATGAAAATGAAGTTCCCATATGATTGTGCTAAGCATATTCAGGTGTAACCTTAATAGGGGATTTCCCCTGACCCATAATGTATTCTATTCATAGGATACAGGTGTAGGCTGCAATTTTGGGTCAAATGAGCATAGTTAATGAGTTCAGTATGTTATAGTTCCTCTGGGAACATATCTCCCATAATAGCTTATAACTGTCAGTCCATTGGATCTTCTTGCCCCTGTGGAGGGGAAACATAGTGACCCCTTTTATGTGTGTGAACCCCATTTTTCCCGGTTGCATGGGATGAGTTAGGTAGGGAAGAGGTAGATGCTGTTCTTCTACGTGAGGTTGTAGCTACAGATGTTCCATTGATCAATTTGGTCAAGTAAGGCTTGTTGAAGTTCGTTCAGTGATCTACAGATGTGTTTGGTACCTTTGTAGCTGAAGCATATGGAGAATGGAAAACCCCATTGGTATGTGATGTTATGACGTAATTCCATGAAATGTGGTTTCATGGCACGTCTTTTAGAAATGGTTACTTGAGAGAGATCAGTGAAAATCTGAAAATTGTGACCCTGGAAGGTTAGGTTGTCTTTCACTCTGGCTGCAATTAAGAGTTGTTCCTTTGTGCGATAAAAATTGAACTTTGCTATGATGTCACGTGGGGGTCCATCTGCTTTTTTAGGCATGAGATCTCTGTGCACTCTGTCCATTTCCAGCCTTTAAATCGGTATTCCTTGCAATTCTTGGCACAATGCTGTTATTGTGGCAGATAAGTCAGTGATCGATTCAGGTATGCCTCTGAATCGAAATTGGACCTTCTTGCACGGTTCTCATAATCTTCCAGTTTATTTTGTAGTGTAATTTTTCTTCTTTAAGAAGATCCATTTCATTCAAGTGTTGAGTTTTCTATTTCTTTGACTTTAATTTCCAGCGCAGCTGTGCGATTTCCCAATTCTCTGATTTCTTTAGTCAGATTACTGGTTATTCTGAGGTATTCTTTAATGCATTGTTCAGCATCTTCTCAAATTGTTTCATAAAGCTTGGGGATGCAGAACAGAAATAATTCAGTATCAGATTCTTCTGAGGAGACTTTCTGTGACCGCTGTGTCTTTATCCTGTGTGCTGAGGTGATTGTGCCTGTGGCTGGGGAGACTGGCGCCATTTTCACTGCAGTCTTTGCCTGAGCGCTTCCTCTGGGGGTATTTTTAAACTTATTCCGGGCTCCCTGAATACCATTTTTAGTCCAAAGGATTCTCTCACCTCACAGGAATGTTCAGAGTTTTTGTAAGAAATAATTAGGTCGGCTGTCTTTGTTTAGCGGTTCTCCTTCACAGAGCAGAGCTCTAGTGCAGGGGTGCTCAACCTGTGGCTCTCCAGCTGTTGCGGAACTACAAGTCTCATGAGGCATAGCAAGACTCCGACAGCCACAAGCATGACACCCAGAGGCAGAGGCATGATGGGACTTGTAGTTTTGCAACAGCTGGAGAGCCACAGGTTGAGCACCCCTGCTCTAGTGGGACATGTCCATTGAGCTAGACTCCGCCTTCTGAGCCCCCCAACAATTCTTTTTTTCAGATTGTCAGCATTCTTTGCCATGAGGTGCCATGTTGAACTTCCAGTGACCAGTATGAGAAAGTTAGAGCGATAACACCAAATTTAACACACCTGCTCCGCATTCGCACCTGAGACCTTGTAAGACACATGACACTGGGGAGGGAAAATGGTTAATTGGGCCCAATTCGAACATTTTCACGTTTGTTCCCAGTGGTTTAGACATTAATGTCTGTGTGTTGAGTTATTTTGAGGGGACAGCAAATTTACACTATGCAAGCTGTACACTCAATACTTTACACTGTAGCAAAGTGTAATTTCTTCAATGTTGTCACATGAAAAGATATAATAAAATATTTACAAAAATGTGAGGGGTGCACTCACTTTTGTGAGATATTGTAATTAACTCAGCGAGAAGTGCCAATGTGGGTGGGTCTTATTCCCCTTGGCTATCCCTGATTAGCACTTCAAATGGTGTTCCTCCATTGAAGTATTTCCACTAATACATCAATGACAATTTGTGGCTATATTATTAAAATAAGACGTAGTCAGATTCTTTAATAATTTTTGGTCATCTTGGAAAATCAAATTGAGGCTTGGTTATAGTGGAATGCGGGCATCATTAAAATGAAAATGAGGCTTGGTTATCTTCTTTAGATATATTGCAGCAATCTTTGGAAAGTATAATGAGGTTTGGTTATGAGATGTATAGTGGAATGTAGCCTCTCTTTATAATGAGGCTCGGTCACCCAATTTATACATATTGCAGCAATCTTTAAACCAGAGTGAGGCTTGGATGGGTTGGATGGCCCTAAATATTATTGCCATTTTCTCCTCATGAGTGTACTCTATATAAATGCATGGTGAGGATCGTGACCTCCATGCCCCCCCCATGACATGACATCAATTGTGACAAAAACCATAAAGCAGCGTTTACGCTTGTGATGTCACCACACACACACCTAAACCACAAGTTGGTCGTATTAGATCCCAGGACTGGTACTTTTTATTGTAATGCATGTTCATTAATATGAACACGTGTTCTGGTAAGAACCCATTTTTATCTAAAGGTGGAGGTTCACTCAGATGACTCACATTATGGATTGGAACCCTTTCTTCAGATCGGATATGTTCATTCGGGTTGGATGAAATTGGAACCTTCACTTTTTTTTTTTTTTTTTTTTACTTGGACACAGACTTTTTCATTACATTGGCTTTATTTTCTTGACTACAAGTTTCTTTTTGGTTTATTTTTTTCACTGATTGAATGTTATACAAACCTATACCCACAGTTGAATCAAAGGAAGGCAAAAAAAACAAACGCATGATCCAATTTGCTCCAGCAGGGGAGAAAAATTCTTTCTTAATCCCCCAAGAGGCAATCAGATATTCCCTGGATCAACTTTACCTGTAAATGTTAGTATCTAGTTATACCATGTACATTTAGGAAATAACCCAGGCCCTTTTTTTATATAAAAAAAAAAAAAAAAAAAAAAAAAAACAACATCTACTGAGAATATCAGCTCAAGCTGTCCATTCCACATTTTTACAGCTCTTACTGTGAAGAAGCCTTTCTGTATTTGGAGATTAGATTTATTTTCCTCCAGATGTAAAGAGTGCCCCCCTTGTCCTCTGTGATGACCTTTAACATGAATAACTCACTATATAAAAACACTCTCCTCTTCTCCAGAGAGGATAAACTCAATTCAGCAAATGTGTCCTCGTACCTGAGCTCCTTCATGCCTCTTATCAGTTTGGTTGCCCTTCTCCAGTTACCCAATATCCTTTTAGTGAACTGGTGCACAAAACTGAACTACATATTACCAATGATTTGTACAGGGGAAAAAATGATATCTCTCTCTCTGCAGTCCACACTCTTAAGAGAAGAAAGGATTTTCCTTGCTTTGGAAACCCACTTGGCATTTCATGGCATATTAAGCCTATGATCTACCAGAACACCCAGATCTTTCACCTCAGCTTCCCCCAGCTGTTCTTCTAGCGTGCAAGATGCATGTTTTTAGACCCCAAGTGCATAATTATAATTTGGCAACTGTGTGACAAATGAGGTTTGATGTTGATAAAATTTAAACAGTGCATGGAGGTTGGCTTGTAAGTTGGAGACATTCTGTAAGGACTTTATTCCACTGCATAGCTTGGTGTCATCTGAATACACTGAAATAATAGGATTTTTGTACTCACCGTAAAATCCTTTTTTCTGAAGTTCACTGACTGACACAGCTCCATTAATCTTGACGGCCACCTTCAGGAGAGGACTAGGCAGAACATATTATACATGTGAAAAAACAGACCTTTACAGTTCCGCCCAGGGGGCGGTCCCTCAGGTAATAACCCCTCAGCCTGCTTCCTGCAGCTCAGTACGTCAACAAGCAGTATAACTTAAACCAATAGGAGGGGAGGGTGTTGTGTCAGTCAGTGAACTTCAGAGAAAAGGATTTTATGGTGAGTACAAAAATTCAATTTTCTCTATCGTTCACTGACTGACACAGCTCCATTAATCTTGACCATAGAGATGTCCCAAAGCAGTGTCATATCGAGGGGTGGGAACAGCATAAAACTTCACCCACAACCAACGGTGCTCCCTAACAGGGGAGTCACCAACTTAAACTAACCGCATCAGAACTTGCAGTCAACAAATGCAATAGTGCATTAATACTCAAAGTAACTGTATTTTGTAAAACAGAGAAAAGAGTGCAGAATTGCAACATTACATAGCCGCCTGCAAAACTTTGCGGCCAAAGCAGGCATCAGACGATGTGCTTTGTAGAATTTGGTAAACGTGTGAACGGACAACCAAGTCGCCGCCTTACACACTTGAGTGACTGACGCTTGATATTGGAAAGCCCAAGAGGTTCCAATTGCCATGGTGGAATGCGCCGTGACAGAAAAGGGACGCACCTGCCCCTTTAAGGCATAGGCCTGTACCACAATCTGTCTGATCCACCTGAAAATGGTGGCCGACGAGACCGCCATCACTTTTTTCAGACCAGCTACTGAAACGAACAGAGTCTAACTTCCCGAAAGGGAGCCGTGGCAGACAAATATACCCTTAGAGCCTGGACCACGTCCAGGGAATGAAGGGCCACCTCCTTAGGGTGTGTCGGTTTAGGACACAGAGATGGTAAGACAATGTCTTCATTGATGTGAAATGCCGAAACCACCTTCGGCAGAAAAGGTTGCAGACGCACCACCTTATCCTTATGGATAACCAGATAGGGCGACTTGCAAGACAAGGCCGCCAGTTCCAAAAATCTCCTGGCCGATGTAATGGCCACTAGGAAGACCACTTTCTGAGAATGAGAACATCAGGGAAATCCCCTTGTTGACTCCAACGGCGGTTTCTGAAGCGCTGATAGCACCAGGTTCAGATCCCACAGGGGCAAAGGTAGACGCACCGGAGGAACTACATGCCGAACCCCTTGAATAAAAGTGCTCACTAGAGCAGGGGTTGTTGGAAAAAAAAAAAAAAAAACAGCCAAGGCTGATATTTGTCCCTTAATCGTGCTTAAAGCCAATTTCTGGTCTACTCCTCGCTTTAGAAACAGCTGGATCCTGGAAACGGAATAGGTGTGCGGATGCCACGCTTTATCCTCACACATGGAGATGTAGGCCTTCCAGGTATGATGGTATATCTTCCAAGAAGATGCTTTTCGTGCCCTCAACATAGTTGAAATCACAGAGTCCGACAGGCCCCGGTTCCTTAGCACCTGGCACTCAACAGCCATGACGTTAAAACCAGCGATGGTAAAGCAGGATGGAGATTCGGACCTTGACACAGAAGGTCCTCTCGTAGTGGTAGGTGACAGGAAGTGTCTGCAACCAGGCCTACCAGGAGCACCGAGGCCAATCTGGGGCAATCAGTATTACTGGAATCCCCTTGGTCTCCACTCTGCAGGGCAGATGTGGTAACAGTTTTAGCAGAGGAAAGGCATAGATCAGTCGGTACTGACCCCACGGAGCCACCAGGGATCTCATCCTGGATACGACTCTCGGCACCTTCCGATTGAGAAGAGAGGCCAGGAGATCCATGTCTGGTGTGCCTTACCGCAGGCACATAGTAGCCTGAACACCTCTGGATGCAACGCCCATTCTCCTGGGTCGAGCATCTGGCAACTTAGGTAGTCCGCCTGCCAGTTTTCTACTCCCAGGATGTAAATTGCCAACGAGGCCGGTAGATGTCGGTTTAACCTGGATACTGGGGGGTCCACGACCGGAGGAGCCGACCATTTTTTTTTTTTTTAAGAAGGCTCTCCTCAAAAGGGGTAGCCCACCATTATTTTAGGGCCCGGAAAGGTCAGTTGCGGGCTTCCCCATTCCTTGTATATGAACTTATTGAACTAAGTCAGATATGGAAACACCTTAGGTGTACCAGCTGGCTTATGGGACCCAAAAGGGGACCGCTACTTCAGCAGAGGAACCTGCTGTATCCTGAATTTTCAGGGCATCACGCACAGCTGTGATAAGTGCTCCAACTAGCGCTGTGTCTTGTGCGGACCCGGACAGGGACTCATCCTCACTGTCCCATCGGTCCTGGTCAGCGGCATCTGAAGCAACAGAGCCAGTCACAGCAGGGCCCGAGTCTGCGTCAGAGCTCTCCCCGGAGGACAGGGGGCAGGGGCCGCTTTTTAGCACCTTTGCACCGCACATTGCCTTCACCCTGGCAATGAATGTTTCAAGGACCGCCGACAAAGCGCCCAAAGGCACTGCACTGTTTGCAGATGAGCCGGTTGCAATTGAAGGGAGTTCTGGGCTAGAAAAAAAAGTTTTTGAAGCCATGCTGACTCACCCTGTCTGCCACCCTTGGGGACTCAGGACAGGCGCACAATCCATCCCTCCTAGCTGCTGCAGACTGAGGGGCTCCCACCGCAGGACTCACCACCTTGACCGAGTGCTACACCATTCAGTTACAGGTGCCTGCGTCCGGTATCAGCTCCCAGGTGTCCCGAGCAAAAAAAAGCGCCGTTCTGAGCAGCAGGGACCAGCACCGAGCATAAAAAATGTGCTGGGCTACAACAAAATGGCAGCCAGTCGCCCTGTATAAAGCACATAATCACAGAGAAAATGGCAGCCGAGCTACAGAAAAATGGTCCCTGACCAAGCTTTCCACTGAGGCACACCAAAAATGGCCGACAAACTGTACACAGTGAAAGGACAGAGAAAATAGCGGCAGAACAGCGCGATGACGATCAGCACATGCAGACCTCCAGACACACAGGGACTGACACCCAGTGCAGACCCATCTAAGGTGAGGTACAGGTACAGACACTGCTCAGCAGCCCATCATGCAGCATCCCCCACAGGGGGGAGAGGGAAAATAAGGACAGGGAGAGAAGAGAGGGACCCCCTAATCAACCTCCTGGGGAATCCCCAGATGCTCAATCCTACCGAGGCAGAGAGGGCTGTACATACCAGCTGGATGAGCTGGGGACATCGGGATCTTCTGGAGCGCTCCAAAGGCGTCGCTCTGACGAAATGCGTAGGGCATGGCCACGGACGTGCACCTTTCCATTGCCAGTAATAGCAATGGCCGGCAGAGTTTGTTTTCCTCGTTTATACACACGAACCATTTTAAACACTTTGTGAGTCATTTTCTTTTTATGATGGAATAAAGATGTTTAAAAAGACGTATTTGCACCATGGATATGTTTCTCTCTCCTCCCTTATGCATATAACTACGGAGCACACTTGGAAGTGAAGAGTGAACATTCCCCCAGCGCACCAGCAGCAGTGTCTAAGCAGCAGCACAGTGGCTTATACTGTGAAGGCTCGTTTAACCCTATGAGGGTGTTTGTTCTGGTGAGTGCAACTATATTCCCACAGCACTGAGTGGCGCACCGGGGAGGAGTGTTTTCCCTCTACATTGCCTTCTTTGCACTAGTCACCTTGTTCTACCACTACCTCTTGAAATATTGCAATATGCGACTTTTTAGCTACTTCTGAATGCGATTTTAACAAAAAATGTTATATTGAAGGACGCTCTTTGGGACTAATTTTTTGCACAATTTCTTGCATTTTTGCACATGTTGTTGCACGATTCTTTATAGGACTGCTGAGAACAATTGATTTGCACTTTTGCACAGCAATTTTGTATAATTATAATTTCTTGTTCAATTTGGGATTTTCTATGCATGTGTATATATGCAGCACTGTACACACAATGTACAGTAGCACCAGCACTTTATATAGATATAGATAAGTAATATTCTTGTTAGCACGGTTATATCTAAAGCACATATTTGTATGCACAGAGTTGCACATGCACAGGGTTTTAGCGCCATAGCTTATCCTTAATCCCATATCTTTTACCTCCTCCTTTGACTTAAGGGTGGAGGATCTAGGCACAGGCAGCTTTAACCCTTTAGTAATTTCTTTAGTAATTTTTCTCTTTATAGGTTTTTACCTTCCCTAAGTATTTTACTGTTTAAGGAACTAGTCCGTAGCGCGACTTCATCCATCTACTTTATTTGTCGTCTTAGCCCGACTGACACGGAGACCCCTTTCACTCTAAGACTTACTTGTGCCATAGCGGTAAAGCTCGTGTTAGCGGCGCCTTACCCCTGTGTAAGTGGCGCTTTTTGGCGCTTTGGAAGTGCTGCCTATTTATTTCAATAGGAAGGGCGTTTTGGGAGCACATGCCTCACCAAAGATGCTGCTTGCAGGATTTTTCCTAACGCCCCACAAGTGCACTGCTACAGTGTGAAAGAACTCGGGCTTTCACACTCAAGCGGTATGGGAGGCAGTTTTCAGGCGCTTTATAGTCGCCATTTCTAGCACTAAAACACCTGAAAACTGCCCCAGTGTGAAAGGCGTCTAAGGATACTTGAACACAGTACAGATATATGAACATCGGACATTCTTGGCAGAAAAAAAAAAAAGGATGGACAATATAGCACGTGCATAAGCATTTACAAGTGTACAAATTATTCAGTTTTTTCTTAATGAAGGGAAGGTGACGTATGTGTGTAGTTGAGCGTAATAGCGTGTAAAAATATTGCCCAGTAAATATCCCTAAATGCCTAACAACGTGGACTTTTTAGGCATCCTATGTGCAAGAAGGCCTAAATAGAATAGCTTTTTTTCCTACCTAAAGCACACCGAATCTAATACTGCCATCAACTGACATCAACACTGACACTTCTATTGGCACTCACTAAGACTGCATTCACACATTGGCATTTCAAGACACGGCCAGATGTGAATCACAAAGCACATCTCAGATGCCATTCATTTGAATGACACCTAAAAACATGGTACGATAAATCGCACTGCAATTGTGGAAAACCGCATTGAATGAAGCTTGTTGCCCCCCAAAAAGTTCAGCAGCTTCTTTTGGTGCGACAGTTCATGTGATGCGGTTTGCAGCTAAATTTTTTCACGTGGCAGAAATGCACCGTGTTTTTAGGTTTTTAGGTTTCAATCTTTTATTTTTTTTCCTTTTAGACTTTTCTTCCAGCAAGGAGGGAAAGATACAATGTATCTTTTCCTCCTTACATAGGTGAAACACCGGGATAGATCTTCACAGTAGTAATCACTGTGACTGGCTGGTTTCGCCCAGCTCCCGATTATTGTAACAAGACCCAGAGCTGTTGAGATCAAGCGTGCTACCAGCACAAACATATACAATGCCCAGAAATAAAGTCTACTTCCTGAATGACGCATAACTGTTATAAGGTCATAAACAGATAGATCTGTAAAGAACCCTGCAGCTAATTCAACAAAATGCACCATGCGCCTAGGTGAGTGCCCACACAGTATCCTGTGCACTAAGCAACATTACAGGTCATCCAAACATTTTCATCTTAAGCGGGTCTAAACACAGCTGAGGAGTCAACTTTTCCAGAAACTGAAGAAGGAGCCACATTGGCTATGGTGCAGCCAGGAATCTCCATAAAAGAATCCACTTAGAGAGAGAAAACCTCAATAGGAATGGTGAAAAGCTTCCCGCAGTAGAGAGAAAAGGCCCATTACTTATGGACACTTATGAACACTAAAAAAATAAAACTGAGGTCAGTTGGGAGTGGAAAAAGACGTCCTTGTAAGCCATCATTTGGCAGTGTCCAATCACCTGACGGTAGCTGCATATAATTCATGGTTTAAAATGAAAGACCCTGTATTCTGTACTAACTGGTCTATTGTGAATACAGCTATCCTTGGAAATAAAATAATTCACCTAGACTAAAGTTAGGTATGCAAATCAGTAAATCCAATCAGATAGTGAATCCCATCAGAGCATAGCAACACAGAATTAAGCGAACAAAAAGCGATTGTAAATGATCACATCTCATTTTTTATGGAAATAAGATCACCAAAGGTTTTTAGGTCTAACTAAAATATTATTTTAGATGCATCAGAAAATACTTGATGAACAAATTGCAAGTTGGTGGAACTCTTTATTTCCAGCTATTGCAAGGATGGCAAAACAAATACAAGCTTACTAATACAACAGCGCTCATATTCATTTGTCCACAGATCACACAGTTATAGCTGCATCTGTAAAAGCACGCTTTAGTACCACCTGCCCCACCGAGAACATCTCATATATACTTTTTTGCATGGCTTAGTAAGAAAAGAGACCTGGAACAATTTCTTTTTTTATCAAAGCTATGTAAGCATCCAGAGGAGCAGCAACGATGATGGGAAAGAACATAACTTCCAAAGCACATCTGGCTGGCTGCAGAGGATGTATCTTGCATTCTGTACAAAGAGTATCCTGCAGAAAGAGACATTCATTTTAGTATTTTTTACTTCTTTAATGTTGCAGTGTAGTCACATTCTAGTAAAAAGACAATATTCCCTGTAATGTAAAATGCCTTATTGTTCCCAATAATCCCTTTACTGTAAGATTCTGGTCACTTTAAAATATACATCTACCTCCTCCCATGTAGTTTGTTGCAATGGCAGAAGTGCTCCCAGAACCACATCTTGATCTTTGCAGCAGACCAGTCACCTTTGGTCTGTGACACTGTCAGCCTGTGCATGCAGACCCATCCTTATGCCAATGTAGGACTTCCTGAGTGAGTGCCTTCTCTGAACTCAGTCTTTTGGGAGTGTTTTCAGCCTTATTTTACATTGCCAATTTGTGTTATAAGTTAATAAGTAGCAAGAAGAAAAACAAATGTTATTTGCTAATTTGCATCAGTGTGAACCAGGCTCAGTTTGAATTTCAGAAAGTCATATCTTAATTTTAAAGAATTTTATTACAATTTGAGCATTAAACTTCTATGGGGAAAATATTCCCTTTAGACATACATAAAACAGTATAGTCGCAGCTCCACTTTCCTAATTTATCATTCTCCCATATGGATCAGAAAAACGGGGGGGGGGGGGGGGGGTTGTGATAGCAGAACCATCACCGCATTTCTAAATTGGATAATTTTTCCCCATAGAATTTTAATGATTAAATTGCAAAAAAAAATAAAAAAAATAGGATTTTTTGTACTCACCGTAAAATCCTTTTCTCTGTAATTCACCGACCGACACAGCTCCCCTCTAACTAAGTTGGTTGTATAGCCTGCGATTAGGAGAAACTAGGCAAAGTTGTTACACAATACACAGAACTTTAATTCTGCCCCAGGGTGGCGGGCCCTGTGCTATCAACCCTTCCCACTGCTCCTAGTAGCTTCAGTATGTCAACAAGCAGTATAACGTAGAAAAAAGGAGGGGTGGGTGCTGTGTCGGTCAGTGAATTACAGAGAAAAGGATTTTACGGTGAGTACTATTTTCTCTTATATTCTCCGACCGACACAGCTCCTCTCTGTCACTAAATGGGACATCCCCAAGCAGTGCCAAACGAGGGGTGGGGAAAAAAAAAAGCATAAAAACTTCATCCACCATGGCAAGTGGGAACTAGTGAAACTAAACCCACAAAAAAACAGCAGTGTGTGGAAAAACACCACTATATAACCGGGTATCCTCAACAGGAGTGATCCCCAAGACCGCAGCATTGCGGAAGTAATGCAATAGTGCATTAACCAAAACAGTACTTAATTTTTAATCGAAAAACCAGGAAAAAATTAAATTGCAACTACACGGCCACCTGCAAAACTTTGCGGCCAAAACGGGCATCAGCTGATGCACTGACGTCTACCTTGTAGAACTTGGTAAACGTATGGACAGACGAACCAGGTCGCAGCCTTACACACCTGAGCGACAGACGCTTGGGTGTCAGAAGGCCCAAGACGTTCCGATTGCTCGTGTAGAGTGGGCCGTGACTGGAAAGGGAGGCACCTGCCCCTTCAAGGCATAGGCTTGGGCTACAATCTGTCCGATTCACCTGCAAATGGTGGCCGATGAGACCGCCATGCCCTTCTTAGGACCAGCCACCAAAACAAACAGTGAGTGACTTCCGAAAGGAAACTGTGGCAGATAAGTACACCTTCAGAGCCCTAACCACATCCAGAGTGTGAAGGGCCAACTCCTTGGGTTGCTTCGGCTTAAGACACAATGATGGCAATACAACGTCCTCACTGATATGAAAGGCCGAGACCACCTTAGGTAGAAAGGATGGTTGCGGACGCAACACCACCTTATCCCTGTGGATGACCAGATAAGGTGACTTGCAGGACAAGGCCGCCAGTTCCGAAACCCTCCTGGCCGATGTGATGGCCACCAGAAAGACCACCTTCTGTGAAAGGGTCAGCAGAGGATTCTCCCCGATATTCTCAAACGGCGGCTTCTGAAGCGCTGACAACACCAGGTTCAAATCCCACGGAGGACGCACCGGAGGGACTACATGTCGCACCACCTGTACAAAGGTACTCACTAATGAGTGAGATGCCAGGGGTCTTTGAAAAAAGACAGCCAGAGCTGAAATCTGCCCCTTGATGGTGCTCAGCGCCAACCTCTGGTCTACACCTTGCTGAAGAAACAGCAGGATCCAGGATATAGAGAACGAGCGCGGATGCCACCCTTTCTCCTCACACATGGAGATGTAGGCCTTCCAAGTACGATGGTATATCTTCCTGGAAGAAGATTTCCGTGCCCTCAGCATAGTTGGAATCACCGAGTCTGACAGACCCCTGTTCCTCAATACCTGGCTTTCAATAGCCATGCCGTTCAAGTCAGCGATGGTAAAGCAGTGTGAAGGACCTTGAGATAGGAGGTCCTCTCTCAACGGCAGTCGCCAGGGAGCGTCTGCCACCAGGCGCACCAGGTCTGTGTACCAGGCCCGCTGAGGCCAATCTGGGGCAACCAGGATTACTGGAATCCCCTCAGCTTCCACTCTGTGAAGCAGACATGGCAACAGTTTCAGCAGAGGAAAGGCGTATATCAGCTGGTACTGGCAGAGGCCTCTTATGTGCACCTTTCCTGCCACGTGCTGCCTCTATCTTAGCAACATAGGAGTCCAGGAATGCCGTCAGGGTGTCCATGCGCACCGCACTAACCACTGGGGGCCGGTTGCTATAGCCTGGATTTCGGGGGAAGAAACACCAGTTTCTGAAGCCATGCTGACCCTATCCTGTCTGCCACCTGCAAGGGGACTTAGGACAATGAAGGTCCCACCCTCCCGCTGCCGCCGCGTGGGGGAGTGCTTAGCGCTAGACTCAACACCCTGGGTCATTCTGTGAATGCCAACAACAGTGCCTGTAGTCCCTAGGAGGTTCCCAGATGCAGAGAGGAGAAAAAACTGTCAGCAGCAGCAGCTCTAACAGCGGTGCAACAGTCTGCAGAACAGCTTCAGCGTTCCACACAGAGCCATCCAGTGTCCCTCACACACAGGGAATACAGGGAGTGACAAGAGAAAGCACATTGCAAGCTGTCACAAGAGGCCAGCAGTGAAGAAAGCATTTTGGCTTTCACAAAATGGCTGCCAATGCAATCCATAGGAATTCCAGGGAAAATGGCTGCTGAAGCTCCCCAGGGGAATCTATAGCTTTCCTAAATCCAAGATGGCCACCGGAACGGCGCCATGAGGTGAAAAGAAGCAAAAAAATAAAAAACGAACTGCCTGCTGACACACAGACATCCTCCACAAAAACTGCCTTTTTTGGACCCCCAGACCTGGACCAGGACTGAACAGTAACCGCACAGAGCCCCACAGGTGAGAAACAGCGACCCACCCACACACCGCCCGCAGCGCATGCAGACACCTCCCTCAGAGGGGGGGGGGGGTGATAGGGACTTGGGAGAGAAGATAAGGAGGTGAGGTGGCCCCAAATCGACCCCCCAGGGAATGCCCGGCTGCTCCCCCCACCGAAGCAGGGAGAGCCGTACTTAAAGTGGTTGTATACTCGAATTTTTAACTTTTACCTACAGGAAAGCCTATAATAAGGCTTACCTGTAGGTAAAAAAAATATCTCCTAAACCTGTACAGTTTAGGAGATATTCCCCTCGGTATGCGCCGCTGACTGCAGCGGCGCATGCGCACAAGGGGCTTCTCGGCCTGAAAATCCGGCAGTGGCCGGAATGAAATCTCCCGCGCGCATGCGCGGGAGTGATGATATCGCGGCTCCGGCCACTCACAGCGCCGGAGCCGCGATACCCGGAAGAAACGCTGAGGGAGCATGTCAGCTCCCTCGGCGTGGATCGGGCCAGATGTCGGGGCCTCGTTCTAAGGTAAGTATTTCATAATGAGCTAGTATGCGGTGCATACTAGCTCATTATGCCTTTTGCTTTGCAGGTTTAAAAAAGAAAAAAAAAAAATTTGCGGGTTTACTACCGCTTTAACAGTCCAGAAGAGCTGGGAGACATTCCGTGGTAGCCAACTCCTGCGCAGTTACAGGGAAGGTTACTGGCCCGGTATACTGTGATCCAGAAATCAGTAGCCCGGTCATATGTATACCCGGAGCATTGAAGCTCACCAACCACCTCTGGAGTATGAGGTATGTCGTGGCCTGCCGAGCCATAGCTACGGCCTGCTCACGCTCGATGGCCGGACTGGAGAGACTACAAGGATTTCATTAACCAGCCTGTCACCCAACCGGCAGTTGATAGAAGATCTCAGGATCTCTCATCTTGCGCAAAAAGCAGCAAACCTGCAGTAAAAACATGGACCGAGAGGCCCGCAGGGTTTCCTATGTAATTTTCCTTGCTAGGCAAAATAAAAACTGAAGCTGCTAGGAGCAGTGGGAAGGGTTGATAGCACCCCCCCCCCCCGGGATTACAGTTCTGTGTATTGTGTAACAATTTTGCCTAGTTTCTCCTAACGGCAGGCTATACAACCCATTTAGTTACAGAGAGGAGCTGTGTCGGTCGGTGAATATAAGAGAAATATTACATTGCAGAACAGACTAGAAGATTTAGCCAGAAGGTCTAATCTGGGTTTCAGAGGATTACTTGAATCAATTACAGATCTTCAACTATAACAGCTCTCCAACCAGGTATACCGGTGAAAAGATTGGAAATAGACAGAATACACAGAGCTCTTACACCCAAAAAAGCTGATGCCCCCCCAGAGATATTATTGCAAAATTTCACTTTTACAGAACCAAAGAACACATTTTATATGCAGCAAGGGAAAAAAACAACTCAACTTTTCAAGGTCACAATTTTCAGCTATTTGCAGACCTCACCCAATTAACAATATCCAAGAGAAGAGAAATGAAACCCCAATTGTTGGAACGTCAACGTCATTCTATCAAATATCAATGGGGCTTCCCATTCTCTCTATGTTTTTTAGCACTCCAGGACCTCAACCTAATCGATGGGAAGCCTGTAACCTCCGCTTCAAGAAGGAGATCAGCTTCTGCCTCTTCCCTCCGAAATACACCACTATCTGAGTCAAGAAATGGTAATACCCATACACACAAAAGAGGACGATTCACACCCGCACAACAAGGAAAAGAATAGATCTCATGGATTGATGAATTCTCCTCAGAATCAGTATCTACCTGTTCCTGATTGAGGCTACACATTGTGGGAAATAGTAATGAATTTGAATTACTGAATTTATCCACTGAACTTATAACATACCATCTCTTAATTTATCAGTAAACAGTTAAAACGCAGGATAACCTATTTGTCATTACTATATTATCCTAACGCTTCAACATATGTCTTTATTTAAAGGACAATCTTATTATTTTGATTTACACTTTTTTTTCTTTTCTTTTCTTTTCTCTCAACCCTAACCACTTCCTAGTAAAGAAGTAAGGACACTGACAAGCTGATTATTATTTTTACTTCTTTCTTTTTATCTTTTTTTTTTTTATTCCTTTTTATCCCCTTGACAACCTTTTTCTCTACTCGATGTCCGCGGGGACTAGGTCAAATAGACAATGTGTCTTGACGACTGGTAAGTATAATGCACTGTCTAGTTTGCCATGGCTCCTTTAAATGTTTTATCCTTAAATGTACAAGGTTTAAATGTACCGCAGAAGGGTATAAAAGCATTTTGATCATTTCATACTAAAAAAAGCACACGTGTGTTTGCAAGAAACTCATTTTACTCCAACCTCAACTCCTAAATTTTTCAACACCTCTTACCCACAGGTATACACAGCATCAGCGCTCACTAAAAAAACCAGGCACGCTTATTGCATTCCATCGTACTACTCCATTCACTAAGCACGTGGAAATCAAAGATCCAGAGGGTCGTTACATAATTCTAACGGGGTATATTATGGAAACAGCTGTAACTGTGGTCTCTTACTACGCGCCAAATTATCAACCTATACCCTTTTTATCACACCTATTCCAAGTTATTAATAACCATAAAATGGGGTATATTTTTGTGTGCGGAGACTAACCAGGTTGTCTTTCCGTTTCTGGACAGAACCCCATACACCTCTGCACGAGCTCACGACAAAAACACTTTAGCTCAGCTCCTTTCTAGACACAATCTTATTGACTCTTGGAGAGAATCTAACCCAACAAAAAGAAATTACACATTTTTCTAACCCTCGCCAAATGTTTAGTCTCATAGATCACATATTTATAACAAAAGGGATGGTACCTGAAATAATCACTTCCAACATTATTGCCATACCTTGCTCTGATCATAATGCTGTCTTTACCTCGGTGGCTTCTGTTGTACCCAAGGGGCATGACCCAACATGGTATCTTCCAAACATACTTCTTAAACACCCCTCACACTGCCTTAAAATTCAACAGGCTCTAAAAAAGATTATCTAATAATACACAACACCAATAATGACATTTCCTCACTAATGCTATGGGAGGCACACAAACCAGTTTTATGAGGAGTAATACAATGTTAAACAGGAGAACTTAAGCGTGAACGCATAAAGCTCACACGACAACTAGAGACAGAATTCAATACATCCTTCCTTGACTTTCAGAACATTCCTACCTCTAAGGCAAAAACTCACTTAGAAAAAGAACGCCTAGAATACGACCTCTTTCTAACAGAATCAGCTGATAAATCTCTATGTAGAACCATACATACATTTTATAAGAATTCCAACAAACCAGGCACTTACTTAGCAAGGGCACTAAATTCTATTAATAAAAACTTTAGACCTATTAGACTTAAAATAGCAGACAATATATACACTAGTAATCCCCTTAAAATTGTACAAAAATTCAATACTCATTTGAAAACATTATATACAGAATACAACTCATTTAATACTGATACTGCTGACTCCTTCTCAAATATAAATCTGCCCCAAATGACTGATTCCCAAATATCATCACTAGAAAAACCCATTTCTGGGGATAAAGTAACAACAGCTATTAAAACACTAAAATTAAACAAAAGGCCTGGACCGCATGGTTTCTTAGCTCTTTATTATCGTACTCTATCGGATACTATCTCCCCCTCGCTAGATGAAGCATTCAATGACTTATTAAAAGACAAATCCTTTAGACAAGAATCACTGTTAGCAACCATATGTATGATACCTAAACCACAATCGGATGATACCTTAAGTTCAAACTACCGCCCTATTTCCATGCTAAATATAGACATCAAGATCTTAGCAAAAGTCCTAGCTTCACATTTAAATATGATCATTGGTACCCTGGTGCATCGAGGCCAAGTGGGCTTCATACCTTTTCAACAGGCAGGAGATAATGTGCAATGAGCGACCCTTTTAGCACATATTGCTAAAAAGCGACGTATCCCCGCCTGCTTTCTCTCACTTGACATAAAGAAAGCTTTTGACTCCATTTCATGGCTCTATCTAAAATATACACTACAGAAATGGGGATTTGGCCCAAATTTTATAAAATGGATAATTGCATTTTATAACAAACCAAGAGTCTACGTCAAATATGTAGGTTATAAATCCAACCTTTTTAACATAGAAAGAGGCACAAGACAAGGATGCCCTCTTTCTCCTTTGTTATTCGCCCTTTTAATAGAACCACTTGTGCAATCAATCAGATCAAACCCAAGTATAACTGGAATCAAAATGGGAGGTTACCAACATAAGCTCTGCCTTTTTGCAGACGACATGCTCCTATTCCTTTCCTCCCCACAAATATCAGGCCCAAATCTAATCCCAACCCTTAATAAATTTGCCAATATTTCTGGCTTACATATAAACCCCAAAAAATGCCTTGCGCTAAATGTCTCTCTCTCAAACATAGAACTAAATTCGGCAAAAATTTGTCTTCCCTATACATGGTCGGCCAAATCAATCCCATATTTAGGAATACACCTAACAGCATCCTTAGAGGATCTATTTAAAGTCAACTATCCCCCAATTTTTAAAAAACTTACAAACTTATTGAATTCATGGTCACATCTTCCACCATCATGGTTCGGAAGAATCAACTCAGTAAAAAGGACGATACTACCGAAACTACTTTATTTAGAGTACTACCAATCCCAATCCCAGCTCATCACTTAATACTACAAAGAAAAGGTTAGGTCATTTATATGGGGTTCATCCAAACCAAGAATCCAGATGCATACACTTTATCTCCCTAAGCTTAATGGTGGTCTAGGCTGCCCCAATTGTGCTCATTATTATAGGGCTGCGCATATAGCAAGCCTTACTAAATACCATGCTTATCAAGAAGCTCCATTATGGGTATCAATTGAAGCCACAGACCGTGACCCTATACCAATATCTAATCTATTATAGATCTCATCAAAAGATCGAAAAGACTTAAGGAATCCTATCACCAAACATTATATAGCCCTTTGGGATAGATTAAAAAAAAAGTAGTCATCTACAATCTTTACACAATCCGCTATTGTCTTTTTATAAAAACCCCGCGTTCTATCCAGCGTGGGTATCCCCTAAATCTTTCAAAGAATGGACATCCTGAAATGTTCTAAATATGTATAAATTCATACATTCCTCGTCATTTATCCCTTTCGCAACTCTTTGTGAAAAGTACGGTTTACCACAATCGGAAATATTTAGATATCTCCAAATTAAAAATTTCTATACACCATTAGTAAGTACAACATCCTCAACACCTATGTCTGGTTTTGAAAACATTTGTGAGAAAAATCCACACGCCAGAGGTATAATATGTACAATATATTCTCACTTACTAGTCTATTCTAGTAAAAATAAACCACCTTATGTCCGGAAATGGGAAGAAGACCTGGAGTGCACACTTGATACATAAGATTGGAACCAAATCTGGTCCACAATTAAAACAGCTTCCCCTAACATATTAGCGGTTGAAGCTAATTATAAAGTGATGACAAGATGGTATCAGGTTCCAGCCAGAGTAGCAAAATATGTACAAAATTATCCGGCACATTGTTTCCGAGGTTGTTCAGATTTGGGCACTTATTTTCATATCTGGAGGTCATGTCCAGTGGCTCAAACATTTTGGAAGGAAATATTTAAAATAGCAACTAAACTGCTTGGTATAACAGTTCCTGTTGATCCAACAATAGCTTTACTCAACTTGAAGCCTGACTTCATAACGCATTCCCAATTTAAACTGTTAGTGTATCTCTTCACAGCAGCTAAATAAACCTTAACAAAAGCTTGGAAAACACCGTCATTAGCTCCGAATGAAGTAAAAGCCAAAATGAATTGCTTCACGACCAATGCCAAGATGATAACTATTGAAATGGACACGATCCCCAAATTTGAAAAGATATGGCAACCTTGGATTACTTATGCATTACCAACTATAGACAAAAATGTATTGCTGCCATGGTAGATTAAACGGTAAGTAACAGTCGTTGATTCACTTTAACTTAGGTCACAGCAGTGTCTCTCGGCCTAGCCACGCGGACTCTTCTTCTCTTCTTTTTTCCTTACTTTTCTCTCTCTTCTTCCCCCACCTTTCCCCTATCACCTTTTATTAATTTTCCTCATATTCTACCTCCTTTTATGAATGTGAAGCTCCAATCTTTATCCAAATAATAATATCTCTGGTTACTCAAACTAACAGGACAATGATCTTAATATATCTCACATTTCTAATTCTTTTTTTTCTCTCTCGAAATAAAGTGTTAAACACTCCTTCTCTTTATTTTTCATTATTTTTCTTTTTATCATTCATTATAAATTGTCTTGTTTCATTTTATTGCAAATAATTTCATATTTTTATATTAACCAAGGAGCTTCCTTTCATTGAACATGTTGTAATCTATTTGTTATTTGTATATATTCCTTTGTACTCCAATAAAATACTTTTGACAAGAAAATGGTGGAAGGGGGGGGGGGGCGGGTGGAGAGCAGTGTTTGCCATAATTAACCATGTACTGTGCTAGCAGATGTCATTATCATTTGTCAACCAGATTTGAACACTGTCTGCTCCAAGAAAAGATTAAAGATGTAGAAGCTTGCTTTCTTCACCGTATGTTAATGAGAGGAAGCTCAGCATGCCCTAAGGCTCTCTATTGGAACAGCCTCACCTTGAACTTCAGAAATGCTTGCAGTCTGCCATGACATCTTCTCCAAGGGAGGGGGGGGGGAGAGCAGAGAGGAGAGCTGCAGATGACAGAGGCATGTAAACTAACCAGTGTTAGGGCTCAGCAGCCATGATAAACTGCGGTCAGTTTACAGGGGGGAGGGCATAGCCAGGCAGGATCAGCCAGGCATTTCAGGAGTTAGAAGGGGCCAAATTACACAGCACAAGCACGGTGCTATATAACATGCTTTACAAGAACATGATCCAATTTATTTTTTAGGGTTACAAACACTAAGTCCCTTTATATTCTGGGTTTACCTTTACCTTGAGGTATACAGATAGGTACTGGGTGAAATCAACTCTTGAAGGGGAAAAAGCACTTATTGGATGTTGTGAGCACAAGTACTATTCATAATGTGAGAGCACAACTTGAATGAGAATGCAGCACAGAGTGGAGGTGTTTTAATTAATCATGGTGATGAAGATTTTGGAAGTGGATGACTGATCACAAAGACAATTATAAAGGACTTTGTCACTCATGGTGTATGGGAATTTACATATCGGGCAGAGTTGATTATATAGGAAGGTTCGTTATAATGAGTTTCACTAGAGGAGCACTGCACTATTTGTGAGAGTTGTTTTTTTTTTTTGTTTTATAGTATGCGAAACACATTATTGGTAGTGGCAAGCTTTACCAATTAGCCCTTATTAGGGTGAGTAATAGCAGAGCAAAAGAAATATCACATATAATTGTATCATCAGTCTGTATTGTGTGTCGTCAGATTAGATTTAAGTATTTTTATACCCAACTCCATGTTTTAGTGAACTTTATAGCAGTTGTAAAAAAGAAAAAAAAAAAGAAAAAGAAAATCCTGCAAGGCAATGTCATAATTACAAAGTTGCAACAGTTGGCTGGGTGGGGAAAAAAAACACAATCCTGTTAAAAAAGAAATAAATAAAAGCATACAATCCCATTTACTATTTTCCCTGGATCAACTTAACCTATAAATGTTAGTACATAGTTATATTATGTACATTTAAGTAAAAATACAGGCCTTTTTTTGCATCGCATACAAGACACACATTATGATAGACTTACCTTAGAATGAAGCCCTCCAGTGCCGTGATGTCAGCGCTAAGACAACTGACATCTTCCCGCGGTCTTCCTTTCGGGTTCGTGGCCTCCGGCTACATGAGTGTCTGGGGATACTAAGATGTCAGTCCCGCGTATGCGCGCAGGAGCTGTAATTTCTGGCACGGGCTGTGAAGGTCCGGCACTGTGGAAGTTTAGGAGATATTCACAGTACCTACAGGTAAGCCTTACTATAGGCTTGCGTGTAGATACAAGTGGTGTAACAGAGTTTAGAACCTCATTAAATAGTTTATTTAGACAAAACAAACTATTTCCTTCACTAACACATGCAGTGGCTGTCAGCTCTGTGTGAACTGTACCTAGTCTCAACTAATCCAAGGAAGCCTTATATTCATTCAGAAAACACAAAGCTTCCCATGAATGACTGAGCAGTTTCCCACCCAACTTTTGTTCTGGGAGCAGGGCAGGAACTTCCTTTCCCACTGCTGCAACACAGCGGTCTATAATGTATGGCTGAGGCAATATACAGTTGATAAAGAGCTGCAAGCCCCTGTATGTGTTAGTGAAGGAAATTGATTGTTTGACCAGCTTGGTGTGAACTATTTAAAGTTCACTAAAACATGGAATTAGGCTTTACATAAAATAAAAAAGACAAATATCGAAATATATTAAGGGAATATTATCCTGTTGTAACCACTGAAAACTGTACTGTAACTCTACTGCTGTGGAACTATTTACTACTGGTAGTTATCACTGGAACAAGTTCCAAGGAGGTGATGCACTTTGAAGTATAATTGTAGTCTTCTAGCGAACTATACATAACAATGGTGTCATTGACATTATAATACCAATACTACCCCCATTTGGATGATCTTACCTTAAATGGTTACTGCTCGGCCATTCTTGACAATGATCTGTCTGCAGATGGCCTGGACAACTTCAGATGTGGTACCCTGGCCACCAATATCTGGAGTGTGCATCTGTGAGGAATGCCAAAATATGACATTTGTAACTAAAAAGGTAACACATTTTTTCTATAGATAAAAAACATGGCTACCAACAACCTTTTCTGCTGAGAAAATTGATTTTTGTATGTAAACTTTCTAACAGTAGTTGACATAATCACACAGCATTGACATTACCATACAACACACCCACCCACACAGATTTAACTGGATGGACTGGTATCTTTATTCAACCTTACAAATTATATGTAGCAGTTTATAAAAACAGTTTGCTGCGCTTAGTGTTAATTAAGTTCTTACACACACATATACATCTGATACAAACCCAATTAGTGATGATATAAAGTGCTTGTGCTTAAATGACGTATCTATGTGCAGATGTGCTCAAACTGGGTGCCCCACATGGATGTGCACTCACCCCTAGATTTTGACCACCTATGGCTAATATGGTCTCCTAAGCGTGTGGGGATACCTATGTAGAAGTCTGTTGACTGACATCTCATGCATAGAAAAACCTCATATAGATGGATGGAAATTACAAAAGAAGGTCCTCATTGTGCAACACCATTACAAATGAGTTTATTTGGTAAAAGACAATAAAATATTTCCACTTACATTTAAAAGTGCCTATAGTCCTGGCACCCGGCATGTTTAGGTGATTAAATTATTGGATAATTGACCCATTCATGGGAAACACCATGCTCTCTGCACCCTGGGTCCCCCTGCAAACTTTCAACGTCAACGGACAATGTTTGAATCCTACTGCTAGGATGGTGGTCTCCTGCCTTGTTCTCTCTTGTTTTCAAAAAAGCTAATAACGGACAACCAAATGACTTAGATCAATGATTCAAACAGCTGAAATCCTCATTGGACAAACAAATATGCACATAGTGGGACATTGTCACATTAGATCAATATACTGGTGACAAGATCACACCTAGGAGCCTCAGATGGGACTTAGGTCCAAATGAATGGAATGTCTGACCAACATCTTACAGATGAATGGTTGACATTTCTCAACCAAACAAAAACTGCTGGGGATTATTATACATAGGAGGAAATGTAAATTGCAAAATATTGAACAAACAATTGCTGCATTAAAGGGACTGATGTTCCCTTTCATGAATTCTGTAGAATTCAAAGAGAAACAATCAAAACTACTAGAGGCAGTACAAAAAATAAAGAAATTAAAAACGTACACCAGAGACAAAAAAGATTAAGCCACTAATAAAATATATAAATGGCAAGAGAATATGAATGGAGACACAGAGGGTAATCCAGTAGAATCCATACATGTTCAAGTTACAAGACAGCTTCTCAAGGCCTCAACCAACAAATACACATACTTCTCAACGGCAATACCAACCCCCAATGGGAAGAGTAAATTCACCACATTACCCTATTCCCACACAAAATGGATTCAAACTTCTATAGCATGACCAACATCACCCACCAATTCCTACAGAGGCCCACCAGCCCACTCTAGACCATGGAGGGGAAAAGGCAGAAGAAGAGGTAGAGGAAAAAAACAAAATCAAATCAAAATAATCAAAACAACCAATACCACTACACAAGAGAATCACAGTGGGAGGAGGGGGGGAGTGGAGGGAATGGAAAGAACCATACAAACCATACCCAAATACCCACAATCCACCACCCCAGTGGGTACAGATGTACTGAAGCGCATCAGAAGACAGAAACGATGGTGCGGGGGGGGGGGGGAATTGCGTAAAAAGGAAAAGGGAAAATTAGGAGAGGGGGTCTTCAATCTGACAAGATATCACACTAACGGACATGTGCACCCATTAAGAATATGGATAAATTTGAAACATTTTTGGACCTGCAGAAATTTGGGAGGAAACAATATAAAAAAAAAAATGTTATCCACATTTTGCCACTAAGGAAGCTACCACTAAAGTGTTACCACCTGAAAAGTATATATATATAGTGGTTTATGTAATAAATCTACATTTAACCCAAAACATCTGCACACCAGTTTATAGATGTGTTAAAAAAATGGCAGAAGCAGATATAAGAGAAATTCCAATACAAAAAGAATTTAGGGACAAACCAATCTGGGAAGGGATTAGAACAATAGAACAAAGGCATAACGTTGTAATTCGCCCAACAGCCAAAAGGGGGGGGGGGGGGGGAGTATTGCCATATTAAAGTCGATTATGACACAGAAAAAGCACATATTTTGAGTGATGAAAGCACTTATAAAAAGCTTACTAACAATCCTACTCGGAATTTAAAATTCCAATTACAAGAATTAGTGAATAATACAGGGGACAACAACATTCTTAACAAGAGAAAAAAAAGATATTTAGTTCCAGATACCCCCATAATGCCGGTGCTTAATCAAGTCCCAAAAATACATAAGAATGCAGCCAAACCTCCAAGCAGGCCAATATTGAGTGGTATAAATAAACTATTCTGTTGATTGGGAGAGTATATAGATGTTTTTCTCCAACCCCTAGTGGCGAAAAGCTCATCCTATTTAAAAGACCGCAAAGATGTCATCAACCATTTACAACACATTGAAATCAATGAGAACAGCATCTTGGTAACAATAGATGTTGAGGAAAGGAAAATTAGGGAAGGGGAGTATACAATTTTCCGTTTTCCTGTCGCATCATGGCAGCATACACCTAAAGGGAATAACTCGCAAAACTGGGTGGGTATGAGCAGAAAAGACGTTTATTTAAAAGGAATTGAGGAATTGGACTGAATAATTGCTCTCACGAATTCCACCGTGGACAGCCTAGCGGAGTCCACTTTGTAGTGAGATATAAAAGTGCTTTTTGAAGACCATGTGGCTGCTTTGCACATAGTATCTGAAGAGACCCTGCAGTAGGCCGGCCTGGAAGTCTCCATCGCCCTTGTACAATGCGCCCTTAAGCCCTCAGGTACTTGAGTTTGGTTAGACGAGTAAGCTCTCTTTATGACTTTTACCAGCCATGTTGCGATGCGGGAAGTTTCTGCCTGTCCTCTCCTAGAGCCGTGAGGGATAACTAGATTTTTATTCCGCTTCTCTGAGTTTACTGGTTCTTGAGAGGTAAGCCAGAATATTGGATTTGACATCAAGTGGATGTGGGTTCCCCTGTTCTGTGGAAAGAGTGGGAAGGCATATTTCCTGATTAAAATGAAGGGAGGATGCCACTTTCGGGATGAAGCGATCTGAAGATTTCAGAACTTCCTTGTCTGGGTAGATGGTTAGGTATGGTTCTTTTGCCATTAGTGCATGCATTTCCAAGACCCTTTTGGCTGATGTAATCGCTATGAGGAAGGTGATTTTGAGGGTTAGATCCCATAGAGAGGCTACCTCAACTGGAAAGAATGGTTCACGGGATAGGAAATCCAGCACTGCCGAAAGATCCCAAGTTGGAAAGGAGGGTTTTCTGGGAGGTCTTAATTTTAGACAGGCCTTCTGGAACTGAGAAATAAGAGGCTCCTGTGCCAACTTCACACCTCTTATAGCTGATAGAGCTCATACATGCACTTTCAGGGTATTTGACCCAAGACCTATGTCGAGACCAAGCTGCAGGAACTCCAGGATCTGAGCAACTGTTGGGGATGAAGTGTCCCAGGCTTGTTGTGCGATCGAGAGGAACTTGTCCCAGACTTTCTTGTAGGTGTTATTTGTGGTAGCCCTTCTGGCTTGAAGAAGAGTGTTTATCACTTTCTGGGAGCAGCCGTGAGCTATAAACCTAGCCCTTTCAGTCTCCAGACTGTCAGGTGTAATTTTTCCGGGTATGGATGGAGGAGTTGACCCTGAGAGAGTAGATCCGCTGTCATGGGAAGCGGCAATGGTTCTGCTGTATTCAACTGAAGCAGGGTTGTGAACCATGGCCTCCTCGGCCAAAAGGGCAGGACTGCTATTACTGTAGAACTTGAGTTCTTGAGTCTGAGTAGAAGCCTCTGTAAGATTGGTGTTGGTGGAAAAAACATAGCTTAGGCAGAAGTTCCAGTTATGTTGCAAACAGTCCGTGCCTTCTGCAGAAGGAAAGGGAATTCTCGCCAGGTACCTCTGGACACTTCGCGTTGTTCGGGCCCGCTGCCAGAACGATATCTGGAACCCCCCCCCCCCCCTCAAGTTTTTGTTATCAGGGAAAAAGCTTGGTGGCTTAAGGCTCATTCGTCGTTGGATACAAATTCTCGGCTCAAGGTGTCGGCTATTTGATTCTGGACACCTGGCACATATGTTGCCCTCAGACTGGCTAGATTCAGCTGTAACCATTCGAAGACTGGTCAGACTTCTTGCAACATGGAGCGACTCCTGGTGCCTCCTTGCCTGTTGATATAGGCCACTGCCACTCGATTGTCCATTCTCAGTAGAACTTCCTTCCCTTCCAGGTAGGGGCTGAAAGCTAGTAGTGTTTTGAATGCCGCTCTCATCTCTAATATGTTGGAAACCACATTGTGTGTTTTGAACGGCCAATGAGCTTGAACTGCGTGGTGACAGTAGTGTGCTCCCCATCCCTCTATGCTGGCATCCGAAGTGATTACTTCTTGAGAAGGAAGGACTACGCGTTTGCACCTCTTTAGATTGTGTGATCTGGCCCACCACCAGAGTGTTTGCTTCACCTCCTTCTGAATCACTATTGGCTGGGTCATTGACACGCCATTCCATTGTTTTAGAAATGATGTTTGAAGAGGCCTGGTGTTCCATTGGGCCCATTGGATCATTGGAATAGTTGCTGAGAATGACCCTAGAATACTAAGACATTCCCTGGCGGGAATTGGTGGTGGCTGTGAGTAGTCTTTGCTTTCTGTATCAGGATGGGATCTTTCTCTTCTGGGAGTTCTACCGTGTTGAGGCGGGTGTCCAGTTCTGCGCCCAAAAAGATCATTCTCTGCGTGGGACTTCCCCCAGTTTATCAGCCACCCGAATTTCTGTAGGGTGGAGATTAGGATTGCGCGATGTAGTAGGAGGAAGTGTCGGCTATCTGCAAGCTGAAGGATGTCGTCTAGATAGTGGTGAACTCTTAGGCCTTGCTCCCTTAATAGGGCTATTACTGGGAGTAAGACTTTTGTAAATGTTCTCGGAGCGGTGGAGATTCCGAATGGGAGACTTTGAAATTGGAAATGTTGATGGCCTATTAGAAAGCGGAGAAATTTCTGAAATGAGGTGTGAATGGGAACATGCAAGTATGCGTCTTGTAAATCGATGGAGAGCATCCAATCTCCTATGTTGATGGCCTGGAGAACTGTCTGCAGGCTCTCCATTTTGAATGCTTCTACTTGGATTAGGCAATCGTGTCTTTAAGTCCATGACAGGACGTAGGTCCCCTGTTTTTTTTCTTTACCAGCAATAGAGGAGAATAGAATCCTTTCCCTCTTTGTGGTAGTGGAACTTCCATCATGGCTTGTTTCTGGATGAGACCTTGAACATATTCGTTCAGTAGCAACCTCTTTCCTCGAGATGCCAGTAATTTTGTTACACGGAAGTGGTCCTTTGGTTGCTTTCGGAACCTCCATTTGTGACCGAATTGGACAGTCACCACTGCCCATGGATCCTTTATTGCCTCCGCCCATACCTGCTTGAACCACCTGAGCCTGGCTCCTACTACAGCTGGTTGGGTGGGCGCACCTTCAAAAAGACTTTTGATCCCCTGTTAGCTTTCTGGAGCTTGAGGAAGGATGATTGAGGGTTCTTCCAGTTCCCCCTATACTCTCTGCCAGGTCTGTAGGATCTTGCCTCCCTATATTTGTTGGGGAGGTTTCGCCTGGAGGCTGGCAGCCTTCGCTGTTTAGACCTTCTATCCGAAGGGATAAGACCCCATTTTCCACCGGTAACTTTTGAAATGGCTGAGTCTAGTTTTTCTCCGAAGAGATTCACCCCATCAAAAAGAATCTTACACCAATTTGACTTTGAGGATGGATCCGCTGACCAGGGTTTCAGCCAAAGTGCCCTTCTGGCCATTACTGAGCTCAGCATTACCCTTGATGTAGATTTTATTATGTCTACAGAGGCTTCTGCGACAAAATCGCCTGCAAGAGACAGTTCTGGGAGGGCGGAGATTACTTTATCTTGCTCCACTCCTTCTGATACCAGCTTCTCGGCATTGGAAGACCAGTTGGAAATAGCCCTACCGACAGCTGCTAGCGCCACAGCTAGTGCCTACATGCGCCCCCTGCTGATAGGTAGGATCTTTTAAGATGTAAGTAGATTTTTCTATCCAGCACATCCTTAAATGTAACTGCATCTTCAATTGGGAGTGTCACATGTCTGGCAAGACGCATCAGAAAAGAGTCCACCACTGGTGGAGTCACTAATGGGGTGACGTTAGGCTCTTTCAGGGGGTAAAGCTTTGCTAACCTGTTAGTTAGACTGATCATCTTTTCTGGTTTTTGCCATTCCTCTTTAATTAGATCCTCAAGCTCATCAATAAATGGGAAGGTCTATGGATCTTTTTTGAGATTTGGAAAATATTTCCTCACTTTTTGAGGAGTTTCTTTTTCCTCCACCCAATCGATCGCTTCCTTTACTGATTTAATGAAGGGTTCGATCAGTGCGAAGTCGAAGCCGCTAAATGTGTCTATGTCATTGTTATCCGATGAGGAAGGAGCAGCAGATGAGGTACCTTGCAAAGGTCTGCTAGTTTCTGGCCCTGCGATCTGGAGAGGCGATTCTTTGGCTGGATCGCTAGGTTCTAATTCCCTGTCTTTGGTTGCTTCATTGAAGCATGAACGACAGGCCAGCCTATCTGGAAGTGCTATTGCGCCACAAATCCAGCATGATTTCCCAGATGGACAGACTACGAGCGCGAGAAGAATGCCTGCGCGTAGGGGGTCTCCTGTGGTAGGAGTGGCCATGTCGAGAGTAGGATCCTAATCGATTCCTCCTGTGACCTCCACTCTCCCTGCACCTTGAACGGCTTTTGCCATTGTCTCGGTTTTGTCTGTGACTTGAGCGACTCCGTCTTGAGTGCGATGATCTGGATGACCTGATAGGACTCTGCAATTTAGACAGCGTTAGTGACAGGCTCTCTTTTTCCTCTTCGTACTTACCAAGTCGACCCTTCTTACCTATTAGACTGGCGATGGTCTGCTGGGGCAGCGGCCTCCATGAGGAGTGATTCCTAAAAACGAACGAAAGTCAGTGTGCAAAAAGGCAGGTAGGGAGATATGCAGAGTTGCAAGGGAAGAATACCCAAGAAATGAAGAAAAACTGACCTTAAGCTCTGAGGGAAACAAGGAATAAGATGTAGCAATAAACGATCGAAAAAGTCTGAAAACTTTCTTATTTGAAATGCAGCAGCAGCCACAGTACACAATGGAAAGTGTTTTTTTTTTTTTTTTATTATTATCGCCACGCCGTCCGCAGCGCCGCCGTCATCTCGCGCATGTGCAGAAGTGTCCCGCGACGTCCGGCGCCATTTTGGAAGCTGGCAAACAGATAGAGAGGCGAGGTACTGGCCGCCCTCGCATGCGCTGAAGAGCCTGAACGTTCAGAGCCTGGAGAGAGGAGAGAGGAACTACAGAGCTCAGCAACTGGAAAGAGTACAGAACCTTGGAAAAAAAAAAAACACAGGTTGGGGGCCGCTGCATGATAAATCTATTTAAGATTTGTAAAATAAGAATGATACCCCTGAGACCATCAGAGTGGGGATTCCTCAGTTAAGCTCATTTAGAGGCTGTACAGGTAGGACTTCCACCCAGTAGAGGCTTGAACCTAGCTGGGGCGATAGCGGTAAGGGGTGATGTCCGGTCTTGTTGTCAGGTGAGGAAAAAGAGGAGAAAATACTGAGGCAAGGGCCCTCTCAAGATTTAATAGTCATGCGGTCCTATCAGGTTGCGGAGGCGGAGCCATAACCCATAGGTGTATGCTGCCATGATGCGACAGGAAACAGTGTGTCCAACTATTTTAGAATGGCACACAACAAAGACCCAGCTGGACTATACTTTTATGCAATTGACACCATTAACAGACACTGGAGGGGCGCCAATATGCTAAGGGGCGCTCATTAACTAAATTAAAAATGTTGTTTTCTAAAATAACAAACATGTCATACTTACCTTCTTTGTGCAATGGTTTTGCATAGAACAATGCAGGTTCTCCTCTTCTGGGGTCCCCCGCCAGCGTTCCTGCCTCCTCCAGAGTTCTTGCTTTGGGGGCGCTCATGCAGGCTCAATCCGGAGTTGCTGTGTGCATCTATTGACACACAGTGCAGCTCAGCCCCACCCCTGCTCTCTGATCACAGGATTCCATTGATAGAAGAAAAAGCCAATGGCCCCTGCTGCTGCCTGGCCATCCGTGAAAGAGGAGAGAGAACAGAATTGCTGCTGCAGACATACACAGCACTGAATCGAGATGGGTTTCAGGTATTTAAGGGGGCTGGGGGGAGCGGACATTGGAAGTGTTTTTTTACCACTAGTTCCGTCAATATCAATATGTGACTGTTCTGATTTATTTATCTGTTAGAAATTGCATCTTTATGGTATTTTTTCCTTATGCAATATATCAATGGTTTGTTTATGTGCCCTATTAACTCTTCTTTTCCCATACGATATATCTCTTGCTATATTGATTTTAGTTATTGCACAATGATTTTCTTGCGATTCGCAATTTTTTAAATTTTTTTGCAACTTGGGTGTCACATTTCACTTCATATATCAAATCTCACTAGATTATTTGTTTTAGAACATATTTGTTAATCATCTATTTAATTTAGGTATATTTTATCACAGACACACACAGGTTATAATATTACCATTTGTATATATTACTTTGATTGTCACATCATTGTTTTAGATTTTGTGTATCCAGATTTATGTCTGAGGTGCCTTTTCAAATATCACCAGCACTACACATGGTTTCCATTTTTTCATACAATTAGTCTGATTGTTGTGTTGGCTGCGGTTGGTGCGGTATTATCACTATATTTATGAATGCTTCATGAATGTTGAGTAGCTTGACCATGTCGCTGCTCAGCAAATTTGTTCTAGTGTCACTCCAGCTCGCTCCGCCCAAGAAGCAGACAGTACGTGTGTGGAGGGAGCCATGGGGGAAAAAGGGCGTTCCTTTAAGATCTTTTAAGCTTCCACAATAGCTTGTATAACTGGGCAATTGTACCTTTCAAAGCTTGGAACCCCATTTTTTCCCCCAGAATGTAATAAATAGGCATTGGATTTTCTAATGCTTTCAGACAATTCCAAACAACATAAGACACAGGCCTTCACATCCAGTTGGTGGAATTCTGCTTCTTTTGGATTGGAGATGCACAGAAAGAAGGCATAACAATCGCCTGAGTCCTGTGGAATTTAGACACCACTTTAGGCAAGAACGCTGGGTCTGTACACAGTACCAGTCTGTCCTCCAAAATTTCCAGGAAAGGCTGTTTAATAGAAAATGCCTGCAGCTTGCTAATGTGCCTGGCTGTGGAGATTGCCACTAAAAAGGCATTTTTGTGCGTGGCCCACTTTAACCAGTTCGGGACCAGCCGCCCATGTTATACTGCGGCAGGTTGGCCCGGCCACGCATAGCGTGGTAGCTATACGATTAGATCCAGAACTAAACAATCCTCAGGCCCAGGCCAATGGTATCTGGCCTGGACCTGGCGATAGCTCCTGGTGAATGAGAGCCTTCCCCTGCATGTGTAAGTGTAAACAGCAGGGGAAGTGATGTAATCTCTCCTCGTGAAAGTCTTTTTGCTCCAGAGAGAGGAGAGAAGACATCTCAAAGTGCACCAACACTATACTGACAACAGTTCACATAGGTACACTTGCCACCCCCGATCACCCCCCCAGTTAACCCCTTGTCACTGTGTCACCCAGTGCAGTGTTCATATTTTTTTTTTTGATCACTGTACTGTGTCATTAGTGACGAAAATCTGCGTTAGGGTACTTAGTGTAGGCCCAGATAGGTCTAGGGACCCCCCAACAAAGGTTTAACCCCTTGATCACCCCGTCACCAGTGAACACTGTATTAGTGTCATGGGTGACGCTGGCTAGCTAGTTTATTTTTTTATAACATCAGGGCACCCACCGTATTTTACTTAAAGGTTTAACCCCCTGATCACTCGGTGGGTGATATCAGAGAGGTTTTAGTGTCAGATGGGGTCTGCGCCGGCCCAGGCAGCGTCAGATTAGTGCCAGTAGCGCTAACACCCACGCATGCACCATACACCTCTCTTAGGAATATAGCATCTGAACGGATTGATATCTGATCAAATGGATAGTGGCATCCCCAGCAGTTTAGGGTTCCCAAAAATGCAGTGTTAGCGGGATCAGCCCAGATACCTGCTAGCACCTGCGTTTAGCCCCTTCACCCAGCCCACCCAAGTGCAGTATCAATCGATCACTGTCACTTACAAAACACAACACACATTAGTGCAGCGCTCATCAGGCCTGATCCCTGCAAACGCTAACATTTTTTTTGTAGCATTTGAAGCAGTCGCTGAGAGTCGGGAGCTTTCTTCTCTCTGAGTTTCACTACTGTACCAGTAAATTTAGAGACCAAAATGTCAAATCGAAGGTACAGCAGTGAAGAGGCCTGCACGTTTCTGAGCATGACAGATAGTGAAGAGGAAGTCACTCACCTGTCAGATTCAGGCTCAGAATACGAACTGTTAGACAGCAGCGGCACCCTGACAGATAGCTCTGATGATGGAGTTGTGGTCCCTGCCAAGGTCAGGCGTACCCGACCCTGTTCTTTTGCTGTCGTTGAGGTGCAAGAACCGCAGGGCTCTCATATGGAGCAGAGAGCCAGTACTAGTGCCGCTCATACTTCTGGTGAACTGGCAAGCACCAGTGGCCTAGTACATCCTGGTCGTACATCCAGCAATGATTTAACACTTGGCGACGTGGCAAGTCCCATAAGTGCAGTTCAAGCCAGCGAGGTGGCTAGCACAAGTAGTGTCCCGCTGCCACCAAGAGGACGACAAACATAGGCCCATTGAGCCCATAGTGCCCTTCCTGCTGCATTCGCCAATCCTAATTGGGAGCCCACCACTTCTGCAGCACCCGTACTTCTCCCATTCATTGGAAAACCTGGGTTCAGGTGGAAACAGTTGATTTTACGTCACTTTATTTTTATTCACTGTTTTTCACGGAAGATCTCTATAGATCTATTGTTGACCAAAGAAATTTGTATGCTGGCTAGCTCATCACCGCTAATCCCCAGTTGACCCTTGGCAGAGATTGGAGACCTATTACGGTCTCCGAATTTAAGACCTTCCTGGGCCTATCCCTCCTCATGGGCATAACTAAAAAGAGTAAGTTGCGGTCATATTGGTCCACTGACCCAATTCACCATATGCCTGTGTTCTCTGCCTCCATGACCAGGACACGATACGAGCAGATCTTGCGGTTCCTGCACTTCAATGATAATGAACAGTCGTCCTCGGGGTGACCCTGGATTTGGTCAGTTCTACAAAATTCGGCCCCTCATAAACCACTTCAACCAACAGTTTGCAGCCTTGTTTACTCCTGATCAAGTTGTCTGCGTTGAGTCCCTGATTACGTTTCCTGGCCGCTTGTCTATCAAACAGTATCTTCCCAGCAAGCGTGCCAGATATGGGGTCAAGATGTATAAGCTCTGTGACAGGGCAACAGGCTATATATAGAGTTTTATGGTTTACGAGGTAAAAGATAGTCACGTAAAGCCAGAGTACTGCCCAGACTATATAGGGAGCACTGGCAAGATTGTGAGGGATTTGGCGTCAACCTTATTCGGAAACAGGTTCCCCCTTGTACGTGGACAATTATTACATGAGCGTGCCTCTTTTTAGTCACCTTTTTGATTATGGAATTGGTGCATATGGCACAGTGCGATCTAATGGCCGGGGCTTCCTCCAACGGCTTGTAGAATTCTGACTTAGATGGGGGGAGATCCTGCTTGAAGTGTAAATTTGTTAGCAGTGAAGTGGAGGGATTCACAGAATGTTTTTGTTCTGTCACACAGATACGACAGTCCAAATTTCTACAGTGACTGGTGTTGTGGAGAAACCCCTCTGTGTCCACGAATATAACCTTAATATGGGAGGGGTGGACCTGAACGACCAGTTGTTGGTGTCGTACCCAATTGGCCGTAAGGCCATACGCTAGTACAAAAAAAGTGTATGTATATTTATTTCAATTGTCTCTGCTGAACCCTTTTTATGCTATACAAACCTTCAGGACGGATTGGATCCTTCCTTAAATTCCAGGAAGAGATTGTCACATCCCTTCTGTTTCCAGAGAGTGCAATGGCCCACCTTCCCAACACAAATGCAGTGAGCAGGCTGCATGAGAGACATTTTCTGTATGTCCTCCCTGGTACCCCTACCCAAAGAACACCCCAAAGAAGATGTAGTGTCTCCAGAAAAAGCGGATTTAGGCATGACACCCGCTTTTATTTTCCCTCCTGTCCTGACCAACCTGGTATCTGCATCTATGACTGTTTCAAACGCTACCACACACTAGTTGAGTATTAGCGTATGGTACACCACCACAGTTAAAAAAAAAAAAAAAAAGTGCATGTATGCCCATTATAAGTGGGTGGATGAAGGGTGGTATTCATTAAGTGGGCATACCCACCGATCAATCTCTTTTTCGTTCAGCCCACAGGCTGCATGAAAAAAAGAACATTAAAATGTATGCAAAACAAAGACCAGTGACGTACTGGTATGCTGCTGGAATTTGAGTGGTTATACCAGAATGATGCTTGCAGGTTTAGGTATCATCCTTTTCAGCCAGCAGTCAGCTTTCCTGTAAAAGCAATCCTAGCGACTAATTAGCCTCTAGACTGCTTTTACAAGCAGTGGGAGGGAAAGTCCCCCACCATCTTCCATGGTTTTCTCAGACTCTCCTGTCCCAACAGGAAAACCGAGAATGCAGCCGATGGTTCTGCCAGCTGACCATAGAGCTGACCAGAGACCAGAAAGGCTCCAATCATCTCTATGTCTTAAGAAACTGGAGGCTACGAGCATTTCATGACTTAGGTTTCGCTGGATATAAACAGCGTCATTTGGAAATTGGCAAAGCATTTTATCACACCAATCTTGGTGTGGTCAGATGCTTTGAGGGCAGAGGAGAGATCTAGGGTCTACTAAACCCCATTTTTTTTTCAAAAAAGTACCTGTCACTAACTATTGCTATCATAGGGGATATTTACATTCCCTGAGAGAACAGTAAAAATTATAAAAAAAAAAAAAAAAAAAATTAAAAGGAAGTTGAAAAATAAAATAAAAAAGCAAAATATATATATATAAAAAAAAAATAATAAAAAAAAAAAAAAGAGCACCCCTGTCTCCCCCGTGCTTACACGCAAAGGCGAACGCAATCCCCGGTCGGGTGTCATACAACAATTGCAAATCTAAAGTGGTAACCTGTAAAGGATTTTAAAAATGTATGTCGTTTTCCACCGCTGCAATTTTAAAGCATGTCGTGTTTGGTATCCATGTACTTGGCATAAGATCATCTTTTTTATTCCATCAAACATTTGGGCAATATAGTGTGTTTTAGTGCATTAAAATTAAAAAAAGTGTACTTTTTCCAAAAACTGCTTTGCAAATACTGTGTGAAAAACAAAAATGGCAACACGCACCATTTTAATCTTTAGGGCCTTTGCTTAAAAAAAATATATAATGTTTGGGGGTTCAAAGTAATTTTCTTGCAAAAAAAATATATATTTTTTTTAATGTAAACAAAAAGCGTCAGAAAGTGCTTGGTCTTCAAGTGGTTAGAAGAGTAGGTGATGTATGACATAAGCTTCTAAATGTTGTGCATAAAATGCCAAGACAATTCAAAACCTCCCAAATGACCCCTTTTTGGATAGTAGACACGCCAAGCTATTTGCTGATGGGCATGTTGAGTCCATGGAATATTTTATATTTTGCCACAAGTTGCAGCAAAATTAAAAAAATTTATTTATTTTTTGGACAAAGTCGTCACTAAATGATATATTTATCAAACATGCCATGGGCATATGTGAAATTTACCCCAAGATACATTCTGGCGCTTCTCCTGAGTACGGGGATACCAAATGTGGGACTTATTGGGAGCCTAACTACATACAGGACCCCGAAAACCAATCACTGCCTTCAGGCTTTCTAAGGGCGTAAATTTTTGACTTCACTCCTCACTGCCTATCAGTTTTGGAGGCCATGAAATGCCCAGATAGCACAACCACCCTCCCTCCCAAATGACCCCATTTTAGGAAGTAGACACCCCAAGCTATTTGCACGTTGAGTATTTTGCAGATCTTGCTTTTTTTCACAAAGTTTTGAAAATTGAAAAAAGGAAACAGTGAGCTTTGAGATCACTTGTCACATAGACAGACACGACCACCTTTACATTTTACCCTGTCTCTTCATAAGAAAGCATAGTCAAGCTCAATTATGTGAAGAATGAAGCCAAGCTTCAGCAATACCAATTACATCATAGTTCTTTTCATGCACCACAGCTTCCAACTTTCCTTGGAAAACTTTGGCGTTGGTAAACACTTTAATCCATTGTCACATTTTGCATGTGTTTTGCATATCTAAAGAGCAGTACAAACAGTACCATGATTGCCGATGGTTGTTTGTAACATGGGAAACTCCTAAATTACCTGCCATTTAGATGCAAACCAATCTTTAGCACATAGGTTGCATCCCAATGAAAAGTCAGCCCAGTGCTCTAGAAATCCAAACTGCTACCTCTTACACACTTTTTACACCAAGTCTTTAGCCATGCATTCAAAAAACTAAGCTCCCCCTTTGTTTCCAATGCTGCACATGGCACAGATAATATTCTAGAGCAGGTATCACTAAATGGCGGTAAAGGAGGAGCAAGTGCTGTGAGGGGGTGATGTAAACGGGGGGCAGTGCTGTGGGGGGTGATGTGAAGCGGAGCATTGCTGTGGGGGGTGATGTAAAGGGGGGCAGTGGACACTAATAAGAGGAGGAAGCTGATGTGAAGTGGGGGACTGTGCTGTGCGGAGGACTGAGGACACAGATGCAAGAATGACATTCTGCTATAAAATGAGGGGACTGCGCTGGAAAGGTTCTGAGTCATCACACAAACATGTTATTTAGACCCCTGCTGGAAGAAAATTCTACTGATCGGACCTCCATGAATTTTTATTTAGTACCTCTGTTCTAGAGAATAGAACCTTGGAGGTCCTTCCCTTCAACTTTCAGCCTAGTACCTTAAATTGATTAAACTGAGCCTCCAGCTTCCTGTATTCGGTTATTGGATCCAACATGGACCAAGAGGGCTCCAAGTAAATTTATCAACCAGGTGCACCACATGCCAAACCCTGGCGCTAGGGAGACAGCAAATTATTTGGTTTAGGTAATTCTGGTGACAAATTATATCAGTCCTTCTGGATATAGAATGCCCTATAACGACCAACTGTCTAGGCCTGCTCTCCCAGCTGTCAGGGGTAGCAGTGACATCTGTGGCTGCCACATCCAAATCTTTACCCAACTTGGCAAATTTGTGTTGGTGATCAAACACTGGACTGATCCTTCCTTTGCTGTGAGCCCCAACCACTCTCCATAACTATATAAACCCCTTCTCCTACCTGAACATCCCGACATCCTCCCTTCAGCTGCCTATATTAACCTTTTATGTAGCTGGCAGGGAAGAAGTGGAGAGTAGTATTCCCTTAGGAGAACATGACAGTGTCACTTGAGTGGCATGTCTGAATCTGTCAACATCACAACTAACATTAGTCTCAGGGCTGTTGTATGCCTACGTAAGAAAGGCTTTTACAGGTAGTACCAGCAGGGCTCGACAAATCCCGGGCACCAGGTCTTCATGGCGACTAGAAACTGCGTCCTGGTGCCTGGGCTTTTGTCAGTGACAAGTTCTACAACTGCCATTATAGGATGGGCTCTGGGGCACGGCCATCATCATGGTGAATGAGATAAGCGGTGAAGATGACGACCCGGGGATAGAGCAGGAAGAGAGTGGTGCAGCAGCCACTGACATGGCAGGGGAAGTGAGCAGCCAGCAGAGTGCAGGCACGCTAGGGGATTCCTGGTGGCCCATCATCTGCGCTGCCCTCCCCCAGGGGTATTGCTAAAGCAGGCTGTGGCTTGACCCAGGGATGAGGGGGCTCGGGAGTTGGTGGTTTCCCAAGACCTCCAGCACTCTGCTCCAGTAGTGTGGCGGAGGTTGGCCACAAAAGGTGGTGGAAGGTGCTGGCAGCAGAGCCGCCATCCATGCCATGTGGAGCCAGGTGGTCGAGGGAGGGGGAAAGCTCATCTCCTCTACAAATGTGTGCTCTGTGTCTGCTGCAGAGAGGAAAGTAGTACCTAAATTCTGATGCCTGAGGAGGACCAAGATTGTGATGCTGGGAAACGTTCCATCTGCAGTGTCAATGTGGCTGCCGTGAAGGAAGGTGGAAGGGGGTCATCTCCCAGGTAAGAACTGATGGTTGGGGAGGGTTGCCAAAACCGGATTCATACCATCTGGTGGGTAAGGAGATGACTGACAGGTGCTGGCATCTTTTCTGCCTTATGTTCGGTGCCAAGGGAGGCCACTCCACGTGTGCCTTCTCCTGGCCATATGCCTATGCGCCTGATATCTCCACACCGCTCCTTCTATACATAGCACATGGAACCTGGGGCACCAGTTATATACCCAGTGTAAACCCAATAATAAAAGGCTGTGGGGCTGCCAATAAGAGGCTCAAGCATAATGCACACTAGCAGTTTCTTTTTTAAATTCAACCCAGCTGGCTGAACGGAAAAAAAACAGAGGCTCTCACTGCACTACCTATCCAATGTAAGTGCAGCAATCTCCCCGCTGAGCTATTATGTTCTGACAGGGGGACTGCCTCGCTCCACCAACACTCTTCACCATTGCCTTAGTGCCCCTATTGGATGCTGATTGGCAGACCTTTTTTGGTCATGCCCCTTCGGCTGGCTTCTGGCTACATAAAAGAAGGGGTTTTGTCAGTTAAAAAAAAACGGCTCCTAACTCTTTTAGCTAGCTCCTAGATTCAAAGCAAAGTTGTCAAGCCCTGTATTAGATATTTCCCTCTGCTCCAGCAAATATGTACAACCCTCCTGCCTCCATATACCAGCCTTCAACAAATTCCTCCTCTGTTAGCTAAAGGTACTGTGGTTCAGTACAGCTTACTTTCAAGTTACAACTATATACCAGTTACTTGCCTCAAAGCTTTCTGTATCTACACCAGTTGCACAGCCTTCATAACTAGTCACCTGAGGTCTCATTTTAAAACTTAGTTACCTATGGCCATTCAGACATTGTTATTCTGCCACTGCTATCATGCAGTTTTCCACCACTGTTCCAATACCCCCACCAACAAGATGGCCTAATTAGTTCCCAGCAATCCTCTGTAGGAGTCCAGTGACCAAAAGAAAAATTAAAAAGTTTTCCCAACCTACATTAATTAGTTCCTATTCACTCCAGCCTCAACCAAAGTTGAGCCTGCATCCAGGGACAACAACTTGCATGTGATTGCTGAAAGAGCAAATGCATATAATCGGTGCAGGAGCAATTACATACGAGTGGTTGAATCTAGCTGCAAGAGCTTTGGTAGCCACCTATTGCGTTCAATGGCGATGCCTCCTGCGGCTAAGCACTGGGGCTCTCAAATATAAATCATTGGGTGCATTCATGGCTGTGAATGTACCCTTAGATTACAGTAAAGGGAAGGGTGTGTGTGTGTGTTGGTGGTGGTGGTGGTGGTGTTATGCAATGATACCTAGTTCAGTTTAAAAAAAAAAAAAAGTAACGTAAGGGACAATGTATTGGGAGGACAGGCAGGCTGGTCTCCCAGCACAGCCCAAAAATTTACAATGCTAGGATGGATGTGCTCTCACGCCTAGCGTGGTCCGCTTGAAATAGGAGAGCAGGGGGACTGGCAAAAACACCAGTTATTTCACATAAAAGGAAGCAATGCAAGGAGACTAGGATACTTTTTCATGCTAGTACCTAGTACTACAGAAACAGAAATATTAAATTTGAGGTAACATATTCTTTAACATTCTAATGAGATATAGAATGTGTTTGTCAATATTTGCTTATGTTAAAGCCCAACTCCAGCCAAAATGTTCTACTAAATGTAAAAAGTGCAGGAAAGAGTTAAATAGTAGCTATAGCCAAAGTAAAAATATATATATACACATACAGCAGTCTGTTTGTCTGAGCCCCCAATAACTTATTTGTATTACCTGCTGATCCAGCCAGTGTTTTTAAACTTCCAATAACTGCCCTGCTGTCCAACAAATCTGATATTAAGTGGGTTTAGAAAAAACATTTAACACTGGCAGAGGTGCTTACAACGATCAGCTATTTAAGCAAAATCTTTATCCCAAATGAGAAAAATTATTGCTGTAACTGCTTAAAAGGTTACTGCTTTCTAAGGGTGGCTATGTTGCTCCTCCACAGATGCAGTGGAGGAGTTAATGTAGCCACTATAAGACAGGAGGTATGTTATGGTCCAATCAATAGATGGAAATAAAGGTATGAAACCCTGAAAAAAAATAACTATTGCAGCCATCACATCAATGTTTGGTATTCTACAATACTGTACAGTATATTAAATTTTACTATAGTGGGGAAGAGTTTAAACTTCAGACAATATTTCTATTGTGGTCTTGTTATGCTGAATTTGGGAGATAAAATATGAGAATTTTGCCAATTAAGTCACGGACAGGAATTTTCATGCTCCCCACGAAGGCTGGGTTCACACTGCTCCGACACGGAAGTTGGACGACTTCCGATCTGACTTTGTCCTGGGACTTCATGTCTGACTTCAATGAATGGGATCTGACCATACCAAGCCCTTTGAGTTTGATATAAATCTTGAGGGGGAACCCCACACAAATAAATAGAGTGGGGTCCCCAAAGTCCATACCAGAACCTTATTCGAGCCTTCAGATCAGCAGGTCGGAAAAAGGGGGGGGGGTGAACGAGCGAGTGAGCCCCCCCACTCCTGAACCATACCAGGCCAGATGCCATCAGCTTGGAGGGGCAGGTGCTTTGAGCCCCCCCCCGCACAACAAAGCATCTTATCCCCATGTTGATGGGAACAAGGGCCTCTTCCCTACAAACTTATGGCAGTGGTTGCAGGGGGTCTGCAGGCAGGGTGCTTATCAAAATATGGACACCCCTTAGGCTGCCACAAAGCACCCACCCCTCAATGTTGAGGGCATGTGGCCTGGTATGGTTCGGGAAGGGGGGGGGGGTGGGCACTCTTGGTGTGGGGTATTCCCCTCAAAATCCATACCAGACCTAAGGGGGGGGGGGGGGGGGGCCATGGCATTTTTTTTTTTTTTTTTACATTTTGGCTTGGAGCTCCCCTTCAAGATCCTCAGAGTACAAGTCACACGCCACAATAGGTAAGACTTGTGTCTTTTTTCAACCTCAGTTACTATGCAACAAGTCGGATCAGTTAAGATGATGAGCCAACTTGGATGCAACTTACATTCAAGTCAATGGGCTGAAATTTTGTCCAAGTCACACCAAAGTAGCGCAGGAACCTTTTTCAAAGTCAGACCAGTTAAGATGGCTGTCACAGGAAACATTCATTTTAACATGCCGTGCAAATGGTGCAGTCAAAGTCGAAGCGTATGTTGAACCAGTGTCAACCAGCCATTAAACACATTTTGGCTAGAGTTACGTTTTAACAGGTCCAAGTGATGACTGTCAACAAGCGAGAATTAATTGGTGTTAATTTTGTAGCAACAAGATCACCTGTCCAGACCAATCCCAGCTATTGCTGAATACCCATGAAGAAAGCTACCAAGCATGGCTGGTAAACTTACCCGGTGTTCATTCATACTGCCCATAACAGCTTTACGAATAGAGTCGGCGTAACTGTGCAGCCTGCCAAAACAAAATTAAAAAAAGACATAAGCGGGCAAAAAAGTAAGAACACTGTTACCCCCTGACAGGACACAGTGATATGGCATAGCTTGCAAGAAGTGTTCCAGGCAAAGTTATTAGTGAATGACTTCATACTTGAGATGGTCCAACATCATGCAGCTGGCTAAAAGCATTGCAGTGGGGTTTGCAATGTTCTTATTGGCAATGCTCTTCCCTGTGTTTCTGGTGGCCTGTAAGAGAAAAAAAAATGGATTATCTAACCTTATGCCATCTGGGGTGCCCAAATTCTCTTACAACACCAGGTAAAAAAAACAGCATTTTTAAAACAGCTTACCTGAAATCCTTTTCTTTGAAGTACATAAGGGGACACAGAGCCATAGTAGTTACCATGTGGGTTATAGGCCACCTTCGGGTGAGAGACACTGTCACGCCCTAAGACAAGAAGTGCAATCCCTATATTACGCCTCCCACTACTGGGGGTACCTCAGTTTTGTAGGGAGGGACCTCTGTGTCCCCTGATGTACTTCAAAGAAAAGGATTTTACAGGTAAGCCGTTTTAAAAATCCTGCTTCCTTTTCATAAATCAGGGGACACAGAGCCATAGTAGTTACTATGTGGGATGTCCCATAGCAATGGCAACTGAAGGGAGGGAGACAACAAAAAAGGTAGGGCATTAAAATGCTAGAGGACGTTTACTGCAGCCTGCTGTACACTACGCCCAAAGGCAATATCCTTATGACCTTTTCCATCGATTTGATAGCATCTGGTAAATGTATGGACTGAAGACCAAGTTCCGGCATGGCAGATCTGAGGCATAGAGGCCTGGTGATGCACCGCCCAAGAGGCACCAACAGCCCTGGTGGAGTGTGCTTTAACATGAAAAGGAGGAATTTTCTTCTTTAAACCATAAGCTTGAACAATCACTTGATGAATCCATTTGGAAATAGTAGATTTTGATGCTGCCTGTCCTCTTTTAGGACCTTCTGGCAGTACAAACACCACATCTGTTTTGCGAATCTGAGAGGTTTCCTTTAAATAGACCTTGACCGCTCTCACTACATAAAGGGAATGTAGTGCCTTCTCTTCCCTAGATCGAGTGTCTGGGAAAAAAAAGGCAGAATATCTTGGTTCAAATGAAAACCTGTCACCACCTTCGGCAGGAATTCAGGATGAGGCCGCAATACCACGTTATCCTTATGCGTGATCAAATATGGCTCTTTACAAGAAAGAGCCACCAATTCTGACAGAGGATATGGCAACCAAAAAGATTAGTTTTCTCATCAAAAGAGCCAAGGAAGTTTCCTGTATAGGCTCAAAAAGGCTGTTTCTGTAAAGCAGACAGGACTAAATTCAAATCTCAAGGATTTAGGGGTGCCCCGACGGGAGGATTAATCCGTATTACCCCCTGAATAAAACTATGTACAAGAGAGTGAGAAGCAAGAGGCCTGGCCCTTGATAGTACTCAAGGCCAGCCTCATTTCCAAGCCCATTTGCAGGAATTCAAGGATCCTACCTATGACATACTTCCTGGGGTGCCAACCCCTGGATTTACACCTGGAGACATATGCCTTTCAGACTCTATAGTAAATTACTCTGGAGGCCAGCTTCCTAGCATTAACCAAAGTAGCCACTACTGAAGGAGATAACCCACGGTCCTTTAGAATGTGGGTTTCAATAGCCAAACCATTACATTTAGCATTTGTAAGGTAGGATGGAATACCGGACCTTGCACGAGGTGGTCTGGCAACAGCGGCAGGGTCCAAGGGTCCCCTATTGCCATCTTAATGATCTTGGCAAACAAAGATCTTCTGGGCCACCAGAATCACCTCTTTCTGTCTCTGCGGAGAAGGCACGGAAGCAGCAAAACCGGATGAAACGCACAGATCAGTGAAAACTGGTCCGCTGTAAAGACCAAGGCATCTGTTCCACACGCTAGCAGAGCCCTCGTCTTTGTCACAAAGTTGTCAACTTTGTTGTTGAATCTGGACACGAACAGATCCACGTCCGGAACATCCCATCTTTGACATATTGACAGAAAGATGTCGGGGTGAAGGGACCATTCTCCCGGAAACAATTGTTGGCGACTCAGATAGTCCCCCTGCCAATTTTCTATCCCTGGAATGAAAATCGCTGAAAGGCAAGGAAAGTTGCTTTTTGCCCAAGCTAGAACATGATTCACCTTTTTTTGGGCTGCATGGTTTCTCGTGCCCCCTTGGTGATTGATGTAGGCCACAGCCATGGCATTGTCAGATTGAATCCTGACAGGACAATTCCATAGTCTGAGCGTCCAGGACTCTAGGGCTAGACGTACTGCCCGAATTTCTAGAATGTTGATGGACAAAGTCCTTTCTGACTTGGACCACTTCCCCTGGACAGATGCTTCTTCCAGGGCTGCTTCCCAGCCTAGAAGGGTAGCATCTGTTACCACTTTCCAGGATACTGGTAGAAAGAATTTCCCCTTTTGGAGGTTGCTGGATATCAACCACCAATTGAGGCTCTGATGCACCTCGGGGGATAAGTGCATTGGAAAATTTCAAAGCCTGGACCACCTTGTTCCAGGCCGATAGAATGGTGTTTTGTAGCAGTCTTTAATGAAACTGCACATAAAGGACGGCTTCGAAAGAGGCCACCATCTTTATTAACAATTTCATGCACAGCCGAATGGAACGATTTCTGTTTGTTTTGAAAAGTTGAATCAGTTCCTTTATGGAGCTGACTCTTGCCTGGGGGTAAGAATACCTTCTTTCGAAAGGTAGCTATGATCAGCCCCAAGTACTGTAATCTTGATGGTTTTAAGGAGGATTTTTCTAGGTTGAGAATTCAGCCTAGGAATTCCAAGTAGCTTACAGCTAAGAGAGTAAACTTTGGTTTAGACAGAAGACTGATTGATCTACTAAAAGCAGATCATCTAGATAGGCTAGGACAGTTATACCCTGAGCCATTAACCTGGTTAAAAGAGGTGTCAGGATCTTTGTGAACACACGTGGTGCGGTGGCTAGACCGAATGGCAGATCCACAAACTGAAAATGATGATTTTCTACTTCGAAGAATCAAAATTTCTGATGAGCTGGAAATATTGGCATGTGGAGATATGCATCCTTGATATCGATCAATGCCAAAAATTCTCCTCCTTGCAAAATGGAAACAACCGATCGGATTGACTCCATGCAAAAGGAATGGATATTTAAGTGCAGGTTCAGATCTTTGAGATCTAGAATGGGTCTTACCTACCAGTTTGGAACGGTGAAAAGGTTTGAATAAAACCCTGAACCCTGTTCCTTTGCAGGAACCTCTGATATCACCTTCTGGGATAAGAGATGATCTAGATCTAGAAAGACTTCCTTTTCTCTGGATCTCTGGGAATGTTTGATCTTAGAAAACAAAGAGATGGGAATTCTCTGAACTCTAGTTTGTAACCTAGAGAAATCGAGGAAGCAACCCATCTGTCTTGACATCATTCCTGCCAGATCTTTGAAAATTGCAGAAGCCTTCCCCCCCACCCGAGCGAACGAGGGAGCGTATTTTGTTTTGGGGCTTGCTGGCCCCACGACCACAGGGCCCTGGGACTGCCCCTGTGGTCTTCCTCTTGAGCTTGATGGTGGAGGCCACCAAGACTGCCTAGAGGAAGATATTCCTGGCACTGGAGAAGATGCACGTTTAAAGGAGAAATGCTTAAACTTCTTTTTTACTGGTAAAATAACTTTTCCCATTAGAAATCCTTTGGATATATTTATCTAAATCGTCTCCAAATAATCTTTCACCATGAAATGGATAACTGGCCAAGAGCTTCTTACACAGCGCTTTGGCTGACCATCTTTTCAACCATAGGACTCTGCGTGTATGCACTAGTCCTAGCATAAGCCGTGAGGCTTGAATAGAAGAATCCTTCATAGCAGCCACCGTAAAACATAGTGCATCTAATAGGCCAGCCTATTGCTGGGCCTGCTGATCAGGAATAATCTTAACCACTTAAGGACTAGCCTCGTTTTGGAATTTAGGCATTTACATGTTTAAAACAGTTTTTTGCTAGAAAATTACTTAGAACCCCAAAAATTATATATATTTTTTTCTAACACCCTAGAGAATAAAATGGCGGTCATTGAAATACTTTTTCTCACACCGTATTTGCGCACTGGTCTTACATGCGCACTTTTTTTTGAAAAAAAATAAGACAACAGTAAAGTTAGTCCAATTTTTTTATATTGTGAAAGATAATGTTACGACGAGTTTTGTGTTACAGAGGTGGTCTAGGGCTAGAATTACTGCTCTCACTCTACTGATTGCGGCAATACCTCACATGTGTGGTGTGATCACCAGTTTCATATGCGGGCGCTACTCATGTGTGTGTTCGATTCTGCGAGTAAGCTCGTCAAGATAGACCGCTTTAAAAACATTTTTTGAATTTTATAAATGTTTTCACTTTTTAAAAAAAATAATCTAGATCACTTTTATTCCCATTACAAGGAATGTAAACATCCCTTGTAATAGAAAAAAGCATGGTAGGTCCTCTTAAATATGAGATTTGGGGTCAACAAGTCCTCAGATCTCATATTTGGACTAAAATGCAATGAAAAGTAAAAAATAAATTGACATTTGAAAAAATTACTTTGAAAAAATGTGCCTTTAAGAGTTTTGACGTTGCTTCCGCCCTGCTATGGTATGGAGACGGTATGGAGACGGGTGGGGGCCATCTTAGCCTCATTTGTCTCCATACCCAGGCACTGAGAGGACCCGATCGCCTCCGTCACTGCCGACGGCTCCGGTAAGCAACGGAGAGTGAGCGGCGGGAGTAGGGGCCCCTCTCCTGCCGCCGATAACGGTGATCTCCACAGAGATTGCCATTATCATAAACACGACCGGCTCCTGAAAAGATATCTCGGTTGTGGCAGCAGGTGCTGCCATTACCGAGATGTTCCTCTTCAAAGTGCTGACGTATATGTACAGGAGACAGTCCGCAAGTGGTTACGTATCTCTGCAAACTGGTCCTTTATGGACTGAGACACTCCAATTTCCGCAAGAACCAGCTAAACTACTGAACTTGCCAGAGACATATTGTTTTTAAAAAGAAATTCCAACTTTTTATCTGTTGGATCCTTTAACATTTGTGCATTGTCTACCAGACAAGTGAGATTTTTAATTTACCAAGGAGATTGCAGCTTCAATTGCTGGAACCCCCCCATTTCTTATAGAATTCCTCCTCCATAGGATAAAGTGTAGAAAACTTTTTTGGAGGCAAAAACTGCTTATCCGGGTATTCACATTCAGAATACAACAGCTTTTTTACGGCTCACTCTGACTGGCTGCATCACTCTCAGAGGAGGATGACATTTCCTTGGACATGGATTTAGATTGTTGTAAAACAATCGATCCCTTCGAACCCTTTGAGGAGTTCCTTGTCCCCCTTCCACTCATAGCTGGATGCACAAAACAGAGGCACTACCAGAAGGAATGCATACACTGCTAGGCTATAGTCCAGCAAAATATTGCTGCTATTAATGTCCAGCCTGAAGCAGTAACAATGTGTCAAAAGGGGAAAGCCTGTGTCACCAAACCTGAAAAAACGCCACCTCTTTGCTTTTGCGTAGCTCCACAGTCAGCAGCAGCACACAGTGTGCTTTTAAAAGCTTGCCTCCACGTCCACCTGGCGCTAGAGAGCGCCAACATAGTTAGCCCCGACCCTACAGCTCCACCCCCATTTTCAAAAAGACGGGTTTTCCATGTGAGCGGCAGACTACAGGTACCCTCGGACCTAGAGCGAGCATGGCAGGGGGGTTTACAAAAGCCGCCGAGCGGCTGCTGCATTTTCCAGTTCCCCCCCCCCCCCCCCTAAAAATGGATCCTGGCACTTTTAGCCTATGAGGGGGGGAATCCCAGCATAGGGGGGCAACAGGTCGTTGAGACAAATCCCCCTTTTGCTTACCAGAGGATCTGCTGCTTTGGCCGGAGGAAAGGAGGAAGTATTCGGCTCCTGACACAGCGCTGTTTCCAGCATGAGGCGGTGAGTGCTCAATACAGCCCCCCCCTTATTATTGGCTCACAATATCCAAGAATGAATTCTAAACTTGGTTCCCTTACATGACTTTATACTATAGGAATGTCAAGCCCTTTCAGAAATGTGTACTAACTTCCTTAAAAGGTAATACTGCTATTCAGAATTTAACATTAGTCAAATTCTACCCACTAGTCCTGTATATACCACAGCCAAAATTTGAAGTAGTTAGTCCTGTACCAGGGAGAGAACGTGCATGGTTTGAACATCGTGCCATGCCACAAAGACAGGGGACTCCGTAGCAAGAAAAAAAAAAAACAGCTATAGCCAAGCATTCTTGTTATATTTACCAACATTATTTGTAATTAAGTGTTCTACCTACAAGTGTCTGCATGATGTCTCTTTGCACATCTCAAAAAACACCGAAAAACAAACAAACAATCATGTAACCATGATAAAACATAGCTTCAGAATTAAGGGCCTAGGTGATGCTTCAAGGGGCAGGAGGTTCAGAAATACCCTATTGGCCCTCTCCACAATGAAGCCAACCAGAACAACTCTCCCAAAAAAATGAGCCATTGAGGTCCTTGGAGACTTTAGTGTACTGTGTCCTCTCCAGGAGGCTTAACATCCCCATAGGTTAGACCAGCCTTTTTCAACCAGGGTGCCTTGGCAAAATGCCTAAAAATTGCATACAAGCCAGGGTGTGGATGAAGGCTGCCTTTTAGTTACACAAAGCTACAGGTTTTCATTGTGCAACATTACAACCTTCTTGCTGCCGGCATCCTATCAATGACATCAGTTGATGAAGATGCCAGCCGCCTGTATGGCATCCTTGTCTGATCCCTCCCCTGCCCCTTAACATCAATGTTGGGGTTACATTTGCTGAGTGAGAGAGAAGAGAAACTAGTCAGTACCTTTTGCAAAAATGTATTTGGTTTGGAAGAATAAATCACATCTAACATTTTGTTTCGTGTGTGTGTGTGTGTGTGTGTGTGTGTGTGTGTGTGTGTGTGTGTGTGTGTGTGTGTGTGTGTGTGTGTGTGTGTTGCTGCATTATGTAAAAGCTATTAGAATCGTTTTTAAATTTTAAAATGGGGTGCCCCGAGACTGTAAAATTTTGGAGGGTGCCCCGAGATTGTTCCTAATTTTTAAAGGTTGCTTTGACTGAAAGAAAGGTTGAGAAACACTTGGTTAGACCTACAAAGATGGTCTTCCCAAAAATTTTAATGTTTAGTTGTTTCAAAACCTAACTGGTGTTCCTGGCTGTCCTGGAGCAGGTTGAATCGAGTCTTGCAGCTGAATGATACATAACTCACCATCTCGGTTTTGTGACTGTGCAGATTATAAAGATTCTACCTCAGCAGAGAAACATTCAGTTCAACTTCATCAATATCTTCAAGGCGAGACTTCCCTTGCAGGCTCAAATAGCCTCCACTCTAGGTGTTTTGCTAAGCCATCCGCAGAGAGTGATGGCTGATGGCGATGCTCCTGTCTGATCAGACTGCGGTGGTGAGTCTGTAGTTTTAGAGGGATTAGCCATCCTTGGTAATCTTTGCTAAAATGTGCTTTCCTACTGCCTCAGTTATTTTTTGTGTGTCCCATAGAAAGCAAGTGGTGGCTGCTATCTTACAAGAGTGGAATTGTGGTGAAATACAGTGGGGCAAAAAATATTTAGTCAGCCACCAATTGTGCATGTTCTCTCACTTAAAAAGATGAGAGGCCTGTAATTGTCATAGGTATATCTCAACTATGAGAGACAAAATGTGGAAACAAATCTAGACAATCACATTGTCTGATTTTTGAAAGAATTTATTTGGAAATGATGGTGGAAAATAAGTATTTTGTAAATATCAAAAGTTCATCTCAATACTTTGTTATATATCCTTTGTTGGCAATGACAGAGGTCAAATATGTTTTCTGTAAGTATTCACAAGGTTGTCACACACTGTTGCTGTTAAGTTGGCCCATTCCTCAATGCAGATCTCCTCTAGAGCAGTAATGTTTTGGGGCTGTTGCTGGGCAACATGGACTTTCAACTCCCTCCAAAGGTTTTCTATGGGGTTGAGATCTAGAGAGGCCTCCCGGACCTTGAAATGCTTCTTACGAAGCCACTCCTTCGTTGCCCAGGCGGTGTATTTGGGATCATTGTCATGCTGAAAGACCCAGCCACATTTTATCTTCAATGCCCTTGCTGATGGGAGGAGGTTTGCACTCAAAATCTCACGATACATGGCCTCATTCATTCTTTACACGGATCAGTCGTTCCCGGTTCCCTTTGCAGAGAAACAGCCCCAAAGCATGATGGTGCCACCCCCATGCTTCACAGTAGGTATGGTGTTCTTTGGTTGCAACTCAGCATTCTCTCTCCTCCAAACACGACGAGTTGTGTTTCTACCAAACAGTTCTCCTTTGGTTTCATCTGACCATAGGACATTCTCCCAATCTTCTTCTGGATCATCGAAATGCTCTCTAGCAAACCTCATATGGGCCCGGACATGTACTGGCTTAAGCAGTGGGACACGTTTGGCACTGTAGAATCTGAGTCCCTGGCAGCGTAGTGTGTTACTGATGGTAGCCGGTTACATTGGTCCCAGCTCTCTGCAGTTCATTCATTAGGTCCCACCGTGTGGTTCTGGGATTTTTCTCACCGTTCTTGTGATCATTTTGATCGCACAGGGTGAGATCTTGCGTGGAGCCACAGATCAAAGGAGATTATCAGTGGTCTTGTATGTCTTCCATTTTCTAATTATTGCTCCCACTGTTGATTTCTTCACACCAAGCTGCTTGCCTATTGCAGATTCAGTCTTCCCAGCTTGGTGCAGGTCTACAATTTTGTTTCTGGTGTCCTTTGACGGGTTTTTGGTCTTCACCATAGTGGAGTTTTGAGTGTGACTGTTTGAGGTTGTGGACAGGTGTCTTTTATACTGATAAGTTCAAACAGGTGCCATTAATACAGGTAATGAGTAGAGGACAGAGGAGCATCTTGAAGAGATACAGGTCTGTGAGAGCCAGAAACCATGCTTGTTTGTAGGTGACAAATACTTATTTTCCACCATAATTTCCAAATAAATTCTTTCAAAAATCAGACAATGTGATTGTCTGGATTTGTGTAGACGTTTTGTCTCTCATAGTTGAGGTATACCTATGACAACATACTCTCTCATCTTTTTAAGTGGAAGAACTTGCACAAATGGTGGCTGACTAAATACTTTTTTGCCCCACTGTAAGCTCAGAGAATGAACACAGGATAAATGTATTCCTTCACTTATTTAAAAGAAAAAAAGCAAACCGAATGAAACAACTGCTTGTCACTAAGACATAATAGAGGGCAAAGCTGTAAAGGCCTCAATGGCCTTAAGACTTTAGTGTGCAATTCAACATACTGTTATTTTTATTTAAAATACTACTTTCCAAAGGCCACCCCATAACACAGGATAACAATAAAGTGCATTTTTAAAAAGTTTGCTTTGTATGTAGTACAGAGAATGCTTTACATGAATAAAGAAAAGCAAGAAAATCAAAACTCAAGTTTATATTTATAACAAAAAGCATTAAAAGTACTCACCGTCTCAAACACTGCATAGACACTACCATAGTTTGCTCCAGGTACCAATCCGGGGCCTCCTACCAGTCCAGCACAGACATTATTCACTATGTTCCCATAAAGGTTGGGCATCACCATCACATCAAATTGCTGGGGGTTAGATACAAGCTACAAGACATAATTTAAAAAAAACTTTTGGATAAAAATTGTAGAAAGGTAACAATAGTTTTCACTTATCAGCAATAAATTAAAGTGGTTGTGCCATTTGTTCTTTTCTATGTTGAACAATACCTGGTTGATCTTGCCTGTTCCTGTGTGCCCCTAGTTTTGCTGATCACGGTAATCATGGCGGCTAATCGCTGATACCGTGGTCAGTTTATGTGCCTCCGTCATCCGGCTGTGTGTACACACAGTCTCTTCCTCTCCCCCTCTTTCTCTCCTCGTCAGTTCCATAGTCTGTGAGACAATCTCCTCCCTGCCTCTCCCCTCTCCTGCCTAAGTAGCTCTATTTACAAGCACTGGAACAGCTGCAGGGAAGTAAAAAAACATTAACCACTTCCTGACCGACGCACACCCATATACGTCACCAGAATGGCACGAACAGGTAAATGGGCGTACAGGTACGTCCCTTTAAATTTCCCACCGCTGAGTGGGACCTCCATGAGTCCAATCGCGGGTCCCGTGGACTCAATCGCTGCAGGGATACCCACAATCGTCTCATGGGGAGGAAGAACAGGGAGGTGCTAAAGTAAACAAGCATCTCCCAGTTTTGGCTAGCAACAGTTAAACTGATCTCTGCTCCCTGTGATTGCAGCAGAGATCAGTGATGTGTACAACACAGCCACGCCCCCCACAGTTAGCAACATGCCTCTAGGACACACTTAAAGCGGGATTCCACCCTAAAAAGTGGAACCTCCGCTGATCGGATCCCTCCCCCCCTCCCGTGTCACAATTGACACCTTTCAGGGGGGAGGGGGGGTGGAGATACCTGTCAAAGACAGGTATTTTCACCCACTTCCGGGCATAGACTCCCGTGGGAGTCTATGTAATTTCCTGCCCTGCCGCGCTGTCTGCTGGGACACACACGGGTTCCAGTGACAGCGCGGAGATTTCCTATTGCGCGGCGCGGCTCGCGCATGTGCAGTAGGGAACCGGGAAGTGAAGCCGATTCGCTTCACTTCCTGATTCCCTCACCTAGAATGGTGACTGCAGCAGCCGAGAGTCGAGCGATCGATCAGCCTCGGCTGCCGGCATCGCTGGAACCCGGGACAGGTGAGTGTCCATTTATTAAAAGTCAGCAGCTGTAGTATTTATAGCTGCTGGCTTTTAATATTTTTTTTTTTTGGTGGAATCCCTCTTTAACCCCTACACTGGCACCTAGTGGTTAACCCCTTCACTGCTAGTGTCATTTAAACAAGAATCAGTGCATTTATATAGCACTGATTGCTGTATCAAAGGACAATGGACAATGGTCCCAAACATGTGTCAAAAATGTCCGATGTGTCCATCATAACGTCGCAGTCACAATAAAAATTGCTGAAGGCAGCCATTACTAGTAAAAAAATATTAATAAAAATGCCAAAAAACTATTTCCTATTTTGTAAATGCTATAACTTTTGCTTATTACACATTCTTGGTAAAAAAAAAACAAAAAAACGCATTGGCCGAAACTGAGGAAAAAATTTTTTTTTTTATATAAATTTTTGGGGGATATTTATTAGAGCAAAAAGTAAAAAATAATGCATTTTTTTCAAAATTGTCGTTCTTTTTTTGTTTTGCAGCGCAAAATCGTAGGGGTGATCAAATACCACCAAAAGAAAGCTCTATTTGTGGGGGGAAAAACGGACATCAATTTTGTTTGGGAGCCAAGTCGCACGACCGTGCAAATGTCAGTTAAAGCGACGCTGTGCCAGATCGTAAAAAGTGGTCTGGTCTTAAGCCAGCAAAATGGTCCGGTCTGAAAGTGGTTAACCACCTCAATACAGTGCACTTACACCCCCCTTCCTGACCAGACCAATTTTCAGCTTTCAGCGCTCTCACACTTTGAATGACAATTACTCAGTCATGCAACACTGTACCTATATGAAACGTCTTTTTTCACACAAATAGAGATTTCTTTTGGTGGTATTTAATCACTAGTGGGTTTATTTATTTTTTGCTATAAATAAAAAATGCCGTACATTTTGTGAAAAAAATGCCTTTGTTTCCATCAAAATTTTTTGCAAGTTAATAATTTTTCTTCATACATTTTGGCCACAATTTATACTGCTACATATCTTTGGTAAAATAACCTAAATTAGTGTAAATTATTTGGTCTTTTTGAAAGTTATAGAGTCTACAAACTGTGCCAATCACTGAAAATTGATCACATTGATCAAATCTGATCAGGCCTTCAGTATAATCAGGTGTATCATTTCTTGAGACACTAACAAGTCAGGAAAGTACAAATACCCCCCAAATTACCCCTTTTTAGAAAGTAGACATTCCAAGGTAAGTAGCATGATGAATTTTTTTAAGTTGTAATTTTTTTCTCACAATTCTTTAAAAAAAAAAAAAAATCTTTATTTTGCAAACAAAATTGTCATAGTAACAGGTTATTATTCTCACAAAGCATATGCATACAACAAATTACATCCCAAAATACATTCTGCTACTCTTTCCGAGTATGGCGATACCACATGTGTGGGACTTCTACACAGACTAACCACAAAGGCCCAACATTGAAGAAGCATCTTCAGGCGTGTTCTCATTTCTCAACCACATATTACACTTTTGAAGGCCCTGGAGTACCAGGACAATGGAATTGCCCCCAAAATGACCCAATTTTGGAAAGCAGACACCCCAACGTATAATCTATGAGGCATAATGAGTCTTTTGAATGGTTCTTTTTTTTCCAGAAGTTTTTGGAAAATGTGGGAAAAAATTAAAACACTTTTTTTTTTTTTTTTTTACACAAAGTCTATTTATCAGATATTTCCAACACATAGCATGTACATAGCAAAGATGACACCCCAAAATACATTCTGCTACTCCTGAGTGTGGCGATAACACATGTGTGAAACTTTTACACAGCCTGGCCACATACAAAGGCCCAACATCCAAGTAGCACCATCAGACGTTCTAGGAGCATAAATGACACAGTTTCCTGGCAACCTATCATTTTTGAAGGCCCTCCATATTTCTAACACATAACATGTGCATACCAAGAATTACAATCCAAAATAAATTCTATTGTGGAAAGGGTAAAAAAACAAAAAGAAAAAACAAAACATTACTTTTTGCTTTTAGTAGTATCCACCAGAGCACTGGTCCAGGCAGCAGGCAGGGATGCGCTTGGCGACAGCAATGGTAATTATCCAGGCAGCCGGCAGGAATAGTCTATAGTCAGCACAAGGATATTGTCAGCACAGCAGTCCATAGAAATTGTCCAGGTAGAGACAGCCAGCACCACCATAATATTGGTCCTGTTACACTGTTACCTGCAGACACTCTCCAGCCCTTCATAAATATACTGCCTCTTGCTACAGCTAATTATTTTTCATAGTCCAGGTAGCGGTGTGGTCCGTTCATGCGGCAGGCATAGGCATGGTGGCAGTAAGTCAGCGGCAGGCTGAGGGCCACAATCACGTAAGACCTGTGCACAGGGGCACAGGGGTAAAGGCTTCAACCCACCCAAATCTCCATGAAGCCTCCGGACTCCAGACCCTAATCCAAAAACAACAATAAAAAATGTTTCCTCCATCCGGAAAAACATTTCTGGAGCCCCTCACATGTGAGACCCCTGTGTCCTAGAGTAGCAGGGCAACAGATCAGTCCAAGCGGTAGGCAAAAGCATAGTCCATAAAACAGGCCAGGGTCAGATGACGTGCAAGCAGTCCAAGCGGTAGGCATAAGCGTAGTTGGTAAAACAGGACAGGGTAAGTCCACGTGGAAGCAATCCAAACGGTAGGCAAAGGCATAGTCAAATAACAGGCCAGGGTCCGTTCACGTGGAAGGCAGTTGCATGGTTATTTGGGGAAGCATGAAAAATGGTCAGCACAGATGATGAAAATGGGGAAATGGTTAAAAATATGGGCTAATATTTTAGGGATGTATGATAAAGTTGGAAGTATTCACCAATGCAAAGGCCAGGTTGGGAGGGACACTGGGGACAATGGTAGCTGGTATCTTTTTGAAACCCTTTTTTGGTGCACACGCAACTTTTTTTTGCTGTCTTCGGCCTGTTTCAGATGGTGGAATTCTAAAGGGGAAGTGGCGCTCACAAAGTCGGCAAACAGCCTCAGAGCGAAGGTCTTCTGGGGGGGGGGGGGGGGGGTCTTTGGTGATAGATGAGGGACGTCACAACTTCTTCGATGAATTTTAGGAAGGGGCGGGGCTTTCCATGGATTTGGTGTAGACTATGTAGGAATTATAAATGGCCAAATGGATTAGATAGATTGCTACATTCTTGTACCAGAATCGGGACCTCCTTATTGACAAATCTAAATGCTGAATCATTTGATCGTTGAAATCCACCCCCCCCCCCCCATGTAGAGATTATAATCTTGGCTTTTCAATGGGACCTCGTCTTCTTTGAACCTCAATTGTAGTGTCCTCATGGATGGTGGACATCATGTGCACGTCCCTTTTATCCTTCCACCTCAAGGCCATCACTTTGTGGCATCTCAGCGATGCTCTTTCCCCCTTCGCAGCTTTTGGTTGCCAGTGATTGTGGGAAGCCATTTCTATTTTTTCTGGAGGTTCCGCAGGCCAGGGTTTTTGCAAGGTATAAGTGTCTGAAAAGGGGCAGGCTGGTGTAAAAGTTAAAAGTGGGCGGCACAGTGGTGTAGTGGTTAGCACTCTCACCTAGCAGTAAAAAGGGTCACTGGTTCAAAACTCAACCCAGACTCTGCCTGCCTGGAGTTTGCATGTTCTCCCTGTGCCTGTGTGGGTTTCCTCCGGGTACTCCGGTTTCCTCCCACACTCTAAAAGACATGCAGATAGGTTAATTGGCCCTAGTATATGAATGGGGACCTTGATTGTGGGCTCCTTGAGGGTAGGGACTGATGTGAGTGTGCAATATACAAGGATAGGGACAATTGTAGACACTCACTCAGGTTGAACTGGGTGGACTGGTGTCTTTAATTAACCTTACTAACTATGCAAGGTATATGTGATATCCTTTGTTCAGAAGTGGGTATGCCAGGTCCCATACAATTTTTCCAGTTGTGCCCATGTAGGCCGGGCACTCAGGGGGCTGGAGCTGGGAATCTCTTCCTTCATATATGCGGAACGCCAACAGATATCCCGTGGCTCTCTCACACAGCTTGTGTAATTTAATTCCATATCTGGCCCTTTTGCTAGGTATATATTGCTTTATTCCTAGCCGGCCTGAAAAGGGTACCAGGGACATAGAGCTCTGCAAATTGTTGGGAAAATAAATTTATCAGTGGGCGAAGTTTACATAACTTGTCATAATTTGGATGATTGTGGGGGGGGGGGGGGGGGCACTCGGTATTGTCTCTAAAGTGAAGAAAGCACATTATCTTCTTGTATCGGGACCTTGACATTTCGGCAGAATAAATGGCCATGTGATGGATGGGGTGGGTGGACCAACAGGCATGTCCTTAATTTTTTTTTTGTAATCCCCACGTTCAGGGTGAGGCCCATAAAAATTTTGAACTCCTCCAAATTCAGATCTCTCCACTCAAAGGGACGGGCATATGATGAGTGGGGGTTATTGGCAATATACTGCTGGGCATATAAATTTGTCTGGTCCACAACTAATTGCAGAAATATGTCGGGCAAAAACAGATGAACAAAATCGATCTCTGAAAAATTTTGGGTGTTGGTCTGCACACCTGGCTGTGCTGTGAAAGAGGAATTGGTGATGCCGAGTCGGAAGGCAGCCATGTTGGGTTGGCAAGATCATCTGGCTCTTGGGGGATGTGACACTCCAGTAGTTGGACTGGAATTTCCTGTGCTGGTACTCAGGCGTGATGTGGCAGCACTGGTACTGGGTCTGGGCAATTGTTGGTGGGGCCCATCGCCGGCGGCAAAGCTGGTACTAGGCATTTGTTCCCGGGGCCTAACGCTGGCGGCAGCGCTGGTACTGGGCCTGGGAATTTGTTCTTGGGGCCTATTGCTGGCAGGAGCTCTGGTACTGGGCCTGGGAATATAATCCTGGTTTTCAGAGGGCCTTGCCCTTTTAGGAGGGACCCATTCTTCCTCCGAATCATTTTCCGATTCACTATTCGGGTTAAATGCCGAATTCGGAATCAGAATTGGAAATAGAATTGGAATTGGAATTAGAATTGGAATCTGATGAGAATTCCCCGTTGCTCTCATCGGTCATGGAGAGGATCTAGAGCCACTTTCGTAAGATACAATCTATCTGTATTTTACTTTGAATTTGATGCAGGCATTGCACCACAAATTTTAAAGTAGCATATTTTAAAACTACCTGACTTTAGCAGACAAGTCGCAGAACCAAAAGTGTCACAAATGTATTATGAATTTGGCACAACAGAGTAACAAGAGGGATTCATGTAAAAATAATTGTGCAGCAGCTTATGGAATTCCCTCCCAATAAGTTGAATGTTTGTAGTCGTTCCTAATCATAAAGGTCCTCCAGATCCCTTATTAGCTTTGCTGCCATTCTCTGAATTCTCTTCATTTCCAGCACATTCTTCCTGAGGACTGATGACAAGAACTGGATGGTATACTCAAGATGCGTATAAGCCAATGTTTTGTAATGTGGTAGAATTATAGTCTTATCACTTGAGTAGAAACCATTTTGAAATGCATGGTAATAGTCCGCTAGCCTCGGTTGCTGCAACTTGGCATTGCATGCTATTGTTGAGCCCATCATCAACTAGGACAGGGGTCTCCAAACTATGGCCCTCCAGTTGTTCAGGAACTACAATTCCCATCATGCCTAATCATTTCTGCAACAGCTGGAGGGCCGTAGTTTGGAGATCCCTGTACTAGGACACCCAGACCCTTTTCCCATCTGTGATTTCCCAAAAGGGTCTCCTCCTAGCAAGAAATTTACATTCATATTTTTTGCCCCAAAGTACATTACTTTACATTTTTCAATAGTAAACCTCATTTGTCAAGTACTGTAGTTGGCCAACCTTTTATTTTATGGAGGCCTTCTTGTAAAGTTGCTATATCCTGTTGTGACGTTATTACCCCGCTTAGCTTTGTATTCTTAGCAAGCACTGAGATTGAACCATATATACCAACCTCAAAATTACTTATGAGCAAGTTAAAAAGAATTGGTCTCAGGACAGAGCCCTGGGGTACCCCCACTTAAAGCTCCAGAGCATTCTAAAGCTACACTATTACCACCCTCTAGATGCACACTCCTGTAACCAGTTTTCTTTTCAGGTACATACATAAATCAGAACCAGTGAATGAATGGTAAGCCCATGTACCTGCATTGTGGTATTGTCCACAATCATGCTCTCAAAAGTGATGTCTGGGTAGGCAGAAGCCACCTCCTTGCAGCATTGAAGAAAAAGGCCATCTCCCAGCTTCCTGTGAAAAAATAAAAAAATAAAAAATAACTTGAAAAGAGATCCTGAAAGCCTACATATATCATCTTGCTGTTATATCTGTATCATACATGATATTGGCCTTGTGCACAGCTGTGATCTTCTTTCTTCCTTTTTCTCTGGCCAGTTTGAAGGCATATTCTGCAATACGTAGAGAATTTACTCGGGTGATGATCTTCAGACTTTCCACAACTCCAGACACACTCTACACAAAATAAAAACAAAAATGCATTTGAATTTACTGTGCAAGTGTTTTGTACCTAAAACATTAACGTTGTGGTAAAATCGATATATTCTATGATCTTAGGTCACATCAGATGTGTGCCGATGTGTGCACCAAAAAGGGAATTCTTGGAATTTTGGTACTTCTCAGTCATATTTCTAATATCGAATTACAGACTACCCCTCATAACCTAGATCTTCAAGCAACTCCAGCTTCCTTTTCACTCTTTTCCCAGTTTTCTATGCCACTCAAACAGTTTCTCTGGAATACAGAGAGCACCACGTTAGGATCCCAAGGTGACATGGGAGGTTAAATAGGTGGATTATTATAAGCAACTCTAAAGAAAAAGTCTTTAAAAGGTAACTTTTTTGTTGTAAAGAAAAAAAAAACACCACAATTCTGTCTGGGTGATGCATGTACATTGCTTAGTATAGCCGCTAGCAGTAATCACTGTGTTCTCCCAGCAAGCACAACTCACTGCGCCAAACCCACCCCCACCTGGAGAAGACAATGGCTCCACGGGGGGATTCGGTGTCACAGATACAGTCAGTGTTGATGGGGCAATCAAACCATTTTTTTTCCCTACAAGCCTGGTACACACAGGCCAAATATCAGCCAGAACAGAACCTGCCCGACATTCGGCCCGTGTGTACATCAGCCTGTCTAAACAGAAACCTGCATGCTGAAAAAACAGCATTCAATCAGCACTGACAGCCTATGGCTTCAAGAACTGAACTGTGTGTTCTGTCAGAATAAAACAGATTAGCAGTGAGATCTCTGTACTAATGTTGCATAGTTGGAACAGCAAGCTCATCCCGAGCTCCTCAGGTTTCTTTTGTTCAGCCCACTGGGTTGAACGAAAAAAACTTAAATTGCGTACCAGGCTTAATGCAGGGTATACATTAGAGGTCGACCGATATGGGTTTTTCTCTGGCCGATGCCGATATTTAGAAATCATGGTGGCCGATAGCCGATATATGATGCCGATTTTTTGGGCCGATATGTTAGGCCGATTTTATTTTATTTATTTATTTTTTTCCTTTATTTATTTATTTATTTTTTTTAATCCCCCTTGATCTAACACACCTTTCCCACTGGGGCGTTTTTCAGGCGCTTTTGGGCTAAAAATAGCGCCTGTAAAGTTCCTGCAAAATGGCTCCCCTGCAGTCTGTGTGAAAGACAGAGTGCTTTCACACTGAGGCGATGCGCTGGCAGGATCTTGAAAAAAAAAAAGTCCTGCAAGCAGCCCGTTTGGAGTGGTGTATACCGCTCCTCCACCACTCCTGCCCATTGATATGAATGGGCACCACTGCCGAAGCGCATGCAATGCGATTTGGCAGCAGTGCTTCATGGGCACATTTAACCTCTTCCTTGGCCACTAGCTGGGTTATATGTGCCCCACTAGCAGCCAAATAGCACCGCTAAAATGATGGTAAAGAGCCGCTTAGGCCCCTTTCACACAGGACGGATCAGTAATGATCCGCCCCGTGATGATCCGCTCGCTCAGTGGGGATCGCTCCGTTGTCCCCGCTGAGCCCGCGGCGGACAGGGCGGTCTCCGCACACTGTGCAGGGACCGCCCTATCAGCTCTCCACTCTCCTCTATGGGGGATCGGATGAACACGGACCGTCTGCCCGTGTTCATCCGATCCGCTCTGCAGACGGATAGAAAAATAGGATTTTCCTCCATCTGCAGAATCGGACAGTAGCGGAGGCGGACGATATCGGGTGTCTGCGGATGTTCATCCGCAGACACCCGCTACCCCATAGGGATGAATGTATGCCCGTATTTCATCCGCAAACGGATGGATGAAATACGAACATATCGTCCGCATGTGTGAAACGGGCCTAAAACTTGCGTTTTACCATCAACGCCTGCACGCTCCAGTGTGAAAGCAGCCTTCATAAGTGATACAGAAAATTTCTTACCTTTAAACATTTATTAAACAAAACAAACCTCCAATCAGTTTACTTGTATGTATGATTTAGACAAAAAAAAAAAAAAAAACTATATATTAAATAAAAACAGGTAGTCCAAACTTTTGGACGAAAAAAAAAAAAATAGGCTAACGTTTTTATTTTATTGTTATTTTTTAAATAGTGTATTTTTTCCCCCCAAAAAAATGCATTTGAAAGACCTCTGTGCAAATGCCGTGTGACATAAAATATTGCAACAACCGCTATTTTATTCCCTAGGATCTCTGCTAAAAAAATATATATATAATTTTTGGGGGATCTAAGTGATTTTCTGGCAGAAAATACAGGATTTTTACTTGTAAGCAACAAGTGTCAGAAAAGATTTAGTCTATAACCCTTTCATGACCAAGCCTATTTTTGGAATTTGGTGTTTACAAGTTAAAATCCATATTTTTTGCTAGAAAATTACTTGGAACCCCCAAACATTATATATATTTTTTTAGCAGAGACTCTAGAGAATAAAACGGCGATTGTTGCAATATTTTATGTCACACGGTATTTGCGCAGTGGTGTTTTAAACGCAACTTTTTGGGAAAAGGGACACTTTCATGAATAAAAAAAAAACAAAACAGTAAAATTAGCCCAATTTTTTTGTGTAATGTGAAAGATAATGTTACGCCGAGTAAATAGATACCAAACATGTCACACTTTATAATTGCGCGCACTTGTAGATTGACGACAAAGTACGGTACCTAAAAATCTCAATAGGCGCCGCTTTAAATTTTTTTTAACAGTTACCAGGTTAGCGTTACAGAGGAGGTCTAGTGCTAGAATTATTGCTCTCGCTCTGACGATCGCGGCGATACCTCACATGTGTGATTTGAACACCGTTTACATACGCGGGCGCGACTTCCGTATGCGTTTTCTTTGCTTCGCGAGCTCGCGGGGACGGCGGGCGCTTTAAAAATTGTTTTATTTTTTTATTTATTTTAAAATGGCTAAATTGTTTAAAAAAATAAAATAAAAATTGATCACTTTTATTGCTGTCACAAGGAATGTAAACATCCCTTGTGACAGTAATAGGTGGTGACAGGTCCTCTTTATGGAGGGATCGGGGGTCTAAAAGACCCCCCACCCCTCCTTTACACTTCAATGTATTCAGATCGCCGAAAACGGCGATTCTGAATACCGGATATTTTTTTAAAACCGGCGCCATTGGCAGCCGAGTAAACGGGAAGTGGCGTCATGACGTCGCTTCCGTGTTTACGATGAGGAGACTGGAACGAAGCCGATTACGGCTTCGTTCCAGTTCCTCCGCAGCAGCCGGAGGCGTCGGATCACTGATCGGTGCTCCCGATCGAGCGGGAGCACCGGTAACAGCGGCGAGAGGCGGCGGGACGTCCCCTCCCGCTCCTCCGGCATAACAGCCGAGCGGCTTTTAGCCGCATCGGTTGTTATGCCTGGATAGCCAATCGCCCGCTGCAAAAAACGGTACCGGGATGATGCTTGCAGGTGCGGGCATCATCCCGGTATAACCCCCGGAAGCCGAGTACGCATATCTGCGTACGCTCGGCGGGAAAGGGTTAAATGGTTAAACTGAGAACTTCTACACACAGAGATGACTTCATTCATTCAAGTGTAAACATTGTATCTTTCTGTTCTTTTCTTGGCAGACTGCCCAGAGAGGAGGAAAGGCGTTTCTATGATGACTCAGGCAACTTACACTGACTTCTATTACAGAAGTCATTTCAAAGTCCCGCTGTAGTTCTAAATCGGCTTTTTATCAGCACAATCGGCCGATGCCGATTAATTAAAAAACGGAAAATATCGGCCGATATATCGGTCGACCTCTAGCATACATGCATAGTGCGTTTTTGTTCAACCTAAGGTTATTCACACAAGCAATGTGGATACAATGATCTGTCCCACTGCACTATTGTGTTCTGACAATACACAGATTAGAGCTACAGCCATTGGCTTAATGTACTGATCAGACGATGCTGGTTTTCCAGCAGGACCTTTCAACAGAAGCCGGTAGTTGTAGACAACAATACACGTACAGAAATTCAGCTGGTTCCTGCTGAAGCGGCCGAAGTTTGGCATGTGTAAACCAGGGGTAGACAAGCCCCAACACTGGTGCCACAAGAGGCATGCAAAGCCTCTTTTACGGGCACTCGACTCTCTCCCCATCAGCAGAGCAGCGCAGGGAAGTGCCAGTGAGACACTAATGCATTCCAATTTCAGAATTCCCCATGCCGCACCTTCACTAAGGGGAAGGCACTGTGCCCCCACACATTGTAAAAGATGGGAAACATCGTTTTGTTCTCTTAACTTCTAGTGATCGTCCACTTTTGTGATTGGGAAGAGATTGGGTGCAGTTTTGCAAGGGGGGGGTGGTCCCTGTTTCCAGGAGGATGATAACTGTCTTGGCCACTGCTAAAGCCAATCATAGTCCTTCTAGCCCCATTCACCATCTGGAGAAAATAGGATTCTTATAACAGCTTACCTTTAAAATCCTTTTCTTTAAAGTACATCACTTCAGGTTATAGGCCACCTTCAGGTGATGACACTGGCACGCCATGAATTAAAAAGTGCACTCCCTATATAAGCCCTCCCACTGGTGGGTGTACCTCAGTTTTGTAGCAAAGCAATACACGTGTATACCAAAGAAGGGATGGAACTCTGTGTCCCGTGATGTACTTCAAAGAAAAGGATTATACAGGTAAGCTGTTATAAAAATCCTATTTTCTTAACATACATCACGGGACATAGAGCCATAGTAGTTACTATGTGGGATGTCCCATAGCAATGCCAACTGAAGGGAGGGAGACAACAAAAGTAGAGAACCAAGAGACTAGAGGATTCATACTGCAGCCTGCAAGTACATAGCGCCCAAAGGCGATATCCTCATGATGGATTACATTTACTTGATAGAATCTGGTGAATGTATGGACTGAAGGCCAAGTTGCGGCCTTGCAGATCTGAGCCATGGAGGCTTGGTGATGCAACTGCCCAAGAAGCAATAACAGCCCTGGAGAAGTGTGCTTTAATATGAAAAGGAGGAATTCTCTTTAATCGTAAGCTTGACTAATCGATTTAGAAATAGCAGATTACGACGCTGCCTGTCCCCTTTTTAGGACTGGCAACACAAATAAACATATGTTTTATTAATCCAAGCGGTCACTTTCAAATAAACCATGACCGTTCTCACCACATCAAGAGAATGTAGTGACCTCCTTCCATAGAGGACAAGGTTTGCAGAACAACATCCTGGTTTAAATGAAAAACAGATACTACCTTCGGTAGGAATACAGGATGAGGTTGCAATACAACCTTATCAATAAGCCAATATGACACTTTAGAAGAAAGAGCAGCCAACTCTGATACTTTTCCTGCAAAAGATATGGCAACCAAGAAAAAAAAATTTCCTCGTCAAGAGGACCAAGGAAATATCTCACATTGACTCAAAAAAAGGCTGCTTCTGTAAGCCAACAGGACTAATTTAAGTCCCAATGGTTCAGGGGAGACCCAACTGGAGGATTAGTCTACGTTATCCCCAAAAGTTACAAACCAGAGAGTGTGAAGCAAGTGGTCGTAGAAAAAAAAAAAAAACACTGATAAGGCTAACATCTGGCCTTTGATAGAAATACAAGGATCCTACCCATGACATATTACCTGGGGTACCAACCCTTGGATTCACACCAGAAGACATACAACTTCCAGATTCTATAGAATGACACTAGAGGCCGGCTTCCTAGCATTAACCAAAAGTAGAAACTACTGAAGCTAACAGCCGACGATCTTTCAGAATGTGGGTCTCAATAGTCGAACCGCTAAATTTAGCATTTGTAAGGTAGGATGGAATACCGGATCTTGTGAGAGAAGGTCTGGCTGTAGCTGTAGGGTCCAAGGGTCCCCTACTGCCATCTTTATTATCTCGGCAAACAAAGATCTCCTGGGCCATGCAGGGGCCACAAGAATCACCTCCTTCCCTTCTTGTTTGATCCTGGGAGAAGATGCGGAAGCAGCAGAACAGGAGGGAATGCATAGCTCAACGAAAAAAATTGATCCCATGGAAAAACCAAGGCATTTGATCCGTATGCCATCGGATCCCTTATCCTTGACACAAAGTTGTCCATCTTGTTGTTAAACCTGGATGCAAACAGATCCACGTCCGGAACTCCCTTTCTTTGACAAATTGACAGAAAGATGTTGGGGTGAAGGGACCATTCTCCCGGAAACAATTGTTGGAGACTCAAGTAGTCCGCCTGCCAATTCTCTATCCCTGGAATGAAAATTGCTGATAGGCAAGGAATGTTTTCTGCTCAAGATACAATATGATTCACTTCTCTGGGCTGCACAACTTCACGTGCCCCCTTGGTGATTGATATAGTCCACAGCTATGGCATTGTCGGAGTGGATCCCGACAGGACAATTCTGTAGTCTAAGCGTTCAGGCCTCTAGGGCCAGGCGTACTGCCCGAATCTATAGAATATTGATGGGCAAGGTCCTCTCTGATTTGGACCATTTCCCTTAGACAGACGCTTCTTCTACAAAAAAAAAAAGGCAGAGGAAGGGATGCGTATGTCCTGATCGCGAGCAATGCCAGCTGACCCGACCCGGAAGTCCGCTTGTGTATGCCACTGTTTGTAGTCCCCATCACCCGAAGGCATTGTGAACCAGCAGTGTGACCGGATGATTGACAACACCACGGAGACAAAGCTACCACAACATCATGATCATACACCCCTTACCTACCCAGTAGTCGGAGCGGACGACACCATATTATATGCCTATATTTATCACAAGTTTGTGAGTGGATTTTAATCTTACTATTAATATTAAATAATAATCGTTTACTGCACTTAGAGGGCACTGTTCTCCTGTCCTTTGTTTTGTTTGCTTCTTCCAGGATTGCTCCCCAGCCCAGAAGACTGGCATCTGTTACCACCTTCCAGGTAACTGGTAGAAAGGATTTTCCTTTCTGAAAATTTTAGGATATCAACCATTAATTGAGGCTCTGATGCACTTTGGGGGATAAACGCAGTGGGAAGTCCAGAGCTTGGACAGTCTTGATTCAAGTTGACAGAATACTATTTTGCAGCAGTCTTGAATGAAACTGTGCATAAGGAACGACCTTGAAGAAGCCACCATCTTTCCCAACAATTGCATGCAAAGTCAATTAGAAGGATTCTTCTTTGTCTTGATCAACTGAATCAGTTCCCTTATGGAACTGATCCTTTCCTGGGGCGAAAACACTATGTATGATCAGCCACAAGTACCGCCATCTCCTTGATGGTTCTAAGGAGGGTTTATCTAGGTTGAGAATCCAACCTAGGTATTCCAGACGACTGTGGTGACCAAACTTTGGATTTAAGTGGGCTACCGATTGATCTATCAAGAGGAGGAGGAGCCAGAACCTTTGTAAATACTTGAGGTGCAGTAGCTAGACCAAAGGCAGAGCCACAAACTGGAAATTAAGATTTTCTACCTAGAGGTGTAGAAATTTCTTGTGAGCGGGGAAAAATGTGCACATGGAAAAACATCCTTGATGTCGATTTACGCCAGAAGTTCTCCCCCTTGTAGGATGGAGAATACTGACTGGATTGACTCCATGCGAAGGGAACGTTTCCCCATTAGAAATTCTTTGGATATACTGATTGTCTCCAAATAACCGTTCACCATAAAAAGGGAAACTGGCCAAGAGATTTTGCATTGCACTTTGGCTAACCAATTTTTCAACCATAGGATTCTATGCACATGTACCAGCCCTAGCATGAGCCGTGAGGCCTGGAGAATATAGCGTCAACTGTAAACACAACACTTCTGATATGCTGGCAAAATCTTGGGCCTGCTGATCAGGAATAACTGAGTACCTCTATGAACTGGTCCTTTAAGGCCTGAGATACTCTGAACGCTGCCAGTGCAGGATGAATGACTGAACCTGTGAGCAAAATATAGTTTTTAGAGTCAAATATATATTTTATTGTGTTTTTCCCCGTTAAACAACACAATATACATTACAGCTGGATGTTCAATACATGATAGTACAAAACCTGTCTGCATAGTAGGCATATTTTCATCGGAAACCAATGAAATCTGTATATTGCCGTAGGCTAGTATGGGTCAGTTTACCCCAACTTGTATTGCAGAACATCTGGTGGAGAATAGGAATAAGAACTTCCAGGTCTAAACCATTATAGTGTAAAGTTGAGGGGAGAAAGAATAAAGATGATAAAGTGGGGGGAGAAGTCAGAAGGCTGGGAAGTGGGGGGGGGGGGGGGGTAGTATGGAGGTGAGCAGACCTTGGTGTGACATGCTGGAGGGTCAGAAGCACAGGAGTATTCAATCCATATGAGCCATAGAGTTTTGAATTTATCAAAGGTATCATTATCCAGGGCTATCATCTCTTCCATATGCATGATGTCATTGACCACCAAAACCCAGGAGGACAGGGGAGGGGGGTGGTTGTGGTTTTCCAAAAAAGCGGTATAAGTTGCCTGGCAATAACAGTACATTTTTGTGAGGGTATGGAGCCCAGGAGCATAGACAATAGAGTTACCTCTGGAGTGGGTGTCATTGGTCGATCGTAAAGGATACTGTAGATGGTGAAAACCTAGTACCAGAGGGGTTGGATGGCTCTTCACTCACACCATATGTGGAGATAACTTCCCTCTGTGTCACCGCACCTCCAGCACAAAGTGGGGGTACAGGGGAAGATTCTATGAAGTGATTGAGGATCTCTGTACCACCTAGACACAAGTTTAAAATTCTTCTCTATTGTGTAACAAGAGATGGAGGATTTATGTGTGAAGTGGAAGGACTTTTGCCAGTCCGTTGGAGAGATCCCTTCCTAGGTCCGTGGCCCACTTCCTGGTGTAAGATGGGGGTTGGTCATGGATCAGCGAGTGTTATAATTTATAAATGGTGGAAAGTAGATGTTTGGGTGTTTCGGAGAGACAGCACGGGGGGGGGGGGGGGGGGGGGGGTTCAGTGTTGGCCCAGATGAGCAGCGGGGGGGGGGGGGGGTTCAGTGTTGGCCCAGATGAGCAGCGGGGGGGGGGGGGGGGGTTCAGTGTTGGCCCAGATGAGCAGGGGGGTTCAGTGCTGGCCCAGATGAGCAGGGGGGTTCAGTGTTGGCCCAGATGAGCAGGGGGGTTCAGTGCCGCTTATCGGCTTTTTCACTCGGGGGGGGTTCAGTATTGGCCCAGATGAGCAGCTGGGGGGGTGTCAGTGTTGGCCCAGATGAGCAGCTGGGGGGGTGTCAGTGTTGGCCCAGATGAGCAGCTGGGGGGGTGTCAGTGTTGGCCCAGATGAGCAGCTGGGGGGGTGTCAGTGTTGGCCCAGATGAGCAGCTGGGGGGGTGTCAGTGTTGGCCCAGATGAGCAGCTGGGGGGGTGTCAGTGTTGGCCCAGATGAGCAGCTGGGGGGGTGTCAGTGTTGGCCCAGATGAGCAGCTGGGGGGGTGTCAGTGTTGGCCCAGATGAGCAGCTGGGGGGGTGTCAGTGTTGGCCCAGATGAGCAGCTGGGGGGGTGTCAGTGTTGGCCCAGATGAGCAGCTGGGGGGGTGTCAGTGTTGGCCCAGATGAGCAGCTGGGGGGGTGTCAGTGTTGGCCCAGATGAGCAGCTGGGGGGGTGTCAGTGTTGGCCCAGATGAGCAGCTGGGGGGGTGTCAGTGTTGGCCCAGATGAGCAGCTGGGGGGGTGTCAGTGTTGGCCCAGATGAGCAGCTGGGGGGGTGTCAGTGTTGGCCCAGATGAGCAGCTGGGGGGGTGTCAGTGTTGGCCCAGATGAGCAGCTGGGGGGGTGTCAGTGTTGGCCCAGATGAGCAGTTGGGGGGGTGTCAGTGTTGGCCCAGATGAGCAGCTGGGGGGGTGTCAGTGTTGGCCCAGATGAGCAGCTGGGGGGGTTCAGTGTTGGCCCAGATGAGCAGCGGGGGGTTCAGTGTTGGCCCAGATGAGCAGCGGGGGGGTTCAGTGTTGGCCCAGATGAGCAGCGGGGGGGTTCAGTGTTGGCCCAGATGAGCAGCGGGGGGTTCAGTGTTGGCCCAGATGAGCAGCGGGGGGTTCAGTGTTGGCCCAGATGAGCAGCGGGGGGTTCAGTGTTGGCCCAGATGAGCAGCGGGGGGTTCAGTGTTGGCCCAGATGAGCAGCGGGAGGTTCAGTGTTGGCCCAGATGAGCAGCGGGGGGTTCAGTGTTGGCCCAGATGAGCAGCGGGGGGTTCAGTGTTGGCCCAGATGAGCAGCGGGGGGTTCAGTGTTGGCCCAGATGAGCAGGGGGGGTTCAGTGTTGGTCCAGATGAGCAGGGGGGGTTCAGTGTTGGTCCAGATGAGCAGGGGGGGTTCAGTGTTGGTCCAGATGAGCAGGGGGGGTTCAGTGTTGGTCCAGATGAGCAGGGGGGTTCAGTGTTGGTCCAGATGAGCAGGGGGGTTCAGTGTTGGTCCAGATGAGCAGGGGGGGTTCAGTGTTGGTCCAGATGAGCAGGGGGGGTTCAGTGTTGGCCCAGATGAGCAGGGGGGTTCAGTGTTGGCCCAGATGAGCAGGGGGGTTCAGTGCCGCTTATCGGCTTTTTCACTCGGGGGGGTTCAGTATTGGCCCAGATGAGCAGCGGGGGGGGGGTTAAGTGTTGGCCCAGATGAGCAGCTGGGGGGGTGTCAGTGTTGGCCCAGATGAGCAGCTGGGGGGGTGTCAGTGTTGGCCCAGATGAGCAGCTGGGGGGGTGTCAGTGTTGGCCCAGATGAGCAGCTGGGGGGGTGTCAGTGTTGGCCCAGATGAGCAGCTGGGGGGGTGTCAGTGTTGGCCCAGATGAGCAGCTGGGGGGGTGTCAGTGTTGGCCCAGATGAGCAGCTGGGGGGTGTCAGTGTTGGCCCAGATGAGCAGCTGGGGGGGTGTCAGTGTTGGCCCAGATGAGCAGCTGGGGGGGTGTCAGTGTTGGCCCAGATGAGCAGCTGGGGGGGTGTCAGTGTTGGCCCAGATGAGCAGCTGGGGGGGTGTCAGTGTTGGCCCAGATGAGCAGCTGGGGGGGTGTCAGTGTTGGCCCAGATGAGCAGCTGGGGGGGTGTCAGTGTTGGCCCAGATGAGCAGCTGGGGGGGTGTCAGTGTTGGCCCAGATGAGCAGCTGGGGGGGTGTCAGTGTTGGCCCAGATGAGCAGCTGGGGGGGTGTCAGTGTTGGCCCAGATGAGCAGCTGGGGGGGTGTCAGTGTTGGCCCAGATGAGCAGCTGGGGGGGTGTCAGTGTTGGCCCAGATGAGCAGCTGGGGGGGTGTCAGTGTTGGCCCAGATGAGCAGCTGGGGGGTGTCAGTGTTGGCCCAGATGAGCAGCTGGGGGGTGTCAGTGTTGGCCCAGATGAGCAGCTGGGGGGTGTCAGTGTTGGCCCAGATGAGCAGCTGGGGGGTGTCAGTGTTGGCCCAGATGAGCAGCTGGGGGGGTGTCAGTGTTGGCCCAGATGAGCAGCTGGGGGGGTGTCAGTGTTGGCCCAGATGAGCAGCTGGGGGGGTGTCAGTGTTGGCCCAGATGAGCAGCTGGGGGGGTGTCAGTGTTGGCCCAGATAAGCAGCTGGGGGGGTGTCAGTGTTGGCCCAGATGAGCAGCTGGGGGGGTGTCAGTGTTGGCCCAGATGAGCAGCGGGGGGGTTCAGTGTTGGCCCAGATGAGCAGGGGGGGTTCAGTGTTGGCCCAGATGAGCAGGGGGGGTTCAGTGTTGGCCCAGATGAGCAGGGGGGGTCAGTGTTGGCCCAGATGAGCAGGGGGGGTCAGTGTTGGCCCAGATGAGCAGGGGGGTTCAGTGTTGGCCCAGATGAGCAGGGGGGTTCAGTGTTGGCCCAGATGAGCAGGGGGGTTCAGTGTTGGCCCAGATGAGCAGGGGGGTTCAGTGTTGGCCCAGATGAGCAGGGGGGTTCAGTGTTGGCCCAGATGAGCAGGGGGGTTCAGTGTTGGCCCAGATGAGCAGGGGGGTTCAGTGTTGGCCCAGATGAGCAGGGGGTTCAGTGTTGGCCCAGATGAGCAGGGGGGTTCAGTGTTGGCCCAGATGAGCAGGGGGGGTTCAGTGTTGGCCCAGATGAGCAGGGGGGGTTCAGTGTTGGCCCAGATGAGCAGGGGGGGTTCAGTGTTGGCCCAGATGAGCAGGGGGGTTCAGTGTTGGCCCAGATGAGCAGGGGGTTCAGTGTTGGCCCAGATGAGCAGGGGGGTTCAGTGTTGGCCCAGATGAGCAGGGGGGTTCAGTGCCGTTTATCGGCTTTTTCACTCTCACACTGCAAGGTGAGGAGAGCTGATAAGTGGCATCTCCTCAGAGAAACACATGTAAAGATAACCAGGGCACTGATCATCAGTGCCCTTATTACAATGCAGCCCCAACAGTGCCCATCAGTGACACAGTCTGTGCCCAGTTATGCCAATCATTGCCAGCCCAGTGCCAACTATCATTGCCCATAAGTGCCACCTATCAGTGCCCATCAGTGTAGGAGAAAAATAACTTATTTAACCACTTCCCGTCTACCCTATAGCAGAATGACGGCCGGGCGGTGGTTCTGTTATCCTGACTGGGCGTCATATGACGTCCAGCAGGATAACATGCACACTGCATCTCCGATCATGGTATGGTGCCTCTGACCGAGGCTCCTTACCACGTGATCAGCTGTGACAATCACAAGAACCTGGAAATACCGGTAAACGGCATTTCTAAGAACGTGCTGACAGGGAGAGACAATCGGTGGCTTTCCCTGTTGGGGGGGTCTGTGCTGATAACCAGCACAGCCCCAGATTTTCCACCACAGCTGCCAGTCAGCACCCCATCAGAAATGGATATCCGTGCCCATATCAGTAGCAATCAGTACCGCCCATCGCAGCCCCTTGTCATTGCCCATTGCAGCCCCCTGTCAGTGCCGCCTATTGGTGCCCATCAATTCTACACATCAGTTGCGCCTCATCAGTGCCCATCAGTGAAAGAGAAAACAAAATGTTATAATCGAAAGAAAGAAAAGCATTTTTTTCCCAAAAACTTCAGTCATTTTTAGTTTGTTTAGTAAAATATAAAAACCCAGTGGTGATCAAATACCACCAAAAGAAAGCTCTATTTGTGGGAAGAAAGTTATAAACATTTAGTTTGGATGCAGCGTTGCATGACCCCGCAATTTTCATTCAAAGTGCGACAGCACTGAAAGCTGAAAATTGTCCTGGGCAGGAAGGGGCGAATGTGCCCGCTATTAACCACTTCAATACTGGGCACTTAAGTTTTTATCATTTTTTTCCCACAAATAGAGCTTTCTTTCGGTGGTATTTGATCACCTCTACGGTTTTTATTTTTTGCTAAACAAATAAAAAAGACTGAAAATTTTGAAAAAACATGTTTTTTTTGTTTCAGTTTCAAAACTTTGTAAATACGTTTTTTCCTTCGGTGATGGGCACTGATGGGGCTGCACTGACGGGCACTGATAAGGTGGCACCAATGAAGTGGCACTGATGAGGTGGAATTGATGGACATGGATATGCGACACGGATGGACACTGATAGCTGAATGGGCATGGATAGACGGCACAGATGGGCATGGATAGACGCACAGATGGGCATGGATAGACGGCACTGATAGGCGGCATTGTATTGTTTTGTACTGATGGATGCCAATCAGTGCCAAACAATAATGCATGCCAATCAGTGATGCCCTTTATGGGCACTGATTGGCATCCCTGGTGGTCTAGGGTGGCATACCTGGTGCTGGGCATCCCTGGTCGTCCGGTGGCGTCCCTGGTGGTCCAGAGTGGGCATCCTGGGGGGGGCTGCACTGCTAATCGATCAGCACAGACCCCCCCTGTCAGAGGAGCAGCCGATCGGCTCTCCTCTACTCGCATCTGGTGAGAAAAAGCCGATCAACGGCTCTTCCTATTTACACTGTGAGCAGCCATGATTGGACACGGCTGATCACGTGGTAAAGAGTCTCCGTCAGAGACTCTTTACCAAGATCGTAATTGCGGGGTGTCAGACTGACACCCCGCAACAACGATCGCCTCAATGCATGCCCCTGGGGGTGCACAGCAGCTCAAAATCCTGAGGACGTCATAGGACGCAGAGTCAGGATTTTGAAACCACTTTGCAGCCATCATTCGTCTATAGGGCGGGCGGCAAGTGGTTAAAGGGATTAAAAAAAATTAAGAAAAACTTTTTTTTTTTTTTTTAAGGGAAAAAAATTAAAAACCCAGCGGTGATTAAATACCACCAACAAAAGCTCTATTTGTGTGAGGAAAATTATAAAAAAACGTATTTGAGTACAGCATTGCATAACCGCCCAATTGTAACAGCACTGAAAGCTGGAAATTGGCCTGGGGTGAAAGTGCACTGTATTGAAGTGTTAATGTTGATAAATGTAAAGTTATGCACTTGGGGGTTAAAAACATGCATGCATCATACATACTAGGGAAGTCAATAGTGGAGAAGGATCTGGGGGTTCTAGTAGATCATAAGCCTAATAATGACATGCAATGCCAAGCTGTGGTTTCCAAAGCAAGCAAAATCCTTTTTTTGTATTAAGAGAGGCATTGACTGCAGAGAGATAGATACCATTTTGCATCTATACAAATCATTCTTAAGACCTCATCTGGAATATGCAGTTCCGTTTTGGGCACCAGTTCATAAAAATAGGATTTTTTTCAGTTGGCATTGCTATGGGACATCCCACATAGTAACTACTATGGCTCTGTGTCCCGTGATGTACGATAAGAAAATAGGATTTTTATAACAACTTACCTGTAAAAATCCTTTTCTTTGAAGTAAATCACAGGACACAGAGCCATAGTAGATACTATGTGGGTTAATGGACACTGGCAAACCCCAAGACAGAAAGTGCACTCCCTATATAACCCCTCCCACTACTGGGAGTACCTCAGTTTTGTAGGAAAGCAATACACGTGTATACCAAAGAAGGGAGCGCCCTCGGTGTCCCATGATGTACTTCAAAGGATTTTACAGGTAAGCTGTTATAAAAATCCTATTCTCTTATCGTACATTATGGGACACAGAGCCATAGTAATTACTATGTGGGATGTCCCATAGAAATGCCAACTCAAGGGAGGGAGACAACAAAAGTAGGGAACCAAGAGACTAGAGGATTTATACTGCAGCCTGTAGTACACTGCGCCCAAAGGTGATATCCTCATGACCCTTTACATCTACTTCATAGAATCTGGTAAATGTATGGACTGAACACCAAGTTGCGGCCTTACAGATCTGAGCCATAGAGGCTTGGTGAGGCACTGCCCAAGAAGCACTAACAGCTCTGGTGGAGTGCGCTTTAATATGAAAAGGAGGAACCTTCCTCTTTAAACCATAAGCTTGAACAATCACTTGACAAATCTATTTAGAAACAGTAGATTTCTACGCTGCCTGTGCTCTTTTAGGACCGTCTGGCAGCACAAAAAAAACATCTGTTTTACTAATTTGAGCGGTCACTTTCAAACAGACCTTGACCGCCCCCTCGCCACATCAAGAGAATGTAGTGACTTTTCTTCCACAGAACAAGGTTTTGGAAGAAGGCAGAACAATATTCTGGTTTAAATGAAAACCTAATACTATCTTTGCTAGAAAATTATGATGAAGTCGTAATACAACCTTATCCTTATGAATAATCAAGTATGGCTCTTTACAAGAAAGAGCAGCCAACTCCGATACTCTTCTTGCAGAAGATATGGCAACCAAGAAAACTATTTTCCTCGTCAAGAGGACCAAGGGAATATCTGAAATTGGCTCAAAAGGCTGTTTTTGTAAAGATGATAGAACTAAATTTAAGTCCCACGGGTTCAGGGGTGATCTAACTGGGGGATTAATCCACATTACTCCATGTAGAGTATGAAGCAAGTGGACATTTAAAATAAACCAACAAGGCCGACACCTGACCCTTGATAGTACTCAAGGCCAGCTTCATCTCTAATCCCATCTATGACATTTTCTGGGGTGCCAACCCCTGGATTCACACCAGGAGACATATACCTTCCAGACTCTATAGTATATCATTCTGGAGGCCGGATTCCGAGCATTAACCAAAGTAGAAACTAGTGAAGTTGACAGCCCACGGTCCTTTGGAATGTAGATCTCAATAGCCAAACCGTTAAATTTAGCGTTTGTAAGGTAGGATGGAATACCAGCCCTTGTGAGATAAGGTCTGGCCATAGTGGTAGTATCCAAGGGTCCCTTACCGACATTTTTATGATCTCGGCAAACTAAGATCTCCTGGGCCACAAGAATCACCTCCTTCCTTTCTTGCTTAATCCTGCGAAGAAGACATGGAAGCAGAACAGGTGTGAACGCATAGATCAGTGAAAACTGATCCCACGGAAAGACCAAGGCATCTTTTCCGCATGCCATCAGATCCCTTGTCCTTGAGACAAAGTTGTTGATCTTGTTGTTGAACCTGGACGCAAACAGATCCAGTTTCGGCACTCCCCATTTTTGACATATTGACAGAAAAAAGTCGGGATGAAGGGACCGTTCTCCTGGGGACAATTGTTGGTGACTCAAGTAGTCCGCCTGCCAATTCTCTATCCCTGGAATGAAAATTGCTGATAGACAAGGAATGTTGCTTTCTGCCCAAGAAAGAATATGATTCACCTCTCTCTGGGCCACATGACTTTTCGTGCCCCCTTAGTGATTGATATGGGCCACTGCTGTGGCATTGTCGAATTGAATTCTGACAGGACAATTCCTTTGTCTGAGCGCCCAGGCCTCCAGGGCCACGTACTGCCCAAATCTCTAGAATATTGATAGGCAAGGTCCTCTATGATTTGGACCATTTCCCTCGGACAGATGCTTCTTCCAGGACTGATCCCCAACCAAGGCGGCTGGCATCTGTTACCACCTTCCAGGTGACTGGTAGAAAGGATTTCCCTTTTTGAAGATTCTTGGATATCAACCACCAATTGAGACTCTGACGCACATCGGGGGATAAATACATTGGGAAGTCCAGAGCTTGGACCTTCTTGTTCCAAGTTGACAGGATACTGCTTTGTAGCAGTCTTGAATGAAAATTGCGCATAAGAAACAGCCTCGAAAGAACCCATCATCTTTCCCAAAAATTTCATGCAAAGTCGAATGGAAGTATTCTTCTTAATTTTGACCAACTGAATCAGTTCCTTTATGGAACTGACCCTTTCCTGGGGCAGAAATACCCTCTTCTGAACTGTATCTATGATCAGCGCCAAGTACTGCAATCTCCTTTATGGTTTTAAGGCGGATTTCTCTAGGTTGAGAACCCAACCTAGGTCTACCAGGTAGCCGACTATGGTGACCAAAGTTTGATTTAATCTGGCTACCAACTGATCTATCAAGAGTAGATTGTCTAAGTAGGCAAATATTGTTATACCTTGGGCCCTTAACCTGGCTAAAGGTGGAGCCAGGACCTCTAAACACTCAAAGTGCAGAAGCCAAACCGAAAGGTAAAGCTACAAACAGAAAATCAAGATTTTCTTCCCCCAAAGTGTAGAAAATCAGCACATGGAGATAAACATCCATGATGTCGATTGACACCGGATGTTCTCCCCCTTGTAGGATGGGCTACTGATCGGACTGACTCCATGCGAAAGGAGTGGATATTTAAAAAACGGTTTCGATCTTTGAGATCTAAAATGGGTCTGACATCTCCGTTTAGTTTTGGAACCGTGAACAGGTTTGAATAAAACCCCACACCTCGCTCTTCCAAGGGGACCTCCGATATCACTCTGAGACCAGAGATGATCCAGAGCTAGAAAGAGACTACTTTTTCACTGGGAACGTTTGATCTGAGAAAACAATGAGATGGGAACTCGGAACTCTAGTTTGTCCTAGAGAAATTGAGGAAACCACCCATCTGTCTTGACACTGTTCCTGCCAGACGCTTGAAAACTATAGAAGCCTTCCCCCCCACTGGGGCGAGCGGGGGCATCCCTTCATAATGAGGCTTTAGAATTCTGTTTTGTGGGTTTCTTCCCCCAGGTCTGGGGGAGCAAATTGAATCATGCTTTGTTTTTTTTGCCCTTCTCTGGATCAACTGTGTGTATAGGATTGAGTGTGTGTGTTTGTTATATATATATATATATACACATACATACACACATACACACACATTATATATGTGTGTGTCACAAAGCTCCCTGTGATTGGCACTAGCGAGGAGGGTTGGGAGGGTACTTGCATACTTAAATCACAAACACACATCAGGGCGTCACCTGAAGGAGGCCACGCCTCCGAAACATGTAGTCATGGAAAGAGTCTGATGCACAGCCTAGGAGTCAGCACGCACGCCGAGAGAACCGCCCCCTGGCCTAGAGTGACGTCATCCACAGCCGGCTGGTCCGTGCATGTGAGACGTGGAGAGAGGGAGAGAGGGATAGTGTACTCATAGCAAGCCGGCGAATTGAATGCCTGGTTATCCCCGCTGTAAGCCACTACAGGGAGCAGGAAATCGGGAGATGAGGCAGCCGTGGAGGCTCTTGATTTCAACGCTATAACAAATTTGGCAATTTGTGAGTGTGATACTTGGCTTTTTATTTACTTATTAGATTTAATAAACGTTAACGCACTAGGGCCAACAAGACTCGTGGTCACTCATTAAAATTAGAAGAAAAGAGGTTTACCTTAAACAACGTAGAGGGTTCCTTACTGCAAGAGTGGCAAGGATGTGGAATTCCCTTCCACAGGCGGTGGTCTCAGCAAGGGGCATTGATAATTTCAAGAAACTATTAGATAAGCACCTGAACGACCGCAACATACAGGGATATACAATTTAAGACTGACATATAATCACACACATAGGTTGGACTTGATGGGCTTGTGTCTTTTTCAACCTCACCCCTACTATGCAACTAAGATTATATTTTTGATGCAGAGGATGCCTAAAACCTGACTTGTATCTTCTTACAGACTTCTTGTAAAATCATTGAGCCAGTCGCACAAGAAGGAAATTTCGATGAGACTTTTCATACACAAACTTTGTATAGAATGCCTCAAGGTTGCCATATTGCATTGCATTTTACAGAAGATTAGAGTGCTGCAGATTTAAAAGAAAAAGATAGCTTTTAATAACATTAAATTACAATATGGGTTGTGTCGGAATTGTATAGTCCTTTTTTTTTTTTGCCATTTTTTCCGCAAAAGTGGAGTTATCTTTTAAGGACTCTGAAGCAAGAGGTTTCTGGAAAAGAATGAAGGCAAAAACCTGTCCCTTGAGGGTACTCTATGCCAGATGCTGGTCAAGTCCAGATCTGACTGGGTTAGATATGCCCCTATTCTTTAGCACCCAGTTTTCAACAGCCATGCCATTAAAGCCCACAAATGAATAGCACAGAAGTCCAGGGAAATGCTCTACCAGTGGAAGGTTATATCAGCTTGAATGGAGCCCAAGGAATCACTAAGGCATCTACCGCAAAGGCTAGAGGATCCCTTGTTCTTGCTACAAATCTGCAGATTTTTGTTGAATCTGGGAGGCCAGATATCCACATCTGGATCTCTAGACCGCTCACAGATTCTGAAGATCTTGAGGTGCATAGACTAGATCTGTGTGTTGATGGCTTAGGAGGTCCACCTGCCAATTGTCCACAAAAGGGATGTGAGAGCAGAGAAAGCGTAAATAAGAATTACCCATCATAAGATCAAAAAGATCAATTTGGTTTTCAAGGCAGCTGGACTTCTGGTGTCCCCCTGATCCTTTATGCTGTGGCATTGTCTGCACTGTACCGTGACTGGGTGTCCTTGCATAAGGGAGGGCCTGTGCTACAAACTTCTCCATCTGGCATTACCAGAATGTTGATAGGGAATCTTGACTCCTCTGAAGACCGAGTCCCCAGGACAGTTATGTTGTGACCTTCCACCCCCACATACAATCCTTGAGTCAGTTGCTACCACCTTCTAGGACATGGTAAGGAATGAAACTCCCAACTCAAATGTAGGGAATGTCTGGCTGAACAGATGTAAAGGATGGTCCAGAAATTGGATTGGTTTGTTCCACTAGGTGAGGATGTTAATTTAAAGAGTTCTGTAGTTAAATTGGGCAAAGGGGATTGCCCCAAACGCACATGCAGTAGCAATTCTGAGGGGGTGCCTTTTAGATCTGAGTGTCCACATGTGGAACCTTAAAGAGGCAATTTTTTTGGGGAGGAAGGAAGATTCTGGCCAAGATTAGACCCAGGTACTTTGTGTGTGGGCTGGAAGGCAGACTAACTAGCTAAACAGCTGAAGCTTTCAAGGAACTAAATGGTCCTTTGGACGTTAATGTGGTGGTGGAGTCCTTCTGCATACGTTTGCCCAAGTATCCAGTGACATGGGTGCCCTGGGTCTGCAGAAGAGCAAGCTACAAATTGGAAGTGAAAACCAAAAAAAAAATAAAAAAAATTTGTACCGGCGCTCAACCTCCCCCCTCCTGTGCTTAAGGGTCCGCTGCAATCCCAGTCCTAGTCCTCCCCCCAGAAAAAACAGAGTAAGTAAATGAGAGATATATCTTTAGGGGATTGCGCCTTCCACTCACTATTTATACTACCCCCTTCTCAATAGAGTATGCTTAATAATACTTATATTCACTAAATAATCACTGTGCCCCCATATTATCCAAAATATATACACAAGACATTAATTTATAATTAACACACAGATACCTTGTGTAGAGACGGTGCTATGTGATATGAACTTAGCTTGCTTCTAGTGTACCCACCAATGCCTATGAGTGAAGGATCTTTGAATTGACCAGTGGATTGTCTATTTGAAGTGCCTGTTTTTAATTGGATCCATGTGAGTGTGATTTTAATTGAACGTTTTATTGAGATTAAAAATAGTTTTGCAATGTTGCACTATGGGAAGTTTCTTTTGTCTCCCTGAGGTAACTCTGAGATATTAAGTGATTATCCTCTGCCTGCGGAGTTTTCATAAGAAGTGGCTGGAGAAATAGGCATCATCTGTATACACTATAAGCGTTTTTTGCCCGACACGAGAGTGCTGGGCAATACTGCTGGTGAGTGTTCTGAACAAGGGGGGCACTAACACCAAGGGTGCGGTGGAGGCTCTGCGTTTGATGGACACTTGGTTACAGAATGTTCACTTGAATTCTTCTCTTTTTGAACTATTGCCATCATTACAGTTATTGCTCCTCAATAATTGTATTTGATTGAAGATCAATCTAATTCACTTTGGAACTGCACATCTTCATTAGAGCACTATTTTTTATTGTGTTCATTTTTTATATTTATGTTTTGTCACATATTCACTGTATCACTTTTGTGTGATTATTTTTTTGATTGCATTTTTTCGTTATTTAATCACGATTTATTTTATTGTTGATTATATTTATGCACATGTGTTTATAATTTTCAGGTTGTGTAGTTTTGGTTATCATAGCACACTGCTATCTAACAGTGTGTAGTTTTTGTAGCGCCACAAGGTGTTTTTTGCATTGTAAGTGATAGGTTTGCTTTTTTCACCTTCTGAGAGATATAAGATTAATTTATAATTGCAAAACATATAGCTTCCTTATTGTGCGATATTTTAATTCGATTGCTCCAACTGTGCCATCTTAATCACCGTTCATCTTCTAATCAAAAGTCCACTTGTGTCAACTAAAAATCCAAATCTGTGCCACCGTCACCAAGCAGAATGGGCACTCACCAGATGTCCCCAATCAGTAAACCTTCGGTTCATTCAACGGATAACCAATCCACAACGCATTCCTCCCATTAGTAATTCCTCAACGTCCATATATTCATACAAAATTAAATGGAACCAATATAGTGTAAAACCGTTTTAACTTTAATAGAAAAATCAATAAAAAAACGTATTGCACTCACATTTCAATGTGTCTATTGGCCGACACCAAGCCTTTCCAGCAATGAGAAAACCATTCTAAAATTGTGCAAGCCACTTATGTTCCGCCGGTGGTGATAGTCTCCCTCCACTGGGCCGACCTGTTCCTGGCTTGTATTCAAGGACCGTATGTCTCCCACAACTCCTACGCATTTCGCATTTGAGCGTCGTCAGGAAGCTGTCTACAAATTGGAAGTGCTTGTCTCCTAAAGCAAATCGTAAGAGGCACTCTGGGGGATACAGCGGGTAAAAATAGATTTTTTTTTTATAACAGCTTACCTGTAAAATCCTTTTTTGGAGTACATCATAGGACTCAGAGCCTTAAATATTTAGTGGGTTATAGCGACCTTCAGGTGTTGACACTGGCACACCCAATACAGGAAGCTGACTCCCCTATATAACCCCCCTCCTCCCAGGAGTACCTCAGTTTTTGTAGCCAGGCAATATAAGCAACATACTTAAACCCCATAAAAGAAGATGTGAGGGACCTCTGTGTCCTATGATGTACTCCAAGAAAAGGATTTTACAGGTAATTTTCTTTATCGTACATCATAAGACACAGAGCCTTAAGTATTTGCTTAGTGAGCTGTCCCATAGCAATGCTACTTGAGGAGAGGGAGACGCAACCTGTAGGGCACCCGCAGACCTTGAGGACTTGTACTGCTGCCTGCAGCACACTGCGCCCGAAGGCGATATCCTCATTTCTTCTTACATCCACTTAGTAAAATTATGTGAATGTATGGACCGAAGACCAAGTTGCGGCCTTGCAGATCTGAGCAAAGGAGGCCTGGTGATACACTGCCCAAAAAGCACTAACCGCTCTGGTAGAATGCGCCTTAACTTGAATAGGGGGAATCTTAACCCTTAAATCATAAGTTTGAATTATAACTTGCCGAATCCACTTAGCAACAGTTGATTTTGACACTGCCTGTCTTTTTTAGGACCTTCTGGCAGAATAAATAAGACATCAGTCTTGCGAATCTGAGCAGATTTTCACTGCTCTCACTACATCAAGACAATGTAGTGATTTTTCTTCCCTGGAACATGGTTTTGGAAAACACTAATTCTGGACAATATCTTCATTCAGATGAAAGTCTGACACCACTTTTGGCAAAAAGCCTGGACGAGGGCGTAACACCACTCTGTCCTCATGAATAATCAAATATGGCTCTTTACAAGAAAGAGCAGCCAATTCTGAAACCCTGCTTGCTGAGGATATAGCAACCAAAAATATCAGTTTCCTAGTCAGAAGGACTAAGGGAACATACTATAATTGTTCAAATGGCGGTTTTCTTAACACTGACAAAAACTAAATTCAAGTCCCAAGGGGTTAAAGGTGATTTAACTGGCGGATAAAACCGCATCACCCCTTGCATAAAACCCTGGACTAAAGAATGCGTAGCAAGCGATCTTTGAAATAAAACAGATAAAGCTGAGACCTGGCCCTTAACCACCTCAATACAGTGCACTTACACCCCCTTCCTGCCCAGACCAATTTTCAGCTTTCAGCACTCTTACAGTTTGAATGACAATTACTCTTACAATTACTTTTTTTTTCACACAAATATGGATTTCTTTTGGTGGTATTTACACACTAGTGTTTTTTTTTTTCTTGTGCTATAAAGATAAAAATATACTGCTACATATCTTTGGTAAACATAACCCAAATTTGTGTATATTTGGTCTTTGTGAAAGGTAGAGAGTCTACAAACTATGGTGTCAATCACTGAAAACTGATCACATCTGATCAGGCCTTCAATACATCAGGTGTATCTCATTTCTTGAGACACTAACAAGTACAAATACCCCCCAAATTAACTCTTTTTAGAAAGTAGACATTACAAGGTATTAGGCATGGTGAGTTTTTTTTAATTTGTAATTTTTTACAAATTACATTTGGTCACCTACAAACAAGCAAGATTTCTGGCTAACAGGCCTGTATCTTCTTCTTTAAGAGGCTCCTCTGTCCTCCACTCATTACCTGTAGTAATGGCACCTGTTTGAACTTGTTATCAGTATAAAAGACACCTGTCCACAACCTCAAACAGTCACACTTCAAACTCCACTATGGTGAAGACCAAAGACCCGTCAAAGGACACCAGAAACAAAATTGTAGACATGCACACAGCTAGGAAGACTGAATCTGCAATAGTCAAGCAGCTTGGTGTGAAGAAATCAACTGTGGGAGCAATAATCAGAAAATGGAAGACATAAAAGACCACTGATATCTCCCTCGATCTGGGGTTCCACGCAAGATCTCACCCCGTGGGGTCAAAATGATCACAAGAATGGTGAGCAAAAATCCCACAACCACACGGGGGGACCTAGTGATAGACCTGCAGAGAGCTGGGACCAACGTAACAAAGGCTACCATCAGTAACACTACGCTGCCAGGGACTCAGATCCTGCAGTGCCAGATGTGTCCCCCTGCTTAAGCCAGTACATGTTCAGGCCCGTCTGAGGTTTGCTAGAGAGCATTTGGATGATCCAGAAGAGGATTGGGAGAATGTCATATGGTCGGATGAAACCAAAGTAAAACTGCTTGGTAGAAACGTAACTCATCACATTTGGAGGAGAGAGAATGCTGAGTTGCAACCAAAGAACACCATACCTACTGTGAAGCATGGGGGTGGCAACATCATGCTTTGGGGTTGTTTCTCTGCAAAGGGAACAGGATGACTGATCCGTGTACATAAAAGAATGAATGGGGCCATGTATCGTGATATTTTGAGTGCAAACCTCCTCCCATCAGCAAGGGCATTGAAGATGAAACGTGGCTGGGTCTTTCAGCATGACAATGATCCCAAACACACCACCCGGGCAACGAAGGAGTGGCTTCATAAGAAGCATTTCAAGGTCCTGGTGTGGCCCAGCCAGTCTCCAGATCTCAACCCCATAGAAAAACTTTGGAGGGAGTTGAAAGTCCATGTTGCCCAGCGAAAGCCCCAAAACATCACTTCTGCATGGAGGAATGGGCCAACATACCAGCAACAGTGTGTGACAACCTTGTGAAGACTTACAGAAAACGTTTGACCTCTGTCATTGCCAACAAAGGATATATAACAAAGTATTGAGATGAATGTGTTTGCCTTGATTTGTTTCCACATTTTATCTCTCATAGTTGAGGTATACCTATGATGACAATTACAGGCCTCTCTTATCTTTCTAAGTGGGAGAACATGCATAATTGGTGGCTGACTAAATACTTTTTTGCCCCACTGATGATACCACTAATCTTGTGATGAACGTATAACTAGCTGTTTGCTCTGACAGCACTGATCGCTGTATAAATGCCAATGGTCCCAAAATTGTGTCAAAAGCGTCCAACCTATCCACCGCAATGTTGCAGTCACGATAAAAATCGCAGATCACCGCCATTACTACTTTAAAACAAATTATATATATATATATATACATACACACACACACACCCCCTATTTATCGGCGTATAACACGCGCCGGCGTATAACACGCACCCCAAGTTTAGGAGGCAAGTTTAAGGATTTTAAATGCCCATCAATGTAGCCTTCCACTTTCCCCCTGCAGCCTTTCCCAAAATTGCAGCATGGCTAGTTTTAAATTTACCGCCGCCGCGATCTTCGGCTCCTCCCGCCGCCGCCGCTGAGATCTTCGGCTCCTCCAACACCGGGCCAATGGCGGGACGTAAAGGCTAGGAGGCGGGACTGGGTGTGACTGAGAGTGGAGTCGAGTACACAGTACACTCGGCTCAGCTCAGTAAATGTCGGCGGCGCTCCACAGACAGCGCAGATCGGCGTATAACACGCACCCATGATTTTCCCCTGATTTTCAGGGGGAAAAAGTGCGTGTTATATGCCGATAAATACGGTATATACACATATATATATATATACACACACACACACACACACACACTAATATATATATATATATATATATATATATATATATATACATATACATACATACATATACACACACATATACATACACACACACACATACATATTAATAAAAACGCCTTAAATCTATCTAACTCTATCCCCTATTTTGTAGACGCAGTAACTTTTGCGCAAACAAAGGTAATTATACCCAGTGAATGTAGCTTTACCTATATAGACATATGTTATAAATTTCTATACATATGTATACACCTGTTGGAAATTTACATCCCCCAGGTGATGCATTCAATCTGGGAAATACATTACTTCAGTATAAAGCACAGGATTTGCAACAGTGCATAGGATATCCTTACAAAAATAATAAAAACGTTGAAGGTAATTCATCCCTAGACATTATATACATCACTCGCGCATTCGTGTCTCCTCCCACCCTTGCATGTCTAATTAAGTATGACCTCTTGTAGACAGAATTGGATGCCCTGCCCACTTTCTGGACGGTAGACCACCGTGAGCGTATCCTGATGTGTTGTGACGTTTTGTCTTTTTGCTCTGGCTAGTTAAATATATTTCTCGTATAAAAGGTAGGACCCTTTGTTATTTTTTGAAATCCTGCATATACAGGCTCTTTATTCCCAATGATGATAATGTTATTGATGTCAATATTGTTAATATTCTGTATTATATATTATAGATGTCTGCATCCCCCTAAAGAGCGTATACAAAGCAGTGAGTTGTTCTCTATATTTTTTACATGAAGCTACTATTAGTTTTTTTGAATGTTTTCTGTGATGTTTTTGTTACTTCTATATACCTTACCTCATCCCTTCCATCCCTCTTCATATGCTTTCTCATGACACATTGGTGGGTATGGAACTTTTTGGGACAATGATATAATTTCTATTTATGTATTACTTTTCACTGTTGGCAGCGTTCCCTTTGGTGTTTTTGCACCTCCAGTTTTCTACCCTCGGATCCCATTATTTGGGCTTTTGACGGATGCTCTTTTGCCTCTGATGGACCGCTTGACACATCCCCCAGTATGCCGTTCTGTTGAGCTAGTCGCTCTCTTTATTAATTTTACAAATCTTAGTAATATCTGCTCGACGAGAGCCAATTCCTTTCCTTACAGCCTTTCCTTTTCCCTACCCCTATACAGAATTGTATGCGGTCCTACGGTCAGAACTTAAAGTTTTTTATTATGCAACTCCTTATATTACCAGTATGGCCCCCTTAAACATTTGTGTGTTCTAAATGTTCAAGGTTTCAATATACCACAAAAATGCACTAAAGCATTCCGTTCATTCATCGCAGCTAAAAATCCACATTCTTTGCCTACAGGAGACCCATTTTACTGAACAATCTACTCCTAAGTTTTTCAGCTCCTCCTAGCCACAGGTATATACAGTCTCGGCAGCTACTAAACAAAGAGGTGTTCTTAGCTATTTACCGTACAACCCCATTTGTACTTTCATCTGAAATTAAAGATCCTGAAGGCCGCTACCTCATCCTTTTTGGGCACATTTCTGTTACTGTAACCATTGTATCATATTATGCTCCTAATAAACATGCATTATCATTTCTTTTCCATTTTTTCATGTAATTGATTCACACAAGTTGGGAAAAAACTTGGTTTGAGTCTCTACATAATATGGCAGTAGCTTTCTTGGATAAATCTTCCCTTCTCCCTCCTCTTGTTCCCCTAAAAACTTTTTCAGCAACTTCTCTAAGGATAATATGTTAGACTCTTGGCACGAACTCAATCCATTTAAACGCTTTACATATTACTCCCATTCACGCAAACTGTTTTATAGTATTGATCATATCTTCCTAAGTGTTGGCATGGCTCCAGAAATCCTATCATCAGTTATACTGTACTTTATTTGGTCCAGTCGTAGTGCAGTTTGTACTACCATCTCCTCCCCTATCCCGAGATCCCAGGATTCAGCTTGGCGATTTAATGATTCCATTCTAACTCACCCGTCCCATTGTCTAGATATTAAACATGCTCTCAATGACTCTCTGATCTCATTAATAACACTTCTGCAGATATTTTCCCTCTCACCATTTGGGAAGCCCATAAACCTTTAATTCTAGGTACGCTTATCTGGCAAACATCATATCTCAAATGCGAATGTACACTCATTCACCAAAAATTTAATATCTTCAAATCTGTCACGATGCATTCCAAAATTCTCCCTTCCCTTCTACTAAAGCTAAGCTTGATAAAGCCTGCTTAGAATTCGACCTGTTTCTCACCGACTCTGCAGATAAATTAATGCATAAATCACAACATCTTTATTACCTCAAAGCAAACAAACCAGATAACCTATTAGCTCGAACCTTATGCTTACTGCAAAAACCTAGGACATCTGTGCGACTAACACAAAACCGCAATGTATACATAAGTAACCCTATCAAATTTTTACACACATTCCTCTCAAATCAGCTAAATTATATTCGCCCAACCATAATTTTGACCATGCTGCTGCCGATTACTTTTTTCAGAAAATTACCCTTCCAATACTCTCACAAATCAACCGTGAACATCATGAGTGTCACATCTCTGTAACAGAAGTCATCATTGCTATTAAGGCTTTAAAATGTAATAAACGTCCCAGCCAAGATGGATTTTCTGCTTCCTACTGCAAGAAATTTTCTGATATATTATCTCCTATACTGAGGCTTTCAATATGTTGTTGAGGGGACACTCTTCGTTCAGAATCCTTAATAAATGGCCATAATTTCCATGCTTCCCAAATCTAAATCTTGGACAACTTACCGTCAGATTTCGCTCCTTAATACTAACATTAAAAACTTTTAGCTAAAATACTTGCGACCCACTTGAATCAACAGGTGAACTTGTTCATCGAGTTGGGTTTATCCCCTCGTGCCAAGCAAGTGATATTTGTAGCACTTTTTTACTTGCCCATGTTGCTAGATACAGACGTCTACCTGCATGTTTTTTTATTGCTCAATATAAGCAAAAACATTTGCCACAGTCTCATGGCCATACTTACAATATATTCTTCAAAAATGGGGGTTTGTACCGCATTTTTTTTTTTTTAAGTGGATTTCATCCTTATACGACAAGCCGAATGGATTTATAAAAAAATGCTGGTTTTAAAATCAGACCCTTTCCATATTGGAAGAGGCATTTGTCAAGGATGTTGTCTCTTCTGCCCTCTTATTTGCACTGCTTATTGAACGCTTGGCCCATGTTAAAGTGGTTGTAAACCCTGTTACACCACTTGTACCTATAATAAGGCTTACCTGTAGGTACTGTAAATATCTCCTGAACCTGGTTTAGGAGATATTTACCATACACTTGCGCTGACGTTATTGGAGCATGCGCACTGAAGAATCGGCCCGATTGTGACATTTCTAAAGGGCCTATGCCGTAACCAGTGGCTTCCGAGTGCATGCGTGGGAGTGACGTAATCGCGGCTCCGGCCAGCCACAACACTGGAGCCCGCAAACCCGGAAATAACTCCGGGAGACATGTCGCCGGTCACAGAGGTGTACGAGGACCGCTGCAACAGATTCAATCCAAGTATTTCATCATGAGCTAGGAAGCATACTAGTGTAAAGGAAATTTGTAAGTTCTGTATAACTGTATTCCACTTTGTATGTACTGCACACTGCCTTCACTGTGCACACGGCACTACATTTTTTCATTACATCTTTGCATTCTTTCAGGTCCTGATTAGAATTAGTCTGTATATATGTTATGTCCCTTGTTACAATAAACATACAATTGTACTATTAGAAGAATTCTTCTCATCTAAAAAAAAAAAAAATAGGATTTTTAAAACGGCTTACCTGTAAAATCCTTTTCTTTGATGTACATCAGGGGACAGAGCCATAGTAATTACTATGTGGGTTATATATCGGACCGACAGGTGCTGGACACTGGCATGCCCCTAAGGCGTGTACTTCCCCATAAAACCCCTACCATTACTGGGAGGCTTCAGTTTTGTAGCCAAGCAATCAAAGTGTATAAGAAGAAGGGAGGGATCTCGGTGTCCCCTGATGTACATCAAAGAAAAGGATTTTACAGGTAAGCCGTTTAAAAAATCCTATTTTCTTTTCTTACATCGGGGACACAGAGCCCTAGTAATTACTATGTGGGATGTCCCATAGCAGAGGACAGAGGCCATGAGGCCAGAGGACACATACTGCAGCCTGCAGTATATACTGTGCCCAAAGGCAATATCCTCATGACCTTTAATATCGATTTGATAAGATCTGATAAACTTATGAACCGAAGACCTAGTTGCGGCCTTACAGATCTGAGCCATAGAGGCCTGATGAAGCACCACCCAAGAGGCACTAATCACCCTGGATGAGTGTGCTCTTAATATGAGAAGGAATAATTTTCTTTAAGCTGAAGCTTGAACAATCACTTTGACTAATCCATTTGGCAAATAGTGGATCTTGACGCTGCTTGTCCACATCTTGGACCCTCTGGCAGTACAAACACTGTGTTTTGCGAACCTGAGGGGTCGTCTTTAAATACTCTCTGATCTCTCTTACTACATCAAGAGACTGTAATGCCTTCTCTTCCCCAGATTAAGGCTCTGGGAAGAAAGGAGGAAGAATAATATCTTGGTTTAAATGAAAACCTGTTACCACTTTTGGTAAGAATTCAGGATGAGGACATAAAACCACCTCATCCTTATGCATGATGGAATATGGCTCTTACAAGACAGAGCCGTTAGTTCCGATACACTTCTAGAAGAATTAATGGAAAGCAGAAAAGATAATCTTTCTTGTCAAAAGAACCAAGGGAATTTCTCGTAAGGTTCAGCAAAGACGATAAGGCCATAGGAAAAACAATGACAAGGCCGGGATCTGGCTCTTGATAGAAGTCAAGGCCAGCTTCATTTCAGATCCCATATGCAGGACATCAGGAATCCTGCCTATTGACATACTTCCTTGGGTGCCAACCCCTGGATCCACACCAAGAATCATATGCTTTCCAGACTCTATAGTAAGCGATTCTGGAAGCCAGCTTCCTGCCATTAATCAAAGTAGACACTACCAAAGGAGATCACCCACGATCTTTTATAGAGTGGGATTCAACAGTCAGACCTGTTAAATTTTTCGTCCGTAAGGTAGGATGAAATATCGGACCTTGTATGAAAAGGGTCTAGCTATAATGGCAGAGTCCGAAGGACTCCTACTGACATCTTTATGATCTCAGTAAATCTTCTGGGACACACTGGGGCCACCAGAATCACCTCCTTTTGTTCCTGCTTAATCCTGCAAAGAAGGTGCGGAAGTAGCAGAACTGGAGGAAATTCATAGATCAGTAAAAACTGATCCCATGGGAAGACTAATGCGTCTTTCCCCTGCTAGCGGACCCCATGTTAGACAAAGCTGTCAACCTTGTTAAGAAATCTGGACGCGAATAGGTCCATGTCCGGAATACCCCATCTTCTGACATATCGCAAGGAAGATGTCGGGGTGAAGAGATCATTCTCCCGGAAATAACTGTTGGCAACTCAAGTAGTACGCCTGAAAAATGAGAATTGCCGATAGGCAGGGAGTGTTGTGTTCAGCCCAAGCTAGAAAATGATTCACCTCTTTTTGGGCTGCGTGACCTCTCGTACCCCCTGGTGATTTATGTAAGCCACCGCTGTGACCTTGTCAGACTAAATCCCGTCAGGACAGTCCCGTAGTCTGACTGCCAAAATTCTAGGGCCAAACGTACTGCCTGAAACTTCCAAAAAAAAAAAAAAGTTGATAGGCAAGGTCCTCTACCTGGACCATCTCCCCTGGACAGAATCTTCTTCCAGGGCTGCTCCCTAGCCTAGAAGGCTGGCATCGGTTAACACCTTCCAGAATAAAGATTTTCCCTTTTGCTGGATAACAACCAATTTAGGCTCTGACTGTCAGGCAAGCAAGGCCTGAATTTTTATTCCAGACCGACAGGATGGTGTCTTGAAGCAGTCTTTGAGTAAAATCCTAAAACAATCCATATTAATTCTAGGTTGTGAGGCAACAAAACACGAAAAATTACAAGGGGGTAAATACTTTTGCCAGGCACTGTAAAATGTGCACTCACATACAATAATGCCAAGAAAGGCACCAAACACAGACAGCTTACTTGCCAGAGGAATAAGCTAAGCACATTTGTTCACTGCCAGCGAATCGGTGTGCATGCCACAAAACCAGAAGCATTGTCAAGGAAAGATCTGCAAAAGAGGTCAGCAGCCAAGTCTCAATGCATCTTTAGGAAGCTAAGCTGCCACCATCTTGTTGGTGACTAATTTACCAGAGGGTGTGCTGTGATTGGAAAACAATCTTAACCATCCCAAGTCTAAAAATAAGTATACAAAAAAAAAAACCCTTAACAATTAAAACAGAACCAATTCATACTATACAGATATACAAGATGTATATCGGTACACAAAAATCTCAGCTATATACACATCAATGCATACCTAATAAAAGTGATAATGAAAAAATACAGTGGGTATAGAAAAGAATCACCCACTTTAATATAATCACATTTTGTTGCTTTTCAACCTAAAATGAATTGTTCTTTTTTATCCAGATGTATTTACTTAAAGTGGTTGTTAAGCAACTGAGTGTGCTACAATCTCCTCTGTTATTGTGAACAATGTGCCCCAGTGTACGTTAAAAAACAAAACAAAAAAAAAACTACAGAGCAGGACAGAGGAGAGCTGCGGATGGTGGAGGCACGTAAACTGACCACAGTATCAGGTCTCAGCAGCCATGATAAACCGTGGTCAGTTTACAGGGGGGTGGAAGAACCAGGCAGAGTCAGCCAGGCATTCCAGGTGATGCAAGGGGCCAAATTACACAACATAAGCACTGTGCTGTATAACATGCTTTAAAGCAGGGATATGCAATTAGCGGACCTCCAGCTGTTGCAAAACTACAAGCCCCATCATGCCTCTGCCTCTGGGTGTCATGTTTGTGGCTGTCAGAGTCTTGCTATGCCTCATGGAACTTGTAGTTTTTGCTACAGCTGGAGGTCCACTAATTGCATATCCCTGCCTTAAAGGAACGGGATCCATTGTTTTTCTTTTAGGGTTACAAATGCTTTAACTTTTAACATCCAACTGAAAGATATAACACCAACAAAACAAAATCTTGTGTCAATATTCTGTTGAGCCACCTTTTGCTTTAACTGCAGCCTTTAGTCTGTTGGGACATGTCTCCAACTTTGCACATCTAGGCTTTGCAATATTTACCCACTCTTTCCAGAACTGATCACATGCAATTAAATTTGATGGTGACAGTTTGTGGACTGTAGCCTTCAAGTCATTCTACAGATTTTCAATGGGTTTCAAGTCTGTGCCATTTTTGCTGTGTGTTTTGGGTCTGCCAGGGCTGGCTTAGCCCTTCCTTCTCTGGGCTGGCTGCTCAGCTGTTGGCCAATTGCCAGCTCTCATCTCTCTCCACAGTTACCAGCTGTTCCTGATCCTGCTCGTCTGACCTGCCTACTTAAAGCTGTCCAGCTCTCTTCATCTCTGCCTTCACCTTGGTCACATCACAAGAAACCCTCTCCTGCGGTTCTGTTTAAAGACTGGCTTGCTGACACCCCTTCTGGCTCCTTATCCTGCTTGTTGTTGCTCCACTTGGATCCCTGACTTCTGGCCTGGCTGATTTCCCAATCTGGTTATCGAACTCTGGACTGGCTGACTACTCAATACGGTTACAAGCTATGCTTTGACTACGCTTACTCTATTTACCTTTTTACTTTTTATTAATAAACAAGTGTGATTTCATTGTACTTCTGTCTCGGTCTGGTTCATTGTTTCTGACAGGGTCATTAAGTTGGAAGGTAAAACTTCTTCCCATTGATAACTTTCTGGCAGAGGGTAGCAGATTTTCCTAATTTTGACAGGATTTTGCCCCCTCCATTTTTCCTTCCATCCTGACAAGTGCTCCAGCCCTTGCTGCAGAGAAACATCTCCAACCTTTGACCTAAAAGGTCACTATGCAATAAACCATCGGCAGGATGTGGTGAAGGGATCACTGAATATCAGATCTATTGATCTACATCTATCCACCTGCACCTTTTCGGATTGTCTTCCATAGATTATGGACATTTATTATATTTTTTTGCACAGCACTGTTTACATGTTTTATGCTATTTGAGGGATTGAGTGTCTGCTTGCATTTAGCTTTTAGTACATATACACATTAGCGCTGAATATTATATCTATATTTTGTTTTTGCAGAGAAACACCCCCCATACTAGCATATTACCACGTCCATGCTTTACTGCAGGAATGGTGATATTTGGATGGTGAGCTGTACTGGATTTCTGCCAGCTATAACATTTGGTTCTGTGCCAAATAATTAAATTTTTGTCTGGTCTGACCATAACACATTTTTCCACCACGTGGCCTCAGAATCTTCAAGGTGCGTTTTGGCAAAGCCTTTCATGTGGACTTTGAGTGGCGTTTTTGAAACCATCCCATGCAAGTCATATTTGTGATACTGTTATCATTCTGTCATGCAACTGCTTCAGAGTTGCTTTGGTGTCTTGGTATCCTCTCTGACCAGTTTCCCCATGGCTCTTTCATACAGTTAGGTCTGTGTTGTGCCAAATACCTTCCACTTCTTAACAATCAACCTAACAGAGCTTCTAGGCATTGATAAAGCCTTTGAAATCTTTGTTTGTATCCATCTATCCATCTACTCAGACTTGTACCTGTCCACAACTTTATCCCAGAGATCTTTGGACAATGCCTTGCCACCCATGGTTGATCGTTTGCTTTAGTTGCACTACCGGAGACTAAAATGCTCCAGGAAAGCCCTTTTCATGCCGAGTTAATCAAAATTACCACAGCTGATCACAGTGGAAAGTAAAATGGCTTTGATTTGGATGTAAATACCCTCAAATTAAAGCTGAAAGTCTGCAGTTAAAGCACATCTTGTTCATTTCAAAACCATTGTGGTGGTGTATAGAACCAAAAAGATTAGAATTGTGTCAATGTCCCAATATTTATGGAGCTGACTGTATATTTTATGAGAGACCTGCCATTATATCGGAAACGTAACATAACAGAGATAAAGCATTCAAGTTAAAGAAAAAAAAAAACGTACAGTGAACTTGTTGTCACTATAAAATGCTGTGCATTCCTTTTTTCCCACTGCAGTACCTTGGGGGCTATCCAGACCCATTCCAGAAGTGCATTCCAGCATAGGAATGCAAAAGCTAACTTCACTGTACAAAACAGTACATACAATCATCTTGCGGTATCTGGTAAAAAGTGGTAGTGGAACTCTTTAGCATGGTATTAGATTCTCTTTACACAGGATGCCAATCTAAGTAACTGACCTCATGTTCCAGGCTGCTGTACTCTCCCTCAGTATTCTCCCGCACAATCAAGATGTCAATTTCCTTTTGTCGGGTCTGGACCCCTGGAAGGCTCTGACAATGGATAACATTGGCATACAGGTCTAAGCTGGTACTGGAGACAAAAACAGAGAGTTATACATTTTTAAGTAAAATAAAAAGTATTTAACATTAAAAGCTCTTAAAATTGATATAGCTAAATAGGAATTTAAAGCAGATCTGCTTAAATTTTACCTAGATTCTTCTGCATTCTGGGAGTAGCTGAACCTACAAAGCAGGTTATGCTAAAGAAAGGTGCGGTATAGTGGAGCTAATGCAACAGGAAGTAAGGATTTGAATGCAAAGCTACACGATTGCCATCTGCTTTTGGGCTTGTGTGAATAATTTTGGAGCTGAAACCAAAACTACAGCATGCACTTTGCCAAAAAAACGAAAATTACAGTTTTTAAATTTTTTAAATATTTTTATATATGATTATTTTACATTTGACTTCATAATTAATACCATCAATTTAAATGAATGTGAATTCATTGTTGGCCATCATTTGCACCTTTAGTGCAAGAAAAGCTAAAAAAAAAATGCAGTCCGCAGTCTCTAACCATCTCTTGTACCATGTTCAGTCTCTAAAAGCTCTAGTATCGTGTCTGCAATCTCTTACTTAAAGCGGACCTCCACCCTAAAGTGGAAGTTCCGCTCATCGGAACCCTTCCCTCCCTCTGGTGCCACAATTGACACCTTTCAGAGGGGAGGGGGGTGCAGATACCTGTATAATCCAGGTATCTGCCCCACTTCGGGGAATAGCTAGCCACAGATGCTTCACTTCCCGATTCCCTGACAGAGGATGGCGACGGGGGCAGCCGAGAGACGAGCGGTTGCTCATCATCTGCTGCCGACATTGCTGGACCCTGGAACAGGTAAAGTGTCCATTTAATAAAAGTCAGCAGCTGCAGTAATTGTAGCTGCTGAATTTTAATATTTTTTTTAAAGGTGCCACTTCTCTTTAAACACGCTGCTAATAGTATTAACAAAATGTGCATTTGGTGCACCTCTAGCAGACATGATACAGGAGATGGTCAGAGACTGCAGACATGATACAAGAGATCAATGCAGCCTCACTAGTGTCCATGAAATGTAGCCTCACCAGTTCCCGTGGGATGCAGCCGCCCCAGTGCCTGTGGATGCAGACTGCCTGTGCCAAAAAGATGCAGCCTCCCCAGTGCCTGTGGATGCAGCCTTGCCTGTGCCCAGATCAGAGCGGCGATCTCGCGCTGTGTCACGGAGCTAGATTTGAATTGCCTGGGCCGCAGTAACAATGTCCCGCTTCCTGTGATCACGTCACACTGATTCAGTGTCCCACAATTGGATCAGTGTGCCGTCTATCACAGGAGGCGGTACATTGTTACTTCGGCCACCTGGGCAATTCAGCTCCTTGGCACAGGGAAATCGTCGCTCTGCAAGGGGAGGAAGGGAAGGGAGGAGATGAGAGAGGGGACGAAGGGAGGGCAGGACCTTGAACCACCAGGTTGACACCCCTCAATGGTCGGCACCCGGCGGTGTGGCCATTGCTATTGCGCATTCGCAATTATTGGCCCCTTATCAGCTATTTTTTTCTTTCGGCATTATGCCGAAAAAACAAAATTTGGTCCAAATTTCGGTGCATACCTAGCAATTTTGGCAAATGCTGCATTTGCCATTTAAAACACACCACAGCTTGAAAAACACACACATATACATACACACACAGTTGTGCTCAAAAGGTTGCATACCCTGGCAGCAATTGTGACATATTGGCATTAATATTGAAAATATGACTGATCTTATTTCTTACTGCCAATAATTATTTCTTACTCCCAATTTGTTTTTCATATTTTGGAAAGCTTTACATCAACATCAGGCTTAGAGGTGGAGGTGGATCAGCAAAAATTGCAGGCCCTTATCACTCTTCCTGAATCTGTCCTTTCCCAACTGCAATCCTCTTTCTCCTTTAAATAGGCTCTACATACCTTCACATAATTAGCTATCAAATTAACGTCACATCCCTCATTATTTCAGGCAAACTACCCCTCGATGCTAACTCACTTAAAGTGGATGTAAACCCTCACATATACCCAGTGAAGTTAACAACATCAGATGATACACAGGGATGAAACAAATCTCCCTACATAAGCTTTACATAATATCTGCTGTCTTTAAATTTATATACTGTTTATAAAGTGCACATTGAGGTTAGGAGATTTTCTCTTCCTGATTAGCACTGCAGTGAAGCCTGGGCATACAGCCGACTGGAGGAAAGGCACAAACCCCCTCTCCTATTAAGTAGAGACTTTCAGCTCTGATCCTTAAATCGTTCAGGGCTCTGCTAATCTATTTATAGCACCCTCCCCAACACAAAACTCAGACTGCTTTTATCATATGGGGAGAACATGACGGGAGCCATCAGGTTATTAACAGAAGAATGGAGTAGGAGACCGCCACGGGACATAGTGCTTTGAAGAAAGAGATTAAAACACTGCAGATATATGTGCCCAGCTCAAATTTCATGAACCTTAACATTCTTAAAGACCCACTGGTCACCACTGAGGGTTTCCTGGGTTGGCCATATTACCATGGTAACCTTACTCCCTAAGATATTATATCTCTTGAGTTTTACCAGCAACGGTTCTGCCATATCATCTATGGATTCTACAAAGCCGGGTCAATACATTCATTTGGGGTCAAGTTAGACCAAGGTTACTTAAGGCTTTTTTACGTGCTCAAAATTGAATGGTGGCCTTGGACTCTTCAATTTTCTCAAATATCAGGCAGCTCAACTGGCTCATCTGGATCAATTCCACACAGCTAAGTTCTACCCTTTATGGCTCTGAAGTGGCCGACTTCAGTCTTCAGTTACTGATAATTTCCTTTGGCTTCATGCTACTGAACACAAGACAATAACTAACCCAATTATGCAGCATTATCTGGCTATATGAAAACGACTTGTTCCGGGCAGTCTCCACATATAGTGAGGGAAAAAAGTATTTGATCCCTTGCTGATTTTGTATGTTTGCCCACGGAAAAAGAAATGGTCTAATTTTAATGATGGGTTTATTTTAACAGCGAGAGTCTGAACAAAAAAAATACCTAGAAAAATGCATTTCAAAAAAGTTATAAAATTGATTTGCATTTTAATGAGTGAAACAAGTATTGATTCCCTATCAATCAGCAAGATTTCGAGCTGAGATTAGGAGTACTCTACCTGTATAAAAAAAGACACCTGTCCACAGAAGCAATCAGATTCCAATATCTCCATAGCCAAGACTAAAGAGCTGTCCAAGGATGTCAGGGACAAGATTGTAGACATATGCACAAAGAGGAAAAATGTTGGGACTTTAAAGGTGCTGAAAACCTCCCTTTGGAATAACTATTCGTATACCATATACAAAGCTAACATTCTTTTATTGAAATGGTTAAAATGTGTCTCAAAAAACATAAGATACTACATTAAAACATAATATACCAGCAACTTACTACTAAATCCCATACATCCCCCCCTAGTCTCGATATAGGTTGAGGTAGTCTCCTTGGTTCTATTTCCTGACTGATCAGGAAGGGTTCGTACCTGTTGGATACTAGGGAGAATGCATGGGGTTTAATAGTAAGATGCTGGTACATTATGATTTAATGTAGCGTCTTATGCTTTTTTGAGATAAATTTTTACCAATTCAATAAAAGAATGTTAGATTTGTATATGGTATACTAATAGTTACTCCAAAGGGAGGTTTTCAGCACCTTTAATAACCACTTCAATACCGGGCCATAGTCATAAGACATCTGCAGATAGGACCTCCCATCCTGGGCGGAGCGTCATATGACATCCTCGGCTTTCCTGTGGGCCCACATTGCAGAGATCATAGATGAGGTGTGTCCCTTGGACAAAGCCCATCCCAGAGCCGTGTAAAGAGTCAATAAAAAATGTCTTTACCACATGACCGGCTGTGTCCAATCACAGCCGGTCACATGTACTGTCCACGTCCACGATGCTTGTGCCCGCCCCTAGGGCATGCACAGAGTGGCAAATGGGGATGAGGCTTGTCATCCTGACGAAGCCCAACCCAGATCGCAGTAAAGAGCCAATAAAATTGGCTCTTTACCATATGACCGGTTGTTTCCAATCACAGCCTGTCACAGAATGTCAACAAACTGCAGAAATTAGATGTTACCGGGTTCTCCACTTCACACACCGATCGTGTGTGAGAAGGAGATTGTGGTAACATTTCGTTACCGCTTACAATGTACACCAATCACACTGATTGCCCCCCACCCTCTAATAAAGAGGACCTGTCACCATCCATCAAAGTACCTGCCACAGTTCATCTGAGTACTCGAGTACAAGTACCTGTCACCGCCCATCAGAGTACCCGCCTCCAGGCCATCAGAGTACCCGCCTCCAGGCCATCAGAGTAACCAAGTACCTATCTGCAGCCCATGCCTCATAGAATATATGTTGGGGTATTTACTTTCCAAAGTGCCCATCAGTGCCTCCCAAAAATATTATCGGTAGTCAAATTAGAGTTGAAATTTAAGCCCTTAGAACACCTTACGGTGCTCCCTGCATTTTGGGCCTCTGTATGTGGCCAGACTGTAAAAGTCTCACACATGTGGTATCAACTTACTCAGGAGGAGTAGCAGAATGTGTTTTGGGGTGTAATTTTTGCCATATACATGCTATGTGTTAGAAATATCTTATAAATTGAAAACTTTGTGTAAAAATAAATAAATAAAATTTCTTTCCACGATTTCCGAAGACTTGTGTAAAAAAAATGTACTGTTCAAAAGACTCATAATGCCTCATAGAATATATGTTGGAGTGTTTGCTTTCCAAAATTTGGTCATTTTTGGGGTAATTCTATTGTCCTTGTGCTCCAGGGGCTTCAAAAGTGTAATAGGTCATTAGGAAATTAGCGGTTTAATTTATGCTCCTAGAACGCCTGACAGTGCTCCCTGCATGTTAGGCCTCTGTATGTGGCCAGGCTGTGTAAAAGTATCGCACATGGTATCGCCATACTCAGGAGTAGCAGAATGTATTTTGGGGTGTAATTTTTGCTATATAAATGCTTTGAGTTAGAAATATATCTTATAAACTGACCACTTTGTGTAAAAAAGAATACATACATAATTTTCTTTCCACGTTTTCCTTAGACTTGTGGAAAAAAAATGAACCGTTCAAAAGAATCATTATGCCTCGTAGAATAGGCGTTGGGGATTTGCTTTCCAAAATGGGGTCATTTTGTGGGCAATTCCACTGTCCTGGTGCGCCAGGGCCTTCACAAATGTAATAGGTTGTTAGGACATTAGAGGTGTAATTTATGCTCCTAGAACCCCTGATGGTGCTCACTGCATGTTGGACCGCTCTGTGTGGCCAGGCTGTGTAAAAGTCACACACGTGGTATCAACATACTCGGCAGGAGTAGCAGAATGTATTTTGGGGTGTAATTGGAAGTATGCATATGCTGTGTGTGTGAGAAATAACTTATGACAATTTTGTGAAAAAAAAATAATTCTTAAGTTTCCCAAGAATTGTGGGAAAAAAAATTACAACTTCAAAAAAACTCACCATGCCTCTTACTAAATATCTTTGACTGGCTACTTTTCAAAAAGGCGTCATTTGGGGGGGGGGGGGGGTATTTGTACTTTCCTGACATTTCAGAGCCTCAAGAATTTAGATCATCAGGGCATCAGGTGTGATCAATTTCCCATGATTTGCACCGCAGCTTGTAAGACTAACTTTCACAGAAATTAAATAATATCCACTAATTTGGGTTATTTTTTTTAGCAGAGATGTAGCAGTATAAATTTTGGCCCAAATGTATGAACAAAAATAACTTATTTGCAAAATTTTATCATAGAAACGAAAAAAGTTTTTTTTTTTCAAAATTTTCGCTCTTTTTTTCACTTATGTCGCAAAAAATAAATAAACTTACTGGAGCCATCGGCAGCGGCAGAGACGATCGCATCTTCACCCTTGCTGAACATGGAGATGAATGAGTAGAAGATGGTCCCCACCCATCTCCATAACATTGCAGGGTGGAAGCGTCACTTCCACGCATAGCTATTAAAGGGCTTTTTTTTATTGCCTTTTAGTGTAATATGAGGTCTCTTTGACCCTAGATTCCATATTTAAGAGGTCCTGTCATGCTTTTTTTCTATTATAAGGGATTTTTACATTTTTTTTTTTTAACTATGTAAAAATAAAATAGTAAAATAAAAAATAATAGTGTAAAACGTATAAATAAGAGTTATAAAAAACTAAAAGCATTCTTACACAAATTTAAAAAAGCACATGTAAAATGTAACAGTGTTCCAGACGCCTCTTATGCCAATTCCGGTAAGCTCAGTTTCCGGCCACGCCCCACAAGTTACATCACTTCATCAGGTGAGGAGTCCCCTGATGAGGTGACGTGATGTAACGTGTAGGGCATGGCCAGAAACACAGAGCGGACCGGTGGTGACGCAAGAGGCATCTGGAACACTTACATTTTACATGCACTTTTTTAAACTTTGTATAAGAATTGGCTTTTAATAAATCTTCATTATTTTTTTGTTTCTGACATGATCTTCAGAGTTCTTAGTGACCTGGTATTTTTAAGTCTGGAAGTAGAAGTCCGCCATCATCTTTAGATACTTATTCAACATCACAGAGGTGAGAGTTCTGGGAGCACTAAGCAATTGTGTGAAGTCACGGGAATTGTGTTAGCAATCCATCTTAACTGGAAGCACTTGTTTACAGTTACTAGGAAGAATTTATGGACTTTAGTATTACCGTTTATGATTAGCAGCATGCCACAGTTTATTAGTTCTTGTATTTTGGATATTAGTATAGAAATCTGCACTGATCATCTTATATTAACAGTGTAAATTATTTGGTCTGTGTGAAAGTTAGAGAGCCTACAAGCTATGGAATCATTGAAAATGAATCAAACCTGATGTACTGACGGCCTCATTTCTTGAGACCCCAACAAGCCAGGAAAGTACAAATACCCCCGAAATGTCCCCTTTTTGGAAAGAAGACAGCCCAAGATATTTAAAAAGAGGCATGGAGAGTTTTTTGAAGTTATTTTTCCCCACAATTCTACGCAAAATTAAGATTTTCTTTTTTTTCCCCCCAAAATCGGCATATTAAGGGGTTATTTCTCTCACACAGCATAGGCATTAGAGCTGCATGATCATTAAAAAAAGCGCAATCTCGATTCACCCCCCACCCCTGATGATCTCTCCTGCTGAGAGTAGGGGATTCTTTCATATAAACAAGTGGAGAGATTATCTGCTCACTCAGCTGTCAAAAAAGCATCCTGGGCAATATGCCAAGTTTAGAACCGGGGCAGTCTGCAAAGCTTTCAACCAAGTGTAAATGCAGGAAGTTTAACCACTTAAAGTCTAAATCTTTTTCTGACACTCTTGCTCAAGTTAAAAATCAATATTTTTTGCTAGAAAATTACTTGGAACCCCCAAACATTATATATATATTTTTAGCAAAGATCCTAGGTAATAAAATGCCAATTGCTGCAATATTTTATGTCGTACTGTATTTGCTCAGCGGTCTTTCAAATGCAATTTTTGGGGAAAAAATATACTTCAATAAAATAAAATAAAAAAAAGAAACAGTAAAGTTAGCACAATTATTTTTGTTTTAATGTGAAAGATGATGTTACTCCGCGAGAATCGTGATCTATCTTCTAAGCATAAAAATTGTGATTCTCATTTTAGCCAGAATCGTGAAGCTCTAATATGCATGCCACAAATTACACCCCAAAATATATTCTGCTACTCCCAAGTATGGTGATACCATGCGTGAGACTTTTACACAGCCTGGCCACATACAGAGGCCCAACCTGCAGGGGGAACCGTCAGGTGTTCTAGGAGCATAAATTACACATCTAATTTCTAGACTACCTCTTACACTTTTGAAGGTGCTGGAGTACCAGGACAATGGAAATGCCCAAAAAATGACCCCATTTTGGAAAGTAAACACCCCGACGTATAACTTATGAGGCATTCTGAGTATTTTGAACATGTTTTTTCCACAAGTTTTTGGAAAATGTGGAAAGAATAGAACGCATTTATTTTTTACACAAAGTTGTTCATTTTTAAGATATTTTTAAAACATAGCAAGTATAGAGAAAAAATTACACCCCAAAATATATTCTGCTACTCCTGAGTATGGCTATAACAGTATAAAGTGTGAGACTTTCACAGCCTGGCCACATACAGAGGCCCAACATGCAGGAAGCACTGTAAAGTGTTCTAAGGGCTTAAATTTCAACTCTAATTTGACTACGATTATACTTTTGTGAGACACTGTAATGACATAGATGTGGCACGGATGAGAACTGATGTGGCACGGATAAGTATTGATATGGCACGGATGTAGCATGGATGTGGCACGGATGGTCACTGATGTGGCATGGATGATCACTAATGTGTTACGGATGATTATTACTGTGGCAAGGATGTGGCATGGAAGATCACTAACGTGGCATGGATGTGGCACGGATGATCATGAATGAACCATGAATGGGGGATAGGTGAGCATGGATGAACCATGAATGGAACATGGATAAGCCATGGATGGAGCACGGATGAATGGATAGCCATGGATGGAGCACACATGGATGGATGGATGAGCCATGGATGGAGCATGGGTGGATGGATGAGCCATGGATGGAGCATGGGTGGATGGATGAGCCATGGATGGAGCACACATGGATCATGGATGGATGAACCATGCCTGGGCACAGATCAGTGATGTGGGAACTTCAGATGCAGCCCATAGTGCTGCTGCACCCCGCTCTCCCTCTCTCCTGGCACACTGTACCAATCAGCATGAGGAGAGGGGAGGAGGCAAAGGGGACAAGCTTCGGTTTGTTTACAAGTGATCACTCCGTCATTGAACAGTGTGATCACGTGGTAAAGGGCAGCGGTCATTGGCCCTTTACCCCGATCCGTGAAATGCCAAGTCTCGGAGACCCGATGATCAGATATTCCCAGGTGTGCACCTCAAGGGGCACGATTCTGGGAGGACATCATACAATGGCCTCCTAGAGTTATCCGACCAAGCTGTAGCCGTCATTCAGCTATGGCCTGGTAAGCAAGTGGTTAAAATAGTTGGGGACTACACAGCAATCAGCAACTGCTGACGCAATAAACACTAAGGTATCATATACAACAGCTTAGAGAGTGCAGTGGACAGGTTTTTAAAACTTAAAGTGTTACTAAACCCAGGACCCTGCATTCACTATATCTGGTCTCCCACCGTACACAGAACATAGAAATGCAACTATTTTAGTAAATATAAACTGCCAAATACCTTTTCTCATCAGCAGTTAGCAGTCATGTGACTTTTATGAGTGTCTGGTTAGAGTTTGTAGGGGGAGTTTTCATTCTCCTGTCAGTATGCAGGACCCCTGACCCTTTTTCTGGACAGTGCTAATCGGCCCTGTGCTGATTCACATGCACTCTCCCAAGAAAAAAAAGTCATAAAAGTGAGTACATATGATACAATATAGTGACAAACTTAAGTAACAGTGTAATCTTTGCCATACAGTAATAATAATAGTAATAAGGTGTAGGGTGTTGTCCGTTACACACAGACACCCCAATTGGGGTCATACTGTGTTGTGAGGGAAGAGCACAACTCCCTTGCTCTCGGTTTATATTTAAAACAGTAAAACACAACAGCAACAAAAGGTTACCATAAGCCTGTTGTAATCTGTAATCGCAGCAAACATGCGTTCGTAGGAACCATGTGTATATATTAGGGTAACTACTTCACGTTTAGTGGTTTTCCAAAGCAATGAAAGCAGCGAGGTATGTTTTCCATACCAATGTTCAGCAAAGCAAGCTCTGTGGATGGGGTTATGGTTAGTCCTGTCACTTCAGTGAGGAGTTGAAATGCATCTTTCCATAGTTTAGAAATCCAATTACAATGCCAAAGAAGGTACAACAGATTTCCTACCTCCCCGCATTGTCTCCAGCATATTGGTGGTATAGTTGAGTCGTATATGTGAATTTTGGAAGGAGTAATATACCATCTAAGGGTGATTTTGTGGACTAATTCCCAAAGGTTTGAGGATCTAGTGGCTTGGAAGCTGGTTCTAAAGGTTAGTGAGATTAGTTTATGGAGCCGCCATTGTTTTTTCCCCCCATTTAAGTAAAGGCACGTTTGTACTGAAGGAGGTCTTGTCACCTAATAGGTTCCAAAATATTGCAATGCCCTTTTTGTCATGTGGGGTGATGAAAGATGCCTCCATATTAGTGGATGTACCTCAATGTGCATCTGAGGGTTGCGCAGTAGATAGCGAGTTAGTTGTATATAGTGATAGTAGTACTTTTGGGTAAGGGGGTAAGAGTTTTGTAGAGACGTGAAGGATCTGAGGAGGTTGTTGGAGTAAAGATCTGACACATATCCCTTTTTCTTGCCATGTTCGTGTTGGGAAGTTAGGGATGAGTATGGAGACTACAGATATTGGTAATGGTATTTTGTGTCCCCTTTAGATGCATTTTTAAGTAGGTAAATGCCAGTTTTATGGCAACAATGGTGGGTGACAGGTTTTTGTGGTTTAGTGTGTGCCGAAAATATCCAGGTTCTAAGGTCATGACCAGGATTTGGTATGTTTCAATGTTTAGCCAAGGATAAGTAGATTCAGGTGTTAAGTTGGGCAAGTATAGCTACATTATAGTAAGCTCTAAAGTGAACAAACCCTGTACCATCCAACTGATTTGCGTTTTAGGATGGCATGGGAACATCTAGCTTTTTATTTTTTCATACACAGCATCCCATTATGTTTTGTAGAGAGGTGAAAAAAGAGCTAGTGGCTGGGTATAAGCAGAGATCTGAACAGGTAGAGCAGCTGTGGTAGTTTAAGCATTTTAAATACCGATAGTCTTCCTGACTATGATAAAGCTGACTTAGAAAGTTTCTCAAGTTCTTTTGGGAGGTTGTTTAGGAAGGGAGTGTAGTTTGCTCCATAGAGAGAGGAGGTTGAATTGGTTAGTTTCAGCCCTAGGTAGGATATGGATTCTGTAGCCATGTGTACGAGTAGTTTTGTACCAATACTTTTTCTTTTTGGGAATCCCTACTGGTAGGATAAATGATTTTGAGGCATTTACTTTATAACAGGAAACTTTAACCACTTAAGGACCGCCGCATGTAAATATACGTCGGCACAATGGCACGGACAGGCACAAGCACGTACTCGTACGTGCCAGCCTCCCGCTGGCTGCGGTGGTCCGTTTCGCTTCAGGAGCGATCCGGGATGAGGGGATGGCCGTTGGTTTCTGGCTATCCCCTCGCGATCGCTCCTGGCAAATGAGAAGCTTCCCCTGCCTGTGTAGTGTAAACACGGGCAGGAGAAAGTGATGTCACTCTCCTCGAGGCGGTCTTTTTGACCGGACGGCGAGGAGAGAAGACATCATAGTAAGTGCACCAACACTACACTGACACGTAGGTACCCATAGGCACACTTTCACCCCCAGTCACCCCCCACCCTCCCCCTCCCAGTCACAGTGTCACTGATTGCAGTGATGATTTATTTGCTGATCACTGCATTTAGTGTCAGTTGTGACTGTAAAAAGTGTCAGGGCAGTTAGTGTTAGGTCCAGGGTAGCCCCCTACCCCCCAATAAAGGTTTAACCCTTTATTGCCCCCCCCCCCCCAGGTAACCCTTTCACCCCCTTTTGCCAGTGTCACTAAGCGATCTTTTTTCTGATCGCTGCATTAGTGTCACTGGTGCTGCTAGGTAGCTAGTTATTTTTTAGGTTCCCTGCCAGGCTTTTATAGCGTTAGGTACCCCCATACAATACCTAATAAAGGTTTTAATCCCCTGATTGCCCCTAGAGTTAACCCTTTCACCAGCGATCACCGTATAAGTGTCAATGGTGATGCTTGTTAGCCAGTTCGTTATTTAGTTATTTAGGTTCCCCCTCAGATTTTTATATAGCGTCAGGGACCCCATATACTACCCAATAAAGGTTTTAACCCCCTGATTGCCCCTAGTTAACCCTTTCACCAGTGATCACCGTATAAAAGTGTTACGGGTGACACTGGTTAGTTAGTTTGCTTTTTATAGCATCAGGGCACCCACCATTTATTACCCAATAAAGGTTTAACCCCCTGATCACCCGACAGGTGATATCAATTAAGTTTTAGGGTCAGATAGGGTCTGCGTCGGCCCAGGCAGCGCTAGGTTAGTGCCAGTACCACTAACACCCATGCGCAAAGCATACACCTCCCGTAGTGGCATAGTATCTGAACAGATCAATATCTGATCAGATCTATACTAACGTCCCCAGCAGTTTAGGGTTCCAAAAAACGCATTGTTAGCAGGATCAGCCCAGATACCTGCTAGCACCTGCGTTTTGCCCCTCCGCCCAGCCCACCCAAGTGCAGTATCGATCGATCACTGTCACTTACAAAACACTAAACACATAACTGCAGCGTTCGCAGAGTCAGGCCTGATCCCTGCGATCGCTAACAGTATTTTTTGGTAGCGTTTTATATTTAAATCCTGAAGGCAGTGCTTGGTTTTCGGGGTCCCGTACGCGGCTAGGCTCCCAAAAAGTCCCCCACATGTGGTATCCCCGTACTCAGGAGAAGCAGCAGAATGTATTTTGGGGTATAATTTCACATATGCCCATAGCATGTGTGAGCAATATATCATTTAGTGACAACTTTGAGCAAAAAACAAAATTGTAATATTCCCGCAACTTGTGGCAAAATATAAAATATTTCATGGACTCAACATGCCTCTCAGTAAATAGCTTGGGGTGTCTACTTTCCAAAATGGGGTCATTTGGGGGGGGGGGAGGGTTTGTGTTATTTTGGCATTTTATGGCCTTCGAAACTGTGATAGGTAGTGAGGAGTGAAATCAAAAATTTGCACCCTTAGAAATTCTGAAGGCAGTGATTGGATTTCGGGTGTGCCGTACGCGGCTAGACTCCCAAAAAGTCCCACACATGTGGTATCCCCGTACTCCGGAGAAGTAGCAGAATATATTTTGGGGTGCAATTCCACATATAACTATGGCATGTGTGAGCAATATATCATTTAGTGACAACTTTTTGTAAACTTTTTTTTTTGTCATTATTCAATCACTTGGGACAAAAATAAATATTCAATGGGCTCAACATTCCTCACAGCAATTTCCTTGGGGTGTCTACTTTCCAAAATGAGGTCATTTGGGGGGGGGGGGGGGGGTTGTACTGCCCTGCCATTTTAGCACCTCAAGAAATGAGATAGGCAGTCATAAATTAAAAGCTGTGTAAATTCCAGAAAATGGAATGTGCAAATTTTTGTGCAAACCAATATACGCTTATTGACATTTTTATAGACATTTTTTTTACTAAAGACATGTGGCTGAATACATTTTGGCCTAAATGTATGACTAAAATTGAGTTTATTCGATTTTTCTTATAACAAAAAGTAGAAAATATCTTTTTTTTTTTTTTCAAAATTTTCTGTCTTTTTCCATTTATATCGTAAAAAAATAAAAATTGCAGAGGCAATCAAATACCATCAAAAGAAAGCTCTATTTGTGAGAAGAAAAGGACGCAAATTTCGTTTGGGTACTACATTGCATGACCGCCCAATTACCAGTTAAAGCAGTGCAGTGCGAAATTGTAAAAACACCTCTGGTCCTTAGGCTGACAATTGGTCCGGGGCTTAAGTGGTTAAAATCTGGCAATACATTTTGTACTGAAACTAGGCTTGGTTAGTAAGAGGATGATGTCATCCGTGAACAAATTAAGTTTATGCTCAATAGACGCGACGGTGAAGCCTGAGATGTCATTCTGGGATCTAATTTTCTCTGCTAGTGGCTCCATGACTATTTTGAAAAGAAAGGGAGATAAAGGCCACCCCTGCCTGGTGCTGTTGCTTATTTTAAAAGGTTTAGATAGCACGGAGGAACAAAAACTTGAGCTGATGGTTGCGAATAAAGTGCCATTATTACTGAAAAAATATGGCCTTGAAAGCCAAGCTTCTGCAAGGTAATGGAAAGATACTGCCAATGTACCCGATCCAATGTCTTCTATGCATCCAGTGATAGAAGCAGGAAAGGCACTCCACAGCTTTCGGCGTGGAGGATGTTAACCATCCTTCGGGTAGTGTCAGAGGTCTAGCGACCTTTGGCGAAACCTGACTGGTTGGCATTAGGGGTGCACATCTTCACTGGTCTCACGATTCTATTAAGATTATCTGATCAACGATTTGATTAGATTCCACGATTACCGACGAGCGCCCACTTACACTTGGGCTGCCTAGGCGGCCATTCCACCCTGCAATCTTCTGGAACACATCACAGTTCCCAAAAGATTGCCCGGCTATGTCAGACAGTGCCGTGAGACATGCGCACCCGGCCGTGAAGCTGCAAGCTGTCACAGCTGGATGCCCAAAGTAGTATTTTCAGCGCCGTAGACAGGCAGGGGGGAGAGAATGGAGGGTTTGGGTGGCCACATGTGAGACAGGGGAGTGTCTTTATTAAAAGTCAGAAGATCCACTTTTTTTTTTGTAGCTGCTGACTTAATAAACAAAAAATTGACTAACTCCACTTTGAATTAAAAAAAAAACTCACTCCCTTAAAAAGTGCACTAATCCGGTGCACTACAGGGTACAGACATTCACACTGCTGCTTGGAGGTCAGGAGGGATTACAATCCACAGCAAACAGTCCTGTGAAGATCCCTGTACTGTCTCTGTGCTGACCAGTGGCAGCTGGTGCTCCAAATTTTTTTGGGGGGGCGCAAACTGAAAAATACTGAACCTCCCCCGCCAAACGCAGCCACCTCTTCACTAACCCCTCCACAATGCATGGGCTGCCACTGGTGCCGACAGTTCCTTGGCATTCCTGTTTGCATCTTCCAGCACACTAGGAGTTAATAGTAGAATGTGCAAAGGGAAGCCCAGGGACCTGTCAGCACAGAGCGTGAGGTGTAAGTAGAGTATAAACACATTTGTACTCTACTTACTGTTAAAAATACTTTGGTTTAATACAATGAATGATGTGCCCCGCTGTATATGCTTTTTAAAAAAAATATGTCACTCCTGAGTCTAGACGTCAGCGGGGAATTCTCAGAGGTGAAAATTCCCTGCTGACGTCAGGACTCAGGAGAGACGCGAGAGGTGAGTGGAGAGAGGCGAGGTTACCCGGGCAGTCACATGAGCGGGATGTATTGTACTGTCAGATTCGGTATGAAGTGCCATTTTAAAAAAAAGCACATACAGCGGGGCACATCATTCATTGTAACACGGCATTTATTAAAACAAAGTAATTTTAAAAATACGATCGGAGCGCTCTCGGATGGGGCGGGACAAGTCGGGATGACATCACCCGGCAAACAATTTTCCGGTCCTTATGCCGCATTGGGTTCACCCAATTCGTGATGCATCGATGCAACAATTAATTTCAGCACCCCTAGTCGCCATGGATAAAAGAAGGAAGGAGATCAATCTGTTTACGATAACTTTAGCATAAAGTTATCGCAAATCGGGATTTAATGGGTCAACAATTTTGTGGGATATTGGGCGCTTTACCTGGCTTCGGTAGCACTATGATCATGGCTTTTAGAATGTGAGGAAAAGAGGCAGAGGAAGCAACATCGTTGAACAGTTGACTGATGTACTTATTGAGGGTTGGTTTGAATTGTTTGTATGGTTTGTAATATTCCACTACAAAGCCATCAGGGCCCGGGATTTTGTTTGTTGGAGTGTCCAAGGCTTTGTCCATTTCTGAAATAGAAAAGGGATATTCAGGCCCTCAATTTGTTCGTTTGTTAGGTAAGGGGGGTGCACAGAGTTCAAGAAAGCTTGGATTGTAGAGGTGGTTGGTTGAGGTAGGGAAAAGTCGTCTTAAGTTGTAAAGAGCACTGTAAAAAGTGCTGAATGCATCAGCTATGCCCTGCGATTTTCTGAGCTTTTCATTTGTGGTAAAAATGAAGGGTATGTGGAATTTGATACATTAACCTTTGATTTGCTGGGCAAAGAGTTTACCTGCTTTGTTCCCTGAACTGTAAAAATGCATCTGGCTGCATTTCTGGTATTTGTCATAATTGTCTAGAAGGGATCTCAATTTTCACACAACTAGATCAGTTTGGTTTTTAGGTATGGGTGTGGTTGTATTTTGTTTAGTGTGTCTGTGTCTTATATGTCTTTTAGGAGTTTGTCAACATGCTGCTTCCTTTGTCTCATATCTTTAGCTTCTAGTTGGATAAACACACCTCTCATAAAAGCTTTGTGGGAGTCCCACAAAATCAAAGCGTCAGTAACAGAGTTATTGTTCCACATAGAAAAAACTTTTCAAGTGGTTCGCAGGGAAATGTTGAGTGTTTAGGTGATTGCAGTATTTGGGTGTTCAGACACCATATTGTTATAATGTTCAGCGCTAAACCATCTGATAAAGATTAAAAAGTTTAAAATTTAAATGAAAAGGCATGCATCTGCATGCTGACACACGAAGGTGCAATCATGTGAATGGATTAAAAGTTCTGGGGGATGAACCCCTAAAATTTACAGTCTCTAAAAGGAGTCTCTTAAAGGCTGCAAAGGGAGCGAGGTTGCTTCAGGCGCAGGCTAGGGTAACCTATCACTGAAAAAAAAGCTAATGAAGAAGGCGTGGCAGTGTGTTTGAAATGCGTTCTGATTGGCCAGACAGTGTGTGGGTGGCTCCCAGTTTGACAGCTCTGGACCACTCCCACCCAGAGACACACAGCCGACGTCTCCCCGAGGCATACTGAGGCTCCAGCTGCGGCTAACACACGGTGCTCGTGGATCCCTCAATAGAGACCATCCGGCAGTCCTCCTGTGACACAGCACATGGAATCTCCCACCTGCTCTAGCACTCTCTACAAGTGCTCAAACATTGTCCACGCAAGTTTTAATGTTGTTTTTCACTCATATACTGAATAAATTCCTATGCTGCTTAAAGGATTGGCTTGGCGCTTCTCTCTTCTCTTTTTGCCTTTCTCCTATGGTAATGCATACTGGAGAGTGGTCAGACCACATAATGGGAAGAATAGTAGAGCTTTACATTTTATGTAGAGTCCATTGGTCGAGGAGGAAGAGGTTGATATGCTAATACGAGTTGTGGCATTGTGAGAAGTAGGTGTAGTCCTGTTCTTCTGCATGCTGGTATCGCCACACATTGTGTAATTGGAAGATGGGTAGTAGGGGTCCTGAGGAGGGTGTACTGCGCAGGGAGGTGGATGAGGAATCCAGGAGAGTGTCCGGAGTTATGTTGAAGTTGCTACACCATATGATTGCTCCCTGTTGTACAGAGCCTACTTTTTTGTGGAGTTTATTTAGAAAACGTAGTTGGTGTGTATTTGGAGCGTACACCGTGACTATGGTGTAGAGGGCTTCGTTAATGGTGCAGAGAAGTAGTATAATGTATCTGCCGTCTTGATCCGCAATGCAATGTTTGAGTTAAAATGCAAGTGTATTTTTGATGGCAACAAGGATGCCTTTCTTTTTGGTTAGGGCACATGCGGTAAAAATATTGGTCAAGTTTTTGTTCGTGCAACGGTGTGTGTGTGTGTAAAATGCTTGGAAATGGGTCTCTTGCATACAAAGGATGTCGCTTTTGGATTGTTCTGTGAACTTCCAAAGGGAAGACCTTTTAGCTGGGTGGTTGAGACCTTTGGCATTGATGGTTATGATTCAGATGGTCATAGAGGTGGAGATAGGGATGGAGTTCCAGAGGTGTAAATCGTAAGTGTTGTAGTATTCCCTGAGTTCAGGAGTCACCAGGTGGTGTCGGCAAGCTAGATATTCAGCTAGAATCTCTTGTCTTCAGACTTGGTGATATCAAGATTCCAAAACTTATGCCGCATACACACGATCAGAAATTTGGCCAGCAAAAGAGCCATAAGAGCTTTTGGTCAGAAAATGCGATTGTGTGTGTGCTCTATCGGACTTTTGCTGGCGGAATTTCAGCCAGCAAAAGATTGAGAGCATGTTGTAAATTTTTCGGTCGGAAAAAGTTTCTGCCCGAAAATGCGTTAGTGTGTATGCAATTCCAACATGCAAAAACTCACGCATGCTCAGATTCAAGTACGAGACAGACCCGATCAGTCTGGTAAAACTACCGTTCGTAATGGACATAGCACATTCGTCACACTGAATTTGTTTTAATAGTTTAATGAAGCGCATTCTCTTCTTTACAATGCTAGAAGAATGACGTTTTGCTGCTCATAGTCACACAGTTCTCACAAACTTCTTTCTTTATTATTGCTCCTGATCTCATTAATTATTTTTTTTAAGCCAGATCTCCATAATAATGTTTGTTATTTTATTGTCATTTTTTTTAAATCAAAGAACTAATTTTTTTTTAATATTTTGACATTTTCTAGTCATCTCCATCCATTTATATTTTTTGTGTGTCAAGTTTACACAACAACATTATTATCTTGCCTTTTTAAAGCTCAAGGAGGTTGGTTGGTGTCCCTTTTTAATTTGACATAGTATTTTTGAAATGAACATGTCTACTCACAGACGGTTCTATTTGAAGAAAAACAAATATTTTCAGAAAAAAAAAAAATCTCCATTCATTCTGGCCGATAACAAAATAAAGAAGGCAACGCTGGAGAAACTGCTGGAAATTTACGAAGCCTTTCTACCCCACGGCACATCATATCAACTACTTTGAAAATAAAATCGGTAGCTTGAAAAATACATATAATGGGGAGCACAATCTGGTCTAGGACTCCCAGAGATCATAAACAGCAGCAGATGACATTTATATCCCCAGGCTGTGGTACTACCACAGCCTGCAACTTCTGCCACACCAGACTGAACCCAGGCCATCACTTTCTTGACTTCCTTGCAGCCTTCTCTGCAGCTTTCCTTGGAGGCTGTGGCTCTGGAGGTGGACTTGTGGCAGGAGGAGGAGGATGGGCGAGCATACATAAGTGCCTGTTATCACTTATTTGGCCACTCAACCCCTTCTGAATGGCCTTAAAAACAAATTTCTCACACCTGAGGCGTTGGCCCTCCTCCATTTGCTGCAATTTAGCAGCTACATAGCAGCCATAGGCCTCTTCAGTGTCAGGGGGGCTTTTCAGGGCATTGGCGTCCTTAATGAGGCCCAGGTGCTGCTTCCTCCACGTTACTCCCCTTCCTAGCCCTTTTTGTCAGAAGGCGGAGGGGAGGCACCTGGGATTGGGTGAGACTATAGGGCCCTGCCACCTCCTGGCTGACACTTACCCCTGCCTCCTTCTGTCTGCCACATTCCAGAGCCTCATCCTGGCTAAGGTCTTCCTGTGTATGAAAAAGGGACATACTTTTACTTTTTTTCATCACACCCAAATTTCAGCTGACTGTTTCAAATTGAATGTCCATAAATAGAAAAGACTATCTTTCTGACCCCAGGATTTTTCATTCTTGTCACGCTCATTTTTGGCCCCTACTGTCAATTGATATGTCAAACATTTTTTGTTAAATCATTAGTTAGCAAGAACAACATCTAGTTAACAACAATCATTTTCGGACAATAAATACGTTAAAAAATACTATGCCTGGCTCTAGCTGGGCTCCTCAACTTCTTCCAGGATGGAAGGCCCAGCTTGGTCCTCAGAAACCTCAGCTGGGGTTGAGGGAAGGGTGGATGTAAGTGTAGAAATTATTTCCCTGGCTTCCATCTGGTCTTCCAGAAACCGCATCCTGCTGTAGTACCACAGACTGGGTACATACACATCCTCTGCTGCAGCTCCTGATCTGATGGAAGCTTGGACCTTATTAAGCTCCTTCCTATACGTGCTTCTCAAGCTACCAATTTGCTTCTCCACAAACTATGTCTGCGTCGGGTAGGTGTGTCTTCACATATTCCAGCAGTTTCTCCAGCGAGGCCTTCCTAGCTGGTTTATTTTGATATAAGGAGTTTTTAACCTCCCAAAAATTTTGCATATACCTGTATTTGTCTATAAAGTGGCCCATGAATTCAGGGTCTTTGAATGGTTTCATATTTGCTGCAAGACAAAACACAAGACAAAAAACACTAAATATCAGGCTCAACTTCCCTAATCTTATCCCAATATAGGCCTCAATCTAGAATCAGTATGGGCTACTGATGTACCAAAGTTAAGATGTTACCTTCGTTAGAACGTTCGTCCTCCATCAGCACACCGAACGTACATTACGACACACGTGTCTTAACTGTATATACACGGCGCATGCATGAAGCTCCGCCAGCGCTGCCTGCCCCTGACGTTCTCTCGAAGATTAACTGTCCCCTCTTTCGTCACAGTGGGAGAGGAACATGGCGGAGACACAGCAGATGGTCACTACTTCTAGTAGTAAAGAGGAAAGCCCGGAGGCCCGAAACATCCCAATCCAGGAGGAGGTTTAAGGCCTCCAATATGTCCTTTGAAGAGATGGAGAAGATGGTCCACATATTGAAGAGGGCCGACTATGATGGGAAGAATGGACTGTACCCAAACCCCAATCTGCGAAAGGCCAAAATCATGACGAAAGGAGTAAAGAGTCTGCGGCAGAAATTTGGGATATAACGATCCAAGGAGCAATTAAGGAAGTGCTGGTCACACCTAAAATTAAGGGAGCAGGATCAGTACAGAAGGTTAAAGAAAGAAAGTGCTTCAAAAAAGTAGGTAGATGTCGTGTGTTCCTATTATGATTATTAACTTGCATGCTGCTCCATGTCCTTTTCTTCACTGTTGTACAGTTTAAAATGGCTACTTTTATGTTCGTGGGCACAGTAATCGTTCGTAGGAAACATTGTTTGCCAACTAAATACAATGTTTTTGGCAGATAAAGGGTTGACTACATTTGGTCATGCCAATTTGTATTAAAAGAAGTTTAGAACATGGTTGTCTAGATGTCTTTGAAACTAGAATGAATTGCAAATTTGATTCAGTGTAATGTAAGGAGAGGACACTCAGCAGCTGTTTACACATCTGGACTCAGGAGCACTAGTGTGGGACACCAGAGCTCATTTTTTAGGGTGACCCACACATGTGCTCCAGTGTATACTTGGGGTGTCTCAATGTGTGAAACTTGTCCAAATAAGGCAAGTATTCCAGCTTGGTTAAGGGAATTAATCATGTCTTCAACTTGGAACTCTGCCCAAACAGACAATTGTACCTCACTTCCAAGCAATGTTTCCCATTCATATTTATGTCCACAAATATCTGTGTGCTAATTATACCTTTTGTTTCATTCTCATAGGGGAGAAAAGACTTGGCCCGGAGGACAACGTGAACCCCTCACCTCAGGAAGAAGGGGAGCAGAGGATTGTGGTACCTCAGGATGTGGAGGAAGGAGAGGTGGAAGAAGTGCTAAAATTTTGCACCACAACAGGTCAGTGTCGGACACCACAGATACATGTAATAGATGTATGCCTGCATATTTATAATACATGGTGTGTATTTTTAATTTAGGTGATGTTCAGGCTGTGGTACCAAAATCGAGTCATTTCACCAGTGACAGTGCACAACTACTTATCCAGGAAATCATGTCTTGTAGTCGCGATTCGGACCTCATCAAAGAAAAAAATCAAGGAGATTGAACAAAGACTGAATAACATGATTGATGTATTAGAGAGAATATAAATCCTAAATAGATTCCTGGATATTTTTATACTAAATTTTATCTAAAGTTTTAATAGTTTAAAAGATGCACACAATGTGTCAACATATGCTATCTGCCATCAGGGTATTTCAATGTACGCGTTTTGTGGGTGCAACCCCTTCCTCCCAACTCTAATAGGCAAAACAAAGTGGTTGCACCCCCAAAACATATCCATTGATCCCCCATGATGGGAGATAGCACATGTTGACATTAGGTATGGGATCAGAAAGGAAATCCCCTCTTTGACTCACAATTTGTGTGCATCTTCTAAATTTGGCTTTTGCAGGGGTGACTTCACATGATTGGCCAGACCAAATGCCTCATCAGCAATAAAAACAAACAGAAGTCCTTCACGTTCTCTTCCGCAGCTGGCAATGCCAGGCCACCGCTCTGGAGACGTCCGTAGAACTCAGTCTGGGCAAAGACTCCACCATCCCACATCTGGCCATTCTTCCCCCCGCCCACATAGAGAAACTCATATGCCGCCGACACCACTGCCATCAGCACGATACTACAAAACCCCTTATAGTTAAAATAGTATGACTCCAAAGGATGGTGGGACGATGTGGACGTGCTTCCCATTGTTGTGAATTTATGAACAATACATTTTGCTACCAAAAGATCACTTCCCCTCCCATCAGAATTAGGTGACTAATTTACACGACCCATTGAAAAGCTGGGATGCAATAAAGAACTCATGTTGAAACAGAAACTCGCTGGAACAATGGTAGCGCTCATCACAAAACAAGGAGTTATTTACCTGGTTTTAACGGATAAACAAACACGACAAACACAGCCATAGGAAAAAGGTTTATACAGATTGTTATCACATAGAATACACTTATGTCCAACAAAACCCATTGTATACATTCTTAGGAACTTGTGGACACAGCTAAGCTACATAAGGTTGAATAAAGACACCAGTCCATCCAGTTCAACCTGAGTGAGTGTCTACAATTGTCCCTATCCCTGTACATTGCCCACTCACATCGGTCCCTGCCCTCAAGGAGCCCACAATCCAAGGTCCCCATTCATATACTAGAGTCAATTTTGGACAAAAGCCAATTAACCTACCTGCATGTCTTTGGAGTGTGAGAGGAAACTGGAGTACCCGGAGGAAACCCACGCATGCACAGGGAGAACATACAAACTCCAGGCAGGTAGTGTCGTGGTTGGGATTTGAACCAGCAACCCTCTTACTGCTAAGTGAGAGTGCCAACCACTACACCACTGTGCCGTCCTAAGTTATCTAAACATTTAGTGCACTGCTCAAAGTCCATCTCAACACATGGTGTTAGAGAGATGCGAATGGATATGCAGGTCAAACATATTTTAAAAGTACCTATATGGTGCTTATAAGTAATTCAAATTATATGTGATATTTGTAGGTCACAAAAGAGATATTATAATTTTTGTATCTAATGATCTAAAGAACTTTGTTATAAAGAAAATATATATGAAAGTGTGATTATAAGTAGAAGTGTTTTAGCAATGATTATTATGAAAAACATAATTGTGATTATAACTGTATAAGGATTTAAAGCGGGAGTCCACCGGGACTCCGCATTTTATTTTATTTTTTAAAAGCCAGCAGCTACAAATACTGCAGCTGCTGACTTTTAAATAGTGACACTTACCTGTCCAGCGCGCCCGCGATGTCGGCACCCGAAGCCGATCGCTCGCTCGTCTGTCGGGTCCTGCCGCCGCCATCTTGGGTATGGGAATCAGGAAATGGAGCCTTTCGGCTTCATTTCCTGGTTCCCTACTGCGCATACGCGAGCCGCGCAATCCGGACGGTCCCCGCTGCCTCTGGGAACTGTGTGTTTCTCAGCAGGCAGCGGGGCACTTGCTGAAGGGGGCGGGCGCTTGCGGAAAGGGGCGTAACGTACGCCCCTTTCCGCAGAGAGCTAGGTAACTGCACCCCCCTCCCCCCTGAAAGGTGCCAATTGTGGCGCCGGAGGGGGGGGGGGGATTCCGATGAGCGGAGGTCCATTTTAGGGTGGACCTCCGCTTTAACCTATGTTTAGATAAACAAATGTTGGATATATCAGAATTGTCCATATAAATAACTTTATGTGATATTGATTGATATATATAACCTGTGTCCTTTCTAAATGGACTAAATATTTATAGATATACAAACCATTTTATATAGTAATTATGTTAAGCATATTTTCTATTATGTCTTTAGCTCTCCATCTATCTATCTATCTATCTATCTATCTATCTATCTATCTATCTATCTATCTATCTATCTATCTATCTATATATATATATATATTCTTTTCACATAATACAAAAAATACACATTATAAATATAAAATATATGAATTAATGAGATAAACTCCAGACACATGTGAGATACGTGGTGGTTGAAGGTGCCATTACCTTTCATTAGGCTCCTGGGAAAGGTTAATTAGTTAATTATTACGTTTTGCCTGCCAATGAGGAGGGAACACACACCCTTTGGGCAGAACTTAGTATAATTTTATGATCTTATTATTTAAGAGGATATTTAAGAAGCAAGAAAGATGTCATAGGAAAAAGCTCAGGGACCCACCCTGAGAAGGGACACTGGGAGATACACAGACTCCCAGACAGACTGACACTCACGCACCATGCATGAATACATATTTTAACATTTATGAAGATTCTTAAACCCTGCTCATTGGAACTCGGAGGTTGCAAGTAATCCCTCTTTAAGAGTATCCATGTTGAAAGCCACGGCAGCCATCTTAAAAATCCTGGTAACCAACAATCCAGACTAGTAGCCATTTGGAATGGGTAATTATGTCATATTGATTATATCTTGTATGTTCTCTTAAATATTGATGTATTGAATATTCTACTATTGATAATCTTTCATCCGAATCAATAACCGCCTTTTAGATTCTCTCTCTAAATTCAATTTTCCATTATATATTTCTTTTTGCATAGTTGGCACTTTTATTGACAAACGTCAAATTTATTTCACATTATTAACCACTTACTTACCTGCAGTATAGTAACGGTTGAATATGTGAAATACAGACGTTCTGTTTAATTGTCAATTATCATAAGGTTATTGATTCTACTGAGACATTATCATGGTGATATTACGTCCAAGGTACTACGCCCATTTTTGCGGGTGTTTCCATTAAGTGTCAAGATGTTCATGTAATGCAATCTGCATCTTCATTTCATGTAAATATTTGTTTTTTGTCAACCAATAAATGTAACTATATTGTATGATCACTTGTCTCCGTGAATAAGTTTCACATGTATAGACTGTCATATAGATTGATTCTGGATCTTAAAAATATCTTCGTTAAAAATTACTTATTTTATTACTTATAAAAATACTGTGCGGGAAACTGTCCTTAAAAAGCACACCATCTGGTAAAGGTCCTCCAGGTTCCCGATTCGAAATGGCACGAGACAGCGGTGTCCTCTCTCTCCCCTCCTTTTCACCCTGGTCCTAGAGCCACTGCTCTGCACAGTAAGGGCGAACGCAGACATTAGGGGCCTGAAGGTGGGGAAGACGGAGCACAAACTGTTGGCATATGCGGACGATGTGCTCTTTTATCTTTCTGAACCCCTGATCTCGTTGCCGGTTCTGTTGAAGGAGCTGGGGACCTTCGGAGAGTTATCAAATTTTACGATAAACCTTTCCAAGTCTGAGATTTTACCTATTCACCTGACCCCGCCCCACACGAACAATTTGCAATCGGCATTCCCCTTTACCTGGGCCACGTTCTCTATTAAATACCTGGGCATTCAGTTGACAAACGCTTTGATACCTTATATGCTTCCAATTTCCCCCCCTTACTTAACACGGTCAAAACAGATTTATTGCAGTGGACCAAAACCGCTTTTACGTGGTTAGGTCGCATCAATATTATTAAAATTAATATCCTGCCCCGGGTACTCTTTTTTTTGTTTTTTTTTTTTTTTTTTTATACAAATGATACCAATCTCCCTCCCCCCCACACAGTTTTTTACCCAACTGAATAGCATACTGTCGGCATTTGTGTGGAACACAAAGAAACAGAGAATAGCCATGACTTTGTTGAGGCGTTCGAAGCTGACGGGGGTCTGGGGGTTCCAGATATCCAGAAGTACCACAGGGCTATTATCCTACAGAGGATACTTAACTGGAAGTTTCATACTCAGTCTAAAATGTGGGTCTCTTTGGAAAAATGGCTAGCTGGGAGAGACTTGGCTTACGCACCCTGGTTGTCCCGGGAATATAGGGGACTGTCGGAAGATGCCTCCCCACTAACTGTACAGGCTCTTTCACTATGGGACAAAATGAACAAGACGATGGGTCTATCCCCTCCTGCGTCACCGCTTGCCCCGCTGGGGAGGTTCCTGTGGTTCCCACCAGGGGAGCAATGGGCTTTTTTCGGCCCCTGGGTAGACGGCGGGAATGCCAGCTGTGGCAAGTTTTTCAGCGGAGGCCAGATGGTCAGCTACGAATCCCTGCAGACCGGGCACGCGCATAGCGCTATGAATTTTTGGCGATACAGGCAATTGCATCACTTTTTCGAAATCCACGGCCACTCAATAAGAGATGAAGCATTCCTTACACCCTTTGAACGTCTTTTTGTAGAAGGCGAACCCATTCCCCACATGATCTCAGAACTGTACCACTTGCTTGGCTCTGTTGCCGAGGCCGCTAGACCAACATACATACGGGAGTGGGCGAGAGACCTACAACTTGACTTTTCCACGACTCAATTGTCCCACCTATACAAACTCACTCACACAAGCTCCATGGAATCCAAAACCCAAGAAACTAATTATAAAGTCCTGTCCCGCTGGTACAGAGTGCCGGCAGACTTAGCACGTATCTACCCTTCGGTATCGGACCGGTGCTGGAGGGAATGTGGCCAACAGGGCACCCTCCTTCCTATTTGGTGGGATTGCCTGCGAATCAAGCCATACTGGGCAGATGTCCGATCCCACATAAAAGCAATCTTGAACTTAGATGTACCACTGTCTCCGACCAATTATCTTTTGCACATCCCTCCGGTCCCGATGGGTAGATACAAAAGGAGCCCCCTGCTGCATCTGTTGAACGCGGCCAGATGTCTTATACCAATCTACTGGAAGCAGACCAGAACCCCCATACGGGAAGACTGGGTCAAAAAAGTAAATGACATTAGAGAGGCCGAACATTGGGTAGCAACATGTAGAGGTACAAGGGCTAAGTTTGATATCATGTGGCAGTCATGGATGGCCTACATGTCCGAAACTATCTACGCAGCCTCCAGCTTGGACTTGGCTCTACTGGAGCTAGCAGAACCATCTCTGAGATCCCGCACAGGAAATTACATTACTGCCTAGTAATTATTTTTCACCTCCTTGCCCCATGGATGGAGAGGCAAATTTGCTGCTAAGACTCGCCTGGCGCTGGACTGCTTCCCTTCCCTGTGATGTCAGGTAAGCTCTTTCCCCCTTCCTCATCCCCCCTCCCAACCCCCCATAACCCTTTTCCTCTGCCTCCCACCCCCCCTTACTGTTCTTTTCCGCCTTTCTTCTCTATATTCTACACTTCAAGAAGTTGCTCTCTAATGATCTACGTGGTATTGAGATGTGGTTGAGCATTAGGTTTCCTGCGGGCTAGATGGTCCTGCGGCAGCCCTGCCTAGCTGGCGAAGGGGAAACCTTCTGTCCGGAGGGGCCCTTACTGATCCGCCCCTCCTGGGTGGTGGGATTTCTGCGGGCCTGTTTCACCCCCGGGGGAGGCCCGGGAGAGGAAGATGGAGGCGATTTGGCCCCCCTCTCCTGGGCAGCCGTCGGGGGACGGTCACATGCCTCCCCGACCCCATGCATGTAGGGGGGAGGGGGGATCAAGCTTTGGTCTATCCCCTCCCTTGAAATCAGAGGCACCCTGGGGCAGGGCCCTAGCTCGAGGAAACCAGATTAGGCATGGGTATGCAAGAGACACTACAGGCGTTAATTAAAAGTCGACCACCAGACTCATGTGTCCGACTTAACCCGCCAACTCTCTGCCACCCGGAAAGAATCTATGAGTGTCATTGTTTCATACAGTTTATTTGTCTTGTATTTGGGCCTGATACACCTGTCTAATGTATACTCAAGTGTATTCTTCTGTTAAAATGTTTCAAAATAAAGATTTTACAAAAAAAAAAAAAGCACACCATCTATTGCCACTCCGCAGTTGGGAAAGTCCCAACGATGGGCAAAGTGGGATGCCACAGTCTGCCATTCCTGTGGCGTTGAAGGAAACGGAGGAGTTCAAACAGAGAAATAAAAAAAATAGTTATTTTGCACATAAACATTGCAAGCAGATTAGACACAAACATTCTTGGCCCACATCAGTATAACATTGATTTTAATGCATATTTAAAGACAACAAAAAAAATAAAGAATATAAGGTCCACTTATCAGATTCCTCACCCCCTCTGATGGCCCACTGTCCAAATTTTGGGGGGGGGGGGGGGGTGTTCTAAATGAGTTTGTGCGCAAAAACCCCCCCAAAAAAACAAAAACAAAAAGGGGGTGTTTAGGGTAAAGTACTACAATGAAGCTGACAAAATACATTGTTAAGTGACTAGGCTAGGTGTGTATGGGTCCAGGATAGCATGCCGGGGAGGTTAGAGAAGGCAAATATGCATGTAGGCCAAAAAAGGAGCATTAAAAGATTCCAGCATGCATGAGCACAAAGGGGATAGTCACAGCATATTACAATCAGGGATCAGGGTAATTATGGAATGATGAAAAATAAAAAACATTAGCATAAATTAAATACATATAATATGATGTTAAAGGATAAAATATAGTCCTTCTGCAGGATATATACAATAGCAGAACAAGTCTCAGGAATAATGACCCCCCCCCCCCCAAGCCTGGGGGGGGATGCCTGTAGAGAACTTGTGGTCCTCTAGACGTCTCCCCGTCGCCAAGTACCGCAAGGTGGCAACTAGACTCTGCTTGGGAGTGATAGCTTGCCATATGAAGGTGCCCTGCCTGTTAATATAAGGCATGGGTCTTCAAACTATGGCCCTCCAGTTCAGAAACTATAATTCCCATCATGTCTAGGCATGTCTGTGAATGTCAAAGTTTTACAATGCCTCATGGGATGCGTAGTTCCGCAACATCCGGAGGGCTGTAGTTTGAGGATCCCTGATATAAGGGGTGAGCAAAGCCAACAAACGGTGAAAAATGGGGTTCCGTTATCCGGAGAAACTTCCGGAAATCATCAGGGTTAATCTCCTGGATCTCACGCAGCAAAGGCATATGAGAGAATTTGTCACTCTGGAGTAACCAATTCTTGGTCCACAAACAACTGCCCCCCCTTTTCATGGTCTGGGCCAGGGTCAAAGTAAGAACCCCAACACAAAGCCACCGCAAGCACAAGCTTTACGACGAATACGTAACCACAACATAGCTTTAAAATAGTCGGCTGGTCATAACGAACTAATCAAACGCAATGAAGAACAGAAAGACCTGTGAAGAGCGAGCTGAAAATCAAACGAGCTGACAAGAACACACTGAAAACCACATAGAAACCCACAAGCACAAATTGAACAGAAGTAAAAACGATCAGAATAAGTACCACCACACTGTCGCCAAACTTCTGCTAACAACAGAGATTAGCAGGAGGAGCCCAAAGGGTGATGCACTGGGTACTGAACTTCCTTTTTCTAGTCCCATCATACTTGGTGTGACTGTGTGTATGCAAGACAGCTTGAACAGAACCCTGTCGAAATTCCATCAGATCTTTTTCCGACCAAAATTACGATCATGCGTATGCGGCATTAGTTCTAGTAAAAAAAAAGAGTTAAAGACAATAATGGAAGGAGAATTTAAAAAAAAACCTAGGTCTATGCCTAGAAAAACCTTCCTCAAAATATGCACAACTGGTACGAACGAAGTTCAAGAAACTGGGGTGAAAAGTCTGTAAGAGCGAACAAAAGTGCACATCGCACCCTGCATACTTGAGGAAGTGGGAGAGACCTTCACACCACATTTACTGAGGATCAAAAAGAAAAACGTATCCTCCTTTTTGCTCATAAGTCATCCTTGTGTAGCAAATATCAGGAGATAACCTACAAGATTTTGACACAATGGTACAGGACTCCATCTGTACTAGGATCAATATTCCCATATGTCCCAAACTGGCACATTGCTCCACATTTTCTGGAGGCAGGTTCTGCAGATCAATTACAAGATCACGGATGTCTCCCTTCAGGATAATCCGGCAGCAATACTCTTAAACCTAACCCCAATGTCATGTAGGCAATAACGCAAACAATACCTGAAACATCTTCTGAACGTGGCAAGAGCGTGCATTCCCAGTGTGTGCAAGCAACAATCTCCGCCTACGGTGTCACATTGGTTCGCCAGGGTGTGCGATATTTAGCGGATGTAGCAACTCACAGCTGCCCTAGGGGAAAGGGAGGAGGAACATAATACTCTGACACACTGGGATCTGTTCCGATTCTCCAACAAATACAAGTCCTACAATTGAACGACCGTTATTGGAGGGGTTTGAGGTTTGGGACCACTGGCCCTACCGGAATCTGTTATCCCCCCCCCTCCCCTCTTACTTACCCTCTGCCACCTTTTTCTATACTCTTTTTCTTTATTCCATCTATCAACGCCTTGGTGTCACCCATTCTACTTTTCCCTAAAAGTTAAAATACCCTTGGTTTGCGGTAAACCTCTGGTACTGCCCCACAAAACCAGCTCAGTTGGCTATATACAATAATAGGTTCATTGTCCAAATTTAATCCCACAAACAAGGGGTCGATACCTGCCATTAAGAGACAGGATTACTTTAACTTACAGGTTGTCTTTCCCCCTCCTTAATGCCCTCATTTATTAGCCTACATAGGTCCAATGAAATTTTCGCCTTTTTTTAGGATTGGAGATTCTTGCTGCTGACCTGGATTAGCTACAAAAAATATATTGGGTAGGGGGAATATAGAGCATTGACCCCTGAATTACTATAAGTTTGTGATAGAACCGTGACTGTTTGTTCTGAATCATATTATATGCTGTTGTTTATGACAAACTGTTTCTTTTGCCTAGCACCGAATTCCGTAGGTGGACTTATGTGTTATATTGTATGAACCGCATTCCTTAAATAAAAAATAAAAAAAGTGCACATCGCACAGGACCTCTTAGGTGTAGGAATTGCTACGGTTGTTTTTTAGTGAGAGCGGTGTCTGGTGTCGTGTTGAGCTAATGGGAAGTTTTCCGATTCTCCTCATTGCTTTAATCCATGGGTGGGGCATCATCCAATTCGGGAAAGATGTCCCATCTTTGTAGTAGGTGCAGGCCTTCTTGCATTGAGGATGCTGTGTGTTTGGTTAATTTGTAGGTAATGGACATTTTGGCTGGTATTATCCATCGATATTGAATGTGGTGATTGTGTAGTGCTTTTGTGCAACGTTGAGTTGTCTGTGGCGACTTAATGTGTGCTGAGAGAGGTCTGCAAAAATTTGTAGTTTTGCGCATTTCAGTCAGGTAGAGCTCCCAGTGCTTTCATTCTTTGCATAAGTTGTTCCTTAACATGGTAGAAATGGATTCTGAACATCATATCTCTAGGGACTGTTTGGTAAGAAGGATGGTTTAGGCAGTCTATGAATGAGGTCAGTGACAAATTCAATATTCTTTAGATCAGGCAGTAGAGATTGGATCAATCTGTGTGCATAAGAAAATAGGTCAGGGGGTTGGATTGATTCCGGTGTTTTGCGGACCTTGATGTTATTGCGGTGGGAGCTTCTAAATCTGCCAATTCATCTTTTATCCACTTATCGTGCATATGGCTTTCTTGGGTGTCAATTTTGTAATTTACAGGGGTAGTAATAATCGCCAATGTTAGTTTTAACATGGGAAATTCTGTCATCCATTACAGTGATGCTGTGGCCAAAGTTATGCATAAAAGAAAGCACGTCTTCTTGGACGGAACTTTGTAATGACATTAACATGTCTTTTAGTATGGTGTCCATCAACAGGTTGTCCTATAGTGAGGAATAAGGCAATGGGGTCCTTTTGCGAAGGTTTGCAGGGTTAGCGTGGGAGGTATAGAAGAGGAAGAAGCATGGCTCACCTCACAATCTGAAGCTGAGGGGTCCAATCTCATCTTGGACTTGGCTGGGCTGTTAGAAGCTGGGGAGCCTGGTGTAGACTATGGCAATCCCGATTCTGGAGGTGGAGGATCAGCTAGATCTCGTCTGGCCATCTGTCTGGGCTGCAGAGAGGGAAAGCCGCTGGTGCTGCTGTGTGAGTCACCGCTGCCCCTCGCAGCTGATGTACTCCATGAGCTTCCGCGAGAGCGGCTGTCTTCTTGTTCGTGCCATGGCTCAGTGGAGCTAGTGGGGGGGTCGCTGAGGAGTCCGATAGGAAGCAGGTAGACACGTGCATTTTCGGTCCTGCTCTTATGTGGGCATCTTGCACGTTTGCTGGTCAGGCTCCTGGAATCAGCTCATTTTGATTAGCATGCCTCAGTCCTCACTTGACAGAAGTTGATCGATTGACTTTTGTTGAAGGCACAACATTTTTGGTGATGAGCAATTCTGACTGGAACACTTCCCAGTAATATAAATAACGGTCAGGGCCGGCGCTACCACTAGGCAAACCAGACAGCCACCTAGGGTGAACTGCCGCTCAGGTCACCCGAATACTGGTTTCCCTTCATGTCTACATGCTTGACAGGCTGCAGCATGTAACACAGTCTCAGGCAACCGCTCCGTCTGACCAATAGCATAATTAGAGGCGCAGCACTGGAGCCTGGAGGACATGTTCCCTAGTCTCCCAACAGAACGGAAGCAAACATCCCTTGCTGCTGCATGCCTCTATGATCATCAGTGACCGTCCTGTCTGTCTCTCCGACTCTCTGGTGATCTTCCCAGTACAGGCAGCTCTGCCTTGTAGAGGCCTGCTCTCCCTCCTGGACAGCTTGTATGGTAAAGCGGCACGTAATGTGATGCTATATAGCCAATCAGAGAAACGGGCACTTCGGGGTCGGTGCTTGGTTGGTGACAGCTGGAGGCAATGAAGCAGGATTTGTGCCTGGCAGAGTTGTTGGATGCAGAGCTGTGAGCCAATGGCTCCTGCTCTAGCACTGATTGAAGAGGAAAAGGGGAAAATAGATGTAGCTGTGCACAGTACTAGATCTATTCTCCCCTCTTCCCTTCAAGGAATACACATATATATATATATATATATATATATATATATATATACATACACACATACATATACATACATATACATACATATACATACACACACACAGGTTTTAGGGCAGTTTAGGTTTGGCTTGAGAACTGCATGAATTACTTACCTCACTGTTATCCTAAAGTTGTCTCTCAGATCATGGTTATTTTACACAAATAATTAGTAAAGTTGTAAAACGTTTTAATAACTTTAGGTGGAGGACTATGTGGGCTTTTTTGAATTACTCTCTACAAAAAAGCTTTTTTACACGGTGTCACCATTAGTAGGATTGGTTCTCTCATTGTCCTTATGACCAATGTCAAAGAGAATGAAAGCGTGGGTTAATTCAAATTGCACAAAACAAAAACAGTAAGCAATGTTTAATAGATACAGTAAAATTAAACTGATTACAATAGTAAACAACTTACCGGAGTAAGTTATTTCGGGAGCGGTGGGATGGAGGCATGTTATGGTTTGTCTCAATGTTACCTGATGGCAGAAAACAAAATCAATGCTCATTGTCAACACTTCATAAAAATTTAAAGAAAACATTAGGAGGCATTCGTACCTTTCAGCGCCACTCTGTTTCTTCGAATAGCAGTAATAGCATTCTGAATGTCATCTTCATCTGAGGCAGTAGAGTTCACATTTACTACTTCAAAGTCCACTGGCACACAAGCATGTCTGAAAGTGAACAGATTGCATAATAAACAATAACGTAGCTAGGTACTAGAGCTGCACAATTCTGGCCAAAATCAAAAAAAATTTTTGCTTAGAATAAAGATCACGATTCGCGCAGCGCAACATCTTTTACATTATACAAAAAATACAGTCTAGTCTTTAAAATTGATATATATTTTTCCCCAAAAAATTGCGTTTAAAAGATTGATGCGCAAATACAGTGTGGCATAAAGTATTGCAACCATCGGCATTTTATTCTGTAGTGTCTCTGCTAAAAAAAAATATATATAATGTTTATAAAATACTGATTTTAACTTGTAAGCAACAAGCATCATAAAAAGGTTTAGTCTTTACAGTAAGTGCCCGTTCACACTACCGCGACTTGTCAGGCGACTTAGCCGCCTCACAAGTCGCGCTCTGTTCTGTACAATGGAACCGTTCTAATAGGAGCGACTCAAGTCGCTCCGACTTAGAAAAAGGTTCCTGTACTATTTTTGGGGCAACTTCAGGCGACTTGCATTGACTTCTATAAAGTAGTCGTTTTGCAAGTCGCTGCTGAAGTTGTGTGCAGGTCGCGTCTGTGAGTCGCGCTGCAAGTGGCGTCGCCCCTGTGTGAACGGGCACAAAGTGGTTAAACTGACCTTGTTTATCCCTTTGATCTAAAAGAAAGCATTACAATGTTTCTCCTTATCTCCACCTAAGCCAGGTTGTGATAAACTTGACAGGCTGCCCGTTTTTTTTGACAGCTGTCAGCAGTGAGCAGAGAACACTGTACTGAATCAGGACTATGCTGTGTTAAGATTGCGAGGGGGGTATAATCAGAATCTCTATTTAACGATTATTCATGCGGCTCTACTACTAGGTACCCAAATGCATTTTATTTCTGTACAAAAAAAAAAAAAAAAACACTACCAATTCTACCCAAGTCCAACAAGCATCTAACACCTATGAGGTTACCTTTCCAAATACTGGTCTCCATTCTTGACCCCTATACCATTCTTCTCATAAATGGATAAGTACTTATGATCTCTAACACACACATACACCCCATGAATTTTAAGCATCTGAAAACATTTCCTGCACATTTAATATCTAGATCAGTGATGGCAAACCTTGGCACCCCAGATGTTTTAGAACTACATTTCCCATGATGCTCAACTACACTGCAGAGTGCATGAGCATCATGGGAAATGTAGTTACAAAACATCTGGAGTGCCAAGGTTTGCCATCACCGATCTAGATAAAAAAAATGTTTTAATGTGATCATATTTATCAAAGCCACAACTCATTCAAAATGTTCTATCAAAGTTATGGAGCATTTATAAAATGTATTTATCTCAACAACTAATATATATCTCTGATACAGAATTTTTTCAATTTGAGATGTGTTGGTTTTGTATATTAAAATGTTTTGCTTTTACACCCAGTCCAAATATTTATACACATTTTGGGAAAGATATCTTCTTTAAAAAGGTGGCTTAATTTATAAAAATTGAATCACATACAAAATGGAAATAGAAATGTGATGGGAAGGGAAAAATAAAGGGGAAGGAAAAACAGCGGGGTCCCGGGCACAATCTTTCAGGTACGGGTGGGTTGCCCAGCTAGGAGGGGCAGAGCTGGTGCATGTTTAAATGCAGATACAGGTAGGTTCATCCATTTTGGCTGCCCCCTAGGCAGACACATTCTTCATACTCAGCTGGTAAGTACCCCTGCCCTAGCTGCAACCCTATATACCTCTACGCTTTCGTTTTTTTCCTTCCCTTTCCCCTGCCTTCAGTGTGTTCTTCCCCTCCCACTCCTGTTCCCCTTTCCTTTGCCCCCCCCTTTTCTCCCCTTGTCTATTCCCCCTTTTTTTTCCCCACACTTATCTAACCCCCCCTTCCTTTTCTCTTCTTCTCCCCATCGCTTTGCTTTCCTCTTCTTCCTACTCCTTTCTTTTCTCACTTCCTTTTCACAGCTACTTTTCCTTTATTCCTTTCCCCATTACTCTTTTTCTCTTTTCCTTCTCCTTGCCCCTTCCTTCGTCTTCTCCCCCCCCCCCCCCCTTCCTCTTTGTTCAAAGTGCTAGTAAACTTTCCTTTCATTTTTACCTACAGGTAAAATGAATATCTGATAAATGCACCCTGAAGGAGCAGCATACCCGTGCCGTTCCTTCAGAGCTGTGTGCCATGGCTGAAACCACGTAAGTAGCCACAGCCTGCAAACCCAGAAGGAAGATCAGGTAAAGATGGAAGCCTCTGCAGCAGCAAGAGTGCATTGCTGGAGGGCTTAGTTTCAAGGTAAGCCTTTCATAATGTGCTAATATGTGGTGCGACGCTAGCACATTATATTGCCTTGCTGGAGGAAACTTTTTATTTCTTTCTTATTTCAAGGGTTTATAACCACTTTAATATGCGTGCGCACACACACACTTTATATACCCATGCAATGTTATTTTTATTACAATACATTGGGTAGACTTGGATTTTTGGGGTACCCACTCTAGAACACCATTGATGTATGTCTATCACGTACCAGATGGCTCTAATCTTTGCATGGTGGACCATGGGACACCCCTCTCTTTGAACGCCTGATGGGATAGCAAAACACAAGTCAGCCTGATTGACCAGTGGTTTTACTCTACACTTTTGTAGTTAACTTGTTTGTGTACAAAGCAAGTATGACCTTGGGACTAGTTTATCATGTTATAAACATGCAAAAAAATGTATACTATGTAAAATGAACATACTGCTGTGATTGTATAATAGATATGGTATACTCCTCTCCTCTCTGAAGAGCACTTCCTGAAAACGCATTGCAATCTGTCCCAATTATACCCAGACTGACCAAGTCAATGGTGTTTTGGCAATTCCTTATGCTATATCTCGGACAAGGGTATCCCTGAATATGTACTGTAACATGTTGTATGTCATAACGCTTTATTGTTCGGCATACTTTTATTGATTTGTTACTTCTTAAATCACTTTTGTAATAAAGATAGCCATTTGCCTTTTAAGCAGGTTTCCACCTCTGTACTTGACTGTAGGGATGGTGTTCTTAGGGTCGCAGTCAGCATTTTTCTTCCTCCCAACCCAGCGAGTTGAGGTTATGCCAAAGAATTCAATTGTGGTTTCATTTGACCACCGCACTCTCACAATTCTTCAATTATTTGGATGTTCATTGGCAAACTTCAGACAGGCATTTACATGTGTTTTCTTGAGGAGGGGGACCTTGTGGGCATTACAGGATTTCCAGCCATGGCAGCGTATTGTGTTAATAATGGTTTGTTTGGAGACTGTGGTCCCAACTGCCTTAAAATTATTGAAATACTACGCTGCGCTATAAATATGATCGCATCAAAAATAAAATATAAAAAGGTATTGGATCAATATAAAATACAGCAGCTAAAATCAAAATAGATTATTACCATATTTATCAGTGTATAAAACACGCACTTTTTTAACCTTAAAATCAGGGGGAAATTGTGGGTGCGTGTTATACGCCGATCCCTGCTGATTGTATGGAAACGAGTGAGCAGAGCCGAGATACAAAAAGTCAAAGTACATTCGGCTTTACTTGGCTCCTTTCGCAGTCCCGCCCACCTCCACTGATTGCAAGAGGAGCAAGCGCCGCTGACATACAGAAAGCCAAATGTACTTCGGCTAGTCTTGGCTCCTCTCGCAGTCCAGCCCCTGACTGAGCAGAGCCGATTCTAGCTGAAGTACACTCAGCTTTCTGTATGTCAGCGGCGCTCGCTCCTCTCGCAATCAGTGGAGGTGGGCGAGACCACGAGAGGAGCCGAGTAAAGCTGAAGTACGCTCGGCTTTCTGTATCCTGGCTCCGCTTGCTCCTCTCTGCTGTCCGTTCACAGTCAGTAGAAATTGGCACCAAATTTAAAATGGAAATGCTGCAAAAGGCACTGGGCAAGGCTGCAGATGGGCATTTTAATGTAAGTTTTTTTTTCCTTAAACTTCCCACTTAAACTTGGGGTGCATGTTATACGCCGATAAATACGGTAAATTACATTGAAAAGTGCTGTGCTAGGTATTATGCACTATACACCCAATATTGGATACCAAATACATACATAACATAAACACACAAATATTGACCAATGGTGAAGTGCCAGTAAATAAATTAAATAAGGGAGTGGAAAATCAAATGCACAGTAAATATATAGTGCTCATGTGAAAAAACGAATTCATAAGATTCAAAAAGTTCATAAAACTCCATATTCCCCCTGAAGTAGATACAAATTCCCTAAATCGAATACGCGTCAGGAAGGGGACAGGACGGCTCGAGGAACAGTTTACCTGCCATAGGAGGAGATGCACATCACCCCCATACCTTTCCAAAAACTGAGGTATTCCACCGAGGAGCCCTGGCTGCAGTTTTTACCTTCTGAGCCAAGAGGAGGTTCTAATGCACGTTTAGACTTAGCTTAATCACCATGTCGCACACTCTAAGGTGAGCGTTCACTACCTAGGGCATCACTGAAGGGAGGACACCTTGGCACATTTACCTATCAAGTTGTTTTTGTGATTACATGGACTCAGCGTATTGATTAGAAGCACAGCAGGACACTGTCTGCACACAAGCACTTTAACCACTTCCCGACCAGCTCACGCCGATGTACGTCAGCAGAATGGCACGGGCAGCCATATGGGCGTACAGGCACGTCCAATCTTTAATGCCGCCCTGCCATTGCGAGCGCGTCGCCGGTCGGGACCCCCGTGAGTCCGGTCGCGGGTCCAGCGGACTTGACCGCCACGGGAATACCCTCTCATCTCACGGGGCAGCTGAACGGAGAGATGCCGTTGTAAACAGCATCTCCCCGTTCTGCCTAGCAACAAGTGATGCTGATCTCTGCTCCATGTGATTGGAGCAAAGATCAGTGTTCACTAAAAGAAAGCCCAGCCCCCAACAGTTAGTAACACACCCCTAGGAACACTTAACCCCTACACTGCCCCCCACTGGTTAATCCCTTCACTGGCAGTGTCATTTACACAGGAATCACTGCATTTGTATAGCAGTGATTGCTGTATAAATGACAATGGTCCCAAAAATGTGTCAAGAATGTCCGATGTGTCCGCCATAATGTCGCAGACACAATAAAAATCGCTGATCGCCGCCATTACTAGTAAAAAAAAAAAAAAAAAAGGAAGATGGTTAATAAAAATGCCATAAAACTATCCCCCATTTTGTGAACGGTATAACTTTTGCGCAAACCAATCAATCGCTTATTGCGTTTTTTTTTTTACCAAAAATATATAGAATACGTATCGGCCTAAACTGAGGGGAAAAAAAATTTTTTTATATATTTTTTGGGGGATATTTATTATAACAAAGTAAAAAATAATGAGTTTTTTTCAAAATTGTCGCTCTATTTTTGTTTATAGCGCAAAAAATAAAAACCGAAGGGGTGATCAAATAGCACCAAAAGAAAGCTCTATTTGTGGAAAAAAAAAAAGGACATCAATTTTGTTTGGGAGCCACGTCAGACGACCGCACAATTGTCAGTTATATCGACGCAGTGCCGAATCGCAAAAAGTGGTCTGGTCTTTGGCCAGCAAAATGGTCCGGGGCTGAAGTGGTTAATACTTGTCATATTTTTTTCACATTCATAAAAGTCCATGTTATGTACTTTTTGAATCTTATGAATGTTTCACATGAGCACTATATATTTACTGTGCATTTAAGTTTCCACTCCCTTTTTTTATTTTTTATTTACTGGCACTTCACCATTGGTCAATATTTGTGCGTTTTTAGGTTATGCATGCATTTGGTATCCAATATTGGAATACCTAGCACAGCACTTTTCAATTAAATTTTTTAATAATCTATTTTGATTTTAGCTGCTGTATTTTATATTGATCCAATACCTTTCATATTTATTTTATTTTTGATGAGATCATATTTATAGTGCGATGTAATATTTACTCATTTATGCTTGCACGATTTGTGAGACGTGTTTAACCACTTGCCTACTGGGCACTTAACCACTTGCCGACCGCCGCACGATGATATACGTCGACAGAATGGCACGGGCAGGCATATGGGCGTATATATACGTCCCCGCCTTCCCGCGGGTGGGGGGCCCGATCGGGCCCCCCCCCGGTGCCTGCGGCGGTCGGTATTCGTTCGGGAGCGATCCGGGATGAGGGGGCAGCCATTCATTCATGGCCACCCCCTCGCGATCGCTACCGACGAATAGAAATGCTCCGTGACATCACTTCCTCTCCTGTAATGTAAACACAGGAGAGGAAGTGATGTAATCTCTCCTCCGTGTCGGTATTTTTCGGTGAGTTGCACCAACACGACACTACACAGTAGAACATGCCAGGCACACTCACACCCCCCCGATCACCCCCCCCAATTACCCCTGCCCCCCAGTCACAGTGACACCAATGTCATTTTTTTTTTTTTGCATTGGTGTCATTTGTGACTGTAATAACTGTTAGGGCAGTTAGGGTTAGCCCCCTTTAGTTCTAATGTACCCCCCTAACCCCCCCAATAAAGGTTTAACCCCGTGATCACCCCCCGTCGCCAGTGTCACTAAGGCTGGGTTCACATTGCAGCGGTTTATGAGAACGAATGTGATTCGCACCGCACTGCAGTGCAAATCACATCCGATCTCTGTGCGATTCGAGTTCAGCCATACAGATAGTATGGCTGAATTTGCATCGCACCCGCCGCAAATTCGCACGGGACCCTTTTTTTGGTCCGCAGCAGAATCGGATCGCATGGGTGTTCACACCATGCGATCCGAGTTTGCAGAACGCACTGCGATATGCGAACTGATCTGGGGGTGTCATTAACATTTCACTGACACTCCCAGCAGTTCGCATAGGGCAGTGTGAACTGCCGCCGGGAGGCATGCGATGCGGGAACCCGCCGCGGATTCGTGGCGTTCCTGCATCGCTCCAGTGTGAACCCAGCCTAATAAGCGATTATTTTTCTGATCGCTGTATTAGTGTCACAGGTGACGCTAGTTAGGCAGGTAGGTATTTAGGTTCGCTGCAGCTTTTTATAGCGCCAGGGACCCCCATATACTACCGCATAAAGCCCCCTGATTGCCCCCTAGTTAACCCTTTCACCAGTGATCACCATATAACTGTTACAGGTGACGCTGGTTGGTTAGTTATTTTTTTATAGTTTCAGGACACCCGCCATTTATTACCTAGTCTCTCTAGTGTACCCCTAAATTTAGGGGTGTCTACTTTCCAAAATGGGGTCATTTGGGGGGGGGGGGTTTGTGCCATCTTGGCATTTTATGGCCTTCAAAACTGTAACGCCCTTAGAAAGCCTGAAGGCGGTGCTTGGTTTTCGGGGCCCCGTACGCGGCTAGGCTCCCAAAAAGTCCCACATATGTGGTATCCCCGTACTCAGGAGAAGCAGCAGAATTTATTTTGGGGTGTCATTTCACATATGCCCATAGCATGTGTGAGCAATATATCACTTAGTGACAACTTTGTGTAAAAAAAAAAAAAAAAAAATTTTTTTTTTGTCATTCAATCGCTTGAGGCAAAAAAATAAAATATTCAATGGGCTCAACATGCCACTTATCAATTTCCTTAGGGGGTCTACTTTCCAAAATGGGGTCATTTGGGGGGGTTTTGTACTGCCCTGCCATTTTAGCACCTCAAGAAATGAGATAGGCAGTCGTAAACTAAAAGCTGCGTAAATTCCAGAAAACGTACCTTAGTTTGTAGATGTGACAACTTTTGCGCAAACCAATAAATATACAGTTATTGACTTTTTTTTTTACCAAAGACATGTGGCTGAATACATTTTGGCCTAAATGTATGACTAAAATTGAGTTTATTGGATTTTTCTAATAACAAAAAGTAGAAAATATCTTTTTTTTTCAAAATTTGCGGTTTTTTTAAATAAAAATCGCAGAGGCAATCAAATACCATCAAAAGAAAGCTCTATTTGTGGGAAGAAAAGGACGCAAATTTTGTTTGGGTACAACATTGCATGACCGCGCAATTACCAGTTAAAGCAGCGCAGTGCCAAATTGTAAAAAGACCTCTGGTCATTGACCAGCAAAATGGTCCGGTCTGAAAGTGGTTAAACACCCCTCCTGCCCAGACCAATTCGCAGCTTTCGGTGCTCTCACATATTGAATGACAATTACTCAGTCATGCAACACTGTCCCCAAATGAATTTTTTGTCCTTTTTTCCCCCACAAATAGAGCTTTTTTTTTGGTGTTATTTTAACACCTCTGGGGTTTTCATTTTTTGCGCTATAAATGAAAAAAGACCGAAAATTTTGAAAAAAAAAAAAACGCATATTTCTTTGTTTCTGTGACAAAATTATGCTAATTATTAATTTTTCTTCATAAATTTTGGCCAAAATTTATACTGCTACATGTCTTTGGTAAAAATAACCTAAATTAGTGGATATTATTTGGTCTTTGTGAAAGTTAGAGAGTCCACAAGCTGTGGTGCGAATCGCACAAAATTCATCACATCTGATGTACTGGTGGCCTATCTCACTTCTTGCGACCCGAACAAGTCAGGAAAGTACAAATACCCCCCAAATGACCCCTTTTTGGAAAGTAGGCATTCCAAGCTATTTAGTAAGAGGCATAGCGAGCTATTTGATGTTTTTAATTTTTTCCCACAATTCTTTGCAAAATTTTTATTTTTTTTATTTTTTTCCACAAAATTGTCATTTTAATAGGTTATTTCTCTCACATGGCATGTGTATACCACAAATTACACCCCCCAAAAAATTCTGCTACTCCTCCTGAGTATTACAATACCACGTGTGGGACTTTTTCACAGCCTGGCCACATAGAGAGGCCCAACATGCAGGGAGCGCCATCAGGTGTTCTAGGAGCATAAATTACATAATTTAACTTGTTGACTACCTATTACAATTTTGAAGGCCCTGGAGCACCAGGACAATGACACGTGACACTGATGACAGATGGCACTGATACGTGGCACTGATGACAGATGGCACTAATATGTGGCACTGATGACACGTGGCACTGATGAAAAAAGGCACCAATATGTGGCACCGATGACACGCGACACTGATGACAGATGGCACTGATAAGTGCCATTGATGGCATGTGACACTGACAGGTGGCATTGATGACAAATGGCACTGATACGTGGCACTGACAGATGGCACTGGGGACAAATGGCACTGACAACAGGTGGCACTGGGGACAAATAGTGCTATCTGTCCCCAGTGCCACCTGTTAGTGCTATCTGTCCCCAGTGCCACCTGTTAGTGCCAACAGGTGTCACTGGGGGAAGGATGGCACTGGGCGAGGATGGCACTTTTTTCTTTTCTTTTTTTACTTACGGCCGCTGCAGCTGTTCATCTCTCCCTTCTCACACTCTGTCTGTGAGGAGGGAGAGCGGCGCTGAGAGATGATCTCATATGTTTACATATGAGATCATCTCTCATTGGACACACCGATCGCGCTGTAAACAGCCGCTGTGATAGGGACACAGCCAGCACAGAACTTCCCCGATGCGCACCCGTGGCGGCGCGCAGAGGGGAAGTAAATAGGAGAACGTCCAGGGATGCCCTCCCGGCAGTTAGCGTCCGTGCTGTAGCCGTCTTTCGGCTATAGCACGGGCGGGAAGTGGAAAGCTACTGGCGCTAACCTTTCTCTATATATTTACTGGTCATCTGGCTAGTGGTGGCTCGCAGGATTCTTTGTTTTTTAGCCTTAAAATCATTTACAAGCTCCTCCTGTGTAGCTCTGGACCGATCCCGCACTTTTCTCATGATCAACCTTACAACCATGAGGCAAAATCTTGCATGGAGCTCCAGACTGAGGCTAACTGATGGTTATTTTGTATTTCTTCCATTTGCGAATAATCACTCCTTCTCACCAAGCTTCTTACTGATGGTCTTTTAGCCCATTCCAGCCTTGTGCAGGTCTACAGTCTTTGACAGCTCTTTGGTCTTGCCCATGATGGTAGGTTTGAATGGAAGAAAGTCTGTGGACAGGTGTCTTTTATACACATAACGAGTTGTCATTAGGAGCACCTTCTTAAATTGACAAGATTAATCTGTGTACCACATGACCACATACTGTAGCCATTCTGTGGGAGCCAGAATTATTGTTGGTTGGTAGGAGATAAAATACTTATTTTACTGACTCAACTGCAAATGAATTTATAACATTTGTATCATGTGTTACATAGTTACCGTATTTTTCGGACTATAAGGCGCACGTAAAAGCCTAAATTTTCTCCCAAAAACGACCGTGCGCCTTATAGTCCGGTGCGCCTTATATATGACCTGTTGACATCGCTGGAGTTCTTTGTTAACAGTATCTGTCATCTTGACGTAAACCTTCGGACTATAAGGCGCACGTAAAAGCCTAAATTTTCTCACAAAATCGACCGTGCGCCTTATAGTCCGATGCGCTTTATATATATGGAAATATCCATTTTATCAGCCGGTCGTTGCTAGTGCGCCTTATAATCCGGTGCGCCTTATAGTCCGATGCGCCTTATATATGGAAATATCCATTTTATCAGCCGGTCGTTGCTAGTGCGCCTTATAATCCGGTGCGCCTTATAGTCCGAAAAATACGGTAGTCAGGTTGAAAAAAGGAGACCCAAGTCCATCTAGTTCCTGATCCACCGAGAGGCAATCAGATTTTTCCTGGATCAACTATACCTATAAATGTTAGTACCCAGTTATATTACCCATTGAAATCAATCGGTACAAGTCGCCTAGAAGTCGGATTGAAGTAGTACAGGAACCTTTTTTGAAGTCGGAGCGACTGCTGTAGTGTACATTAAGACGGCTCCATTAACTATCATTAATTTTCTCAACAGCGCGACTTGAAGTCAGATCCCGAGTTGCCCCTGTGTGAACCGCACATGTGAGATACAATCACTACATATGCATGCGAGACCTACGTGCACGTTTGCCGTTGCATGTGGGTGGGGGAGTGGAGGAGGGGGTATGGAGCGGAGGTGCTTTGACCCCTTAGGAGCTGGTGCCTGCCAGCCCTTTAAGGGTTTTTGAATGCTGGGAGGCAGGGCGGGGATTATGGTCATGTGACCACTGTGATTGGCTGTCACATGGTTGGAAAGCTCACGACTGCAAGCAGCGAATGGGAGCTTTCAGTTAGCACAGCTCTATCAGTGCTATTGCACGCAAATGTGCACCCACTCAGCGCAGAGGCCGCATATTTGCGTGCGCTCGGCGTGAAGAGGTTATATTTTAACTTCAATTTAACTCTTTTATACATTTTCTTTTCTTTAACCACTTCAGCTCCGGTAGAATTTACTCCCTTCCTGACCAGGCCATTTGTTGAGATACTGCACCGCGTTGCTTTAATTGACAATTGCACAGTTGTGCAAAACTGTACCCAAATAAAACTTATGTCCTTTTTTCCGCACAAATAGAGCTTTCTTTAGGTGGCATTTTATCACCTCTGTGGTTTTTATTTTTTGCACTATAAACAAAAAAAGAGAGAGAGCGAGCGATTTTATATATACACACTTTCTGCTATATAACATATTTTACCCAATTAAAAAAAAAATAATCTTCATCCTTTTAGGTTAATATGTATTATGCTACATATTTTTGGTAAAAACAAAATCCCAAAAAGCGTATATTGATTGATTTGGGAAAAAGTTATATCGTCTACAAACTATTTTTATGGAATTCATTTTTTATTTTTTACTAGTAATGGCGACAATTAGCAATTTTTGTGGAACGGAAATCTGAAATCACAAAATCGGACAGCTGACACTTCATACTTTTTGGGGACCAGTGACATTATTACAGTGATCAGTGCTAAAAACATAATGAACTGTTACTGTACTAATGACATTGGCAGGGAAGGGGTTAACATTAGTGGCAAAGGGTTAAGTGTGTCTAACTACGGGGAATGTGCTGTGATGGGGGGGAAATGGAGATCCATGGCAGAACGGCGATCTGCCTTGTTTACATAGGCAGACTGTCATTCTGCCTCTCAGAACGATCCACGGGAGCGGGGCTCTGGCGCCGCACACCCCGCAGCCAAAGAGGAAAAAGAAATAGAAAAAAAAAATCGAAGTTACGTACAGGTAACGTTTTTTTCAGGAGTCTTTCAGGAGAGCACACGAGAGACCTCGGCTCCTCCCTTCTCAGGAAACACCGCCTCCATCAGATCTTTAAAACCATTCCTTCCCTCCAGCCCTTCAGCTTTTGCATGAGCACCTCCGACCAGACTAGGGAGACAAAGATACATCAAAAAAAATTACACATACCTGATGCTCTTATGTCCTAATGGTAAGACCCTATTTTGGGTGGGTACCGGTGCTGTCCTGAAATACTCCTGAAAAACGTTACCGGTACGTAACTTCGATTTTCCCTCTTTCGTCTTTCAGGACAGCACACTTGAGAGGATAAGCGAGCACTTACCATAGGGTGGGACCACTGCATGCAGGACTTTACGCCCAAAGGCCTGGTCCTGGGCAGACAATAAGTCCAATCTGTAGTGCTTAACTAAAGTCTTAAAACTTGACAACGTTGCTGCTCTGCAGATCTGCTTGGGTGTAGCACCAGCCCACTCTGCTTGTGACGTTGCCATAGCCCTAGTGGAATGGGCCCTAATACCTTCCGGGACCTCCACCCCCTTTGCTATATATATGCCTGACTGATTGACAACCTAATCCACCTGGCTATAGTATTTCTAGAGGCTTTAGACCCCCCTCCTAGCCCCTAAAAAAGAAAAAAAAAATGAATCGGACTTCCTTGAATTGCTCCGTAATCTCCAGTTATTTTAATATACACCTCCTGACATCTAACTTGTGGAAGACATGTTCCTGTTCCCTCACAGGATTCGAACAAAATGTGGGCAAACAGATTTCCTGACTTCTATGGAAATTTGAAGCTACCTTCGACAAAAAGGCCGGATCAGTTTTAAAAATAATCTGATCCGGAAAAACCTGAAGGAAAGGTGCCCTCCTTGAGAGGGCTTCTAGCTCACTGACCCTTCTCGCGGTAGTGATAGCTACCAAAAACACTGTCTTAAGGGTTAAAAATTTCACCGTACAAGAACTGATAGGCTCAAAAGGATCCTCTGTAAGAGCCTGCAAAACTAAAGATAGATCCCAAACTGGAAAGGGATGTAAACCGACTGGTCTCTGTCTACTTAAACCTTTAAAGAACCTGGAAACCCAAGGATTCGCTGCCAGTTGCTGTTCAAGAAAAACACTTAAGGCAGAAACCTGACCTTTAAGAGTACTGAGAGCCAGTCCCTTATCTGCCCCCCTCAGTAGGAACTCCAGCACTGCTACTGGACTCTGAACGTTAAAGGAGCTCTCCGCACACCAGGAATTGAATTTTTTCCATACCTTCAAATAAATCCTGAGTGTCTCTTCCTTTCTAGAATTCAGAAGAGTCCCTATAAACCTTTCAGAGAACCCCTTTTTTTTCAGCATCTCCTCTTCAGTGGCCAGCCTGCCAGACTCCACCTCTCCACCTGAGGGCAGCAGATTGGGCTTTGAAAAAGTAGATCTTCCCTGACCGGAAGTATCCAAGGTGGTTCCACCACCAGCTTCTTTAAAACAGAAAGCCAAGGCCTCCTGGGCCAGTGTGGGGCTATCAAGATTAGGGTTGTATTCTCTAACTGGAATTTCCTTTGATCTTCCGGCAACAACACGGGAGGGGAAAAGGCATAGCACTTGGTAAAAGGCCATCTCTGAAAAAGAGCATCCACTACTATTGCTCCGTCTCCCCGATTCAGAGAGAAGAATAGAGGAGTTTTTGTGTCAAAAGAAAACGTAAAAAGATCCACAAACGGTCTCCCCCACCTCTAGACAATCATCTTGTAGATTCCCAGATTCAGGACCCAGTCGCTCTCCCTCAACTTCTTCCTGCTGAGGAAGTCTGCTCTCCGATTTAGCTCTCCTTTCAGGTGTACTGCTGATAGAGTGCACACTGTGACCTCTGCCCAGCTGAATATTGCTTCCGTTAGAGAGCAAAGGGAGCTGCTTCTTGTGCCCCCGTCGATTGATGTAAGCAACCACTGAAGAATTCTCCGAACGGCCCTGGACATGATGTCCCTGGCGTTCCTGTTGGAAAAACCTTAGAGCCAAGAAGATGGCTCTCAGCTCTCTCCAATTTGAGGACTTCCCTGCGTCCTCGAAACTCCAAGATCCTTGGGCCAGACCTTTCTCCAGGTGTGCTCCCCAACTCGTGCCGCTTGCGTCCATTGTGACTACCTTGGACACTGGAAGTACCCATTCTAGACCCCGAGATAGATTTGCTGCTCTTCTCCACCACCACAGGGACCTCTTTACTTTTATTGGAATGAGAACCGTAGAGACCAGAGAATTCGGAGTACGATCCCAAACCTTCAAAATGAAAAGCTGCGGGGGGCTAAAGTGTGCTCCTGCCCACCTTACCGCTGGAAGGGACGACGTCAGCAGTCCCAAGGCTGACATGGCCTTTCTTATAGAGATTTGTTGATTGCTTTGAAGGACTGCCAAAGCCAAATTTTCTCTTCTGGAAGAAAGACTCGCTGCTGAGTTGTCTAGAACGTACCCTAGGAACGTCACTCTCTGCGATGGAACCAGGTTGGATTTCTCCAAATTTAAGAGCCATCCCAATTGTTCCAAAACATTTCTTGCTACCTGCAAATCCTAAACTAGCTGCACCCGTGAAGATGCAAACAGGAGCAGGTTGTCCAGGTATGCTACCACTGAGATTCCCGAGTCGCAGAAAAGCCATAGCTTCCACCATAACTTTGGTGAATATCCGGGGGGGGGGGGGGAAGAGGATAGCCTCAAGGGGAGGGCTCGAAACTGAAGATGTACTACTTCTGACCCAGACTTTACTGCCAACCTGAGGAACCTCTGGCTGCGTTCGGCAATTGGAATGTGCAGATAGGCGTCTATTAGATCTATGGACGCCATGAAGCAACTTGGAGGCAGCAGTGTTCACGGAAAAAATGAAATCCATCCGGAACCTTTTGTAACAGATTGACAGATTCAAAGGTTTCAGGTTCAGGACCAGCCTGGTCTTGCCTGAAGGCTTTCTGACCACAAAAACCTCTGGCTACCTCCCCCGGAGGAGCCTGTGATACTATATCCTGCTGCTCCAAATCATCCAGAGAAGTCAGAAGGGCTGCCGACTTCTCTGCACACCTCGGTAGGTCTGTGATTAGCAACCTGTGTGTGTGTTGGAGGGGGGACTTGAGAACTGCAGTCTGTACCCCCTCCTTATAATGCCTAGTATAAAAGGATTGGAGGTAACCGACTCCCACTGTCTTCCTCCCACTGGGGTTAACTTGTCATTGGCACTGTTGGGACTGCTCAGGAGGGCGAAAAATCGCTCCGCCACGCCCTCTGCCCTTGTTGGTCCAGACTTTTCTCTGGGACTCTGTCCTCTGAAAGTTAAACTCCCTTTGTGGGTGAGTCTTCTTTTTAGATTTTCCCCCCACTTTTTTCTTTAAAGCGGGAGTCCACCGGGACTCCGCGTTTTTTTTTTTTTTTTTTTTTTAAAAGCCAGCAGCTACAAATACTGCAGCTGCTGACTTTTAAATAGTGACACTTACCTGTCCAGCGCGCCCGCGATGTCGGCACCCGAAGCCGATCGCTCGCTCGTCTATCGGGTCCTGCCGCCGCCATCTTGGGTATGGGAATCAGGAAATGGAGCCTTTCGGCTTAATTTCCCGGTTCCCTACTGCGCATGCGCGAGCCGCGCGGCGCAATCCGGACGGTCCCCGCTGCCTCTGGGAGCTGTGTGTTTCCCAGCAGGCAGCGGGGCACTTGCTGAAGGGGGCGGGCGCTTGCGGAAAGGGGCGTAACGTACGCCCCTTTCCGCAGAGAGCTAGCCCGGAAGTGGGTGCAGTTACCTGGATTATCCAGGTAACTGCACCCCCCTCCCCCCTGAAAGGTGCCGATTGTGGCGCCGGAGGGGGGGGGATTCCGATGAGCGGAGGTCCATTTTAGGGTGGACCTCCGCTTTAAAGGGAAAAGCCTTCTTTTTATCCGCTGTCTGATCAAGGACAAACTGCAGGTCTGGACCGAACAGTAAATCCCCCGTGAAGGGAATACCACAAAGTTTGATCTTTGAAGCATCATCCCCTTGCCATGTCTTTAACCAAAGCGCCCTTCTGGCTGAATTAGCCAAGGCAGGGGATCTAGCAGACATGCAGACCAATTCTGCTGATGCATCTGCTATGTATGCGACACCCTTTAAAAGCATTGGGAAAATAAGGGCAATAAAGCGCAGACCCTATTGGCCAGGAAGCTGGCTGATCGCACGCAAGCCTCCGCGCCCTCCCAAATTAGAAACCGTGGGGGGAGACCTTTTGTCTCGCCCGCAGGATATCGCAGATACATTTGCTGACTTTTACACGGACCTGTATAACAAGAGGGACATACCCCATAACCCACCAACCCCTGACTTAGCTGACCGCATAGCCAATTACCTAGCTGACGTGACACTGCCCCAGGTGCAGGACGCGGAACTCCAGGAACTGAACGCCCTCATCACCGATGAGGAACTGGCAGCGACTGTAAAGGCGCTCCCAGCTCACAAATCTCCGGGTCCAGATGGCTTCCCATACGAGTACTATAAAATGTTTCTACCCATCTTGAGCCCATACATGACCAATCTGTTCAATTCCTTCCTCACACGGGCCCCGGTCCCAACGGAGATGTTGGCTTCCTTTAGATCCCTTATCCCTAAACCAGACAAGGACCAGACCTCATGCGCCAGTTATAGGCCTATCGCCCTATTGAACTCGGACCTTAAGATCTTTACGAAAATCCTGGCCAACCGCCTCAATACAATCCTTCCTGCCCTGGTCCATAAGGACCAGGTTGGCTTTGTACCTTTCCGACAAGCAGGTGACAACACCAGGAAAGTTATTGACCTCATTGACGTAGCGAACAAGACTGGTCGCCCCTCCCTGGTCCTGAGTCTAGACGCGGAAAAGGCGTTTGATCGCCTGAGCTGGCCCTTTATGACGGCGACTAACCCGCATGGGTTTCCGGGGTCCCTTCCTGCACGCTATACAACACCTTTACACCACCCCCACTTCTCAAGTTAAGACCCCGTATGCAATTTCTCCGACTTTCCCTATCACTAATGGCACCCGCCAGGGCTGTCCGCTTTCTCCTCTGCTGTTTGCTCTCTGTGTCGAGCCCCTGGCGGAGGCCATTAGAAGAAACCCGGATGTCCGGGGTGTCTCGGTTCGGGGCAGGGAATTTAAAATATCGCTCTTCGCTGACGACGTCATCCTCACCCTGACCCTGCCCAGGACCTCCTTACCCAACCTACACGCAGAACTTAGCCGACACGGGGCGATCTCGGGCTACAAAATAAACGCATCCAAGTCAGTAGCCCTCCCACTTAATATGCCCCTAGTTGAAGGGGCTCATCTGCGCTCGGCCTTCCCCTATCGTTGGGAGACTTCCTCTCTTAAATATCTAGGGGTTCAAATTACCCCATCCTTCCACACTCTATACCAGGCCAACTTCCCCCCCCTCTATAGGGAGATCAGGGGACTTATCCATAAATGGAAAACACACCATATATCCCTTACGGGGCGGATCGCGTCCATTAAAATGGTAATCCTCCCCAAACTTCTCTACCTATTTCAGACACTGCCTGTCCCGATCCCCTACGCACACCTCCGTATGCTCCAGAAAGACTTATTAAAATTTGTATGGAACTTTAAAAAACGTCGGGTCCCAGGCACGGTTCTCACTGCCTTGCGCTCGGAAGGCGGTTTGGCATTCCCTGACTTGGTTAGGTACTACCAGGCGACGATGCTCCGGGCGATAGTCTCCTGGTTCCCTCAACGGTCATATAACAAGTGGTCGGAGATAGAAAAAATATGGTTAGCCCCAGTACACCCGAACAGTCTGCTCTGGGGGGCGGGGGTGGCGCTTGAGCCGAACCGGTTGTTGGGCTCGATAGCTCACCTCCGTCAGCTTTGGCAGAAGCTGTCTCGTCACTGCAAGCTACACTCGGAGTCGTCCCTGATGACCTCGTTCCTTTACAACCCCATGCTCCCAGACAGCCTGACCCACCAGATGTCCTGGCCCTGGGCGTCCCGAGGTCTATTTCACCTGGGACACCTGGTGGACCCCAGATCGAGAAAGCTGCTCTCCTTCTCGGAGCTCCAGGCCAAACATGACCTCCCCCGACAGACGTTCTACAGTTATCTTCAAAAAAGACACTTTGCACAAAAATTTGCCCCGAGACTCCAATTCTCCCCGCCCTCCCCATTTGAGATGATTATATTGAACGGACGGAATGGCAGGGGGTTGATCTCGGATATATACCGCATTCTCAGCTCACACCACTCCCAGGCGAGGGGCAAGCACAAGTATATGTTGCAATGGGAGAGGGACCTGGGAGAGGAGCTCTCCCTTGAGGATCGGCAGGGGGTGTGGCGACAGGCAGCCAAATCTTCTCTTTGCACCCTTTACAAGGAAAATGCATACAAGATACTCTTCCGTTGGTACCGGACCCCAGAGGTACTGTACAAAATATATCCCTCCACCTCTGATCGTTGCTGGCGCTGCCTAAAAGACAGAGGTACCCTGTTCCACATATACTGGACTTGCCCCTCGATATCCCCTTTCTGGACTCTGACCCAACAGCTCCTTGGCCGCTTGCTGGGGGTGCCCGTCCCGTTTGAACCCAAGTTCTTCCTATTTGGCCTGTCCCGACTTAAGCTAGCTAAACCGTCCCGGAAGCTTCTGAGACATGTTCTCACGGCAGCCCGATGCTTGATTGCCCTCCGTTGGAAAAGCCAAACGGCCCCAACTATGGAAGCCTTTTATTCTAGAATAAAGGACATCGAACTCATGGAGAAAATGACTGCCAGAATACGGGACAGGCTGGAGGAATTTGATCTGGTTTGGGGGAGATGGCGGCTGCTGGAGGATTAGGGGCGCACCGAGTTCGGTACGACAACGTGGATCACTGGTTTTCTCTTCTTCATCTTTTTTCTGTCTTTCTTCTGCTGACTTTGACTATTGCTGCGGCGGACTCTTGCCGCTCTACCTTAAGTGTGTTGCATAGGACTTATGGCGGAACTTACAGGGCCTCTTGGGCTTGGGAGCGGGCAGTTGACTGTGTGTGTCTCCTGACCCCCCGCTCTTGGCCAACCACATTATTATGCCTTGCTGTACGTGCCCATGGCCCGTTACCACAGATAGCGTGCTTATTCCTGACTTTGCTATGTTTTGTAATTGCATTGCTGCTACTACGCTTCTGTACTGCTTATCTTCCTATGCTGTTAATGAAAATAAAGAAAACGTTATTTAAAAAAAAAAAAGCATTGGGAAAGAGGGAATTGTTTCTTTTGCAGTCCCTGCCTCAATATGACCTTTTATATGAGTCAACCAGTGCTCCATGTTACGTGCCACCACCGTGACAGCCATGGCAGGCTTAAGATTGCTTAAAGAAGAATCCCAAGATTTCTTGAGGAAAGAGTCCATCCTCTTGTCAATAGGGTCAGCTAGCATACCCATATCTTCAAAAGCCAAATCGGTCCTTCTGGATACCGGAGAGAAGGCCGCATCCAGTCTAGGAGATTTGTTCCACACAGCAGATTCATCCTCTGAAAAAGGGAATCTGCGTTTCAATGCTCTAGAAAAGAAAGGCTTCCTCTCTGGGTCTCGCCATTCCTTCCTAATGGTGTCTACCAGAACTTCATGCACTGGGAAGACCCTTTTCTTCAGTTCTCCGAGACCTTCATACATCTGGTCATGCAGAGACCAGGATTGTTTTTCTCCTCTTGGATACCCAGTATAGTGTGAATAGCTCCCAGGAGCTCTTCCACTTACTCCAAGGAGAGCTTGTAATGGGAGGATCTGGAGGACTCACTATCCACCTTCTCTCCCTCTGACGGAGTCTGAGGATTCACTGTCATGATCACCCTCTAGTATCGTTCTGCTACCCCTAGGTAACCCATCATTAGCAGAGGGACCTGCGAAGGGGCCAGGTGTGACATCCTGTTGTGCTGGCAGAGCACTAGCTGGGGGCTGTATAGGCTGAAAATTCTCAAAGTTTTAAAAGACTGAAAAGTGCTGGAGAGCTCTTTAACAGAAACCACCAGACTAGAACTTTGTTCCTCAGCATGAACCTTGACTAAGCCCTCAATGCAATTCCTGCATAATACTTTCCTCCAGGATTCCCCTAACACACTTCTACATAAGGGGCACTTCTTGGACCTATGTGAGAGCTTAGACTTTTCCATGGACTTGTCCTGTAATGACAAAAAAACCCCACCAGCATCAGCCCCTGCCAGCAAAAAAAAAAAATTAACACCAGACCGACACCAGAAGTGCACCCTCCCATGACCAACCACCACCAGGGTCCCAGACGTGCAACTCTTCCCCTCCCACCAAGGAGGGGAGATCACCCATGGAGCTAAACAGGAAGTAGTAAGGGAACACCACCCCAGGGTTCCACTTACCTTAGAATGGCTGGTGCTGGCATCACCCGAAACCGAACAGGAACCATCAGTCTCAGACATCCCTTCGGTCCGAACGATCGATTTGTCAAAAAATGTTCTTCTTAGCTGTCGCTACAGCGTGAATGGGGCAAACACCAGCCTTGGCGCCGCCCGTTTTGGCGTCCCACGACCAGAACCAGAAGTCACGGGTGAACCGGACGTGACCTCTCCTGTCGGAAAATGATTTTGCCTGTCATCCAACCCAGCGTTGCGCTCCATGCTGACCACACTAACGAGGGGGAGACACGGACACATCCAGCGAACACCTTCCCCAGGCAGCGCCAAATGATCGCCCCCCAGGCCTCCGCTTTCCCCAAGGAAGGATAGGACGCGCCGGACACTGCAGGCAACAGACTCCCCAGCCTTGCTGCAATGTATGAGAGAGCTCAATCTCTCCGGACATCCCTTCGGCCAGAGCAAACGTTCCGCCTTCAGGATAACACTGGACTCAGCCTCCCCAGCTGAATTAAAACCAGGTTCCTAGCGATGTCTCCTTGCCAGAGGAAACACCAAAACTGAAGGGCTGGAGTGAAGGAATGGTTTTAAAGATCTGGTGGAGGCGGTGTTTCCTGAGAAGGGAGAAGCCGAGGTCTCAAGTGTGCTGTCCTGAAAGACGAAAGAGGGAAAAAATCATGTACAGGTACATGATTTTGTGCTAAAGGGCTGCCCTGCCACAGTATATGTATGTGGAGCGTTATTTAAGTGGTTAATTCAACTTTATTGCTATCACACAAGGAATGAACAGTATCTATTGTGGTAGCTTGGGCAGTAACAGATACTCTTTATGGAGAGATCAGGGATCCATTAGACCACTGATACATTCTCTGACCTCCAAGGCAGCTGGTCAAATACAGGCCACCTTGGCTGGTACTAGTCAGGTTAATAAAGAACCAAAACCAGAAGTGATGAAATCCTTGATGCTTCCAGCTTCATTCATCACAGATGCGGGGGAGAAACTGAATATTGGAATGATTTTTTTTTAATCAATGGTGGTAGATCAGAAATGGCAGCAGGAGGGGCCCTTCCAAGCACTGTAAAAAAAAATTATCTAGTGTATGTATAGCTGCTTGATTAATTACTTTTACCTGAAAGCTAGTTGCAGGCTGAAAAATGTGATACCAGAATCATGGTTATATGGACAGCAAGTGGTTAAAGAGTTGTCTATTGACAATATTGAGTATTGAAGTTTGCTGACATTTCATCTACATTTTAAGGCCCTTTTCACATGGGTTGAATTCCATTACGATCAGCAGGGGATCTGTGAGCTGATCCCCTGCTGATCAGAGCAGAGTGGGCAGATGACTGAGCAGATACGGGCACACAGCCCACTCTGCTCTATGGGCAGCCAGGAGTAAACAGATTCCGCTATCTGTTTACACCCACCCAGCTATCTCCAATTCGTTCTGCCTAAATGAAAAGGATGGAGGCCTCTGCCATTTTTTTTTTTTTACTGAGCCTGATCGGATACGGGCACAAGTCCATTTAAACCAGCCTCTCCATAGGTATGAATGGACTTTCTAATCAGATACACCTGAAAAACTGGCAGGCGGACCTGATCAAAAAACTGGATAAAAGGAGCCTTCACATGTTTTCACTCAAAAGCAACCTCTTATTAATATTTATATTTTACATTTTACATTTTACCAGCAATTTAGTTGTAAATGGTTGTCTGTATGCAATAAAATTAAATCAACTTTACCGTCAGGGGACCTGAGAAGAAATGCACAGTAGCAGGTAAGTGTAAACCTGTGCGTTCTTAAGGTTCACCTTTTTTTTTTTTCTAGTAAAATTCCAGTCCCCCTATATTCCAACATGGCATTCATGTACTTTTTTTGCAAAAATATCAAAGCTTTCCCTTAACCACTACAATGCAGGGCACTTTCACCCCCTTCCTTCCCAGCCCAATTTTCAGCTTTCAGCGCTCTAGCGCTTTCAGTGACAATTGCGCGGTCATGCTACACTGTACCCAAATGAAATTGTTATCATTTTGTTCGCACAAATAGAGCTTTATTTTGGTGTTATTTATTCACGACTCCGTTTTTTTTTTGCGATATAAGCGCAAAAATAGCGGAAATTCGGAAAAAAACAATATTTTCTTTTTTCTATTTGAAAAGAAATCCAATAAAATCAAATTTTGTCATAAATTTAAGCCAAAATGTATTCTGCTACATGTTTTTGGTAAAAAAAATTCCGTTAAGTGTATAATAATTGGTTTGTGTGATCACGGACATATGTACGCAAATGATCATGTACATATGTGTGCAGGTGATCACGTACATATGTGTGCAGATAATCATTGGGACATGTGATTTTAGTGGGACATATGTGGGGGACTTGTTTTTATTATTTGGGGACATGTATGTTTTGGGGACATATGTGGGGACTGTGTTTGTACTGTGTGGTGTGTTGTGTGTTTACACTACACTGATGATCAGTGAGTAAAAATCTGTAAAAAGCAGCCCATACTCACTGATCATCAGCCGGCTGCAGCGTTCTGTTCTCCTCTCCTCAGCGGTGACTTCCGTGTGAGGAGAGGAGAGCCGATTGCCTAGCAACCGGCTGTTTGTTTACATCACATGACGGCCGTGATTGGACACGGCCGTCATGTGATCAGGAGGGCCAATCACAGAGCCCTCCTGCCGATCTGAGATGTGCCGTGTCCGGGTGACACGAGCACATCGGGATCGCGCCGCTGCGCGGGCGCGCGCGATCCCGCTACTCCTGAAGGACGTTCCTGAACGTCCTATCAGGAGTAGACGGCTCCCACCCGGCCGTATATATGCATTGGCCGGGTGGGAAGTGGTTAAATCTACAGACACTTACTTCACTTGTCCTCATTTATGTTTCCAAACATATCCATTGCTTCTGCCCATCTTGCTGGTCAGACACAGGAATAAGTTGAACAGCTGACCTCATTAGCGCACACCCTGCATCATTCACCCTCCTACCTACCCACCCATTCTCAGCTGCATGTTTTTTCAATGAAATGCAATCAGTGATCACCATTTTCACTAACTATACAATAACAATGCATAGTGTATGTCATCTTTATAAGCCCCGTTCACAACTCTGCATAGCAGGAACTCACATACCCACATGAGTTTTTTTTTTTTTTTAAGGAGGGGAGGCATTTTGGAGCATTTTCAATCACACGTGGTACAGATTGTATAGTGTATGGCCACCTTTATTACACCTAAAAAGGCCTAGTTGCGCTTTCAGTGCCATTAGCGGCACACCAAACACAGAAGCAAATGCACATTTTGCCAAGGGAAAAAACAAGTGGCAAATGCTGCAAAATGTACAGTAAAAAACATGAAACCCACAAAACCCCAAAATGTCCAATGAGTCACGTGTAGTGCATCCTATTGGAATCAACAGGCTACCCTATGCGTGTCACAGAAAAAAAAAAAAAACGCACCAAGCTCCACTCTAAGAAAAAGTTCTGAAGCTTCTCTGGGGCAATTGCTCTGTGTAGGGCAGCCCATTCAGGTTGATGGGCTGCCCTTTGCGTGATGAGTGAAAATACTCCTAAACACCTCCACCCTGCAGGGTGTGTGCTAATAAAGTCAGCTGGTCAAATCTTTCCCGTTTCATGACCTATAGGATACGTTTGGAAATATGGATGAGGACAGAGAAGTAAGTGTCTGTAGATTTAATGGAAAGCTTTGATATTTTTGGCAAAAAGTTCATAAATGCTATATCGGTACATAGAAGGGCTGAAGTTTAGGGGGGGGGAAAAAAAAAAAAGGTGAACTTATTCTTTAATAAAAAAAATAAATAAATAAATAAATAAAAAAAAAACAGTTAAGACTTTACAAATCACTTTAAGGTTCTATACAGAAAACTGCTTACCTAAAAACTTCTTTAACATGCAGCATGAGTTCTGGTCCAATGCCATCCCCTGGGATCATGGTCACTGTGTGTCTCCCTCCATACTTTGCAGGAGGGGGCTAAAATCATAGAGAGCAGAGATGTTAGGCCATGAGGACAGCCAATAAAACTGAGGTTAGTTACTCAAGAAGAGAAGTGGTTGTGTGGACCACAGCAATCAAATTAGGGATTTATAGAAAAAAAAAATGAGTATGGCTGAGAAATACAGCACCACATGCCTTAGACAACTGAAAACAATATACAATACAGGACGGGACTTTAGAGGTGCTGGAAATCCCCTCTCAGAATAAAAGTACAGTGAGGCCTCGGCTTGCGAGTAACACGGTATACAAGCATTTCGCAAGACGAGCTATATATATATATATATATATATATATATATATATTTTTTTAAATTCTGACTTGATTTGCGAGCGCTGGTGACTGTATTGTATGCATTGCCGATTGCTGTATGTGGAGAACTCGAAGACACTCCCAGCTGGGTGGGGCGGGCGTAACATGCGCCAGAGCACCCAAAAATGTAAACAGTTCCAGAATGTCTCCAAGCGTCACCAGCACCCCCGCACCTCTGGCCACATACAGTACTGCATACACCAGCAGTGGTTGTGGAATGAATCATCTGAGTTTCCTCACTTTGATATAAGCGTGCTTTGGATTACAAGCATGCTTCTAATCCAAGGTATTACTGTATTTTTATTCTGAGAGGGGGTTTTCAGCACTTGGAAAGAGTATGGTATATTGTTCATAGCAATCAAATTGGTCAACTTTCACTGGAAGCAATTTTCCTGTAGTTTTACACGTAAATGCTGAAGAACAGTGTTAAGAATTGTTGCAGATCAACATTTAGGCTTGGTTCACACAAGTGCAATTTCAGATGCAACTTGAGTCGCACAACAATGTAAATCACTGTTTTTAATGGTACCTGTTCACATCAATGCAACTCAACATGGTGCAATTTTGGAAAAGATTCCTGTACTACATTGTTCCCAGCATGATTTTGGGCCATAGAATATGCAAATTAATTCAAAGTAGCATCCAAGTTGCACTGAAATGCGATCAAAATCAGATTGCAGCTGTGTGAACCTAGCCTTAAGTTTAAGATTAAACCCAAACAATAAAATGTAATACATTGCAATTTACAGATTATTAGATGTGGCGATTGCATTCATGTTTTTTTCTTTTGTCCTTTATTTTCTGGTGTTTTGGCCAGTAAGGCTGTTATTGTTCCTCTTCCTTTAAAACAAACTGTCCAAAAAGTGTCCCTTCGAGGATTCATACAAACCATTTAACACTGGCATGGATGCTTATAATTTATTAATGTAAAATCTTTATTTCAAAAAGAAGTGGAGACATCCGAAGCCAGGAAGTGTGTTACTAGGCAGATTATCAGGTGACTATAAAGCCATTGCATCTAAAAAGGACTGGTAAGCCGCAATATAATACAATAGAATACATTTTTATTTTTTGATTTAATACTGCCAAATAAGCATAAGGTATAACAATTATAAAACAAACAGGCACCAAATGCATCTGAGCCAAGTATTTAACAAAATCACAAACTGGACTAATTTCCCATATTTAGTAAATAAAATCACATGGAAGCCACTTATGCAGGCCATACATGGGTTGAATTCTGAACAAATGTTCTTTCAAAAAAAAGAAAATAAGGAATTTTGTGCAGTTTTGATCTGATGGTGCCATCATCGATTATCGAAATTGGACCAACTAAGCCTTCAATTTCACCTCAATGTTGCTACAGAAAAGAATTTTCTTGGCCGGGAATTTTCTTTCATTAAATTTTATTTTCATGTGTATTTGTTTTTCGATTAAATTTCTCACACAGATCTCCCATCATTGATTAAAAAATCGTTTGATTTTCAAAAAATTTCCAACATGCTCATTCACACAAAATCAATAGCCGCACGAAAATCGGGGCGTTGCTGCAGCCCATTAATGGTACAAAATTTGAACGAAAATATTTTTTTCGGAATTCGACTCATGTTTGGCTGGCCTTAAAGAGTGTGATTAGCCCAAGACACAAATCAGGCGATTGGAAGAAAGAAAATTAAGCAGAATTGGAAGCCTGCTACAGACAGACATTCATGGAAGTATAAAAGCACATTAGTGATGTGACAAAAAACAAAGAACACACAAATAATTTGCACAAAACAATTTTGAAATAAAAATATACTTACTATGATTTGCTGCTGTTAAGAAACAGAAAGCACAATCAGAAAAAAAAACATGAAGTCAAACCTGTGTAGGCTGAACTAGATAATGCCTCAAAGGCAAGTTGTGCTGTTTCATCGCCTGTTCAAACCAAAACATAGTTTGGAAAAGGCTCATTTGCATTCTGTGCTTTTGCTGCAGTGCAGGTGAATGTGCTGCCCTTGAGAAAGCATGCAGGTGCCAACAAATTGTTAATGGCACCCCAAATGTCACAAATACAGCGTGCTTGCAGGCACCAAAATCACATGTGCTCCATTTCAATTTTCTAGTGTGTTTTGCAGTCCATTCAAATGAATAGCCTGCAATATTGCACAGCATGTGAAGCGTGAGAAATGCATGTTTCAATGTGTGAATTGGCCCTCAATGAAGTAACCACAGATTGAAGAGGGTCAGTTTAGGAGAATTCTATGGTATACTATCAGCCATTCCGCAAAATAGATTTATTTAGTGCACGCACATATACCATCTATGCAGTAAGATTACAGTTATGTTACATACTTAGGTTGAAAAAAAAAAGACACAAGTCCATCTAGTTCAAACAAAAATATAAAAAACAAAAACACAATCCCATATAAACAATTCTTCAACCACAGTTTATCAGTTTATTTAGAGGAAGGCAAAAAACCCCAGCAAAGCATGCTCCAATTTGTTACAGCAGGGGAACAAAATTCATTCCTGAACCCCCGAGAGGCAATCGGATTTTCCCTGGATTAACTTTACCTATAAATGTTAGTACCCAGTTATATTATGTACATTTAGGAAAGAATCCAGGCCTTTTTTAAAGCCAGCTACTGAGCTGGCCAGAACCACATCTGGAGGGAGTCTATTCCACATTTTCACAGCTCTTACTGTGAAGAAACCTTTCCATATTTGGAGATGAAATCTATTTTCCTCTAGACATAAAAGAGTACCCCCTTGACCTCTGTAATGACCTTAAAGTGAATAACTCAACACCAAGTTCACTATATGGAACACTTATGTATTTGTACATGATGATCATCTCCCCCCCTTAATCTCCTCTTCTCAAGAGGGAATAGATACAGTTCCTCTATTCTTTCCTCATAGCCAAGCTCCTCCATGCCTCTTATTAGTTTGGTTGCCCTTCTCTGGACTTTCTCCAGTTTCCAGATATCCTTTTTGAGAACTGGAGCCCAAAACTGAACTGCATATTCCAGATGAGGTCTTACTAATGATTTGTACAGGGGAAACAAAAATGATCTCTCTCTCTGGAGTCCATACCTCTTAATACAAGTAAAGACTTTGCTACTGGAGAACAAGAAAGGAATGCTGCTCACCAAGCCTCTGGACCCCAATTGGTGCTCCCGTCCTACTGTGAACTCTCAGGTGCTGGCTCTGCACAAGTCTATAGAAGTAGAAAAATCCTGGACTGCCGCACTCCATGAAAAAGGCATCTTTATTGAAAAAAAACTGTATAAAATCCAACATGAAAGGACGGCTATGAGTAAGCATCAAATGATGTGAAACACCTTAGCCAGTTATCTCTGTTTTCGTCCACTTCTTATTTGACTGTCATGTTTGACTTTATACCATTTTAATATACATATTAATATATCCCTATTCCATGCTTTTTTTAAGTGATGGCACACTTTCAGAAGCAGCGGGAGCGGACATCCCCTCCCCCGCTCACTGGTATCTCTAGGGCTCATTGTTTCCCCCGACTCACGCCAAGAAAGATCTATATATATATGTCTAAACCGCTGGTGACAAAAGTGAGTACACTCCCAAGTGAAAATGTCCAAATTAGGCCCAAAGTGTCAATATTGTGTGGCCACCATTATTTTCCAGCACTGCCTTAACCCTCTTGGGTATGAAGTTCACCAGAGCTTCACAGGTTGCCACTGGAGTCCTCTTTTACTCCTCCATGATGACATCACAGAGCTGGTGGGTGTTAGAGACCTTGCGTTCTTCCACCTTTCGTTTGAGGATGCCCCACAGATGCTCAATAGGGTTTAGGTCTGGAGACATGCTTGGCCAGTCCATCACCTTTTCCCTCAGCTTCTTTAGCAAGGCAGTGGTCATCTTGGAGGCATGTTTTGGGTCCTGATGTTGGAATACTGCCCTGCGGCCCAGTCTCCAAAGGGAGGGGACCGTGCTCTGCTTCAGTATGTCACAGTGGCATTCATGGTTGACAAAATGAACTGTAGCTTCCCAGTGCCAGCAGCATTCATGCAGCCACAGACCATAACACTCCCACCACCATGCTGGACTGTAGTCAAGACAAACTCGTCTTTGTACTCCTGACCTAGTTGCCGCCACACACGCTTGACACCATATGAACCAAATAAGTTTATCTTGGTCTCATCAGACCAAAGGACATGGTTCCAGCAATCCATGTCCTTAGTCAGCTTGTTTTTAGCAAACTGCAGGCTTTCTTGTGCATCACCTTTAGAAGAGACTTTCTTCTGGGATGACAGCCATGCAGACCCAATTGTTGCAGCGCTGACAGGCTGACCCCCCACCCCTTCAACCTCTGCAGCAATGCTGACAGCACTCATACATCTATTTCCCAAAGACAACCTCTGGATATGACACTCAGCATGTGCATTCAACTTTTTTGGTCGGCCATGGCGAGGCTTGCTCTGAGTGGAACCTGTCCTGTTAAACTGTTCTTTGCCATGAGATGCCATGTAAGAGTGAGATCAATAACACATTTAACACACCTGCTCCCTATTCATACCTGATATCTTGTAACACTAACGAGTCACATGACACCAAGGAGGAAAAAATCACTAATTGGGCCCAATTTGGACATTTTCACTTATGGGTGTCCTCACTTATGTTGCCAGCGGTTTAGACAGACATTAATCGCTGGGCGTTAAGTTATTTTGAGGGGACAAATTGCATTGTAGGGTGCATTGCATCCTAATTTCTTTATCATACATCATGGGACACAGAGCAGCCATAATAACTAACTGGGATGTCCCCAAGCAATGCTTTTGAGGGGAGGGAACCCATTATGAGCAAAGAAACACCATCAGAGTCCTAGCTCACTTGATAAAACTTAGTGAATGTATGCACCAAAGACCAAGTAGCAGCATTGCAAATCGGAGCCATTGATGCTTGATGAACTGCCCATGAAGCACTCACTCTTCTGGTAGAGGGTGCCCTTAGTGGCCCTTGCCCTTTCCCCTTAATCCATATGCTTGAACAATCACTTGGCCGATCCATTGAGAAACAGTGGACTTAGATGCTGCCTGTCCCATCTTGGGACCTTCTGGCAATAAAAATAGATCAGTCTTCAGCATCTGAGCCAACATTCTCAGAAAGACTGACAGCCGTACTACATCAAGAGAATTAAATAAAATTTCTCCTCTTCAGACCATGGATTCAGAAAAAAGGAAGGTAGAATGATATCCTAATTTAGATGAAAACTGGACACTACCTTGGGAAAAAATTCTGGTTGTGGCTACAAAACCGCCCTATCCTAATGCAAGATCAAATGAGGTTCTTTACAGGACAGAGCCGTCAAAGCCAACACCCTCGTGGCCCAAATCACTGCCACCAAGAAATTTTTTTTCTTCTCAAGAGGAATCTGTCGGATAGGCTCAAAAGGCTACCTCTGTAAAACCCCCAGGACTAAATTTAAATCCCAAGGGCAAAGAGGAGGCCTGACCGGTGGAAGCACACGGATCATCCCCTGTACAACGTTGGTACTAAGGAGTGAGAAGCAATAGGCCTCTGAAAAAAAGATGGCCAAAGCCGAAATGTAACCCTTAAGCCCAGATTCAGAAAAGCCAAAACTCTCCTGATGACATACCTGAAGGGGGGGGGGGGTGCCACCCCCTGGCCTCACACAATCACACCGGGTAATATAGGATCTCCAGACTCTAGAGTAGATACTTCTAGAGACTGTCTTTGTAGCATTCAACATGGTAGACAATACTGACCCAGAAATGCCCCGGTACTATAGGATCCTGGTTTCAACAGCCAAACCATTACATTTAGAGACCATAAAGCAGGGTGAAATATTGAACCCTGTGAGAGCAGATCTGGATGGAGTTTAAGAACCAAGGGGTCCCACCGCCAGTCTTGCAATCTGTGCGTACCAAGTCCTTCTGGGCCAGGCTGAAGCTAATAAGCTCACCAGCTTTCTCTCTTCCCAGATCCTGCGTAGTAGCCTTGTCAACAGCCGGATTGGAGGGAAGGCATATCAGGGAAAACTGATCCCACTGAAATATCAAGGCATCTGCCCCTAATGAAAGCAAGTCCCAGGTTCTGGACATAAAACTGTCTAGTTTCCTGTTGAACCTGGACACCAGCAGGTCTACATCTGGAGCCCCCCCCCCCCCCCAATCGGCAGAAGATTGATGCAAAGATCTCAGGATTTAGGGACCACTCCCCTGGAAACATTTTCTTTCAGGCAAAAAGGACTTTACTTTTACCAGATTCTTGGTTAATATCCACCAACTGAGACTCTGATGCACCTTCAGCCAAAGAGAGTGTGCATGTCCAGAGTCTCGACAGTTTTGTTCTAGACAGATAGAATGTTGTTCTGAAGTGGTCTGGAGTGGAACTGCGCATAAGGGACTGCTTTGAATACCATTTTCCCCAGTAGCCTCCTACACACACGAATGGAGGGATTCGTCTTTTTTTATGACTTGGAGGAGGTTTTTCATGACTCTGATCTTCTCTGGAGGCAAAAAAACCTTTGCCTTGACCATGTCTAGTATTACCCCCAGATAATCTAGATGCTGAACCGGCTGCAGGGACGATTTTGACCAGTTTAGAATATAACCCAGTCGCTCCAAGAATTGAACCGCCTGGGCTACATTCCGCCTCAGGTGTGGAACCGCTTGATCTATCAATAGTAGATCGTCCAGGTATCCTGCAACTGATTTACCCAGAGATCTTAGAACTGCCAGTACCTGAGGTGCCATGGCTATCCTGAAGGACAGCACCACAAACTAAAAATGTTGGTTGCCCACCTCGAATCACAGAAACCTTTGATGCAACCTGCAGATTGTCACGTGTAGGTACACGTCCTTGATGTCTATGGACGCCAGGAATTCTTCTCTGTGCAGAGAGGCTACAACTGAACGAATTGACTCCATCCATTAGGCTAGGTTCACATTGCTGCGATGCGGGAACGCCGCGAATCCGCGGTGTTTTCCCGCATCGCATACCTCCCGCCGGCAGTTCACACTGCCCTATGCGGACGGCTGGGGGTGTCAATGTTATGTTAATGACACCCCCAGATCCGTCGGCATATCGCAGTGCGATCTGCCGACTCGCACAGGAATCGGATCGCATGGTGTGAACCCCCATGCGATCCGATTCAGTTGCGGACCCAAAAAAGGGTCCCGTGCGAGTTTGCTGCGGGACCGCTGCGAGTTCAGCCATACTATCTGTATGGCTGAACTCGCAGCGCTACGGAGATCGGATGTGATTTGCTGTGCGAATCACATCCGGTTCTCCCCCCGCAGCGGTGTGAACCCAGCCTAAAGGACGAAAGACTAGAAATGGATTCAGAGCCTTGAGGTCCATAATAGGCCTTACATCTCCATTTGGCTTTGGGATTATGAAAAGATTTGAGTAAAAACCCTTGAATCTATCGTTGACTGGAATCTCTGAAATCACTTTTTGTGACCTTAGCTGATCTATTAAAATACAGATTGATTACCTGGATCAACCGCTAATTATTAATAAGAAGAAAACATTTTTTATATCTATATATAATTTATCAATCTTCCATCTAAATGTTATAACCAGAAGATGCAGTCCTAGACCCTAAATGACCCTAAATCGCATATGGCAAGAAAGAGAATATAGCTTTCCCAAGAGGGTCAAATCTAGGACACAGCGATTGATTAAAAAAGTTTTATTAAATAGAAAAAATACACAAGTAGTTAATTGAAAAAAAGAGAGACAGGTAGTTTAAAAATAGGACAACGTTGTCATATATTAAAATAAGGGGTCGCAGCTGCGCATATCATAGCATACATACACACACACAAACTCAATACCCACATATGAATAATCACTTTGGCCAAACAGCTCCTATAATTCCAAACATGTATACAAAAGCGCAGTTCTCAAAAGACAAGAATTGGATACTAATTACAGTACAGCTTGGTTGTTGATTGAAATAGATGAGCAAATGGCCCATTTGGGTATGGGTGGTATTGAGTGGGTTGGCGAGTTCATTGCGGTCATGGGATCAAAAAACACACATGGTATCATTTGACTGCCACAACGGATGACTTATCAATCCCTATTGGATTTTGATAACTAGACAGATTCTACCTAGTGAAGCAGGAGGATGATTACCGTATATACTCGAGTATAGGCCGACCCGAGTATAAGCCGAGGCCCCCAATTTACCCCCAAAAAACTGGGAAACCTATTGACTCGTGTATAAGCCGAGGGTGAGATATGCCTGTCCATCCCTGTGTGTGTGTCCATCCATCCATCCCTGTGTGTGTGTGTGTCCATCCATCCCTGTGTGTGTGTGTGTCCATCCATCCATCCATCCCTGTGTGTGTGTCCATCCATCCATCCATCCCTGTGTGTGTGTGTGTGTCCATCCATCCATCCATCCCTGTGTGTGTGTCCATCCATCCATCCATCCATCCCTGTGTGTGTGTGTGTGTGTGTGTGTGTGTGTGTGTGTGTGTGTGTGTGTGTGTGTGTGTGTGGCCTTGTGTGTCCAGCCTACCTGTGTCCCGAGCCTCCGTCCGGTCCCGTCCCGTCCCGAGCCGAGCCTCCGTCCGGTCCCGTCCCGTCCCGAGCCTCCGTCCGGTCCCGTCCCGTCCCGAGACTCCGTCCGGTCCCGAGCCGAGCCTCCGTCCGGTCCCGTCCCAGGATCACCGCTCTTCGTCGGCGCCCATTCCCCTGTTCAAATGCCGCGCCTCCCTGTCTGTGATAGGCGGAACACAATTTCCCAGCAGTCTGTGTTCCGCCTATCACGGACATCCTTTCATCCTCGTCCGTAGTACGAGGATGAGACGATGCCCGTGATAGGCGGAACACAGGCTGCTGGGAAATTCAGTGTTCCGCCTATCACAGGCGAAGGCGGAGCCGGAGGCGCGGCTTTTGAATTATAGAATGGCCGCTGTCTGTCTGCTCGACACGCTGATCGAGCAGGCAGACAGCGATGACTCGAGTATAAGCCGAGGGGGGCACTTTCAGCCTCAAAAAAGAGGCTGAAAATCTCGGCTTATACTCGAGTATATACGGTATACTAATGCTTAAATAATCAACGAAATATGCTTAAGCATTAAGTCACTTAATAATATGGGTACATATCCAGAGACTGTCAGATGGGGAGGCAGAACAGGGACAGAAACACTGCATCTGTGTTAGTAGGTTTGGCTATAAACACTTTCACCATGTCACATATCAATCGTTTCCCTGTACCTCTACCCATCGGTCCAGTTTGGGCCACACTCGGAATGAGGTTTTCCACTGTATGTAGAGTGCCATTCATGCAGGCTGCTGATTCCAGCCATTCCTCCATCGTCTCACTGCTTCACATGATTAGCAGACAAGCAATCCCCGTTCGACGTGCTGAGGTCAAATGACGCGTTTCACTAGCCAATCAATGCTAGTTTCCTCAGAGCTGGGAGGGGTTTGGAGAGCTGAGCATAAATAACCTCAAAAGCTCAGCTGTAATAACTGTGTTTAACCACATTATGTCATCCACAAAACCACCCATACTTGACATTCAGCATGGAAATCATTGAGTGCACTGGCCTGTATATTCCACCACAAAGGGGAGCCTTGTCTAGGAGATAATGCTTGGACATGAAGAGCAAACTATCGCTCTTCACTAGTCATTTTAAACGCATTAATGTATATTGCGCCGCAAGAGGGCCCTTTCTAGGAGATAGCACTTGAATATATATAGCGAGAGACAGATTGACCAACACACTTCACTAATCATTTAAAATGCATTATTTTTTTCTAGAAAAGGCTGCAAGTTTCACTCAATATTCAAACCTTGCGGCATCATGGAATTTAAATAGTAAATCCAACGTTTCATTTTGTAGGCGAATAGTGTCAAAATCACCTCTCCTTGGGGGTAAATTTAGTACATAGATCCTTTTAACTTTTAACCCCATAGGGTCACCACCATGAAATTGGGAAAAATGCAGAGAAAGAGCAGTCATCCTTCTTTTTAATGTTACTGATGTGCTTGCAAATTCTAATGAGGAATTGTCGTTTAGTTTTACTGACATAGATTTTGTTACACGGACATGTAAGCATGTAAATGACTCTAGTAGTTGAGCAGTTCACAAACTGTTTAATTTTATACTCTTTACCGCTGCATGAATTGGCGAACACATCAGTCTTATGCACATATTTACAAATGCTGCAATGCCCGCAGGCATGCATACCAACTAGAGGTTTGGAACTTGTAACCCAATTTTTAATTTTGAGTCCTTTTACATTCGAAATGGACCAAATAATTTAAATTATGCGCCCTTCTCACTGTCAGAGGTCTAGGGCCTACTGTAATGGCAATCAGGGGAGCGGACCTCAAAACATGCCAGTGCCTCTCCAGAATATTTTTAACGTGGGTCCATTGAGACCCAAATTTCGTAATAATTCTCGGAAAGCTTTCTTCTGTATTTTGTACTTTTTTGGGGGGTTTTAAAAGACATTCTTGTTTACATCATGATGTAAATGATTGCCGATTGAGAGGCTGAAAACGGCTCTTCAGAACCTGACTCCTCAGAAGTGGAGTCTGTGGCCTGACCTTCTTCCTGGTTATTTGCTGCCATTTCTTTCACCTCTTCTGCCCAATCTTGTTCCAATGCAGGTGGGGGTTCAAGTGAAGGGGATCCATTCCATTTCCTTTCACCTTGGGAAACTGAAGAAATCATACCTGCTATTTTTCTCTCCAGCCCAGCTAAAGCTGATGCTAAATCGTCCTTTGTGACGTAGGTTGAGGAAGAAACGTTAGCTGTTGCTACAATGCCTGACAACCGTAATGGCTCAGACTGGCCAGTTGCCTCAGGTCTTTCAGGAGAGTTAAACACAGCAGATGTAAGGCTAGCATTCTCCAATAATGATGGTGGTGCATTTTGCACCCCTTCCTGCTGTTCTTCCCCCACTCCTCTTCCGGTATGACATGCCCGAGAAAAAAAGCTGAGTTAATAAACAAAAAAACACTTTATGTACTTCAAACCGTCCTGGAAATACTACACATAGCCCTTGCAGTACACAGCTCTTACAGGACCCGTGGTGCGCTGGTCCATCCACCCACAGTGACTCACGTGCCCAGCTGACACCGCTCCAATCTTCCCCCATCACGGCGTGTCTCTATCTCTTGGACCTTCAAGGACTGGGTCCCCTTGAATATGGGAATACTCTCTTGGACCTGTAAAGCACCTGCCGAAACTCCGTTGGGGTCTCTTTTCTTACCAAGGGTCCGGATCCCAGGGTCCAGCGCCCAAAAGGGTCCCATTACAGGCAATACCTTGTAATCTTCTTGTGTAAACGAGGTTCGGGTACCATCCATTTTAGTGTATCACCATCCAGACGGATCCGATTATATAGCCCCTTAAATCAAGATTTCTTCGATAGATCATGGAGAGCTTTTCCAACCATGACCATCACATTAAAAGACACTGGCAAAAAACTGACGTACTTCCTGTGTAGGAGTGGTTATATAGGGGAGGACTTCCTGTCTTTTTTGGTTTGCCAGTGTCCATTCACCTATAGGTGGCGTATAACCCAGTTAGTCATTATGGCTGCTCTGTGTCCTGTGATATACAAGAAAGAAAAGTCTTTGCCTTTAAGGAGGTTAAACAAGAGCTGCACTATTCTGGCCAAAATGAGAATCACAATTTTTTTGCTTAGAATAAAAAGATCATGATTCTCACAACCTAAAATCTTTCACAGTATACAAAAAATAAATAAAAAAAGGGCTAACTTTACTGGTCAGTTTTTTTTATTTTTTATTATTCATTAAAGTAATTTTTTCCAAAAAAATTGCATTTGAAAAGACCGCTGCGCAAATATATATATATTTGCACCGATAACACCGATGGGTTCTAATGTCGCCCCCCCCATGGGTTCTAATGTCGCCCCCCATATGCGAATGCATTTATGGATATGCTGGAAAATGCATTTGTTTATCATTGTAAACTGTTTGAAGATAATTGTCTGGCATACTTTAGATTTATTGATGACGTCTTTGGCATATGGGTGGGTGACAGTGAATCGCTATGGTTATTTAATGAATATCTTAACTGTTTGGTTCCTGGTCTGAAATTTAACATATCGGTTGCAAATGAAAATGTTCTTTTTTTGGACACTATTATCTGTTCAGGAAGAGAGGATTGTTAGCGATATTTATCGCAAACCCACGGACTGCAATCTACTACACTATTCTAGTTTTGACCCTCCAGGTGTATTTAAATCCATTCCAAGAAGTCAGTTAAAAAGAGTTGCTAGGATCACTGATAAATTTAGTTTTAAGGAGGACAGACTGAGTGAGATGGAGGCGAGACTACGACAGCGGGGTTATCCTGGTAATACAGTACATTTTGAACGTACTAATTTAGAAACAAAAAAAGAAAAAAATTCCTGTCCTAGGCTCCCCTTCATCTCGGTTTCATTCCTTCTCCAATAAAGTTAATAATATTATTAAAAAACACAGGTCCATAGTAAGCAAAAATTATCCTTCTGTCCCTGAGTTTCGTTTCTCCCCTTTACCTTCATACCGTAAGGGTAGGACCATATACAATCGATTGGTAAGATCTGACCAGTATAGGGCACCCACTTCACAGGTTACTTTTTTGGGACCTCCTAATTATGGTTCATTTCCTTGTTTGTCATGTATTCAATGTTCTAGCATGATTAAGGGGAAGTCCTTTAATCATCCGACTCAAGGTTACAATATCCCTATAAAAGATCATTTCACATGTCAATCTACATATGTCATATACATCATCAAATGTCCATGTGGTTTGATCTATGTAAGTGAAACCACACAAAAAGTCAAAGACAGAATAGCTAGACAAATATTCTGTTAGGGATAAAAATGATAAATTACCTCTCTCTAGACATTTTTTAGAAATGAACCATTCGGTTTCTCAATTGAGATATATGGTAATCGATGGTATTCCAACTAATAGACGTGGGGGGGGGGGGGGGGGGGATAGAGAATTGGAATTAAGAAAAAGAGAAGTTTACTGGATAAATCGCTTAGACTCTTTATATCCTAAAGGGTTAAATACAGATTTTGATCTTTATTTTTATGATGGTATTAGGGATGCACCGAATGGGTTTTTTGGTGCCGAAACCGATACCGAAAATGAAAAGTACACTAGGCCGAAAACCGAAACCAATACCGAAACAGCACCGATACCGAAAATGACTGTTTTAAAAAAATATTTTTATACAGGAGGTGGTCAGAGACTGGGGACATGGTACAGGAGGTGGTCAGAGACTGGGGACATGGTACAGGAGGTGGTCAGAGACTGGGGACATGGTACAGGAGGTGGTCAGAGACTGGGGACATGGTTCAGGAGGTGGTCAGAGACTGGGGACATGGTACAGGAGGTGGTCAGAGACTGGGGACATGGTACAGGAGGTGGTCAGAGACTGGGGACATGGTACAGGAGGTGGTCAGAGACTGGGGACATGGTACAGGAGGTGGTCAGAGACTGGGGACATGGTACAGGAGGTGGTCAGAGACTGGGGACATGGTACAGAAGATGGTCAGAGACAGAGGACGTGGTACAGGAGGCATCCCCCATTGCAGGCCAGTGTCCCCCATTGCAGCCAGTGTGACTGTGCCCCATTGCAGCCAGTGTGCCCCATTGCAGCCAGTGTGTCCCATTGCAGCCTGTGTGCCATTTTGCAGCCAGCCTGTGCAGGGAAGAGAGCCGCCTCCGCCGCCTGTTTGATCACAGCGCCGGGAACATCACAGCTTTCATTTCAATAGCTGTGTGTTCCCGGCCACGCGCAGTCACACGCAGCCCCTCCCCCTTGTCCGGGCACTTTGATAGACAGATCATCCGTCCAATCCTGTGGATGATCTGTCTATCTAAGTGCCCGGACAAGGGGGAGGGGCTGCGTGTGATGGCGCGCGGCCAGGAACACACAGCTATTGAAATGAAAGCTGTGATGTTCCCGGCGCTGTGATCAAACAGGCGGCGGAGGCGGCTCTCCTGCGCTATACACCCCCCATGATGGGCGTCACCAGGGGCGGGGGCGGAGCCCCCACCCAGGCCACGCCCCATTTTCGGCTCCATTATCGGTTGTTTTTCTCTTTCGGCAAATTGCCAAAAACTGGAGTTAGTACTTACCGGTAACTCCTTTTCCGGTGGTCTTCCAGGACAGCCCTTGAGAGGACAGCCCTTGAGAGATGGAGCTCCTCCCATCGACACAGGAAACACATTGCCACAGTTCAAAAGGCGGTCCCTCAGGTCCCTGGTCAGTCATTCACCAAGAACCGAAGGATGGAACTGAAAAACATATAAACCATAACAGGTAATAACATTAGTACATCACTACAATCAAATAAAGGGTGGGATCGTGCTGTCCTGGAAGACCACCGGAAAAGGAGTTACCGGTAAGTACTAACTCCAGTTTTCCCAAGTGTTCTTCCAGGACAGCCCTTGAGAGGATCCCCAAGTACTTACCAGATTAGGGGGGGACCACGGCCTGGAGGACTTTCCTCCCAAAGGCCTGATCCTGACTAGACATTAAGTCCAGTCGGTAATGCCTTGTAAAGGTGGAAAAGCTTGACCATGTGGCTGCTTTACATACCTGCTCCGGGGTGGCACCAGCTCTTTCTGCCCAGGATGCCGACAACGCTCTTGTTGAGTGAGCTTTAACACCCTCAGGAGGATCTCTATTCAAGGCCTTATACCCCTCTGCTATAGCTAGCCTAATCCATCTAGCTATGGTTACTTTTGAAGCTTTCTGTCCCCTACGCTGTCCGGAAAAAAGGACAAAAAGGGAGTCTGAAATTCTGAATGGATTTGTTATTTTAAGATATTCTAGAATACACCTCCTCACATCCAATAAATGAAAACGTTCCTCTTTCTCATTTGCTGCATTTTGACAAAATGAAGGGAGGACAATATCTTGGGACCTATGGAAGCTAGATGCTACCTTTGGTAAGAACCCAGGGTCTGTCTTTAGAATGACTCTGTCTTCTAGGATCTGTAGGAATGGTTCCCTGATGGAAAGTGCTTGGATTTCACTGACCCTACGGGCTGAAGTGATTGCCACCAGGAGAACTGTCTTAAAGGTAATAAGCCTTAGGGAGGCCTCTGAGATAGGCTCAAAGGGTGACCCCAAGAAAGCTTTTAACACAACTGCTAAATCCCAGGATGGGACTTTTGTGATTCTGACTGGCTTGCGTCTAGCGACTGCCTTACAGAATCTAGCGACAAAAGGATTTTCCTGTAAGCGTTCATCTAGGTATACACTTAAGGCAGCTATCTGTACTTTAATAGTACTTAGAGTTAAACCCTTGTTTACACCTTCCTGTAAAAACTGTAGACTATTAGCCGTATTTATGTCCCGGCCATTCAGCCAGCTATTGAATTTTTTCCAGACTTTTTTGTAAATAGCTCTCGTGACTGGTTTGCGACTCTGTAGTAAGGTCGCAATTACCTCGTCTGACAGGCCCTTACTCCTTAAAATTTCCTCCTCAGTAACCACGCTGACAGCTTCAGTGTGGCGACCTGCGGATGGTAAAGAGGTCCCTGCGACAGGAGGTCCTGTCTGTAGGGAAGTCTTAGAGGCGGACAGTCTGTCAATTGTAGCAACGTTGTGAACCACGGTCTCCTGGGCCAAAAAGGTGCTACTAGAATCAAACAGGTTTTTTCCTTGAGGAATCTTGCTAGGACCCTCGGAATGAGATGAAGAGGGGGAAATGCATACGCCAGACTGAAAGTCCATGGAGTTTGCAAGGCATCTACCGCCAGGGGTTGATCTCCTGGGTTTAGCGAGAAAAAATTTGGAACCTTTGCATTTTTCTTGCTCGCAAAAAGGTCTACCTCTGGTTCTCCCCAGTGAGCTGTTATGAGATTGAATGCCTCTGGGTGTAAGGACCATTCTTTGTTCGAAATCCTCTGTCGACTCAAGAAGTCCGCCTTGTTGTTCAGCTCCCCTTTCAGGTGAACTGCAGAAATGGATTCCAGATTGGCTTCTGCCCACTGGAGAATGCGTCTGGCTACCAACATCAAACGAGGACTTCTGGTTCCTCCTTGTTTGTTTATGTATGCTACAGCCGTCGTATTGTCTGAACGGACTTGTAGATGGTGACCCTGTATTGCGGGGTGGAAAGCTAGAACAGCTCTCAGGATTGCTGTTAGTTCTTTCCAATTGGAAGAGAAACATTTCTCCTCCGGGGTCCACTTGTCCTGGACCCAGCTTGAGCCTAGGTGGGCTCCCCAGCCCCAACTGCTCGCATCCGTTGTTAGTGTTGAAGTGATAGGAAGGACCCAATGAACCCCTTTGTTTAGGTTCTCCCTGTCCTTCCACCACCAGAGGGAGCGTTTTACCCTTGAGGGGATCGATACCTCCTCCTCCAGATCTCTGCCTTTTAATTGTTCTAACAGAAAACCCTGAAGTTCTCTCTGATGGAACCTGGCCCATTGTACGGCTGGAATGGCTGCCGTCATAAGACCTAAGACCGACATTACTTCCCTCACCGTACACTTGGGGCTGCATTGAAGAAAAGATATTCTCTGCCACAGATTCAAAATCTTTTCTTCCGGCAGTATAATTTTCTGATCTACAGACTTGATCCAGTACCCCAGATACAGGATCTCCTGTGTTGGGGTTGTCTTGGATTTCTCCTGACTGACAATCCACCCTAATCGACTCAGACTGAGTTGAGTCAATTCTAGGTCCTGAGAAAGACGACTCTCTGAGTGGGCTGTTAGGAGCAGATCGTCTAGGTAGGGGATAATTGAGACCGATTGAAGCCTCAGAGGAACTAAAGCCTCTCCGAGAACCTTGGTAAAGATTCTCGGAGAGGATGATAGACCGAAGGGAAGTGCCCTGCACTGAAAGTGGTAAACCTTTGTGTCTATCTGCACTGCCATCCGAAGGAATTTCTGGCATTCCTCCCTTATTGGAATGTGCAGATAAGCATCCCTTAGGTCCAGGGTTGCCATAAATGTCTCTTTCTGCAGGAGATTCTTTATGGAATAAATGGACTCCATCCGAAATCTCTTGTAACGGATGGAGCGATTCAGTGGACGGAGGTTCATAATTAGTCTGAATCTCCCTGACGGTTTTCTTACCACAAAGATGTGCGAGTAAAAACCGTCCCCTTGTTCCTGAATAGGGACTGGTGTCAATACTTCTTGATCTACCATTTCCCCTATTAGTAAAGGTAAGGCCTTGGCCTTTTCTGAGTGACTTGGAAGCTTTGTCACCAGAAACTTGGAAGGAGGGTTGCTGTGAAATTCCAGCGCATGACCCCTTTTTATTATGTTTAAGACAAACTCGTTTGAGGTTGTCTCTTCCCATTGAGGAAGAAATTTGCTTAATCTTCCTCCCACAGGAACCCTGACGTCACTGGGGTTTGGGATCCTGATTGGGGCGGCTAAACAGTATGCCCCCTTTTCCTTTCCCTTTATGTCCCGACCAATGTTTTTTGGGGGTTGAACTCTTCTCTGATTTAGAGGGTTCCTTAAAGGGACGAAAAATTTTTCTTTGAAAATTTCTTTTTTTTTTTTTTTTTTTGCAGGAAAGGTTTTCTTTTTGTCCGCCGTCCTTTCTAAGGCGGAGTCTAATTCAGGCCCGAAGACTAAGTCTCCTGTAAAAGGGACGCTGCACAGGCGGGTTTTAGACGCCGTGTCTCCCCCCCAGGTTTTCATCCATACTGACCTCCTTGCTGCCACTGAAAGTGCTGCAGATTTAGCCGTAAATTTAACGGAGTCCGTGGAGGCGTCAGAGATGAAACTGGTGGCCTTAAAAAGCATAGGGAAGGATTTCAAAAGCTCCCCCCTAGGAGTGCCTGCCTTTAAGTGTTCTTGTAGTTGCGATAACCAGAACTCCAGGTTTCTAGCTACACAGGAAGTGGCTAGAGCTGGTTTTAAGCCTGCCATAGAGGCATCCCAGGCCCTCTTTAAGACAATGTCTGTTCTCCTGTCCATGGGATCTTTCAGGTGGCCCATATCCTCAAAGGCCAGATCAGCCTGCTTTGAGATTTTGGACAGAGGGGCGTCTAGTTTTGGATTTTTATTCCAGACCGCCTCTGGGCTCTCATCAAAAGGGAACCTTCTCTTAAGGGATTTAGGAAAGAAAACCTTCTTGTCTGGTTCAGACCACTCCTTAAGGACAAGGTCAGAAAGCACCTTATGTATAGGAAAAACCCTTGCTTTCTTTTTCCCCAGAGCCTCATACATTTGATCATGTCTGGATAACTGAGTTTCTTCCTCCTCAATTTCCAGCGTATCATAGATAGCCCCCATTAGCTCATCTACTTCCTCGAGAGATAATCTATATTTTGAGGCTTTAGATGCTGCTTGATCCTCTTCCTGACCTGAGTCAGTGTCAGAGGATTCGGGGCTAATCAACGTGGGGCTAGGCTCCCTGACCATACGGGGCTCCCCTGAGCTGGGTGTTGTAAGGCATGGTGAGGATGAGATTAAAGCTGTTTTACTCGTGGAGGCAGCTGCAGCTGATCCCACGTCAGTGATTAACTCCCGGAGGGACTTAAAGGTCGACGCCATTTCCTCTTTAAAGGAGCCCAAAAACTTTGCTAAAGGGGAATCTGCCTCAGATTTAAGCAAGCTTGCAATGCATTGCTTGCATAGGGCTTTGTTAGAGCCAGAGGACAACCTATTCCCACAATTAGGACACTTTTTGCGGCCTGTCTTGTCTTCCCTTGGCATCTCTTTAGCCTGAAAATAAGAAGACAAAGGATTTCTTAGCGTCAGCACCATGTCCCTCTTAGAATCACCACTAACAAACAACCTCACTGTGAGTAAACCGCCACCGTGGGGTACTACAGGGCCCAGCCTACAAACACCACCACTCCACCAGAGTAATAGCATGCCCAGCAGCCTACCTGGGTTTGGCTGGTGCCTGTCTCCGCCGGAGTATCCTGGGGAATAGCCTCCATGGTCCCCCTCTGACGCTCCGAATCCCGCCGCTAATCCGGTATAGCTGGACGCTGGTCGGGCTTTACAGGCACAGCGCTGGCTCTCCCTCTCCTCCTTGTACCCTTAGAGACCCGGAACCGGAAGTCTCGGCACGCAGTGATGACGCGGTTCCGCCGGAAGTGAACGCTCGGCGTCTCCGACCCCCTGCAACGAGGAGGGAAGATGGAAGGTTCCACTCACCACTCCTGGGGGAAACCGGCGTCATTCTGCCCCTGGCCACCTCGGCACTGGAAGGAGGAGGGTAACGGGTCTGCTCCGGTTCAGCTGGACGGTACCCGAGCCAAAGAAAACAAAAGGTATGGACCCAAACTGCAGCCATAAACCAGGACCCGGTCCCTTAGGCTTGCAGGTTCTCAGGCAGCCCCTGAGAGGGGCCTCCAGGTTCCTGGCAACATGTTCCTCCGACGGAGGAAACACAAATGACTGCCCAGGGACCTGAGGGACCGCCTTTTGAACTGTGGCAATGTGTTTCCTGTGTCGATGGGAGGAGCTCCATCTCTCAAGGGCTGTCCTCTCAAGGGCTGTCCTGGAAGAACACTTGGGAAAAGGGCATTTTCGGCCGATATGTTTCGGCGGCCGAAATTTCAGTGCATCACTAGATGGTATAAGTCTCTATATGTGTTGACCGATCTGCCAGATATTGGCTGATACGGCCACACATTATGAGATTTCTTTGTCGTTTAGTTTTTTTTCATGGTATGTGAATATACAAATTAATTTTGATGATTCATTGATTATGTTTTCTTTGTATTTTTTTGGATGAACTACATGATTCAGCATACCATCTTCAAGGGAAGGCGTGCTTTTGTCCCGTTTTTTAGCTATTGTTCAGATATACCCATAGATATAAAAATGATGTATGAGAGATTCAAGGGGTGGTTTGTGGAGATTGATTAATGATAGATGTGAGCTATAAGCCTTTATATGTGAAGTTGGTTACAATTTTTATTGCAGGTATGTGGTCATGAGGAAGGGCAATATCATGCTTAGCCCGAAACGTCACCTGAATTATACCTGATGTGATGTAAATTTTAATCAATAAATTTACTTTTGTTTGTGCAGCAATCCCTCTTCTGCTTTTATATGTATTATATTTATATATTTTATATATATATATATATATATATATATATATATATATATATATATATATATATATATATATATATATATATATATATATATATATTTGATATTTAATATATTTTAATATATTATTTTATTTATTTATTTATTTTTATTATTATGTTTGGGGGTTACAAGTAATTTTCTAGCAAAAAATAAAAAATAGATTTTAACATGAAATCAACAAAATGTCAGAAAAACGTTTAGTGGTTAAATTTTTCTCACTTAAGCATCATTCACACCAGGTGGATCCGCTGCCACAGAGTCCACCAGCTCAGCGGGAGATCTCCGATGAGCCGTCAGATGAGCCGTCAGATGACAAGTCCCTCTCTGCTCACTGAGCGGCTTGTCGAGTGCCGCTGCTTGCTATTGAGAGATCGGACGAAAACGGACAGCAGCTTTTCATCAGATCTTACCCGATCCAATCCGACAGGGATGGATGTGAACGTAGGGCCATCAGTCTGATTTTGGCGTATCGGACCGGGTCAGATGTCAGCGGACAGGTCACCACTGACATCCATCGCTCCATAAACATGGAGAGCCTGTTCAGGTCCACCGACAAAACCGACAGGCGGACCTGAACCGTCCGACAGCGTGAAAGGGGCCTAACACACTTTTTCACTGACAAATTGTTACAATGTTTATACTTAAATTCAACTGATAAAGAATGTTTTGATTTTTGTCAGACTGCCCTTTTTTTCCTTTCTATCTTTTAACAGCTGTGGCTTCAGAAGAGCAGAGAGATTTCTTTGCATAGAAAATCTGGAAACACTTTAGTCAAGATCGCGATAACGATTCTTGGCGATTAATCGTGCAGCACTAGGTTAAACCATGAAAAACTTTAGAGTTAACTAAATTCCAAAAATACATACATACATACATACATACATAGCGTAGGGATTGATGTGAGTGTGCAATGTACAGGGATAGGGACAATTGTAGACACTCACTCAGGTTGAACTAGATGGACTGGTGTCTTTATTCAACCTTACTATGTAACATACAATACTCTAAACTCAAAATTGTTTTACACATTAGGTGAAGTCTGTATGATTTACTGTATTTTGCACTGGTTTTAAACCAGTTGTTAAGCCAGTACAATACAAACTGACAATCCCCTCTGTGAAACATTATGTGCCTCAGTGTCTGTGTTATATAAAAAAAAAAAAAAAAAAAAAAAAAAAAGGATGCCGATCTGTACCTTCTATAAGAGGGTCTCCTGGTGCTCATGTGACTCCTCGGCTCTCTCCTCTCCCCAGCTATAGTGGGAGGGGCCTAGAACTCCTGCCAACGTCAGCTGGGGAGGAGAGAGAAGAGAGTCGAGGAGTCTGACAGAGCTGACAGGCAGGGAGGGGGTAGAGGACAGTGGAGAGCAGAGAGGAGAGCTGCGGATGATGGAGGCACGTAAACTGACCACCATATCAGGGGTTTAGCAGCTATGATAAACCATGGTCAGTTTACAGGGGGGAGGGCATAGCCTTGGAAAGATCAGTCAGCTTTTTTAGGTGATAGAAGGGGCCAAATTACACAGCACATGCATTGTGCTGTTATTCATGCTTTAAGGGAACAGGATAGGTCTTTTTTTTAGGGTAACACTTTAAGTCTCTTCTTTTTCACACAATGTGCATTAACATCTTAGAAGGAGAAGCGTTGTGTTTTTAAAGTAGTTCTAAAAAGTGAGAAGGTTTTTTTTGGCAAGTTTTGATATAATCCCACACAAATGGCAGTCATGAACATTAACCATTTGCCATCCTTACAGCATTTTAAAATTTCCTGGACTTCAGTGGTTGAAAAAATGTTTATGGCTGCAGCATTAATATGTGTAATGCAAAGGTTAAAGGGGTTGTAAAGTCAGAAGGAGAGCAGATAGCAGGCTGCTGATGACAGAGGCACAGTGTCTGGTCGCAGCAGCCATGATACACCATAGTTAGTTTACAGAGGGGTGAGGAGAAACTGGCAAGATCAGCCAGGTTTTTTTGTAGGTGTTATAAAAGGGCCAAATGACACAGGACAAGCACTGTGTCAAATAACATGCTTTAAAGGAGCAGGAACCATTTTTTTGTTGGTTAACAAATGGTTTCATGCATTCTGTGTATTAGATAAAACACCTTCTTTGTGCATCGGCACCACACGCCCCTCCTAATGCTTACCTAAGCCCCATCTCAATCCAGCGCTGTTGCACAAGTGTCTCAGCTGGCTCCCAATGCTGTCAAAGTCAGTGAGCCAATGAGGAGAGGGGGGCAGGGCCAAGCCACAGATCCATGTCTGAATGGACACAGAGCAGTGGCTCAGGTGCCACATAGCAAGTTGTTTGGCGTGGGGCCACTTGGCAGGAGGGAGGGGCCAGGAGTGCCAGTAAGGAAACCGAGAAGAGGAGGATCTGGGCTGCTCTGTGCAAATCCACTGCACACAGCACGCAAGTATAACATGTTCATTATTGTTAAACAAAAAAAAGAAATGTATACTCCTACAAAATCTTATTTCTCAAAAATGCTTATGAACACTGCATAGCCACATTTTTCCGTTTTTTTTCTTGAGTTTTTAAGCTTTTAAGCTTAAGCTTTTTTCAGCGTTAGAGCTGAAAAACTCCTCTCAAAACCCACTTATTCTGTTTTTTTTTCCCAGCCAAAAACAGCTGATAACAGCCTAGCCTGCACAGACACACAGGCTAACATGCTGGGGAGTTTATTGGCTGCATAAAAAAAATGTCTGAAGCCAAAAACCACAGCTGTAAAGTCTTTTTTTCTATAAAAATAAGGAACATGTTATACTTACCTCCCCTGTGCAGTGGATTTGCACAGAGCAGTCCGGATCCTCCTTCTCGGGTCCCTCTTTGGCGCTCCTAGCCCCTACCTCTTGTCGAGTGCCCCCACAGCAAGCAGCTTGCTATAGGGGCTCCCAGGCAGAGTCACATCTCCGTGTTCATTCAGGCACACGGCTGCGGCCCGGCCCCTCTTTCCCGATTGACTGACTGACTTTGATTGATGGTAGCGGGAGCCAATGGCGCCGCTGCTGTGTCTCAGCCAGTCAGGAGAGAGAATTTTTCGGAAGGCCGAGACACTCGTGGACATCGCTGCACAGAGATGAGGCTCAAGTAAGTATTAGGGGGGCTATTGCACCCAGGTTTTTTACCTTAATTTATAGAATGCATTAAGATAAAAAAAAATACCTTCTGACTTTTCAACCCCTTTAACCTTACGTTACTCAGTCCTGTGCAGTCCAATTTGTGATAAAAAAATAGGGCATTTTCAGGAAACTCATATTTTAGGTTATTTAATAATATAAAGTTTCCCCTAAATCAGAACTCTAGCCAAACTATGCAAAATTAGGAAATAAAAAAAAAACGAAAAAAACAAAACAAACAGATACGGTAAAAGATGACATTGAAAAAAAAAAAAAAAAAAAGTAATTCAGCCCACTTCCGCTCATCCCAGATTTTCATTGACCCAGGTCAGGCTGTCATGGAGCAGCAGAGCGTGTCATGTTTGTGGTAGATAGTTGCAGCCCTTTGCTCTCATGCTGGAGAATTGGTGGGGTAATTTAAATTATGAGCCCTTTAACAGAAAAGCTATACCACACTTACCGATGAATAATCTCTTTGCTGAGCTGATGCAACAGACACAGAAAACACCTGCAATAAAGCACACCAAAACATATTAAAAATTGTTAAAATCTTTTAGATAGCTGGTGCATTGTTTGATACATTCTTTTTCCTCAAAATATAAATACTTAACCTGCATTGCAATTTTTTTATTTTTTTTTTTTTAAAGGTGCAAGATCCGGGGACATCATTTATTCAAAACACTTTATTGCAAATTTTTTACATGTTAATTTACATCATTTTCATTTTGTTTTACTTTAGCATCTTAAACTTAACATATGTTTCCTTTTTCATATTCACTCATTCTTAAAGCGGGATTCCACCCTAAAGTGGAACCTCCGCTGATCGGATCCCTCCCTCCTCTCCGGTGTCACAATTGACACCTTTCAGGGGGGAGGGGGGTGGAGATACCTGTCAAAGACAGGTATTTACACCCACTTCCGGGCATAGACTCTGGGAGTCTACGCCATTTCCTGCCCTGCCGCGCTGTCTGCTGGGACATACACGGGTCCCAGTGACAGCGCGGAGATTTCCTATTGCGCGGCGCGACTCGCGCATGCGCAGTAGGGAACCGGGAAGTGAAGCCGATTCGCTTTACTTCCTGATTCCCTCACCTAGAATGGTGGAGGCAGCAGCCGAGAGCCGAGCGATCGATCGGCCTCGGCTGCCAGCATCGCTGGAACCCGGGACAGGTGAGTGTCCATTTATTAAAAGTCAGCAGCTGTAGTATTTATAGCTGCTGGCTTTTAATATTTTTTTTTTTGGTGGAATCTCTCTTTAACTCGCATTCCATCAATGGTCATAATTATCTTCCATTTATTATTCACACTATACAGTATTTTCACATCTTCCTATATCTATAGCTAAATACGATCCATTCCACTTTGCCCATATCATCCTTATCTTGCCTTCACTAAATAATGAGTCTCTAAAAGTAGAAAAAGTCAGCAGACAGTAATCTAAACCTTCTGACCTGCAAACTTCTTCGACAAGATTAAAATAGAAGAAGAATGACAGACCTGGAGAATGCAACATTAAAAGCGATTGTAAAGGCTCGCTTTTTTGCTTTGAAAAATAACAAACATGTTATACTTACATAGTTGACGAGGTTGAAAAAAAAAAAAGACACAAGTCCAACCTATGTGTGTGATTATATGTCAATATTACATTGTATATTTCTGTATGTTGCAGTCGTTCAGGTGCTTACCTGCTCTGTTGCAGTGTATTTGCACAGAGCAGCATGGATCCTCTTCTCGGGTCCCTCTGCGGAGCTCCTGGCTCCTCCCTCCTACTGAGTGCCCCAGCAGCTTGCTATAGGGGCACCCGAGCCGAGTCACAGCTCCTTGTATCTATTCAGGCACAGAGCCCACGACCAGGCCCCTCTCTCCCGATTGGCTGACTGATTTTGATTGACAGCAGCGGGAGCCAATGGTGCCTCAGCCAATGAGGAGGGATGTCCAAGGCAGATGAGACACTCATGGACATCACTGGACAGAGAAGTGGCTTAGGTAAGTATTAGAGGGACTGCTGCACACAGAAGGTTTATCTTAATACACAGAATGAATTAAGATAAAAACCTTCTGCCTTTACAACCCCTTTAAATGCATTTCAAGGTATCAGTAGCCACCAGTATGTGCCTACATTGTACGGTTTCATCCTATGGAGTACTTACAGGGCATTTCCAATTCTGAGGTTTGGATCATTGGCCTCTTAGCCCCTAACCTGGAATAAGTATGCAGCTGAAGAAGTGTGGGGCCCTGAAATGCATACCAGATCAGTGACTAAAATAAACCTGCAATGAGAAATATGTTGGGGCCGCCATTACCTCTGCTGAAAAAAATTATTTTTTTTATGTATTTACCGTAACTGCATCTTTTCTCAGTTCGAAGGACACAGCCTAAAACCAAAAAAAAAAAAAAACACCAAAGTTGTGTTCAGAGGCGCTTATGGGCTTAAAGCGCAGTGCCACCAAAAAGTGGAACCTCCACTTAACTGACTCCTCCCCCCTTCAGTGTCACATTTGGCACCTTTCCGCTTTTGACAGGTACCTTTCCCCGCTCCTCCTTTCTCCGTCCGGCCAATTAGAAAGCGCAGCACAATTAGGGAACTGTCAGAAACCAGACCGAGATAGAAGTACAATTACATAACACTTGTTTATTAAATAAAAAGGTAAATAGAAAAAACGTAGTCAAAGCATAGCCAGAGTCCAGTAACCGGATAGAGTAGTCAGCCAGGCCAGAAGTCAGGGATCCAAGTAGAGCAACAGCAAGCAGGATAAGGAGCCAGAAGGGATGTCAGCAAGCCAGTCTTTAAACAGAACCCCAGGAGATGGTTTATTGTGATGTGACCAAGGCGAAGGCAGAGGTGAAGTGAGCTGGACGGCTTTAAGTAGGCAGGTCAGACGAGCATGATCAGGAAGAGCTGGTAACTGTAGAGAGATGAGAGCTGGCAATTAGCCGACAGCTGAGCAGCCAGCCAAGAGAAGGAAGGGCTAAGCCAGCCCTGACAGGAACCGGCTGTGAAGCCAAAAGGCTTTACTGCCGGGCTACCTTTCACACAAATGGCAGCGGCGGCATCACACAAGAGCCGATCTGAAAATCGGCTGGTTTTCAGGCATCATGGGAACCCTGGACAGGTAAGTTTCCTAGTAATAAAATTCAGCAGCTACAGTATTTGTAGCTGTTGATTTTTAATTTGTTTTTTTTTGTGGGGGCCTGGAACTCCTCTTTCATTTTCACATAAAACACACCCGTAAGAGAACTCATACACCAAACAAGAGATACTCCACTCAGTTACTGGAAAGTCTGGGCTTGTTGGCATCACTTTCGAAACTCATCGGAATATGCAACGTTACTTTCCTAAATCTTAGCTTTCACATCTCCCCTTAACCGCTTCCTGGGTGCATGTAATTAACGCATACAACTCTGCTATGCATTACAGCAACCTCTCTTCCTTCCTTGGAAGAGTCCACAAGAATGTGAACGTCTAAGCTTCTCGGTACTTTGTTGACCTACTATTTTTGCCATTGTGTTTACATGTCTTTTTGATCATTCATACCTCTAAAAATAGTCAAGTTATTTACGAGTATTGTAATGTCATAGGGGATTATATCCCTACTATATTCATCGTGATTGAACTACTTATTTTGTATCTGATGCATTCTACTCCTGTTAATCGCTTTGTAGATTCCTCTTGATATTTTCAATAAACTTTTGGAAAGAAAAGTGTTTGGGGACACAGATCCTGCCCCAGGAGACATGTAAAAAAAAAAAAAAACACACACCCGTAAGAGAACAGCTAACGGATACCCTGGATCGGAGATTGGTTTGCTTACTGAGTGACATAATTTAAAGAGGAAGTAAATCCTTATGGGTTTTACTTTGTTTTTTGTTCCCTGCAAAGTAAAAGCATAATGTGCTACCGTAGTATGCATCACATAATAGCCCATTATGTGACACTTACCTGCAAGCAAAGCCCGTGCTGTCCCCGCTGGAGGCAACATCCATGTTCACCCCTCTTCGTTAAGCGGCTGCCTACTCTGGCACTGTCAATGGCCGGAGTCGCCAGTCACGGCACTCGCTAGTGAAGAACCGGCACAGAGGGCTATTTCTTCATAGCGCATGTGCCGATGACATCAGTGCAGTACAAAGTAATAATCTCCTAAACAGGGCACATTTGGGAGATATTTACTGTACCAATAGGTAAGCCTTATTATAGGCTTACCTATAAGTACAACTTGAAAATGGAGGTTTACAACCTCTTTAAGGCACAGTAAAGACTATTTTTTGGAACAGAAATATCACTTGATGCATCATTGTGTGGACTGATTAACTAAAGCACACTCGACTACATTCAAAACTTGACACTTCCTACATTGTCCCGGTGTCACCGTGCCAAACTTGACTCCCTATTGACTTGAGAAGAGTTGCAGAAGGCGGCTGTTCCTTACCCCACTTGTAAGGCCCCTGGCGATGATGGCATTCCCATGGATGTTTATATCCGATATGGGGAACTTCTACAATTGCTAAATGTTTTCCTATGATGCCCACTGTCTCCCTCCATCCATGTCCAGGCTACCGTTTTGCTTTTGAAACTTGGTACGGGTCCACTGGATCCAAACTCCTATAGGTTGATCTCTTTGCTACAGAGGGATATTAAAATTCTGGCCAAAGTGCTGGCTCGCTGCTCGAATGAAGCCATTTTAATCATTATTCAATTAGGCCAAGTGTGCTTCATGCCACACGATAGCATTTAACCTAAGGAGGTTGCATCTCACCATGCAAACAAGGGCGGATAATATGGGCCACTGCCCATTACTGTTCTTAGACGTTAAAGGGTATAAAAGAATTGACTAGCAAAATTTGTGGGCAGTTTTAACTAAATTTAGTTTTGGCCAGCTATTACATCATGCACCACCGGCAACCATCAGAACTGCTGATAGAATTATTCATATATTTGCTTCGAGTAGGGGTAACAGCCAAGGGTGTCCCCTTTCCCTGTTGCTATTTGCTCAGGCCATCGAGCCCCTGGCTGTCCTGATTCACGTCAACCCAAGTATCACTGGCTTCCTGCATGGTGATCTGCTTGAGAAAATCATGCTATATGCAGTTGACGGGTTCATTTTTTTTTTTTTTTGGGGAGACACCACCTTTTCTCTGGAGGCAGTTATGAATATGGTAACAGCCTTTGCTCACTTTTCTGATCTTACCATTAATTACACAAAATTTGCTTTTACAGAATAGCAGATTGGGACAGCCATGTCCTTGGCTTATACTAGTCCCATTACTTCATCCTTTAAAGAGGAAGTAAACCCTGATGAGTTTACTTCCTCTTTCATTCCCTGCAAAGGCAAAGCATAATGGACTACTATGCATTGCATAGTAGTCCATTATGTGTCACTTACCTGACACAGGAGCCAGTAAAGTCACCGCTGTCCCCTGTAGTCCGGAACATCCATCTTCTTGGTGGGGTCTCGCAGCTCCGCCGCTGTCATTCGGCGAAGCCGCGATGACGTCACTCCCGCGCATGCGCACGGGAGCCGACACGCGCGGCAGCTCCGTCATTGAGAATGCCGTGCTCAGTGTGCCTGTGCGCCGCTGTCTATGGCGCATACGCCGTAGACAGCAGTGCCTGTTTTTGGGCAAATATCTCCTAAACCGTATAGGTTTAGGAGATATTTCTTGGACCTACAGGTAAGCCTTAATCTAGGCTTACCTGTAGGTCAAAGTGGTTTGTAAGTGTTTACAACCACTTTAAAGATTTAGGGAAACACATTTCTTCCACCATTACAGGTTACTGTTATCTTAAAGCGGGGTTCCACCCTAAAGTGGAACTTCCGCTGATCAGAACCCTCCCCCCCCTCCCGTGTCACAATTGGCACCTTACAGGGGGGGAGGGGGGTGGAGATACCTGTCAAAGACAGGTATTTACACGCACTTCCGGGCATAGACTCCCGTGGGAGTCTATGTCATTTCCTGTCCTGCCGCGCTGTCTGCTGGGACACTCACGGGTCCCAGTGACAGTGCGGACAATTCTTATTGCGCTGCGCGACTCGCGCATGCGCAGTAGGGAACCGGGAAGTGAAGCCGATTCGCTTCACTTCCTGATTCCCTCACCTAGAATGGTGACGGCAGCAGCCGAGCGATCGATCGGCCTCAGCATCGCTGGAACCCGGGACAGGTGAGTGTCCATTTATTAAAAGTCAGCAGCTGTAGTATTTATAGCTGCTGGCTTTTAATATTTTTTTTTTAGGTGGAATCCCTCTTTAATATATATTCCCTTCTATTTAAAGTACATTTGGACACTTTAATATTTTAAATTAGGGATGCACCGATACCAGTTTAAGTCCTAGTACGAGTACAGATACTTTTCCTCAAGTACTCGCTGATACCAATTACCAATATCTATTTAATTTTTTTTATTTTATTATTTAAAACATTTTTTAAACACTGTACATTTAACTTTTTTTTGGATCAACTTTAAAATTGATCAACTCAAGGAGCAGCCCAGCCGCCTTGGGCATTTGGGCTTCACCTGGCCCAAACCCCCCTAGTGATGCCACTCTGCCCCAAAGCTATGTCCGGTATTGGAGGCATTTTCACGAGTACCGATACTTGCCTAATGCCTAGTATCGGCACCGATATAGGTGCAACTCTACTTGAAATAATTTCATTGAAGTTTTAGAAATATACACTATATTACCAAATGTATTGGGACGCCTGCCTTTACACACAGATGAACTTTAATGGCATCCCAGTTTTAGTCTGTAGGATTCCACATTGAGTTGGCCAACCCTTTGCAGCTATACCAGCTTAAACTCTTCAGGGAAGGCTGTCCACAATGTTTAGGAGTGTTTCTATGGGAAATGTTTAACCATTCTTCCAGAAGCGCATTTCTGTGGTCAGTGGTAAGAAGAGAAGGGGTGAGTGATACATTTATCTGCTCTGCTTTGAAAGTAATTAACTAAAAACTGTTTCATGAACGGTTTCATGATATAATGAAGATACTGTCAGAAACCATGAAATCAGACCATGACAGAAGTACAGTTAAATCACACTTGTTTAATAATAAAAGTAAATAGAACAAATGTAGTCCAAAACATAGCCAGACATCAGGAACCGTAAGGGCCGGTTCACACTGCGAGCCGCGGCGAGGCGTCTCCGACTTCCTCGCCGCGACTTGCAGGGGGGGGTCAGCGGCGACTTGCAGAGGACTTCTGCATAGAAGTCAATGCAAGTCGCCCCCGAAGTCGCCCCGAAGTAGTACAGGAACCTTTTTTCTGAGTCGGAGCGACTCGAGTCGCTCCTCTCAGAACGGTTCCATAGCACTGTATGGGGGCGACTTGCGGGAGCGAGGCGAGGCGAGCCGTGTCGCCTCGCCTCGCGTCGCAGTGTGAACCGGCCCTTACGGCCAGTCAGACAAGCCAAACATCAGGGATTTGGAGAGGAGCGTAATAAAACAGCAAGCAGAATCTGAAGCCAGAAGGGATGCAAGCCAAGCAAGTCTTACAACAGGAATGCAGGAGGGCGTCTGTGTGATGTTGACTAAGGCGAAGGCAGAGCGCCTTAAGTAGGCAGGGCTGACGAGCAGGATATCATCAACAGCTGAGTAACTGTGGAGAGGAAGATGGGAGCTGACAATGAGCCCAGCCCTGACAGATACTATGCTGGTTTTGTCTCAGATTTTAACCACTTAAGGACCGCCGCATGCTAATGTACGTCATCAGAATGGCATGTACAGGCTCAAGCACGTACATGTACGTGCTTGCCTTCCAGCGGGTGGGGGGTCCGATCGGACCCCCTCCCGCTGGATGCAGCGGTCCGTTTCGCTTCAGGAGCGATCCGGGATGAGGGGATGGCCGTTGGTTTCTGGCCACCCCCTCTCGATCGCTCCTGGCAAATGAGAAGCTTCCTCCCACTGTGTATAGTAAACACAGGCAGGGAGGAAGTGATGTCATTCTCCTCAGGGCGGTCTTTTTGACTGGACTACTAGGAGAACACTGAAAGTAAGTGCACCAAACACTACACTAACATGTAGGCACACAAACCCCCCCCACCCCCCCTACCCCTCGCAGTCACAGTGTCACTGATTGCAGTGATCATTTATTTACTGATCACTGCATTCAGTGTCAGTTGTGACAGTAAAAAGTGTCAGGGCAGTTAGTGTTAGGTCCAGGGTAGCCCCCTACCACCCCCCAATAAAGATTTAACCCCCTGATTGCCCCTAGAGTTAACCCTTTCACCCCCTTTTGCCAGTGTCACTAAGCGATCGTTTTTCTGATCGCTGCATCAGTATCACTGGTGCCGCTAAGTAGCTAGTTATTTTTTTAGGTTCACCGCCAGGTTTTTATAGCACTAGGTACCCCGATATACTACCCAATAATGGTTTTAACCCCCTGATTGCCCCTAGTTAACCCTTTCACCCCTTTTGCCAGTGTCACTAAGCGATCATTTTTCTGATCGCTGCATTAGTGTCGCTAGTTATTTTTTTAGGTTCACCGCTAGGTTTTTCTAGCGCTAGGTACACCCATATACTACCCAATAATGGTTTTAACCCCCTGATTGTCCCTAGTTAACCCTTTCACCAGCGATCACCGTATAAGTGTCACTGGTGACGCTGGTTAGCCAGTTAGTTATTTAGGTTCCCCGTCAGGTTTTTGGGACCCCCATATACTACCTAATAAAAATTTGAACCCCCTGATTGCCCCTAGTTAACCCTTCCACCAGTCATCACCGTATAAGTGTTACGGGTGACTCTGGTTAGTTTGCTTTTTATAGCATCAGGGCACCCACCTTTTATTACCCAATAAAAGGTTTAACCCCCTGATCACCCGGCGGGTGATATCAATTAGGTTTTAGGGTCAGGGTCTGCGTCGCCCCAGGCAGCGCTAGGTTAGTGCCAGTACCGCTAACACCCACACGCAAAGCATAAACCTCCCGTAGTGGTATAGAATCTGAACAGATCAATATCTGATCAGATCTATACTAGCGTCCCCAGCAGTTTAGGGTTCCAAAAAAACGCATTGTTAGCACCTGCGTCTTGCCGATCCGCCCAGCCCACCCAAGTGCAGTATCGATCGATCACTGTCACTTACAAAACACTAGACGCATAACTGCAGCGATCGCAGAGTCAGGCCTGATCCCTGCGATCGCTAACAGTTTTTTTTTGGTAAAGTTTTATATTTAAATCCGGAAGGCAGTGCTTGGTTTTCGGGGTCCCGTACGTGGCTAGGCTCCCAAAAAAGTCCCCCACATGTGGTATCCCCGTACTTGGGAGAAGCAGCAGAATTTATTTTGGGGTGTAATTTGACTTATGCCCATAGCATGTGTGAGCAATATAACATTTAGTGACAACGTTGTGCAAAAAAAAAAAAAAATTGTAATATTCCTGCAACTTGTGGCAAAATATAAAATATTTCATGGACTCAACATGCCTCTCAGTAAATAGCTTGGGGTGTCTACTTTCCAAAATGGGGTCATTTGGGGGGGTTTTGTGCTATTTTGGCATTTTATGGCCTTCGAAACTGATAGGTAGTGAGGAATGAAATCAAAAATTTGCACCCTTAGAAACCCTGAAGGCAGTGATTGGTTTTCGGGGTGCCGTAAAGCAGCTAGACTCCCAAAAAGTCCCACATATGTGGTATCCTCGTACTCAGGAGAAGCAGCAGAATATATTTTGGGGTGCAATTCCACATATAACTATGGCATGTGTGAGCAATATATCATTTAGTGACAACTTTTTGTAAACTTTTTTTTTTTGTGTCATTATTCAATCACTTGGGACAAAAAAAAAAAAATATTCAATGGGCTCAACATCCCCTCAGCAATTTCCTTGGGGTGTCTACTTTCCAAAATGGGGTCATTTGGGGGGGTTTGTACTGCCCTGCCATTTTAGCACCTCAAGAAATGAGATAGGCAGTCATAAATTAAAAGCTGTGTAAATTCCAGAAAATGTACTCTAGTTTGTAGACGCTATAACTTTTGCGCAAACCAATAAATATACGCTTATTGACATTTTTTCTACTAAAGACATGTGGCTGAATAAATTTTGCCCTCAATGTATGACTAAAATTGAGTTTATTCGATTTTTCTTATAACAAAAAGTAGAAAATATATTTTTTTCTCAAAATTTTCGTTTTTTTTCCATTTATATGGGGGAAAAAATAAATAAATAAAATAAATAAATAAATAAATCGCAGAGGCAATCAAATACCATCAAAAGAAAGCTCTATTTGTGGGAAGAAAAGGACGCAAATTTCATTTGGGTACAACATTGCATGACCGCGCAATTACCAGTTAAAGCAGTGCAGTGCGAAATTGTAAAAAAAGACCTCTGGTCCTTAGGCTGAAAATTGGTCCGGGGCTTAAGTGGTTAAAGAACTTAGAATCATTAATGAATCAAGACATGAATAAAAAAAAAAAAAAAAAAAAAAAAAAAAAAAAAAAAAGCATACTGTCTCTAATCATGTGCACGATCATTTTTATAGTCTATGACTAGACCTATAAACAAGTTTAAAGATTGAGGAGGTGCTTAAGGAAAACGTTATAGGAAATGTTTTATGATTGAAATTAGACCCCTTTCACACCACACCGCACCTTGCGTCGGCGGTAAAACGCCGCTATTTTTAGCGGCGTTTTACCACTGGATTTGCAGCGGATTTGCTGCGTATTTCGGCCGCTAGCGGGGCGCTTTTACCCCCCGCTAGCGGCCGCGAAAGGGTTAAACCCACCGGCAATACGCCGCAATAGCGGCGTTTTGCCGGCGGCATTACAGCGCTGCCCTATTGATTTCAATGGGCAGCAGCGGTGAAGGAGCGGTAAACACACCGCTCCTTCACCGCTCCAAAGAAGCTGCTGGCAGGACTTTTTTCTGACGTCCTGCCAGCGCACCGCTGTAGTGTGAAAGCCCACAGACAATGGTGCAGCTTCTTTAGGGCGGATTGCAAGCGCTATTTCTAACGCTATAGCGCCTGCAAAATGCCCTGGTGTGAAAGGGGTCTTAGAGAATTGTCTTTGAATCTCTCCAAAATAGGCCTTGGATAAAAGGATATACTGTGGAAAGTTCCATATGCCCCCTAAGCTGAAAAGAGGGTATGGGCCTGGGCTCAGCTCGTTCACGCACGGTTGGAGTGGAGGGGAGTGGTGGACCACTGGGGTGCGTGTAGAGGCCAGTGCATGGGGACCCTAAAAAGGACCTATAAACCATTAGGAAAAAATAGCTACAGAATACAGCTGAAACTATTTATGAAATCTACATTAACGCCCAATGAGTGGGGTGGTTTGAAGGACTTCTGTAAACACTGTGCTATTTTGTTAGTGATCAGCAGGCCACCATGCATAGATTTGGGGAAGCTAGGTTTTTTTGATCATCCTGCGAGGCAGAACTATAAAAAGTAAGGAACCAAAAACCCCAAAACATAACGCAAATACAAGTACGATTAAGAAATATCTGACAAAGGAAGGGAGCCCAAAGAGTCCAGACCCAGATAAATTAGGACCAGACAAACAAAAAAACAGGGAACAATTATAAGAAATAAGCCCCTGGAAAAAAGAAAGTAGAGGTATTATATAAACCTAGAGAAGATAGAAGCACAAACACAGAAAGTGAACTTGATATAAGCAAAATGGAGGAATGAGGAGCAGGAGCTCAAATGGCAACAAAAAACGGAAATGGCGGATGTTTTGGAGACTTGAAAACAGAAATTTCCACACTACGGACTGATCTAAGCCAGCTACTGACCCGGGTAGAGGAAAAGATATTCAACGGGAACAGAGGAGAATGTTGTATAAACTAGAACAGGAGAATCAAAAGAGAAGAATTTAAAGATCCGTGCGTTACCGGAAGAAAAGGGAGAAGATTTAAGGAAAATTATGAACAAAATATTTAATCCCATTTTAGATAAAACATCAGAGGAACGTCTGGGAATAGAAAGAGTTCACAGGATCAAAAAAAAACAAAATATAGCAGCATATCTCCTCCGAGATGTTATGGTAAGATTCCAACTATACAAAGAAAAAAAAAACACATTTTTGAAAAAGAGGAAAACCACCATTAAAATATGAGGGAGTAGACCTTCAAATTTTTCAGAGATTTGGCTCCAGAGACGCTGGCTAGATAAAGACGCCTTAAACCTCTACTGGAGCAAATTCGCACTAAATATATTAAATACAGTTGGGGTTTTCAGACATGTTTATTCGGCCAGAAAGATGGAAGGTCAAGAAGATTGAGAGATCCAGAAGATCTTTTATAATTTTGCAACAAATTAGACCTACAAGTCCCGGACATCCCAGGATTGAATGAAGAAGCAACTCCAACACAGACAGAAGAAGAAATATGGCAAAAAATGCACAGGAAGATTTAAACGCCGAAATAAAACAGAGATGAAGCTTCCCCTATAGTATAAAATAGAAAGGGACTGCAATAAGGGTCATCTTTAAGATAGAGTTCAAGATGAACCAAGCAGAATTACAGAAGAATAGGAGGGGAAGCCTCCTCTGGAAAATGTATGGGGGGTGGAGGGTTTGAGGCCTGGGTTGTTTGGGCTGGGGGGTGCTCCCAGCAACCCCCCTCTTTCTGGGAGAGGGCACGGTGGGGGTGGTTGGAGTCTCACCCCAGGATTAGGGAGTCACTGGTAGAATCGGAAGGTTGCAGATTCACCAGTGGCTCTGGGACTGGAGACTGTGGGTGTGGAGGGGAGGGAGGGGATGGGTGGCGAAGAGAGGGTCCCTGAAAACCTCATCCATGCTATTAAATGGATTATGGGGTGCCCAGTCAGCCTAGAAAGAGAGTACACTATGATCAAAGGTGACATCTATAAGACTTCTCATATAAATGTCAGAGGGCTTAATACACCAATAAAAAAAAGGCACGGGATATTAAAGGAGCTTAAACAGTATAAAGCACAGATAGTGTTTCCTTCAGGAGACGCACATGTCCCACAAAGACAATATAAAAGGTTGTCCTCAAGGGATTATCCAACGTGGCATTATGGTGACTCTTTACCAAGCGCAAAGGGAGTAACTATTGGATTTGCCAAGGGTACACGGTTCATATTGGAGGAAAGGATGACCGACTCGGAAGGATGATACCTCTTTAAGAGGTAAATTATATGATATGGAATGTACCTTGGCAAATATCTAGTGTCACAATAAGAATCCAACATACTTTCTGAGACAGGTTATGGGGAAACTAATGGATAAAAAAAAAAAAAAAAAAAAAAAGGAAATGTGATTATTACAGGAGAGGAGGAACGTCGTGGGCACAGGGGACTAGGAAGGTACAACTGAAAGCATTAAAAAAATTAAAATAAATTAAAAAAGAACCGTTTCAATGTCAACTGCTGGATATATGGAGAGCGCAGCATCCAAAGACACAGAACTAGGGCTGAAACAACTAATCGATTAATCGACAACTAATAGATTATGAAATCAATTACTATTTTCATAATTGATTAATCGGCTAGTAACATAATGGGGTTAAAAAACCTAAAATGAGCCCTTTATAGTAAAAAAAAAAAATAAATAAATAAAAAAAAAGGAAGGAGCAAATCGCTACTGTAAATATTACTTTCACAGTTCTACATTAAAAAAAAAAAAAAAAAAAATGAACCCCTTACAATAGTAATTATCTGCTTTTTTGTACTATAAAAGGGCTAATTTTAGTTTTTTTTTTTAACCCCATTATGTTACTAAGCATCTTAGACCTGGTTCACATCTATGTATTCTTTGGTGCTTTTTGCAGAAACGCACTACAGTTCAGTTACATGGTTTCCTATGGGATACGTTCACATCCATGCTTTTTTTCAGCCACTGTGTATTTGGAAAGGGCCAGGGACTTTTTTTTAATATGCAAAACAGCGTTTTTTTTTGGTTCAATATAGTTCAATGGAAAAGCTGCAGAAAAGCATGCAAATTGCTGCAAAATCACGTGCGCAAAATTCAAAACTCACAGCAAAAAGCACTGCTGAAACAGATCAAAAGCAAATTGCATAGGTGTGTACCGAGCCTTATGATGCCCACTTTGTACATTCGCTGAATGAAAGAATGTCGTTTGAAATTTTCACTTGTTTTTAACATTCTGTTTTTAAAATGAATGTAATTTCTGAACAAAAACCACATACACTTTCTGAAAATTCCTTTGACCAACAAGTTTTCTATTATTTCCAAATTTTCACTGTGGTTGAAAACTAATGTCGGTTTGACCCCACTAACGATTAGAAAATTGAATTTTTTTGAAGGAAGACATTGTTTGTTTAATAAATAAAAAAAATTGATGCGAGTCTGATATTTACCGGATTCACATGTTAATAGTATATACAGTATATCTCTTCTGTCTGTTATTCTCAGAGTGGATTACATATTTTGCTCCCTAACCATATAGTTGGTTATTTATATTTACCAATGTATAGAGATATTTAAGAATAAATTGACTTTTTTTATTTTACATATTAACTAAATTTATAAAAAAAAAAAATTTAAGGTTATTAACTGATTAATCGAAACAATAATCGGCCAACTAATCGATTATTAAAATAATCATTAGTTGCAGCCCTATACAGAACTATACATTCTACTCCCCAGTGCACACGATGTACTCAAGGATTGACAATATAATGGTTGAACATAGGATATTAGAATGGGCAATTTAGACAAGCATTGAAATAACAACGTTGTCAGACCACTCCTCTGTGACCATGGAAATGGTGATACCAGGGGTCCAAAGACAGCCATACGCATTGAGATTGAATGAAGATTTAATAAAGGATATAGATGAAGAAGAGAAAATAAAGGAAGAAATAGAACATTATTTTAAAATAGAATGACACTAAGGAGATAACAGAGGCCACACTCTGGGAGACCCATAAGGCCTATATTAGGGGTATTTTGATGGAGATAGGATCAAGGGAAAAAAAAAAAAAAAAAGATGGAAGTATTAATAAAAGAAATCCATGAATTGGAACAAAGGCATAAAAAAGGAGCAGGGGAGTGGTACCAGGCACTGGTGATAAAAACAGATTAAAAAAAAGTGCTCAAGCAAGAGACTAGATGGGATTTCAATAGAGTTGCAAGGGAGAGATATGTATCGGGAAATAAAATGGGGAAACATTTGGCAAGATTGTTGAGGAAAAAAACCCAAAAAACATTAAAACTATATTGAGTAGTAACGGGGAGATGATATTTCCAACAACAGAAATAACAAAAGCGTTCCAGAATTATTATGGATCTCTATACTCAATAAAACCAAAAGGGCAACAGGAAATGGTTAGATCGGAAAAGATAAGCTTCTAAAAAATGCCAGACTAACTCAAATATATGAGAATAAGAGTAGCATATTGGAATTACCCACGATAGAAGAGATCAATAGGGCTCTAAAAGAACAGCAAAAGGAAAAAGTCCAGGTCCAGATGGGTTTATGACCTATTACTACAAAATATTTAAATTACACTTGGCACCCAGACTATGCTCATATATGAATGGGTTAGGAACAAACTGAGATGGGAAGAGAGGCCCTGTCAGCTTTAATCTCTATTATTCCAAGGGAGGGAAGGGATAGTAACTCAAGTTATAGACCAATACCTTTGCTTAATACTAATACAAAATTATTTGCAAAGGTATTGGTGACTAGAATGAAAGATCTGATGTTGGAGTTGGTATATGCGGATCAGGTGAGGTTTATACCCGGGAGAGAAGTTAGAGACAATGGGATGAGAACATTGCTCTTGCTTCAAAATGAGAGAGGAAAGGGCCCCTGGTCTACTCCTGTTGCTTGACACAGAAAAGGCTTTTGACAGGGTAGACTGGGGGTTAATGATGAGTACTTTGAAAGCTATGGGAATTGGCCCAAGGATTACCCAATGGATCCAAGTTTTATATAAACAGGAGGGATAAAGACTGGAGAAGGGAAACATAAAATGGCAGCCTACGCCGATGACATACTGTTTTATATTTCTAATCCTAGGATCTCAATGCCTAGTTTAATGAAGGCACTGAAACATTATGGGGATTTATCAAATTTAAAAATAAACCCCTTTAAATCGGAAGTCCTAAATATAAAACGGAAATAAACAAGAAAAGCTCTTACAGCAGGAATTAAAATTTAGTTGGAAGACAGAAATAAAATATTTAGAAATAAAACTGACATCGTCCTCTGGGAAACTATATCAGGCAAATTATATCCCACTATTAAACAAAATAAAAACAGACATAAAAAGAATGGCAAGTAGGCTCCTTTCATTGACAGGTAGAATAAACACCATAAAGATGGCAATAGTACCTCATGTAAATCATGTACAAATTCCAAACGTTACCTATACCACTACCTCAGACATATTTTAAAACATTAAAAAATATGGTATCCAAGTTCATCTGGCAGAACAATAAACCAAGCATTGCATTTGCAGTATTAAGGAGAGATAAAGCACAAGGGGGGTTAAAAGAAACAGACTTGCAAAAATATTACAATGCGGTGTTAATTTCATGGGTAATGAAATGGACTAAGGAAGTAAATGAAAAAAGGTGGGTACAAATTGAGAATACAATGAGTGACACACGGTTGAGTAGAATTATTTTGATCCCACCGCAATATAGAGCACTAGGGGTAAATACGCATGTCATGACACAAAACTTACTTAGAATGGGATTTAATACATATGGGACATACAATTCACCATATCACTGAAAGAAATAATTTTTTACAGGGTAAAGGGAAACTATTTGGAGATTGGATTAAACACGATAATGCACAATTAAAAGGATATAATGGAAAATGGGAAAATATATACATTTCAAGAATTAAAACATAAAAAAAGACAAAAATTATTATTAATGAATGATGGTACCTCCAGCTAAAACACTTTGTCAGTACGCTACCTCAACCAATAAGATCACTGGATGATCTTAGACTGTTGGAGTGTCTAAGTTTGGCATCTAGTACAAAGAATGGGATGTCACAAAATCTTGCTGGCAGTGGATGGGCTGGAGGCCCCACCATATATTAAAAAAAAAAAAAAAAAAAAAAAAAAAAATGGGAAAAAGAATTAGGAGTTAGAAGTAATAGGATTTTTATTACAGCTTACCTGTAAAATCCTATTCTTTGAAGTACATAACGAGACATGGTAGTTACTATGATGAACACTGGCGCGCCCTAAATTAAAAAGTGCACTCCCTCTATAACCCCTCCCACTGGTGGGAGTACATCAGTTTTGTAGCAAAGCAATATACACTTGTATACAAAAGAAGGGATGGACCTCAGTGTGCCGTGATGTACTTCAAAAGAAAAGGATTTTACAGGTAAGCTGTTAAAGATCCTATTTTCTTATCGTACATCACGGGACACAGGGCAATAGTAGTTACTATATGGGATGTCCCATAGCAATGCCAACTGAAGGGAGGGAGACACAACAAAGTAGGGCATCAAGAGACTAGAGGACTTATACGGCAGCCTGCAGTACACTGCGTCTAAAGACGACATCCTCATGACCCTTTAAATCTACTTGAAAGAATCTGATAAATTTATGGACTAAAGACTAAGTTGCGGCCTTGCAGATCTGAGCCATGGAGACTTAGTGATGTACTGCCCAAGAAGCATTAACAGCCCTAGAGAAGTGCACTTTAATATGAAAATGAGGAATTTTCCTCTTTAAAACCATAAGCTTGAACAATCACTTGACGAGTCCATTTAGAAATAGTAGATCTCAACGCTGCCTCTTTTCTTTTAGGACTGTCTGACAACGAACAAAATATCTGTTTTATGAATCTGAGCCCACACTTTCAATAGACTGACCACTCTCAACACATCAAAAGAATGTAGTGACTGTTCTTCCACAGAACGAGGTTCTGGAAAAAATTAAAGCAGAACAACATCCTGGTTTAAATGAAAAACTGATACTACCTTTCGGTAGGAATTCAGGATGAATAAACCAATATGGCTCCTTACAAGAAAGAGCAGCCAACTCTAATACTCTTCCTGCAGAAGTTATGGCAACCAAGAAAAAAATGTTTTCTTTGTCACGAGGACCAAGGGAATATTTTGTATTGGCTCAAAAGGCTGCTTCTGTAAAGCCTATATTGACTTAATTGAAGTCCCAAGGGTTCAGGAATGACCCAACTGGAGGATTAATCCACATAACCCCCTGAAAAAGTTACAAACCAGAGAATGTGAAGCAAGTGGTCGTTGAAAAAAAAAACACAGATAAGGCCGACATCTGGTCTCTGAAAGTATTCAAGGCCAGCCTCATTTCTAATCCTATCTGTAGGAATTCAAGGATCCTACTTATGACATATTTCCTGGGGTGCCAACACCTGGATTCATACCAGGAGACATATGCCTTCCAGAATCTATAGTATACAACTCCGGAGGCCAGCTTCCTAGCATTAACCAAAGTCGAAACTACTGAAGCCAACAGCCCAAGATCTTTTAGAATGTGGGTCTCAATAGCCAAATCAGTAAATTTTGCTTTTGTAAGGTAGTATGAAATACCAGACCTTGCTAGAGGAGGTCTGGCCATAGTGGTAGGGTCCAAGGGTCCCACGGAAAAACAGAGGCATCTGTTGCGTATGCCATCAGATCCCTTGGCCTTGACACAAAGTTATCGATCTTATTGTTGAACCTGGATGCAAAATAGATCCACGTCTGGAACTCCCCATTTTTGGAATATTGACAGAAAGATATGGGGATGAAGGAACCATTAGCCCAGGAACAATTGTTGGTGACTAAAGTAGTCCACCTGCCAATTCTCTATCTCTGGAATTAAAAATTGCTGATGGGCAAGGAATGTTGTTCTCCCAAGATAGAATATGATTCACCTCTCTCTGGGCTGCACGACTTCTCATGCCCTCCACGACTTCTCAAAGGCCACAGCCGTGGCATTGTCAGATGGGATCCTAACAAGACAGTTCCGTAGTCTGAGCGTCCAGGCCTCCAGGGCCATGCATACTGCCCGAATGTCTAGAATATTGATGAGCAAGGTCATCTCTGATTTGGACCATTTCCTTTGGACTGACACTTCTTCCAGGACTGCTCCCCAGCCCAGAAGGCTGGCATCTCTTACCACTTTCCAGGTAACTAGTAGAAAGAATTTTTCCTTTTTTGAAGATTCTTGGATATCAACCACCAATTGAGGCTCTGACGCACATCGGGGGATAAATACATTGGGAAATCCAGAGCTTGGACCTTCTTGTTCCAGGTTGACAGGATACTGTTCTACAACAGTCTTGAATGAAACTGCACATAAGGAACGGCCTCGAAAGAAGCCATCATCTTTCCCAACAATTTCATGCAATGTCGAATAGAGGAGGAGAGATATCGCTGTTCCTGATCACTAGAAACAGCCAATCTCTCTCTCTCTCGCTCTACTCCCGTTAGAATGGGAATCTGTGTCTTTACTTTAACAGATCCCAGTTCTGGCTCTCTGAGGAGCAATCGTGTTCGCCCCCTATAGCTTATTACAGCAGCTGACGTACGACAGCGATTCTCACAGCCATGCCAACCATCGCAGTACGACTGCAGCGACCGGTCGGCAAGTAGAGTAACTAAACCCATCAATTTTAATGGTTTCAAAAGACAGATGTATACCAAGAATGCACGTTTGCTTGTGGGGTTAACCAAACTGTCAAATGGCTGGTGTCATAACTGATCACATGTGCAGCACCATGGCAGTTACAGATCAAACAGAGGCAAAGATGCCAGCTTCCTTAGCTGAAATGAATAGGCTTGTTTAGTTATTTAGACTGTATAACTTGGATATACGGCAGCAAAGTGGCATGGCTGCACTTGATCACATACCTAGTACGTGAGCCGACACTCCCGGGTCTGTGTTTATACATAGCGGGAGCTGATCGGGGGTTACCGTGGACTATATGTCCGCTGGCACCCGCCGATTGTTCATTACAGCGGGAGAATGGCAATCTGCCTATGTAAACAAGGCAGATTGTTGTTCTGTTAGTACAGGGGCAGGGGCACCAAACTATGCATTCCCCTAGTAAAATCACCTCCCCCACAGCAAGAAAACACCAGCTAGGCACACAGTTAACTCTTTGATCACCCCTGATGTTAACCACCTTTCCCAACCATTGTCACTAGTACAGTGACCATGCATATTTTTTAAGCACCAATTATTGTATAAGCCCTTGTACACACAGTCGGACATTCCGACGGACAATGTCCGATAGGACCGTGTTGTCGGATAATCCGACCATGTGTGGGCTCCGATGGACCGTTTTCCAGCTGGGCTATAAAACTTTCCGACAACATGATCCGATTGTGTGTAGAGAATTCCGATCGGACAAAGCGCCACGCATGCTCAGATCAAATTCCTAGACCAAAGCTATTGGCTACTAGCCTGAACGTAGCCCCGTCCTAACGAAATAACGGCATCACGTTACGTACAATCGGATGTTCTGACAACTTTGTCCGACCATGTGTATGCAACACAAGTTTCGGACAAAATCCAAATTTTTGTTGTAGGAAAGTCCGACCGAGTGTACAAGGGCTTAGTGTCACTGGTCCCCCAAAATGTCAAAAGCATCTTGGCCACCGTAATATCGCAGTCCTGCTTAGGTTGCTAATCATCGGCATTACTAATAAAAAGAAAAAACACACACCAATCAATATACACTTATTGTGATTTTTTTTACCAAAAATATGCAGAATACATATTAGCCTAAATTGATGAAGAAATTCGATTTTTTTCACTTTTTTTATTGGATATGGGTTATAGCAGTAAGTAAAAAATATAGTTTTTTTCCAAAATCTGCCTTTTTTTGTTTATAGCGCAAAAAATAAAAACCGCAGAGGTGATCAAATACCACCAAAAGAAAGCTCTATTTGTAGGGGTGGTAAAAATAAAGGATAAAAGAAAATAAAGGATAAAAAAAGGATACAAATTTTACTTGGGTACAGCGTCGCACGACTGCAAAATTTTCAGTTAAAGTAACGCAGTGCCGTATAACAAAAAGATGGCCTCATCGGGGGGGGTAATTCTTCAGGAGGGCAAGTGAGTAAATGAGAAGTACAACCAAAGCTCATTTGACTATACTTCTCCTATGGATCACAAGAGTGCAGTCCATTCATTTTGCAGTCCTGTGAACCGTTTTCAGCAGACAGCGGGCTGAAGCTGACAGATGGGGACTGAAAGGTCTAGGTTAGGGGAGCACTGAGAACCGAGTGATCTGCAGAATTACATCACTCAGTTCTTAGCGCTAGAGCCGGTGTCCTATCACATAGTGTCCCCCATCGGATAGTGTCTGCTGTGTACTGCGCATGCGCAGTACACAGGACACACAGATTCCGAAAATAGCCAAAGATGAACGGCGTCTGCGCTGTGAGTCCAGGTTCTAGCCTCACCATCCAAGTGGACAGAGTTGGAATAAAAAGAGCCGAGCGCAGCAAGGCCGTGCCCAAAGTGGGCCGAGTGAAGCAAGCCTACGAGGGATCCTCTAATCTTTGCAGCCCTATGTCCACATGGATGGTGGGGCTAGCACCTCCACTCATGCCGCAGGCGCCGTTAATCTTCAGATATTTTCCGAATCTCCTTCAGCTCCATGCTGCGCCTGAGAAGTACGGGGTGGATGCTATCTGATGGACAGATGCTATATGCCAGAACATCCGCGGGGGTGGGGGCAATGGCGCATCCACCTATGTAACTGTGATTATGAAATAAAAAGTCCCTACTTCTCTTTTTAAGAGGAAGTAAACCCTGATGAGTTTACTTCCTCTTTCATTCCCTGCAAAGGCAAAGCATAATGGACTACTATGCATCGCATAGTAGCCCATTATGTGTCACTTACCTGACACAGGAGCCAGCGATGTCACCGCTGTCCCCTGTAGTCTGGCGCATCCATCTTTTCGGTGGGGTCTCGCAGCTCCGCCGCTGTCATTCGGTGGAGCCGCAATGACGTCACTCCCGTGCACGGGAGCCGACACGCGTGGCAGCTCCGTTGTTGGAAATGCCGTGCTCAGTGCGCCTGCGCGCCGCTGTCTACGGCGCATGCGCCATAGACATCAGTGCCTGTCTTCGACAAATATCTCTTAAACCGTATAGGTTTAGGAGATATTTCTTGGACCTACAGGTAAGCCTTAATCTAGGCTTACCTGTAGGTCAAAGTGGTTTGTAAGGGTTTACAACCACTTTAATGCTTGTGCCAGACTGCATTATATTTGTGATGTATTTTTATTTTATTTTTTAATAGTGACCATAATGGCAAACTTAGCAGATAATAAAAAAAAAATAAAAATGTGATTGCATTTCTAACGTCATCTCCTATAAAACTGCAACGTACAAATACAATTCATTTACCAGCCCTAGAAGAAAATAAACGGAGAATGAATGCAACGGCTATACTACAACGTGCGCAATATCTGACCGCTACCTGTTTCCCGAATCCAGCCCTAATAGGCAGAGGAGACAGAAGGAACCTGTAACAAGCAGACAGCGTCCTGCCAGCCATGTTGAGCTATACAATTCCAAGGACCGTCAAGTGACTTTCTGAGCAAAACGATGCTATGCAATTGCAAATGCCCCGCCTAGGAATCCTCGGTGCGCATGCGTCAACCTTACGCGTGCTTTCGTCCCTGATAGGAAATGACTAGACGCCATGTTTAAACCTGGAAAGTAAACCTTTACAGGACCCCAAAACGTGTGATCGCTATCTACCTGATATTTTACATCGAGAGCACTTTTTTTATTTAAATTTTCATAGATTTGTTTATTTGTTGTCATTTTGGCAATGCTTTGGCAATGCAACCAGCACTAAACATGGCGTCCGCTGTCATCATCCCAACTAGTGACGTGTTACATTTCAAGCTGAGGTGGCCTTGTATAACTCCTCCCTCTTTCTTGTCTGACTTTCCCTTCCAGAAGCTATTTTGTGTGTAAGCAGGGATCATGGCTGGAGTGTTCGGCTTGCTGGTGGCTTTGCTGTTGATTGCGGCGAACTGTAGAGGTGAGCATTGGTTCTCTTTTTTTCTTGGTATAAGAAGTATGTTGTTGAATTATGTTAGTGAGGTTTGGGTTGATTGTATTTTCGTTTGTGTCTTGAGACTGCGTGTGTGTTATACATAGTAAACGATGGCAATTGCGTGTTATACATAGATGGCAATTGAGCCGCAGAGAGCATGTTCTGAAAAGGTGTCATTAATGATTCCGGATAGCGCAGCGGTTAGGTGCGGTGTGTAGGAGTGTGAGTGAGGGAGGACGGTTCGTGTGGCGGTGAGTTCGAATCCCTGCTGCAGCGGCATGTGGATCTATATGCATGGCAATGGATTTATGGTGGGGTCTCTTCAATGATCCTCTCATAGTGTACCCCATGCTATATGAATATCAGATCCGAACCATTGGTAGGTCCTCTCCACAATAGGCCTTACCACTGAAGTGAGCTGTACAGTTTTAAAGCTGAAATCCAAGTATGTGCATTTATTTTGTACTGATCTAGTTCAAACAATTTTTTGTTCATCTGGCCAATTCCTGTGAATCACTATAGCAGACACCACTATTACACTGATCCTATCTTCTGAGTGTGCAGTGCAGACAGTGATTTGCATGGTGCCCCCTGCTATCAATCTGTGCAGTAAGGAGGCTCAGAGCCGGTGTCGGCTACTGTCCCTCGTTGGATAGTGCCCTCCCGGTACTGTGCTTGCACAGTACAGAGGACAAGGAGACGCTCAAAGTTTCTAAAGATGAATGGCGCCTGCGCACTGAATCCAGGTTCAAGCCCCACCATCCAAGTGGATATAAAGTTAGAATAAAAAAAATTGCAGAGTGAAGCGTGGCGAGCAGCCCTCTCACTAAGTGCTGATTAACATCATTTACCTTATGTTCACTTGCATGGTGGGGCTCGAACCTGGACTCGGGGCAGAAGGTAATATTAAGTGCGCATGCGGCGTTCATCTTCTGAGACTTTTGGCGTCTCCTTGTCCTCCATACTGTGCAAGCACTGTGCCTGCGCAGTACGGGGTGGACATTATCCGATGGGAGGGGACAGGTCTCAGCAGAACACCAGGAGAGCCTTGGCTCTCGTGCAGTTTACTGGATCGGGCTCAGGTAAGTATAATGGGGGGGACACATGCAACACAGAAGGTTTCATATAATAATAATAATAATTAATAGAATGCATTAAGGTAGAACTGTTAGCCTTTACAACCAGTTTAAAGTGATAGCAATGTGTGTCAGTGTTTGTTATTTTTATCAAAAAAAAAAAAGTTATACTTGCTCTGTGCAATGGATATTTGCAGATCCTCCTCCTTCTGGACAGAAAAATTTAAAACTGTGGATTAACCACTTATCCGTAGGTGGATGTCGTATGACTTCCTAGATTTTAAGTGGTGGTATTTGAATGAAAGCTGCAGGCATCATCCAGATATCTTTTGTTTTTAGAAGGCGATTCCCTGTAATCATCATAGATGCACCTGCCACCCTCTGTTACATCTCACAGCTCACCCGTGCAGTCGGTGAGCTGGAGAATGAATTTGCTAGCAGTTTACCATAGAACTGGGCATAGACCAGATGGTCCCCGGCCATCTCTATGACCTTCCAAAGATGAAAGCAACACTGACGTCACTTCCGGCACCGGCAGATGTAAACATTGCTGTTTTCTGAAAATCCAGAGATCGATTTTATTTTATTTTTCCCCGCAGTCTTTCCAGCATAGGAGAGAGATGTGGGAAATTCTGAACCTCTAGATCTCTCCGTAAAGAGCACCTGTCATATTACCCCACGTGCCCCCTCAAAATTGATAGCACAACTATAAGCCAATCCCCCGCATGCCAAGGTCCTAGATGTAGTCCTGTACTCTGAACTCTTGCTGCTTCAACCTTGACAACATCTCCAGAATACTGCAACTCCCTTCTCACTGGCTTACCTTTACATAATATATCCCCCCTTAAATCCATCATGAATGCTGCTGGAAGACTCATCCACCTTAACAACCACCCAGTATCTGCTACACCTCTGTCAATCCCACTGGCTTCCGCTCAGCCAACAAATGAAATTCAAACTGCTGACAACTACTTACAAAGCCATCCACAACTTGGACCCCCAGCTACATCACTAGCCTAGTCTCAAAATACCAACCTAATTGTTCTTTGTTCCTCTCAAAGCCTCCTGCTCTCTAGCTTCCTCGTCACCTCCTCCCATGCTCCCCTCCAGGACTTTTCCAGAGCCTCTCCAATCGTATGGAACTCATTACCCCAATCTGTCCGACTATCTCCTACTCTTAGCTTTTAGACAACAATCCCTGAAAACCTTTCAGGGGAAGCCTATCCTACCCACACCTAACAACTGTCTGTTTTCTTCATCAGCTCAACCCCCAATCGCATCCCCCCCCCCCCCCCACAGTTATTATACAATTTTTTTTTATTTATTTTTTTTCCACTTGACCCTCTCTTCTAGATTGTAAGCTTCAATGAGCAGGGCCCTCTGATCCTTCCTGTACTGAATTGTATTCTAACTATACTTTCTGCCCTCATGTTGTAAAGCTCTGCGCAAACTGTTGGTGCTATATAAATCCTGAATAATAATATCTTCAATTGTACCATAATTTACTGGAAATCTGCTTGCCTTTACAAGCTCCATGAAGGCCAAACAACTATGCAAAATAGAAACACAAATCGGCACACTGGTTAATGCAGATAAACACCCTTTACTAATTTTAAATTGATAGAATTGTACACACACTAAAATTACTTTGGTGTCCGTTTTATAAAACGGAGATCAGCCGTGATCTTCAGGATCACGGCTGATCTCTGAGGTGTATCGGTTTATGTAGCTGAGGTAAGGAGCTCTCTAGAGAACATGGTCTCCACTCATCACAGTGCATGACTGTTCTGTCACAAACGGCCAGTTTATAAAAGTGAGATCTGAAGATCTCACAGCCATTACACTGAAATATCTCCCTTAAAGATTCACCAGCTCAGAGGTGGAGAATTTGGGAGAGAAGGTGGTACGATTAGAGGAAGAAGACTTCTTTCTTCCTAATATCAACACCAGTGGCTTAAAAATGAATATTAACATAAATATATACTAATATACAAGTGTGTGTGTGTGTGTGTGTGTGTGTGTGTATGTATATCTGTATCTCTCTCTAAATCTTATATTCACCGACTGACACAGCTCCTCTCTTCGACCATTGGCTTGTTATGCCACCTTCAGGAGAGGACTAGGCAGAACATTTTAACATGCAATAATAAAAACTAGAACTTTCTAGTTTCGCCCAAGGGGCGGTCCCTTAGGTAACACCCCCCCCCCCCCCCCCCCCAGCCTGCCATGCAGCCTCAGTTTTATTTTGCCTAGTGAAGAAGACCCTAGGAACTCTGCGGGCCCATCGGTCCATGTTTTTTCTGCAGAAGCTTTGCTTTTTGCACAAGACTAAAGAACCTGTGATCTTCTATCAATAGCTGGCTGGATGACACACTGGATACCCTTATCCTTGTAGTCTCCCCAGCCTGGCCAGCGAGCGTGTGCAGACCAGAGCTACGTGCTGGGTTGGCCACGACGTACCTCAGCTCCAGAGGTGGTCGTGGGCGTAATGCTCTGGGACACACATATGACCGGTCTACTGATGTCTGCGTCAGTGTGCCGGGCCAACAGCCTCCCCGTACTGATCGGAGAGTGGGTCTGTCATGGAATATCTCCCAGCTCTGCAGGACTGGTAAGTACAGCTTTCCCTGCCTTGGTGGGGCTGAGCAGCTAGGCATTCCTTGGGAGGTAGATTCGGAAGTCCCTCTCTTCCCTCCCCTCTCCCTGTGGGGGATGCTGCATGTGGCTGCTGAGCGGTGTGTGTCATGTGCATGGGCTCTATCGATCGCTGCAGCGCTGTTCACCGCCATTTTTCTGTCGCTGTCCCTCATAGTATTCAGTGTTTGGTGGCCATATTAGGTGGGGGTAAGGAGCAGCATGCTTTCCTGTAGCTCGGCAGCCATTTTCCTTGTGTCTATGTCCATTAATACTGGATGCTCGATGGCCATTTTCTTGGTGCCTGAACACGCAGTAGATTGGTTTCAGCGTCATAAGCAGCAGCTCTGGATGACAGTCTGATCTCCTATGCACCTGTGAGTTGACAAGGGACACAGGCACTACTAGCTGGACAGCACAGAACCAGTCAGGGTGGTGAGTCCTGTGGAAAAGGGTCCCTCAGCCAGCAGCAGTTAGGAGGGTGGGTCCATCACTGTCCTAACTCCGCATCAGGTGGCAGACAGGGTAGGGTCAGCATGGTTTCAGAAACTGGTGTTTCTTCCCCCGTAATCCAGGCAATTGCAACCGGTTCACCTGCAGACTGCAGTGCCTCTGGATGCCTTGTTGTGGTCCTTAACACGTTCGTTGCCAAGATGGAGGCGGTGTGTGGTTGCAAGGTTCTAAAAAGCATCCCCTAGCCCCCCGTCCTCCGGGGAGAGCTCTGACGCAGACTTGGGCCCTGCTGAGGCTGGTGACCTCTGCTCTGTCATTTCAGATGACACGGACCAGGACCAATCGGACAATGAGGATGAGTCCCCGTCTGGGTCCGTCCATGATAAAGCGCTTGTTGGAGCACTTATCACAGCTGTGTGGGATAGCCTTTCAAGAGCCAGCAGATCCCTCTGCTGATGTAGCGGCCCCTTTTGGGTCCTGTGAGCCAGCCCGTTCACCTAAGGTGTTCCCGTATCTGACTTATTTTGACAAGTTAATTTACAAGGAATGGGGTTGACCGCAACTGAACTTTTCGGTCCCCAAATACATGGCGTTGTATTACCCCTTTGAGGAGAGCCTTTTCAAAAAATGGTCGGCTCCTCTGGTCGTGGACCAGTATCCAGGTTAAACAAAGTAACCATGATCCTAGTAGAGGAGACTCCTGCATTTAAGGACCCCACGGACAGGAAGGCTGAGGCAGTGGCTCATTCCTTGTTTACGGTTGTGGGGTCAACCATGCAACCAGTACTGGCATCCGCACTTGTGTCGCAGACACTAAATGAATGGGCAAAATTATTGCACTGCGAATTGGGAGAACAGGCTTCCCCTGTCTGCGTGGAACTAGCAGACAAACTAGTGCAAGGCATTAAGTATGTTTGTGACGTGGCCCTGGATACTCGCCCTCTGTTATCCTGGGCTTCAGTGTCCACAGTGGTGCTGAGGCACCTGATTTGGTTAAAATGCTGGACTGCCGGCTAGGCACCCAAAAAAAGCCCTGATGGATCTTCCCTTCCTTGGTGACCGGCTCTTTGGCGCCTCTTTGGATGATGTTGTTAAAAATGCCACAGGTAGTAAGAGTAGTCTACTCCCACAGGCCAGGAAGGCTAAGGAGCCACGCCTTAGGCAAGGGCCCTCTTTTTCCACTCACAAACTGATTTTTTTTTTTGTCTACTCGGGATGTCTACCAAGCATCCCCAGCCTGACAGGATGACTTCTGAAGGACCAAGAATATCCCTGGAACCACAAGCCTGCGAGCAAGAGTGCTACCGCATGAAGGTTTGCCCACACCTGCAACACGGGTGGGGGGTCGCCTTCGGGAGTCTGGAGCTCGATGGACCTCTGGGCTGTCCGACCAATGGTTCTGCGATCTTATTTCCTCCGGCTACAAGATTGTTTTACAGCCAAGAGAGAAAAACTGTTCCTTCCCCTCCAGCATACCCGTTCTCCCAGCTCGCTGGGGGGCCCTATTGGGGGCAGTAAGGGTCCTGCTGAGTCGCGGTGTGATAGTACTTGTTTCGAAACGCTTCCAGGGGTTCTACTCAAACCTGTTTTGTAGTGCCCTTAAAAGGAACAGGTATGTCCAATCTTGGACCTAAAAGCCCTCAACCACTTTGTGGAAGTGCAGAGGTTCATAATGGAATCAGTTTGCTCAGTAGTCGCTGCACTCCATCAAGGGGACTCCCTGGCATCTTTGGACATCCAGGATGCTTACCTGCACATACCCATATGGCTTTGGCATCATAGGTTTCTGCGATTTGCAGTCGGGGAAGCCCGCTACCAATTTGTGGCTCTCCATTGTGGTTTGGCATCAGCCCCCCAGAGACATTACCAAGGTATTGGCTCCTGTTTGGCATTGCTGCATCAACGCAGGGTTGCGATCGCAGGATACCTAGACTATCGCCTCCTGAATTGGAGGAGGATGTGGCGATCGCCATGCAGACCCTGCAGGAATTTGGGTGGCTGTTCAACCAAAAAAAAAGTTGGTGATCATACTTACTCAGCGTTGGGAGTACCTAGGCTTGCTGCTGGACTCAATGGAAGTGAGAGCTTGTTGACGTACTGAGGCTGCATGGCAGGCCGGGAGTTGTTACTTAAGGGACAGCCCCTTGGGCAGAACTAGAAAGCTCTAGTTTTTATTGTCACATTTAACATGTAATGCCTAGTCCTCTCTTGAAGGTGGCATAACATCCCAATGGTCTAAGAGGAGCTGTGTCAGTCGGTGAATTAGAGAAAAGGATTTTATGGTGAGTACAAAAACTCCTATTATATCTCTATCTCACCAGAGGACCTGTAGTCCGCCGATCGCGCAGGAAAAAGCAGGCAACGTGGGGGCCCGTGGGGGACTTGTTGGTGTCCTCCGGCCAACACTAGGATGCAAATAATTATTTTTATTTTTTTTTTGCGCCTTTTTTTTTTTTTTTTTTTTTTTTTTTTTTTTTTATATTACTACAGGCTGTGGAGGGACACAAGCAAAATGGAGGAAGGATTTTATGGGCAGTTCCAGCAATTAACGCTGCTATATCCTCTGTAAACAAAAACCTGACTTGTTCGGTCAACGATGCTCATATGCTAAAGGGTCCAACAGATAAGAAGTTGGCATTCCTTTTTAAAAAAAAAAAAATATTCCGCTTGCAGATTCAGTCATTCAAACCTGTGCTGGTGTTCAGAGGCCTATGGCCACATCACCCTGAAACCGCCCAATCTTGCCTGATCTTGGAGGCTAAGCAGGGTCTGGCCTGGTTAGTACCTGCGTTGGAGGCTTCTAGGACCAGTTTTTAGAGGTACTCAAAGTTTATTCCTGATCAGCAGGCCCAGGGTAGGCCGGCAGATCAGAAGTGGTCTGTTTTACAGTTCACGGCTCATGCTAAGGCTGGTACATGTGCATAGAATCCCATGGTTGAAAGATTGTCAGCCGAAGAGCCATACAAAAAGTTCTTGACTAGTTTCCCTTTTTATGGTGAATTATATTTGGACATTAATCTGGATAAGCATATTCAAAGAATTTTTAATGGAAAAAGGTTCCCTTTTTTCCGGTTAAGAAATTGTAAGTATTTTTCATTTAAATGTGCTTCTTCTCCAGTGCCAGGGGCATCTCCCTCCAGGCAGTCGCAATGGCTTCCACCATCAGGATTCAAGAGGTAAACCTCAGTCAGTCCCAAGGTCAAGAGGAGGTAACCCACAAAACAAAATACTTAAGCCTTATGAAAGGGTGCCCCTGCTTGCTCGGGGTGGGGGGGGGGTCTTTCTACAGCTTTCAAGGGTCTCAAGTAGTCCGCCTGCCAATTCTCTATTCCTGAAATGAAAATTGCAGATAAGCAAGCAATGTTGTGTTCTGCCCAGGCTAGAACATTATTCATCTCTCTTTGGGCTGCACATCTGCTCGTGCCCCCCTGGTGATTGATGTAAGCCACCTCCATGGCCTTGTCAGACTGAAACTTGACAGGACAGTCCCGTAATTTGACTGTCCCAGATTCTAGGGCCAGACATACTGCCCGAATTTTCCAAACGTTAATGGACAAGGTCCTCCCCTGGACAGAATTTTCTTCCAGGGCTGCACCCCTTTCTAGAAGGCTGGCATCTGTTAACACGTCCCAGGATACAGGTAGAAAAGATTTTTTCCTTTTTGCTGGATACTAATTTAGGCTCTGACTGGAGAGCCAAGTGTATTGGGGGGGGGGGGAACCAAGGCCTGAATCTTTTTATTCCAGACCGACAGTATACGTACCGTATATACTCGAGTATAGGCCGACCCGAGTATAAGCCGAGGCCCCCAATTTACCCCCAAAAAACTGGGAAACCTATTGACTCGTGTATAAGCCGAGGGTGAGATATGCCTGTCCATCCCTGTGTGTGTGTGTGTCCATCCATCCATCCATCCCTGTGTGTGTGTGTGTGTGTGTCCATCCATCCATCCATCCCTGTGTGTGTGTGTGTGTCCATCCATCCATCCCTGTGTGTGTGTCCGTCCATCCATCCATCCATCCATCCCTGTGTGTGTGTGTGTGTGTGTGTGGCCTTGTGTGTCCAGCCTACCTGTGTCCCCAGCCTCCGTCCGGTCCCGAGCCTCCGTCCGGTCCCGTCCCGTCCCGAGACTCCGTCCGGTCCCGTCCCGAGCCGAGCCTCCGTCCAGTCCCGTCCCAGGATCACCGCTCTTCGTTGGCGCCCATTTTCCTGTTCAAATGCCGCGCCTCCCTGTCTGTGATAGGCGGAACACAATTTCCCAGCAGTCTGTGTTCCGCCTATCACGGCCATCCTTTCATCCTCGTCCGTAGTACGAGGATGAGCGGATGTCCGTGATAGGCGGAACACAGGCTGCTGGGAAATTCAGTGTTCCGCCTATCACAGGCGAAGGCGGAGCCGGAGGCGCGGCTTTTGAATTAGAATAGAATGGCCGCTGTCTGTCTGCTCGACACGCTGATCGAGCAGGCAGACAGCGATGACTCGAGTATAAGCCGAGGGGGGCACTTTCAGCCTCAAAAAAGAGGCTGAAAATCTCGGCTTATACTCGAGTATATACGGTATTTCTGGTGTTGAGAACCAGTAACGCTGCTTTCCGGTTGCCGTGGAACGAACGCTACAAGTGCGGAACCGGAAACACGCTGATGCCCGTATTCAATGTTTCGTGAGTGATTCATGATAATGGTGTGGCTGTGTTTACATTAGCGGTACTTCACATGGTTGTTTTTTTTTTTTTCTTTATCTCGGTATATGCACTCCCTTGGAATACTCTGAGAACTTTGTGGATGGAATCCTTTTTTACATCCTCTCCTATTTTTACAGAATAAAGCTGTGTCTGACCCCTGGACTGAAAAGCTGAGTGTCCACCAACTTTGAGTGGGGTTACCAGAGGGGGATCATTGCCTTTTAAAGGATCTCCTCTTCATCCCATCCTACTGAGAGCATCCAGCACTATTATATTGAATTTCACCTTGATGTGCTAATATCTATATCTGTATCTATTTGTGATCACTATTGTATAAGATTAGCACTTTATTCCGCTTGCGCAGTTCTTTTACTTTGTCATTCATTTTAAGGTTTATTCCTTTGCGAACAGCAGCAGCGGACCTAATTATTGATCTTATTTATTTTTTGCACTTTAAATGATTACTGATTTTTCACTTTGAACATTCTCCTTAGCAAAGTTTTAGTAGGTTTCTCTGTTCCACTAAGGGAACCTCTGATATCACCAACTGGGATAATAGATGATCCAGTGGTCAGAGACTTTTTCTCTGGATCCCTGGGAACATTTTCCCGTAGAAAAAACGAGGAGACACAAACTCTCGGATCTTTAGTCGTAACCTAGAGTAAAAAAACTGCAGAAGCTACCCATCTGTCTTGACATTTGTTTCTGCCAGATCTTGAGAATTGCAGGAGCCCCCCACCCCCACCTGAACAAGCAGTGGCGCCCCTTCATGAGGAGGCTTTAGCTTTCTGCTTTTTGCCCCAAGATCTCTTATGAGACCTGGTGCTGCCCTTGGGGACTTCCCCCTTGAACCTGATGGTTGAGGCAGTCGAGACTGCCTAGAGGCTGATGCCCTTGGCACAGGAGAGGCAGCATGATTAAAGGAGGAATATTTGAACGTCTTGTTTACTGGTAAAAGAGAGCTTTTCCCATTAGAGGTCCTTTGGATGTACTTATCCAGATCGTCTCTAAATAGCCATACACCATGTAAGGGAAAACTAGCTAAGAGCTTTTTACACGGTGCTTTGGATGATCAATTTTTCAGCCACAGAACTCTGCGAAAATGCACTAGTCCAAGCATAAGCCCTGAGGATTAAATGAGTCTTTCATAGCATCTACTGTGAGACACAGTGTGTCAGATACACCAGCCCATTGCCGGGCCTGCTGATCAAGCAGAAGTTCAGGTATCTCCACAAACTGTTCCTTAATGGGCTGAGATACACCAATTGCAGCAAGAACTGGCTGTGCTACTGAACTTGCTAAAGACATATTGTCTTTAAAAATAAATTTTAAAAATAGTCTTGCTGTCTGTCAACAGACAACACAGCAGCGGGACTCGAGAGTGCCCCCTGGGGAATGCAGGTCTCCATGGGGGCACTGGAGAACAGGAGGAGCAAGGAGCCCGGAAGATCAGGGCCTCTCTGTGCAAAATCCTTGCACAGGAGGAGGCAAGTATGACATGCTTGTTTTAAAAAAAAAAAAAAAAAAAATTCTTTAGTAACTCACTGGGGGACACAGATTGCATAACAAGATCCAAGTTTTAAAGCCCGTAGCCTGTGCTAAAGCAAAACTTGAGGAATTGGAATAATTTTACCCTTGGAGTTTTGGGCTGAAGATTTGCCTTATTGTATATTAATACAATGCTTTAGGATAGGCAGGGATCGCGTTCAGCAGGAGGAACCAGTAAACTGCTGCAGGGGACCTTGGAGATCAACACTACAGGAAATTTTCATTCCCTAGAAAATTTCAGGGGAACATCTCTCAGAAATGGGGCAGCATCCAATGATGCAGTTGGCAATTTTTTTTTTTTTTTTTTTTTTTTTTCCAGCCTCGAAACGGTAGATAAATGAAATGGTATATAATTCACACTGGACAATGTAGGCACACCCACCTTGTCTACAGCTGCTGTCTTTCTCCTCAAATCAGCTGTAGGTAGGCCTAAATGGTCTTAAACGTAGTAAAATTCTGGACGTTATACAGTGTATGATTTTATATATGGTTATCAAGTTGAAATTTGCTATTTTTGGCAAATGAACAATACAGCATTTTTATAGTATGATAGCAGTACATATAAACTTGGTCTGTAAAATTGCACAGCTGTATAAATGGTGAGTTTGTGACATATGCGAACATAGACATGAGCACATAGCTGTTTTTTCCAAGACAAAGGGGTTGGGGCTGTTCTGATGTTCAAATTGTATGGAATGGGGCTGTTCTGAGGTCTGCAGTGCATACATATACATTAGAGCTAATCTGAGGTCTGAAAGTGGTTGTAAACTCTCTCCCACAACTTTGTCCCATGTAAATCAGCCGTCAAAAACCCTAATGAACACTGCTTGTAGATATCTCCTTACTTGCTTAGTATTGTTGTAATCCTTTTTTGTTTAGAATGACGTCACTTAGAATGCCCAGATCTCCCCTGATTTATGGCACTCTGTGTGCTTGTCTATCTGTTATCAGGACTTCCTACAGCACACCACTAAAATCCCAGGAGACGGCAGAATCATTCAGAGCTCCCTCCTACACACCATGTGACATCACATGCTGTGTAAACCTGGCCATTACTGCAGTCTTATCAGCTGAAGCTGATAAGACTGACAAAGGCAAACATTACACAATCTGCACAAGTAAATACTATGAAATAAAACAAGTTGGCTAGGAACGGAATCGGGGTTGCCATAGAAACATTGGATTGAGAAGGAGGCTTGGTTAACAGTACATGAAGTGCTCAATGTAAGGGCGGAAATGCACTCCACAGTGGACTTAGAAAACAATACTTAAATTAACTGATGAATACAAACTAAGATTTCACACTTTAAGATAAATATCGATCATTTACTAGCCCCCCCCCCTCAAAATACAATCCAGTATTTGTAACGCGGCCACCCACCCTATTCAGATGAATGACCAATTGGCATAACCCCTTTGACCTCTATACCTTCTGTAGGTTGCGATGTTGAGGCACATCCTCAGATGGGCTATTCCTTTCACTCTTTTTATAATATACACCTACTAAGGAACCTGGCATTTACCCATCCCCACTCCAATTTGTCCTCTTTCTTTATGCCCCTCCCCCCCCCCCCCCCCCCCCTTTAAAAATGTTGGTGGTGTGCTGGACAAACGCATCAGTTATAGCCTCAGATAACAACCTGTGTAAAGCATATTAATTACTGTTTCCTAAGCTTAGTCTGACAAATTACTATACTATACCAGTTTCCTTAGGTAACTGCTTCAACAACGGTAACAACTCATGTTTTTTCATCAGTTACTCTTGGGTTGTCAAACTGACCCTCTGCCCTCTCCTGTATTCACTTACTACACAACGAAACCCACTCATTCCCCACTAGCTTTATCGCAGCCATCGGGACGATTAGTAACAAGGGTTTGATTGTTACCCCTCCCAAGGTTGTTCAAAATGTTGTATTTTCTATTATAACCATTCATGTGTACCATATACACCTTGTTTCATGGTGTATGTAATGCCTTGTTATGTTCTATTCTTTACTCAATAAAAAAAAATAAAAAAGAAAATACTTAAGATGGCGTTGCCTAATCCCTGGAAACAAGTTTTTTTTTTTTTTTTTTTAAAGCTTCTTTAAACAGTAAGTAATATGCGATTTGGGCTGTATTACAGTGGCTATAGTTTGATTATTATAATGGGCTAAATGAAGAGAAGCATCAGAGTGGGAGATTTTACCTTCTCTTGAAGGTGTATGTATGGGAATCTAGTCACATAAAAGTTGCGTAAAGCTGGCTTTTGGCTTTTAAAACTGGCTTCTAATTCTGGGTGAGATTTGACTAGACTTATTTTAACCTAAATTGCATAACTGTTTTGTATCTTTCTTTTCAGCTGAAACTTGCACAGAACCTTCCATTGTTCCATCCTACTATACTACCTCTGATGCAGTTATATCGTCTGAAGTGGTTTTCATTGTAGAGATCTCTCTGACTTGCTCTAATGGGGCACAGGTGAGTTCATACTGGGTGCCTGAATTTTTTTTTTTTTCCTTTTACCATTCATTTTATCACCATGGTGATTTATGGTAGTCTACTTAAAGGCCAGGTTTGCCTTTAGGGGAAAAATAGTAAATGCACATATTTTTGAAGGTAAAAAATGTGGATTTTATTTTTTTTTGTCCAACAGGCGCCTGAAAAGCATTGCACCCACAATCGGATTGCAGGTGCAATGTCATGAAGTGGCGGTGTGGTCAGAGCCCTGCCTACTGTCGTAGGAGGTTGCGCGGGGGGGGGGGGGGGGGGCATGTTTTTCATGTACACCCTAAATACCAGTGTAACATGTTCTAAGGATGTAACATTTTGTAAATCATGACAAGATCATCCACTTTTTGGATTTAACTATTGAGGTGCAAAATAACAAATAACTTTTTTTTTTTTTTTTTTTTTTTTTAACCGTAATCCACAGGGCTGGTAATTTAAATTGCATTTGCTGACCTTTTAGGTCATTGTAGAAGGTTAGAGGGCACTGTGCCCAGAGGTGATTGGTGGTTGAAGAATCTTTGGATATTCACCAAAACACTATATATTTTGCTTTTAGTGTTTGAATTTTGTTGGTCACCACAACTTCAATGTGGACACTTGATTTTGTTTTACAATTGAGAGCACATTTTGTCTTCTCGCATCACTGAATGCTTTTTGCATCTGGTGTTTTATACCTAAAGTGGAAGTCCATGCAAAATCTAAAATCTCCATCTATAGACACCAGGGATCCATCACTAGCCTCTCTATCCCTGTAAAGGAAAAATTCGTTTACATACACTTTTTTTTTTTTTTTTTTTTGCCAATCTGACCCGCTCAGACCAGATCCCACGCTGAGCTGTCAGCTGTGGCTTCTCTGTTTAGGCGGGTGCAGAGGAGACGGAGGACAACGAAATCCTCATGGTAACTCTACAGTTGACATCACTTCCCATTTAATTTCACAGCAGGTGTCCTCTGCAGAGCTTCCGGACCTGGAGTTTGGGTCGAGCAGGTCAGAGGTATGCATGCTCCTCCTTTTCTTTACAGGGATAGAGAGGTTTGTGTTTTAGATCCCTGTGTATAGTCTACAGATGCAGGGATTTTAGCTTTTGCATGGACTTCCACTTTAAGTTGAATATGTTGACATTAATCTCACAGCACGTAAGGTTAAATTCTTTACCACATGTAGATCTTTTCCAATTTTTTTTTTATTTGTTACTTTATATATTTATAGGAACAGCGCACCATTTTCATGTTCCAAAAATGAACCTTGCCTTTTTAAAAGATGGGTTAATTTTTGCATTATAATTGGGCTCTGGAACCCCCTGATGCTGTACAGCCAAAAAATATGTAAATAAAATTATATTTTTCTTATTGTTACCTTAAAAATCACACTAATAGAGGTATTTTTCTATTTTTCAAAAGAGCTGTATGCTCCGGGCAGTACTTTCTATGGTTTTGGTGCTCGCTTTATCACATGGGTACGCCTTCTCTATAGTTCACCGCAGGCAGCAATAGGGGTGTCAGACAGAATGTCCCCTGCTTTTGTATTGGGCAGGGGTGTCTCTGCCATAGCGATTTAGCCCCTAGCAGCTTTGGTGTGTAATAGTCCACATATCGCCATGTATCGGGTTTCAGTATGGCGAATTTCATGAGAAGCTCATGCTACGAGCCTTAATAACTGCGTTTGAAGCTGAACTATTGCTCAAGCAATGCATGTGCGTTTTTTTTTTTTTTTTTTTTTCTCAGCCATGATGGGTTGAAAACAAAAGTTTAGCGACTTTAATCGCACAGGTTCTCTAACCTTGCCCAGGACTCTCAAACAGGGGAACTAGGGGCGGGAGAAGACTAATTCCCTCGGGACCATGGATGACTCTTCTGAGGTGTCAAGTGCGGGAGAACCAGCTGGTTTCATTGTCCCCACATTTATGCTCCTTCACGGAGTGTTTGGGTTCGTTAAAGCCTCCTCAGACTGCATGCTTTTTCCTGTCCATTTATTGTTGGGAAAGCTTTTTTTTTTTTTTTTTGTATCTGAAGATCTCCCAGATAAATGTTAACACGTGGCCAGTATTTTGGCCAGAATGGTAATGGCCACAGGTAGCAAAGATATATGGTCCTATAAGAGTTGGGTCTGTGGATGTCGTCCCCGGTTTTAAAAGTAATACAATATGCACCCTGGTCATAGACTCTGGCAACCACCCCCTTCCCAAAGCATTGTTATATACTTTCAATAATTGTAGAGCTAACTCAGCCGAGTATAGTTTCTATACTTCAATTGGGATGCCATCATCTCCCAGGGCCTTGCAATTAAGAGGCTTCTACTCTTCTACTAATAGGGGAGTCTAGTGCCCTACTATGTGTTGCGGAAGAGTGACTTGGTCTAGACAGTGACTGATATCCGACAGGGAAATCTGTGTTTTTGGGTTGATAGAGCTTGTCATAAAACTGCCGCAACTGATCCACTATTCAAGGGAGCTAGTCGGTGTCCCATTTGCTAAGTGCACTGCAGAAATAGGTGTCTCCCCTTGTTGTGCACTAACAATTTTAGTCAACAGGCGGCCAGTCTGCTCACCCTCCTCCTATTAGGCCTGCTTCCTAAAAAAAAAAAAAAAAATAAAAAAAAAAAATTCCTTTCTGCTACGAAACATTTTAGTTGTAGTACCCGTTGAGCTTCTAGCCATGCCTCCTGGTTTGCGGGATAAGGGTCGGATAGGTAGCATTCAAAGCTGAGTTCCACCTAAAAGTGAAACTTTTGCTTATCTGATTCCTCCTCCCCCCTCTGGTGCCATTAAAATAAAACGAATGCTTGAAATATCACTCTGTGTAATGAATTCACTTTTTGAATTACTGAAATTAACTTTTTTTTTTTTTTTTTTTTTTTTTTTTTTTTTTTTTTTTTGATGCACCTGTATATAAATTTAATTATCTAAATGCAGAGATGGGGTGCTGCAGCTGCACAGAGGTGCAGGATCTGTGTGAGGCGTCCCTTCTGTTTCTAAAAAGAGCCTCTCCATGGCTGCACGGTGTAGTGCAGAATCTGGCAAAGGAGCTCTGTCCTGTCAACTGAGACAAGGTGGGGGCAAAGTCGAGGGAGGGTGCTACAGTTGCAGGAGAGGTGCAAGGGCTGCATAAAATGTTTATGGTCTAGAATATGGTCTCCTCAGGTTGTGATTTTTACTATCGGTCAGAGAAATCCAATTTGGTGCCTCCATTACTGTACATTCCTGTTCCTACTTGTAATTTCAGTTTAAGAAATGTCAGCTAATGTCAGGCATGTTGAAGTCACCCATAACCAATATTGCCCACTATATTGAAAGATTCTGTCCAGGGGAGATGGTCCAGGTTAGAGGACCTTGCCTATCAACTTTGTTGGAAGTTTCAGGCAGTACATCTGACATAGCTACGGCGGTGGATTACATCAATCACGAGAAGTCGTGCAGCCCAAAAAAGAGGTGTATAATGTTCTAGCTTTGGCAGAACACCTCACTTCTTGCCTATCGGCAATTTTAATATTTCAGGCGTACTACTTGAGACACCAACAATTATTTCCAAGAAAATGATCTCTTCACCCTGACATCTTCCTGGACATGGACGTATTTGTGTCCAGATTCATTAATAAGGTTGACAACTTTATGTCAAACAAGGGGTCTGCTAGCAGGCAGAACAGATGCATTAGTCTTCCCAGGGGAGTATCAGATCTTGCTGATCTATGCATTTCCTCCAGCTCTGCTACTTCTGCGCCTTCTCTGCAGGATTAAGCAGGAACAGAAGAAGGTGATTCTGGTGACCCCAGCCGGGTCCCAGAAGATCTTAATTTATCGATCATAAAGAGAACAGTAGAAGTCCTTTGGACTCTGCCATTATAGACAGACCTTCTTGCACAAGGTCCGGTATTTCATCCTACTTTATGGACAAGGAGTTTAAGAGGTTTGACTGTTGAATCCCACTCTATAAAATATCGTGGGTGATCTCCTTCAGTAGTGTCTACTTTGACTAATGCCAGGGTGGCGGCTTCCAGAATCACTTACTATAGAATCTGGAAGGCATAGGTTTCTTGGTATGGATCCATGGGATGGCACCCCAGGAAGTATGTCAATAGACAGGATTCCTGTATATGGGATCTGAAATGTAGTTGGCCTTGACTTTTATCAAGAGCCAGATCCAGGCTGTGTCGATTGTCTTTTCCTATGGCCTCTTGCTTCCCACTCTTGGGGCATAGCTTATTCAGGGGGTAACACGGTTTATCCCCCTATCAAGGCATCTTTTTAAATCCTCAGGATTTAAAATTTGGTCTTTTCGGCTTTGCTGAATCAGCCGTTTGAACCTTACGAGAAATTCTCTTGGTTCTTTGACAAACTTTTTTTGCTTGCCATTTCTTCTGCTAGAAGAGTATTGGAACAAACGGCTGTCTTGTAAGAGCCATATTTCGTCATGCATAAGGATGAGGTGGTTTTATGTCCTTATCCTGAATTCTTACCAAAAGTGGTAACAGGTTTTCATTTAAACCAAGATATTCTTCCTCCTTTCTCCCCAGAAGCCTTAATTTGGGGAAGAGAAAGCACTAGTGTCTCTTGATGTACTTGTACATATGCGAAGGACCCTTTTGGTTAAAGGGTTGGTCAGCTGAGACGCCTTGCAAGAACCTTCTAACTAGTTTCCCCTTTAAGGGAGAATGATTATTTGAGGATAGTTTGGATAAATACATTCAATTTCCAGTGGAAATGGTACTCTTTTGGCAGTCAGGGGACCCACTCGCATACGGAACAGATGCGTTGGCGACCCCGTGGGATCAGTTTTTACTGATCTATGCACTTTTCCCTGATTCAGTTGCTACCTCAAGTTCTTTGCAGGATCAAGCTGGAAAGAAAATCTGAAATACTGGTAGCACCAGCATGGCCCAGAAGGTCATGGTACGCAGAGATCGTAAGGATGGCAGTGGAGGGTCCAGGGCTCTTCCCACAAAGGCCAGACCTGCTATCTCAGGGGCCGATATTCCATCCTACTTTAGGAACACTAAATTTAACGGCTTTGCTATTGAGACCCACATTCTGAATAAACGTGGGCTTTCCAGGTCTGTTATCTCTACTTTGATTAATGCTAGGAAGCCAGTTTCTAGAGCTATATATTATAGAGCCTGGAAAGCTTATGTTTCCTGGTGTGAGTCCAAGGGTTGTTACCCTCGGAGATATATCCTCATAGGCAGAATTCTTTCCTTTCTACAGTTAAGCGTAGAGATGAAGTTGGCCCTGACGGCCAAGTCTCAGCCTTATCAATTTTTATTTTAAAGACTGCTTGCTATGCATTCTTTAGTCCAGGCTTTCATGCAAGGAGTGCTGCGGATTAATCTGCCAGTTAAATCACTCTTAAGCCCTTGGGACTTAAATGTAGTTTTGTCAGTGTTACAAAAACAGCCATTCAAACCGTTGCAGCATGTTCCCTTAGTCCTTCTGACTAGGAAGCTGATATTTTCATTTGCTATATCTTCAGCAAGGAGGATTTCAGAATTGGCTGCTCTTTCTTGTAAGGAGTCATATTTGATTATTCATGAGGACAGAGTGGTGTTGCGCCCTCGTCCAGGATTTTTGCCAAAAGTGTTTTCAGGCTTTCATCTGAAGATATTGTCCTGCCAGGGTTTTTTCCCAAGACCTTGTTCCATGGAAGATAGGTCACTACATTGTCTTGATGTAGTGAGAGCAGTGAAAATGTATTTAAGAAAACTGCTCCGATTCGTAAGACTGTCTTATTTCTTCTGCCAGAGAGTCCTAAAGAAGGGACAGGCAGCGTCAAAATCCACTGTCGCTAAGTGCATTTGGCAAATTATAATTCAAACTTATGATTTAAAGGGAAAGATTCCCCCTTTTCAAGTTAAGGCACGCTCTACCAGAGTGGTTGGTGCTTCTTGGGCAGTGCGTCACCAGGCCTCCAGGTCTCAAATCTGCAAGGCCGCGACTTGGCCTTCAATACATACATTTGCAAAATCAAGTGCATGTAGGATGGAATGGGATATCGCCTTTGGGCGCAGTGTGCTGAAGGCAGCAGTAGAAGTCCTCAGGTCTGGGGGTTACCCTACGGGTTGTGTCTCCTTCTCAAGTAGCATTGCTATGGGACATCCCACCAAGTAATTACTTGAGACTCTGTGTCCTATGATGTACGATAAAGAAAATAGGATTATATTACTTGTATTGCTTGGCTACAAAAACTGAGTGCTCCTGGAAGGGGAGTCAACTTCCTGTATTGATTATACCATTGTAAACACCTGAAGGTAGGCTTATAACCCACCAACTATTTACTTGAGACTCTGTGTCCTAATGATGTACTCCAAGAAAAGGATTTTACAGGTAAGCTGTTTTAAAAATCCTTTTTTTTTTTTTTTTTTTTGTTTATAGCACAAAAAATAAAAACCAGAGATGATCATATACCACCAAAAGAAAGTTCTATTTTGTGGGTAAAAAAATGTCAATTTTGTTTGGGTACAATGCCGCACGACTGCGCAATTGTCAGTTAAAGTAACAGTGCAGAATCGCTAAAAATGGCCTGGTCATTCAGCAGCCAAATCTTCCAGGGCTGAAGTGGTTAAGGGAGTGGGGTTGTTTTTAATTCAAAGTTCCAGTAAATCTTTATTAAGTCAGCAGCTACAAAAAAGTGTATCTACTCTTTTAATAAAGTCACTCACCTGTCCCCACAATCCAGTGACGTGGCCACCTAAACCCTCCATTCTCTCCCTCGCCTGTCCACAGCCCTGGTAATACTACTGTGGGCATCCGGCTGTGACAGCTTGCAGCTTCACAGCCGGGTGAGCATGTCTCAATGTCCTGAATGGCCGTGCGATCTTTTGGGACCTGTGATGTGTCCCAGAAGATTGCAGGCTGGAAGGGCCGCCTAGGCGGCCCAAGCAGAAGTGGGAGTTCATCGGTAATCGTGATGCATCGTGGAATTGAATCGTGAGACCAGTGAAGATGCGCACCTCTAACGTCAATCCCCACAAGGATAGCGCCACTCGGAAAAGATGCCCTCAAATATGTGGAGGATATATCTCTAGTGCTCTTGAGACAGGGCAGGTCCCCTACTAATTCCTTTATTAAGGCATCCGTGTATTATTTTCCCAGCCTTTCTAGTGGGCCCTTGATAGCCGACACTATGTGCCTGCCGGGGGGGGGGGGGGGGGGGGGTTGGTCATCGATTTGTGGAGCTTTGGAATGGTGTAAAGTGGGTGTATTCAATTCATGGACCTCAAGGTAGTTTAATTCTTGCTTTGTAATTAAGTTAGCCTTGTGCAAAGGACAGTTTTTGGTTTAATGTTTCTACAATCATGGGAAAAGGATAGGATGTCTAGCAATTGTCGCCTGACCTCCTGTTCATATTGACTTTCAGATAGGATGACAATATTGCCACCCTTATCGCTATCTTTTTTAATAGTTAAAATTTGCATCCTGAAGTTCTTTAAGAGCTATTCTCTCTCCTTTTTAGATTGTCTATGTCCTTCCAGTTCTAATTTATTTTTGTAAGATCTTTTTTGTACTTGAGCCAGAAATAGACTGATCCATTTGTGTTTGGATTGAGGGGGCATCTTGACTGATTTGAAGTACTAGTTAGACGGTCTAGCGTGTATGTGTAGTTGGGGGATGCTGTATCAGTCTGAATCTGTATTTTCCTCAAACAGTGAAACCAAAGTTCATAGTGCTTCCTTTTCCTCATTAGTTTGGTTGACAGTCTAGATACTGCCATACTAATCGCCAGAATACTCAGATTACTTTCTTAGGAAAAGAATGGCATCTTTGTAGACCTCAAATTCATTGATGACCTGGGTGAGGAGAGTCCCCTTCCAAGTAGGGAAACATGATGTTGCTTAAAGCAGACCTCCACCCTGAAGTGGAAGTTTCCGCTCATCTGATCCCTCCCCCCCCCCCTCAGTGCCACAATCGACACCTTTCAAGGGGGAGGGGGGTGCAGATACCTGGATAATCCAGGTATCTGCACCCACTTCTCAGGACAAGCTCGTTGCAGAAGCGCCCCCCCCCCCCCCCCCCCGTTGTGTTCTGGGAAACAGGACACAGCGGGGACCAGTAGAGACGCGCAACAGTAGGGAACCGGGCAGTGAAGCCGCAATACTTCACTTCCCGGATCCCTGACAGAGGATGGTGGCGGGGGCAGCAGATGACGAGCGATCGCTCGTCATCTGCCGCCGACATTGCTGGACCCTGGGACAGGTAAGTGTCAATTTATTAAAAAGTTTGTAGCTGCTGGCTTTAATAATAATAAAAAAAAAATAAAAAAATTTAAAAGGTGCAGCTCCTCTTTAAGTTGGGCATTCAGTAAAATTAAACACCTTCAAGTTCAGAGTTCAGACTCTCCGTTCTTCTCCTCCTCCCCAGCTCCCCCCCCCCCCAGGTCCTGGACTGAATTATGATCCATTTCCTTTATCTCCCTGCGTGTTCGGAGTTCCCTTGTGGGGTGTGGGTTTTTTTTTTTTTTCTTGCTCTTTTCTTGATCATTTTTGTGTACTGTATGTTTGAGATTTTCATTTTGCCTCTGTGTGGTTTGTTCGACCTTTTTGGAAGGGTACAAGGGTTTTCCTTATCCAGAGCTGCGCAAGAAAGCTGCTATGACACAGCTGCCTGTTCTGGTGCACTGATCCTGCCGGTCCAACATCCTCGGAGATCTGCACATGGGGAAGTGAGCCTGAACCCGCTGCTAGCAAATCTTAGGTGGCAGAGGCACTCTGCATATTAAAGGGGCATGCTGCGGGGCAGGGAATGCGCAGGGGTGAGGCACTTGCGGGTTGGCATTACAGCGACTTGATCTACCTGTCACCTGCATGCAATCAACAATTTGCTGACCCTGCTGTAGATTATCTTGTTGTGCAGTATAATTTGTGGTTCTAATGATTGTACTACTTCCTTTTGTAGAATGTTGCACTTTATGCAGATGTGAACGGAAAGCAGTTCCCAGTTACCAGAGGCCAAGACATTGGAAAATATCAGGTAAGAGGATAAACACAATTTTGCCTATTAAATGTGTTTCCTATTAAAGCAGGATTTAAACCCAAAGACAAAAAAGCAATATTGCAGTTTACCAATCCTTTGTGGTAGCTGTATTCGTTTTTATCTTTGAGGTCTCATTCACACATTTGGATTATAAAAAATGATCTAATGCTAATTAACACTCCTATAGATTTATGACCTCTTCTCTTTTTTAATGCAAAAAAAAAAAAAGCTTCAAAAATAAGTGGTAAATACTTTTTTACTAGATGGCATTGTTTGGATCTTTTTAACCAACAGGATCACATCTCTAAAATCCTTGTATAGATGATACAACTGCATTTTCACACAAATGGTATTGCATTTTTGTTGTCTCATTAGGTATCGTGGAGCCTGGAACACAAGAATGCTCACTCTGGGGTCTATGAAGTAAAGTTTTTTGATGAAGAGTCCTATAGTCTGTTGAGAAAGGTCAGTGGCTGAGAGAGTTCTTGGCTCTGTTTTTGTTTATTTTTAATAAAATTGTTAATTTACTAATGATTCTTTAATGTACAGGCCCAGAGAAATAATGAAGATGTTTCCATCATCAAGCCTCTCTTTTCAGTTAATGTTGATCACAGGGTAAGCTTAATTCAGTTTTTAATGGTTCAGATGTTTTTAGGAGATATATAGTTTATCATTTTCATTTTTCTTTGTTTCACTGATAATGTGTTTGTATATACTGCATACAGTTCTTATTTAAAAAAAAATAAAAAAATTATAAACAGGAAAACATGAAAATACATTCTCTTTATGTGGTTGTATTTAGTTAAATAAAACATCCCACATTCGTGATTAGGACTTAAGACAAAGGAAAACAATTGATCGGACTTTAAATCAAACTAGAACACATTGTTTTCATGAAATCCATAATTTTATTGGTAAACTAAATATAAAGAGATACACACCGAAAACAAGTGTCAATTAAAAACCTAAATAATGACATTCATGCAATGATTGGCCGGTAAAGGCCAAAACCAAAAAATGTGTAGTGTTACGTGATATCTAGTATGAATGAGCCCCTGTGCGCCAACACGTTTCCCTGGTTTGCTTCCTCAGGGGACACAGGGAGGAGAAAGGAAACAGGCCTCACTGTAGATAGAAAATTGCATCAATACTATTTTATACAGAGGCCATATATGTAATATAATTTTCATAGCATGATTATGTTTATATCTATATAAGAGCACATTGACCACGCCTGGATAGGATGCATATGTAGTAGTTTCCCTGGGCAGGCATCAGCGCACAAGGAAAGCCAAATACACTGTTAAGCTTCCGTTTTGCTCCGGTGCTCGCCCAGGGAGACTACCCCATATTTTTACAACTTATATGCAATCTTTTTCTATCTACATAGTGGGGCCTATTTTTTTTCTCCTCCTTTTGTGTATCCTAAAGAAGCGGACAGGGGCTCAGTCACTCGATATCATGTAATAAAATACAAATACCTCAGACGGACTAATTTGGGGGGGTATTTAGAGACATGGCGTATATTATTTTATTAATTTTTTTACATACTTTGCTTAGAACGATGATTTTTCACTGCTCTAAGCAAATATATAAATATAACTTTTTTTTTTTTTTTTTGAAGGGAAGCCATTCATTGTTTACAACTGCCATGTGATCTGCAGTGATTGGTCACATGGTACCGGGCTGGTACACTGATTAGTCATCCATCGGACACAGCAGATGACTGAGTGCGGCCCGTTCTTGGGAAGACGTCGTTTGACGTCCTCCCAGAACAATAGGTTTCCCGCCTGTCATTTTACAATGACGCAGATTGGAAGCAGTTAAAATATGTATGCAAACGCGATACATTTTATGTTGCAATACTTCATAGTGTAGCTGTTGGCTTGCTAAAGTGATGCTAGCCCAAAGGCATATGTTAATGGGTCTCATTACCGAAGTAGGTAAAGACTCCTACATGGATGGCATATCTTTCAGTATGACCAAGTGTGGAAGTGGTGGTATATCCTTTTCCCCAAGATGCTTGTTTCTAAATGCCTGTAGATGGCCATAGACGGCAAATGCATTGCACATTGCTTTTTGAATTTTTTCAATATGTTGACCTCATCAGCCAAAACTATTCAATCTAGCTGAGTAATTCTGTCTGTGGCATATGTAGCATAGTATTCAGATTAGTTGGGGCCTGGGTAACCATGTTTTTAAAACAAAAGCCACCTTGAAGAAGAAAAATGTCACCTTCATAGCTAATGTATTGGCAACCTATGGTTATTATGGCTTGGCTTTCTTCTTTTTTTTTTTTCAATAGGGTGCTTGGAATGGTCCATGGGTGTCTACAGAGGTACTTGCTGCACTCGTTGGCATTTTGGTGTACTACACAGCATACACTGCAAAGGGCAACATCCAAGCGTGAACAATCATGTGGGACTTGTGGTGTGGTTTGTCCTGATGTAAAAAGTTATATTGTTTTCTCATTAATGCAAATAAAACTTTTCTACACAAAGCTGCTAATGTGTTTTTATTCCTTGTATGCTACGGTGCCTTGAAAAAGTATTCATACCCCTTGAAATTTTCCACATTTTTGTCATGTTACAACCAAAAAGGTAAATGTATTTTATGTGATAGACCAACACAAAGTGGCACGTAATTGGAAAGTGGTTTGAAAATGATAAATGGTTTTCAAAATTTTTTTTTTTTTTTATTTTTTTTTACAAATATCTAAAAAATGTGTGGCGTGCATTTGTATTCAGCCCCTTTAGGGCCGGTTCACACTGCGAGCCGCGGCGAGGCGTCTCCGACTTCCTCGCCGCGACTTGCAGGGGGGGTCAGCGGCGACTTGCAGAGGACTTCTGCATAGAAGTCAATGCAAGTCGCCCCCGAAGTCGCCCCGAAGTAGTACAGGAACCTTTTTTCTGAGTCGGAGCGACTCGAGTCGCTCCTCTCAGAACGGTTCCATTGTACTCAATGGGGACGACTTGCGGGAGCGAGGCGAGGCGAGCCGTGTCGCCTCACGCCGCAGTGTGAACCGGCCCTAACTCTGATACCCCTAACTAAAATCTAGTGGAACCAATTTCCTTCAGAAGTCACCTAATTAATGCATTCCACCTGTGTGTAATTGAATCTCTGTATAAATACAGCTGTTCTGTAAAGCCCTCAGGTGTATTAGAGAACCTTTGTGAACAAACTGCATCATGAAGGCCAAGGAATACACCAGATAAGCCAGGGATAAAGTTGTGAAGACGTTTAAAGCAGGGTTTGGTTATAAAAAAAAAAAAAAAATCACAAGCTTTGAACATCTCACAGAGCACTATTCAATCCATCTGAAAGTGGAAAGAGTGGCACAAGCGCCAACCTACCAAGACATGGCGGTCCACCTAAACTGACGATGGGCATGGAGAGCATTAATTGGAGAAGCAGCCTAGAGGCCCATGGTAAATCTGAAGGAGCTGCAGAGATCCACAGTTCAGGTGGGAGACTCTGTCCACTATTGGTCGTGCATGCCCCAAATCTGGCCTTTATGAAAGAATTGGAAGGAGAAAGCCACTGTTGAAAGAAAGCCCTAAGAAGTCCCGTTTGCCGTTTGCGAGAAGCCATGCGGGGGACACGGTAAACATGTGAAAGATGCTCTGGTCAGATGAGACCAAAATCGAAAGTTTTGGTCTAAAAGCCTATAGACCCCATCCCCACCGTGAAACGTGATGGTGGCAGCAACATGTTGTGGGGATGCTTTTTCTTCAGCTAGGACAGGGAAGCTGTTCAGAATAGATGGGAAGATGGATGAGCCAAATACAGGGCAATCTTAGAGGAGAACATGTTGGAGCAGGACAACAACCCTAAACTTAAAATTGAATGTTTTAGATCAAAGCATATAAATGTGTTAGATTGGGCCAGTCAAAGTCCAGGTCCAATTGAGAATCTGTGAAAAATTGCTGTTCAAACACACACTCCATCCAATCTGACAGAGCTTGAGCTATTTTGCAGAGAATGGGCAAAAATGTCACTTTCTAGATGTGCAAAGCTGGTAGAGACATCCCCAAAAAGACTTGCAGCTATAATTGCAATGAAAGGTGGTTCTACAAATTGACTCAGGGCTGAATACACATTATTTATGTGTAAACTTTTAAAAAAAATAACTTATTTTCCTTCCACTTCACAATTATGTGCCACTTTGTGTTCGTCTGTTACATAAAATACATTTTACGTTTTTGGTTGGAACATGACAAAGTGGAACATTCCAAGGGGTATGAATACTTTTTCAAGGCACTGTATATTAAACAATACAAATTTTATCATTGCAGACTAAAAATTACATTTTAAATTTAAGAATAAAAATTCTCTATTCTGAAGACAACAGGCTTAATCTGCCACCTACAGGAGGATTGGACACTATTATTTATTATTCAGGATTTATATAGCGCCAACAGTTTGCGCAGCGCTTTACAATATGAGGGCAGACCGTACACTTACAATACAAATCAATACAGGAGGGATAAGAGGGCCCTGCTCGTTAGAGCATACAATCTAGAAGTAAAATATGTTCTACACACCCTTCCTGTATCCAGCAGGCTCAGGTTCTAGTATCCTAAAAATTAAGGTTACTGCCACCTGTGCAAATTTTAAGGACCCCTCTTTCACGTATTTTATGTAATCAACGGTTGCTGGTAGATTCAGGCCAGGCCCCACAAGTTTGAGTCCTGCCATTCCAATCAAGTGCAGTTGTGTCTCAGCCAGCATGCTTGTGTTCATGGAAGCAGCCCTGCCGATCTCTGGGCAGGATTCTGCCTTATTTTGCCTCGCGATAAATGGTGACAATGATTGTGCACTCCAATTCTCACCAGCAGCTAGGTACAAAACTGGTTACACTCAATGATCTATGTGTAAATGTCAGCACTGTGTAGTGTTTGCACCATCTTGCTCCCATGAAATCGCAAGGACACATCTCTCTTCTGCTCCTGAGAGGTTTTTTTATTTTTCCCACATGAATATCTTTGCTACCTGCTTCTCCCCTGTAGTGACACTTGGTCACCTACGGCTAAAGCTTTGATCAACCTGCTAGTCTGGTGCCTGTTATTTAACTTGCAAGGTTCTGTGCATAACCCTTGGTTTGGGGGGGGGGGGGGGGCGGCTAGTATTTCATGAAGCCTGCTGTTGTAGCCTTGCCATGTCTGACTATGGGTTCCGCTTTGCATGCGACGCACCCTTGACTGTAAGAGATAAACATGTTTGTGTCTTGTCAGCCTCTGTCAAAAGCCTCAGCTTTGGTCCTTTTTGAACTTTCTATCTCACCTTTTGTTTGACCCTTAGAAAGTTTTCTTCTCTGTTAGAGGTTCATGTTCCAGTTTGCTTAATTGAGTGCTACTACTGTTGTAGAGGCCTCAAACTCCACACTGCACCCTTTTTTGCTGTGCTGAGCCACACTTGCAAGCCTCCCTGACTGTTGCTTAAAGGGCCCTGCCATTCTGGGGCAAAGATCTTCCCCAATGAATTGTCGGGCAACATTGGTCACTCATAAGAAAGCACTAGTATGCTTTTTAAATTATGTAGTACACATGATGCTGAAGTTGGGAAGCTTAACTTGTTGATACTATTAGGCTAGTCTCAGGCCATGGCTCTTACAAGCAATCCTATCTACTAAGGCATTTCCATTATCTAATTTATGTAGAATTTGTGGTTTTCCTAAGTCATCCTCCAAGACCGTCACATGAGAGATGGGCTCCGCCTCCTTTAGGAAACACAAGTTTAAAAGACCAACCATCAGTTCTTGTGTTTCCTGTGTCCTGCAGACACCGGCACTGGAGAGGGACTTGCCAAATTCCCAGTTTGTTGTTTTCAAGACAGCATTTTGGTCTGGGGCAGGCATTCCTGGACATCCTCTTCTCTCACCCTGTGAGAAATCTGGTGAGGCAGACAGTCACTGGTATATACTTGGAGGACGAGGACACTTGAGTTGGGGGGGCCAGAGGCTGCAGAACAAGGTCCCAGCTCTCTCACGGTAAGAGGAGAGGATGTAGGGCTTTCCCCCGGGGGGGGGGGGGAGATTGGACACCTGGGACAAATGATCTTCATGGGAGAAAGGGGGAGTTCCCAGGACAGTGTCAGACCCTGTGATTTTTTTGATTTTTTTTTTCCCCCCCTAATAGTCTTTCAGGACAGCCATCCGAGAGACCTTGGCTTTTCCCCTCTGTAGGAAACGCCGCACCAGCCTTCCATAAATTTCCTCCTCAGTTATTTGTGATTCCTCCAGAGGGGAGACACCAGTGGAGCCAAGTCAGGAGGCTCAAGCAGATGTCCTAAAAGGGAGCAGAGGCTCCTTGGGCAGACCAGGGAAAAGACTAACCTGGAAGAATACTTTGTCACCCCCCACATCCCTGAGTGCAAGCGTAGGTGGGAGGGGGGGCTTCCTTTCAGGGCCGAGCGTGGTAGCAGGAGGTGCATGTTCAGCTGTCCCATACCCTCAGCAGCGTGTAGCACTGGCAGTGCAAACCACCCCAAGTATTGGGACTGCACAGCACTGGTGGCGGGTGATGTCACGTCTGGCAAAAGGGGTGTGTACTTTTGGGTTTGTGGCTTCCGGTTCTGGCCACGAATCATGAAAAGGAGCCAGGCATGGGCTGGAGAGGAGCCGCACATGCTGTAGAGACAACAAAGGCTCCAGTGGTGACACCACCATATTGGACGCGGAAGGAAGGGACCAGACTGCTCCAGTAGAGACCAGCTCCAGCCTTTTTAAGGTAAGAGGAACCTAGGGTGGAACTCCCCTTGCCGGAACCCCCCCCAAGGGAGTACATGGACAGGGGGGTAGGTAGGTAAAGGCCCCTCTGGTGTCAGAGGGTGGTTCATGGGGCCACTGGTGAGGTAAGCCCACATGAAGACGCTATGCACCTGCAGTTTTGCAGGAAAGAATTATGGTAGTGTGAATACTGTGGGGTTTGCTTTTTTTTTTTTTTTTTTTTTTTAAGTCTTTTCAGAAAACAGAACGAACGGGCTCTCTCACAACTCAGAGGAGGTGCCCTTCTTGTAAAAATACACTTAAAGATTCCTGGGGGGGAAATGTCAGAAACCATGAATCAGACTGACAGAAGTACTATCAAATCACACTTGTTTATTAATAAAAATAAAAGGTAAATAGAAAAAGCGTATTCAAGCATGACCAGTAATCAGATGGGGTAGCCAGGCCTGAAGTCAGGGTTCCAAGGAGAGCAACTGCAAGCAGGATAAGGAGCCAGGAGGGATGTCAGCAAGCCAGTCTTGAAACAAACTGCAGGAGATGGTTCCTTGTGACGTGACCAACGCGAAGGCAGAGGAGAAGTGAGCTGGAAGGTTTTAAATAGGCAGGTCAGGCGAGCATCATTGGGAACAGCTGATAACTGAAAAGGGAAGAGAGCTGGCAATTAGCCGACAGCTGAGCGGCCAGCCCAGAGGAGGAAGGGCTAAGCCAGCCCTGACAGGAAAGCATAATGTAAGCAATGTATTAACAAACTAATACAGGAACATTCCACTGATCAGGGCAGTGATTTAGCGGGATCTGTTAAGGACCTATCCAGTACCTTTTTGAATCCTTTAAAAACGTATTTTGAAGGGTTTCAGATCCCACAGCTGCAGACTGCGCCTCCCTCAGTACAGATGGCACTACCCTCCACTAGTGCAGGCCCTTCAGTAGCCTCTAGGGAGGAGGCGGAAGAGGAACCTGATGGCGCAGCATCTGGCTCCCAAGAATCAGAGGGTGAAGCTCTGGAAGCGGATTCCAGAAATCCATCCATCCAACTCCTGAGAGCCATTCATACCACATTAGGTATACAAACTGAAAAGGAACCTCTATCCCTGCATGATGAAATGTATGAGGGTTGAGAACAGGAAAGGAAGAATTTTCCTGTTCGTGAGGTTCTAATAGAGGCAATTAAAAAGGAATGGCAGGAACCAGAAAGCTTTTCTTTTCTAACGCCTTTAAAAAGACTATTCCCATTTTCAGATGACGCATCATCAGTATGGAACAAAACCCCAAAGCTAGATAAGGCTTTTTCTCACAGGTTTCAAGGCAAACGGATTTAGCTTTTGAGGATATCGGGGTCTTATCTGAAGCAATGGATAATAGAATGGACTCCCTATTATAAAAGTCTTGGGACTCCACAGTGGGAAGTCTTAAGCCAGCCATGGCAGTCATGGTGGTAGCCAGAAATGTAGAGTTCTGGTTGAACCAGATACAGGCACATATCGAGAAAGGAATTGCAAAAGAGTAGATTTTATCCTCTCTTCCCACTCTTCTGCGAGTCATCACTTATATCGCGGATGCATCAGCAGAGCTGATACGCATAGCAGGCACTATGGCTAAAGACATGGCGGGGGACTGCACATCTAAAGCTTAACTTTGCGGGATCCCTTTTCCAGGGGACCTGCTGTTCGGACCAGGGTTAGAGAAAGTGCTGGACTGTACAGTGGATAAAAAGAAAGCATTTCCACTGAAACGCAAAGCAACCTAGAGTCAGCCACAGCAGAATAAAAGGAGGGGACACAAAATTCTGGTTATCAGCCTTGAGTGCTGAAAAAATGCAAAGACCTTGAGTCCAGGGGGGGAGGCAAGGGATGAGTGAATTTTCGCCCCCCTGAGCAAACCTGCAATAAACAATGACAATGTCTCTCGGTGGGAGGAAGACTGGGGGCCTTCCTCGCAATGGGAAAGGATATCCTCCAATCAGTTTATTTTGAGAACAATAAGAGATGGGTATTATCTATAGTTCTCAAGATCACCCCAACCAGGCTTTACACCACAAAGCTTCCAAAGAACAGAGAAAAAGGCAGAGGGTTAATGAGGTCGATAAAAGATCTCGGGAAACGAGGTGTAATCATAAAGGTACTGACATGGACATTCACTATACTGTTCATTTAAGCACAAGAGACTCCATTTTGTTCTCACAGTTGAAATGTGTACTGTAACCTTCACATAACACACACACACACACACACACATCTACTAAACGCTCTCTACTACCCCCTCAAGGTTTTACTTTTACAATTGTTCTATTTGCTAGCTTTTAATAACTTATTTCTATTTGTTAGTTTTTAATAACATCCCACACCACCCTTTTCTTATCTATGTATAAAATAATATGTAATAATTTTGACAATGAACGGACATTTTAAACAGTGATTGAGTCCTGTGAATCTGTTCCTGCAGCTGCAGTATCAACTTTGTTTTAGATTTCCAATCTGAAATTAGTCACAACAGTTTTGGCAAGTCAGATATCAGGAGGTTGGCAGAGTTTCCAGAAGGAACCACGCTTTGATTGGGATCATCGGGAACGCAAACATCTAAATGCCGGCTAGGTAAGCTGTCCTTAAGCTTGCTATATTTCTGCCTTTCCTCTGTATCCTATCTGTTGGTTCTCAAGGAAACCAGACCACTCTTGGACCTTTCTGGTTGGGTAGCATGTGTGTGTGTGTGTGAGAGAATGTTTGTGTCCCCCCTTCATGGGTTGGACTGTGTGTGGCTAGGAAGAATCCTCTACAGTTTCCTGCGTTGACTCCTTGTGGGTGACCTGGGTCAGAGGCAAATGGTAGGGTCAGATAAAACTCAGAGAAGAGACGAGTAGTGTCTTTGTCTGTGCCAGGGGCAGAAGGGGTGGCATCTCCCTTCTTTCCTCTCTTCATCTTGCTGCCACAATTTGGAAATTATGGTTTGTTCCGGAAGTTCAGACTCTCTCTTTCTCTGGCCAAAGCCTTAAGTTCAGAGAGATCTAGTTTTGCATATGTGCCTTTTGATTTATGCCAATCATCTGTTTCTAGAATACAAGCCAAATCCCTCTTTGTAGGTTGATATGGGGCTGTTAAACCTCTACTAGATTTCCCAGCTCATCTTTTGTGTGTTCCATGTAATCAAATTATTTTTCTTTTGTGCGTGGATCCCTTAAAGCCAAACTGGCAGCCACATAAGGTGGTTCCTCCTCTACAGAGTCTTCTGGCCAAACGTAGTAAATTTGGGCAGTACTTTTATTAATCTCCATAAAGCCAGTTTGATTTGCTACTTTAGCTTCTGTCTCCCATGTGCAAGTGAAATGGATAAGAACTATAAATTAGTTCTTGGTTATCTGCTGCTATTCCTAATTAAAAAGTATAAATGTGCATGCACACTAGAAGTAAACACTCTCTGAGACATGTTCAGCTCGGCTACTTCTAAATACTGATTTATTGGTGGGCGGTGTTAATATTTTATACAGAAAGATACGTCATTACTATGTCAGTCTAATTGGTACATCTCATTGGTTACAATACAAGAGAAATGAAGAAACTTGATGCTTGAAGTTTGGTTGAAGCTGGTTCTGTTATCTCGAATGCATTCCTCTAACGCGTGGGATGTGGGGGGTACCCGCCATCTTGGCTCCGAACAGAAAGTCAATCTGTATATTACATAATAAGTAAGGAACATGTATATACATAAGCAAATAGACATTTTCTGATTATCATTATGTACATTGGATTCCTTAACAGTCCCCCCTAAAATGGCTATTTTCTTCTGTCCCTCATCTAAAAGGTCCTACTCACCTGGCTCATTCTCCTCAGCAACTCTTTTAGGCTGTATATAGAGTTGGGCAGCAACTAGTTCACTACCCCCCTCGATACAGCTGGAGAAGGGCAATCAGGTGCTATCTATCCCTATAACCCTAGAGGATTGTGAGATTTTGGACAGGGAGTGACTGTAGAGGAGTGAAGGGTTTGTCATCCTCCATCATAAGAGGGTCCTCTTCTTCTTGGTGGAGAAATGTAGGTGGGCTGTTGTCTACAGCCTTGCTCATTAACTTCTTTACGAAAGGTAGAATACAGCATACAATCGGGGGGTAAAAGAACCAGGATTATTAGTACCGTTACCCCTATCTGGGCGACCACCTTCTGCCACCCACTCATCCAGCTAAAATATTGATCCCATGGGTCTGTAATACCGGAGTTCTTCTTCAACTCCAATGACAAATCTTCTCATTTCTTTATAGCTAAAGTTACTTTACCATTTGGGCCGGTATTATCAGGAATGTAGGTGCAACAGGTTCCCGTTTTTTTTCTATGATTTTACAGACACTTCCTTTCTCAGCTAACACCATGTCTAAGGCCATCCGGTTCTGGAATGTCATGTAGGAAGTGGGGGGTAACTGGTCAGCAATTCCCTGGAGGGCCTCTTTAGTGTAATTCACGTATCTTTGTTGGTTATAGTTTATGTAATTGATCCAATCTACATTCTTGTTCACATTTATTATGGGGATCAAAGACTCAAAACCAACTTTTACCTGATCCCTGGATTTGAATTCATCAGGGACCCCCCTTGGGACCCCTATAGCATCTACGTACACATGAGGGTCAAAGCTTCCGGAGAGAGCTGCTCGCTTCCTCCTCTGACTGTGTGCTGGGTCAGTGTATGTATCAGGAGTATCTTCTGCTAGGATATGGAGGGGCGTAATCACCTTTTCAGGGCACATTCACCGGTCCAGATACCCTCTAATCTGGTCCTATGTTCCAACCCACTGTCCCTGCCAGGAACCACAATTCTGGCCCCAGTAACTGTCTGTAAAACACACATGTATATCCTTACCATCAGGGATGTCACTGTACCAATGGCATTGCCATGAAAGAGTCAAACAGACAAGGTACTATGTCACAGTAATCAAAGGTAAAGGTGGTCACATGTCTACCTGAAGAGTTGTACCAAAATGTAATTATGTTATAATTTTTTGTGATGACCCCCTCCTGAGCCTCCCCCCTAGACCAAACAGAAAAAGGATATGCAGCATGGTCGTCATGAAGTGGGCGGGATCTTGTCCTCGAGGGTGGAGCTTTCTTGCAGTGGGAGGCGTGTATTCAGGTATTCTTCCCGGCCAATTCCACTGAGGTGGCTGTGGTCAGCAAAACTTGGAATGGACCATCATATCTGGGTTCAAGAGAATGTTTTCTCACAAATTTCTTTACCAGCCCCCAATCTCCAGGCAGTAGTTGGTGTGTTCCTGTATCTAATTCAGGATCTGGAATGGAAGAAAACACCTGGACATGCATTTGGGTTAATTCTCGTGATAATGCGGTTACATAATTAGTCAACACATCAGATTGTAACTGTTGTGGAAAGTAACAGCCAAGTCTGGGGGCTGAACCAAACTAAATTTTATAAGGGGATAGGGCATGTTACCCCCGGGGTGTGTGTCTGACACTGAACAGGGCAATGGGCAAACTGTCTGGCCGACTCATGTTAGTCTTTTGGGCCATCTTTAACATCCTGTTTTTCTAGTGTCCCTTTCATCCTTTCTACCTTCCCGCTACTTTGAGGGTGGTAAGGGGTGTGTAGGGCCAACTGAACCCCCAGTGCTGCCCTAATCTTTTGTAAGGGTTGCTGTGAAGGCTGGGCCTGATCGCTCTCTATCACCTCTGGGACCTCAAATCTACATACTATCTCACTCAGTAGTTCCTTAGCTGTGGTCCTGGCAGTCATGTCCACCTCCACTAGGGGGCGTATTCCAATCTGTCACTCCTTTGGCATTTGGGAGTGATCAATTTGTATCCTCTGGAAGGGGTATAGAGCTTTTGCCAGGTGCTTCTTCTGTGCCTTTTCTGTACATTCTGGGTTACATTTGTTGCAGATAGTGCATGATCTGCAGAAGTTGTTGGTCAATGGAGTAACTCATAAGTTCATAAGAGTCTTTGTCAAGTGGACAGTTCCATTTGCCCATTGCACCATGGCTAGGTACATACTCCTGGGTAGACAAGGCTTCTTGTTGCACTCGAATAGTCCATCTCTGAGAGTTGCTCCTCTCCGTTTCCAGCTTTCCTTCTCATCCAGACTTGCTGCTTCCTGTAATTATTTCAGATAAACTCTGTCCACTGGGAGAGTCTGTAGGGTATGCACAGGGTGGTCTTCTTCTACCACCCTGCTGTCCACTTCCCGTGGAACACTGCCTGTCTGTTTGGCAGCTGAATTGGCTAGATTGCCTCGAGCTTCCTTCGAGTTTAGTTTGTCGTGTGCTTTACTTTAGAATAGTCACTTGGGTTGGGAGAAGCAGGGCGTCCAAGTCCTTGATGGCTGAGCTGTTTCACAGGTGTTCCTGCAGCCGTCAGGAACCCTCTGTCCTTCCAGGTAACACCAAAATCATGGGCAACGCTGAAAGCATATATTGAGTCCGTATGAATGTTGGCTCTTTTTTCCCTCTGCCAATTTACATGCTGTAGTAAGTGCTTGCAGCTCTGCCACCTGTGCAGACATCACCGGCGGTAAGGTTTCAGTTTGGAGAACCGAGTTCTCAGTGGTGACCTGGATCCTGCAGGGGTATTTCACTCACGGTGGGGATATGTGTGGTTTCCAGCCGCATTCGTTCGATGCAGTTATGGGGTGACAAGTCAAGACTCGACTCCTCCTCCTTACCCCCCTCGAGAAGTGGAAGAAGGGTGGTAGGTTTCGGTGTTTGACAACGTAATAGAGTAATGCTGTCTAGAAGGTAGAAACACAGGAGTCTCAAGTGTCTGGCAATGGACAGATGTTTCGGCTGGATCTTGGTGGAGTATGGGAGCAATGTCATGGGGAGCAAGCAGAACAAGGCAGAGTCCGAGAGCCAAGTTTGAAGTTTTGTCAAACAAGGCTTGTGCAGCAAAGACAGCTCACAGACACGATGGGCCTCCTCTTGCTATCGCATCCAGCCGACAGGAATAATATCCTATAGGGCGTAGGCAGATGCCGTGTGATTGGGCGAGTACACCTGTAGCATGTCCCAGATGTTCGGATACAAAAAGCTTGAATGTTTTGTCGTAGTCTGGGAGCCCTAGCACCAAAGATGGTGTTCTTGAAGGCCTCAAAGTTGGATATTGCTTCAGGAGACATCTGGAAGGGGTCTGCTTTCAGGGCATCATACAAAGCTTGCATCAGTAGGGAGAGTTCTGGAATCCATGCTCTGCAATACGAAATTAGTCCAAGGAAGGAATGAAGGGGCTTCTGGCCTTGTGGCAATGGGATGTCAGAGATTGCTTTCACCCTGTCTTCAGTGAGGTGTCTTGTCTCATGGGACAAGACAGTGTCCAAGAACGATTACAGATGTTGAGCACCACTGCAATTTGGGCTTTGAGGTTTTGCAGCCCTGTTTGGCAAGATAGCACAACTGGCTTTCTGAGGTAACTTCAACTGTGGGTAAGTCAGCTGCACAGTGGAGAAGGTCATCAACATATTGGAGGAGAGTCACTTCCAGGTGATCCTCTTGTTATATGTCAAGGATGATAGCCATAGCGTTTGCAAACTAGCTTGGAGAGTTCTGTGCCCCTTTTTGGCATAACTGTCTGGGTACGTTGCTGCTTCTTTTTGTGGGAGAAGGCAAAGAGGTACCTGCAGGAAGGATGCAGGGGTACACTGTAGAATGCATTTGCCAGGTCCACCACAGTGAAGTACTCAGCCATTGGAGGTACAGCTGATAAGGTATGTGGACTTGGCGCAATTGGGGTGTCCAACACTGTGACTTCGTTAATTGCTCGCAGATCCTGCACCATCCTGTATCTGTCAGGTTCTGCCTTAGGTGTTTTCTTCTTGACAGGAAAAAGAGGTGTATTACATGGTGAGGTACAGGGGATCAAGGCCCCATTCTGGACCAAGGCAGCTACATGTTTCGAGATAGCTTCTGATTGCGCCAACTTAAGTGGGTATTGTGGTTTCCGGGGCAATGATGCGCCCTCTTTGAGCTTGATTGAAACTGGTGGCACTTTTAAGTGACCAATGTCTTCCGGGCCTGTGGACCATAGACACGCAGGGATTCTGTCAAGTACTTCCTGTGGTATTGAACTTGGAGTTATTGCTTCATGAAGTGTCATCAGGAGAGGCAGAGAATACAAAGCAGATGAGTCTTCCAAGGATAGGGGAGTATGTAACTTCACCCCCCCCCCCTTCAGGTGTGAAAATGATTGACGCCTGTAGTCTGGACAGCACATCAGCTCCTTGTAGATTCAAGGGACATGTAGAGGACACCACAAATCTGGTAAGCAAATCAGGAAATGTCCTCACTTGGCGAGGCTCAGTGAGTGGACTGGAGCGGGGCACCCCATCCACTCCCACGCAGGAAACATCAATAGTGGAAAGGAAAGAATTATCAGGCAGGTCCTCAGCCCTCAACACACTCCTGGCTGCACTCATGTCAATGAGAAAAGTGGTAGGTTTTCCTTGTATAGGTAACGTGACCTTTGCTAGGGGTCCTCCAGTCTCATTTGAGGACACTGTCATAAGGGGTGACACGGGTTTGCCCATTTCCTAGCATGAGTTGGGGCGTGGTGGTGAAGGTTCATGTCCATGTTGCCCTTCGCGGGGATCCCTGTCTTGTCTCAGATGTCTTGGGGCTCTGCATACTCTTCTGATGTGACCCCGCTTCCCACAGTTGTAACAGATGATCTTTTCCCTGTTATTGGGCAGTGGTGGTGGACGAGTGTAGGCGGGATCTTCGTCTTTGTTACCATGAGGGGCGTTGGTTTTTTCCTTTTTGGTTTTCTATCCCTCTGGCCACCAACAGTAAATTGGACATTTTCATTGCGCGATATTCAGGGTGGGCCACCATCAGGCTTTTTCTGATATCCTCTCTGAGTCCTGAGTCAAAAGCAGATGATAATGTGTGTGTGTGTCTTTTCATAGAGGGAGAAGCCCAGATGTTCAAAGGCCTGTATGAGTCTAGCATGATACTTCTCCACAGACTCCCCTTTATCTTGGGCAATATCTTGGATTGTGGTGGTCTGATCTGCCAATTTCTCCTTTGCCCAGTCGCGGAGTTGTGCACAGAACTCCAAGCCTGAGGTATAAGAAGTGGCACTTGCCAGGCAGGCATCATTGAAGGCTGTCTGCATGACTGGCCAAAAGACATGTCCTGCTTTAATTTGGCATAGGCTGATCAAGTCTCTCCAGGCAGCTGAGTAAGCTTCTTGTATCTGCACTATCCTGCGGTAGAAGAGCATTGGCTGTTTCTCTGGGTCAGGCAGACTTGTCACTAAGGTTGCTGCTTGTGATGGGGTAAAAGCGACGTACATCACCAGTGCCCCTTCTGGTAACCGAGACTGGTGTTGAGGCGGGGCTGAGAATGGGCACTGTTTCTCATGGTTGTCAGCATATGTTTGAGATCCTCCCGGAACTGTGAGTCCGGAGCCGGATTAGGGGTTAAATCAGCAGGTGGCCTTGCTGCCTGTTGGTCTTCCCACTCGGACGCTTCTTCATCATTAACATATCCAGCCTGTGAAGGTAGTGCTTCCATATTAGGGAAGACAGGTGTGTGGTAGGAACCATCCTGGTTTAAAACGGGGAGAACTGGTTATATGCCATGGCTGGGCCTATTGGGTGTACCAAGATGGCCGCCGGCAGGAAGTGCACTGGGCTGTGCCTGAAGTGAGGGCTTGGGTGTACCAAGATGGCCTCCTGGGAGTGGTCACAGTGGGTTGTGCTCGGGTTGGGGTGGTGAGAAGGGGGTGGGCGTTAGGCGGATAGCAGGGTTGCCCCTCCCCTCCTTCGTTCCAGTTTTTTGTATATGGGGGCTGTACAGCCACATTATCAACTCTGTGGTACACATACATCATCTTCTCTCTTTCTTTCTTTCTTTCTTTCTTTCTTTCTTTCTTTTCTTTCTTTTCTTTTTTTCTTTCTTTCTTTTTTTCTTTCTTTCTTTTTTTTTTTCTTTCTTTCTTTTTTTCTTTCTTTCTTTTTTTCTTTCTTTCTTTTTTTCTTTCTTTCTTTCTTTCTTTCTTTCTTTCTTTCTTTTTTTCTTTTTTTCTTTCTTTCTTTCTTTTCTTTCTTTCTTTCTTTCTTTCCCCCCCCCGGACGGCTTAAGAGGAGAATACAGGCAACAAATTGGTTAATACTCCTCTGACTGCTGTCTTATCAAAGAATTCCTAGGGTGGGGGCTCGCATCCCTGCGAGAGATCTGTCTCCTAGCACACTCCTGACTGTTCTATCTCTTCGAGGGTCAAAACTAGCACGTCAGAGGTGGTGTGGCTTATGGCCCAACTGATCCTTCAGGTAGCCACTTTCTCTCACTGTCACCCTCTTCGTGTATATCAAACAGTAATGGACAAATACACACAGGACATGACACCTGACACTCTTTGAACTGCAAAGATAGCTCTCGGGAAAAGCTCACCTGAGTCACAAGACTGCCAAATTCCAGCTAGCCTTCTTTCAAACTGCCCTAATTCACAGTTTGAGCTAAACCCTCAGGACAGCTTTCCCGAGCAGAACATTCATAGACGTTTCGCAAGACTGCCACATCCGCAAGTCTTCTTTCAAACTGCCCTCATTCACAGTTTGAGATTAACCCTCAGAGGTCCTACACAGCCAACCTCGAGTAACCCCGTCTATAAATGCCTGCAGAATTCCACCCCACCACCAGAGATACAATCTAGGGGTGAGGATGGACACACGCCTGCAGCTGCACTTTCAGTCTGCTAAATTTGCAGCCCTTCAGAATGACAGACACTGAACAGATAATAGTCAGCAGAAAACCATTAGCAGGTTCGTTAAAACGGCTTCAGGCGAGAAATAAGTTACCTGCCTCTTTGAACAATCGAAAGGAGCCAACAAGACCAAATCAACCAGCCAAATCAGAGAGGTCGTACAAATGGTAAGGATAAATATGCTTACCGTACTGTTAGGGCTGCGCGCTTAACCCCCTTCTCTGATCTGGCCAGCCGTTCAGTCCTGGAATGCGGTCTCCCTTCGATTGTGGCCTGAAAGCCCCCACACACGGGCGCCAGTTGAAATGGATAAGAACTATAAATTAGTTCTTGGTTATCTGCTGCTATTCCTAATTAAAAAGTATAAATGTGCATGCACACTAGAAGTAAACACTCTCTGAGACATGTTCAGCTCGGCTACTTCTAAATACTGATTTATTGGTGGGCGGTGTTAATATTTTATACAGAAAGATACGTCATTACTATGTCAGTCTAATTGGTACATCTCATTGGTTACAATACAAGAGAAATGAAGAAACTTGATGCTTGAAGTTTGGTTGAAGCTGGTTCTGTTATCTCGAATGCATTCCTCTAACGCGTGGGATGTGGGGGGTACCCGCCATCTTGGCTCCGAACAGAAAGTCAATCTGTATATTACATAATAAGTAAGGAACATGTATATACATAAGCAAATAGACATTTTCTGATTATCATTATGTACATTGGATTCCTTAACACAAGTTATTCTCCACATTCCTTCACTGCACAGTAGTGGGCCATAATCGTGCAGAAAAGCTTGCAAATCAAAAGTCACTTCAGATTTTAAAGGTTTAGCTGTTCCCTTTGTCCATTCTACCCATTTATCTAGGGGCTCAGTATAGGCGGAACCGTACCTTCAGTTCATATATTCTCTAGCGCTCATCTTGAGCTGAGCATTTTCTGAAGGCCTCTCTACCTTCATTCCATTAATTTAATTTAATGCCAATAATGGACTGGCCAGTCTTCTCTACTTGTGCCTATACCCTCTTGCCTCTAAAACAAATAGTACAGTAAATCTACAAGAATAGTCTCCACTTATCTACGTGGATAGAAGGGGTTTATAACAATAGACAAAACATTCTTGGGAGCCAGATGCTGTAGGAACTACCCCTAAACAACCACATGGCCTGTTCTTCTATGAGATTTTATTTGGAGGGCCACCCAAAACAGGGCTATATTTTCCTCAACAGTTGCAGGCTTCTCTTTCTAGTCTGTTAGAATATGTTCAGATTTTGCAAATAACATTGAATAAAATACATGAAGGTGTTTATAAATCTATCCCCGACCCATACTGTTTCAGGTATTCACAGAATCCAACCAGATGACTATGTGGTGGTCAGGCGACGCGTCAGAAAGCCGTTAGAACCAAAATTTGGTGCTTTTGACAACCGGTTCTGCTGTCAAGTTGGAAGGAAAGCCCACCTGGATTCACACCAGTCACTGCAAGAAAATCCTGAAGTGATAATATCCTTTGAAAAAATTATGATATTAAAATTATGATATTTCTTTTCTTTTTGTTTGTGAGAACGGTGACATGGAAAAATAACCCTTTCATCCAAATGTTAAAATTGTATGCAACCCATAGCAACGCTAGTGACTGCTGGGTGTGTTCTCATGTACATCCCCAAACAGGAACAATACTCACGATAGCAATGCCTCTCAAATTCACTGATCTAAACAGGACCAGAATAGATGGCTCATACATTGTCTCCACAGCTAATGAGCACAGATCAGTAACTTTGGTTTCAAAACAGATACACTCCACAGATTTGTTTAAACATTACATGCCCGTTTAACACTAAATGTACACGGTTGGGCAATTCAGATTGCACCGGAGCAACGATTACAGTTTATGGAGGAAACTATGGTCAATATTTTTATATTAGATCCAGAACTAAATAGAACACTTTATAGCACAAATTGCTCACAGTTCCCAATATGTGAAAATATCGGTTATGTGAGAGTCCATGTTATTGCTTCCAGTTTTTTAGGAGCAGGTATAACATCCATACATAGAGGGTTATATTATAAATGTGGAAATAAAGCTTACGCCCGGCTTCCTACTAATGTTACAGGTACGTGTTATATTGGGAAGTTAGCACCTGCTTTGGCTGTTCGCAAAGATACAGTGTGATCAGATCAAAGTCCAAAATACCCTTTAGTGTTCAAAAGAGAGCTGTTCACTGAAGGCGACATGGCATGGTCATGGTTCCCTTACTGGACTGGATGGGGAATTGAAACAATGAAAATAATTAATAATACTAGAATTTTAGATGAGTTTATTAAAGTGGATGTAAACCCAATGGCATCCTTTCTAAACTACTGCCATAGGGGTTATCTATAAGGATATACATGCCTCCTGCATGTATCTTTACTTGTCAAATGTCTCCCCTCTCTCTGCTATGAGACCCGAAAAAATTGCATATTCTGTGGGTGGGTCTTTGTCTGGAGCTCGGTGGGTGGAGGTATGTCAGTAGACTCCCCGCCCACCTCTACACTCCCCTTGTCAATATGCATATTGTCCTGTGTGTTTCTTACACTGAACTTCTGCTATGATCACTAACATCCAGTGAAAAGACAGGGAAGTAACCATAGGACTTCAGCATGCCCAATCATGCTGAGGTGGGGAACGTCCAATTCTGGCAGAGCAGCAGAAGAAAGGAGTGGGAGGGAATTTAAAAAATAATGCATGTCTCTTAGGCTAGTGCACGAGATATGTAATGGTGCATACACACGATCACACTATCCAGTGGACTCTGGTCCGCCGGATAATCCGCCCGTGTGTAGGCTCCGGCGGACTTTTTTTTCTCAAAAGTCCGGCGGACTTAGAAAGTAGTTTTGACTCAAAAATTGTCCGCTGGACTGCGAGTCCGGCGGACATTCCGGCCGTCTGTGTGCTAGTCCGTCTGACTTTTGAAATGAACGGACTTGTCCGCACACCGAGGAAAGTCTGTTCATTTTGAACGCGGCTCCACGTAGACGGGACTAGCGAAGGAATTCAATGTCGCCTCCCTTGGCGGCGACATTGACGCTTCGCTAGCCCCGTCACCTGGTATGGACTTAAAGGGGAAGCCCTACGCCAAAAAAACGGCGTGGCAGTCCCCCCAAAGCCCATATCAGACCCTTGTCAGAGCATGCAGCCCGGCGGGTCAGGAAAGGGGGTGGGGACGAGCGAGCACCCCCCCCCCCCCGAGCTGTACCAGGCCGCGTGCCCTCAACATGGAGGGGTGCTTTGGCCCTCCACCCCAAAGCACCTTGTCCCCATGTTGATGAGGACAAGGGCCTCTTCCCGACAACCCTGGCCGTCGGTTGTCGTTGTCTGCGGGTGGGGGGCTTATCGGAATCCGGGAGCCCCCTTTAATAAGGGGGCCCCCAGATACCAGTCCCCCACCCTATGTGAATGAGTATTGGTTACAATGTACTCCTACCCATTCACCTGTTGAAAAAAATGTAAATAAAACACAACACAAGGTTTTAAAATAATTTATTGCACAGCTCTGGGGGTATTCTTCCGTCTTGGGGGGGGTCTTCTCGCGGGACTCCACCTCTATCTTCTGCTAGCTCTTTTACTAGCGGAGGAGCCTGGCTTTCTTCTTCGTCGCCGACTGGGGGTCTTCTTCCGACTTCAGGGGGTCTTGCCTCCCTCTTCGGTTCTTCTTGCCGGGACTCCGCTCCTTCTTCTAGCTCTTTTACTAGCGGTGGCCCGGTCTTCTGTCACCGCCATCTTCTCCTCTTCTTCTCTTCTTCTTCCTTGAGATGTTGACTCAACACTGTCTCTGGCTGTAATGACAGGGACGCATTGTGCGGCAACTGATATAGGGATAATGGGCGGGGTCACCGTGTGATGTTCCCACCCCTTATGATGTCACAGTCCCAGAGGATGCTGCTGATTTGTTGGTCCTGTGTTGGCACATCCTGATCCTACGTTGCCTTTTATCCTAGAAGTTGATGCTTCTGAGACTGGAGTTGGCGCCCTTCTGTCTCAATGTCCTAACTCTGAGAGCGCTATGCATCCGTGTGGCTACTTTTCCAAGAAATTGTCACCTGCTGAGTGCAATTATGAGATTGGTGACAGAGAGCTTTTGGCGATCATTTTAGCCCTGAAAGAATGGAGACATCTCCATGAAGGTACCACTGTGCCTGTTCTTATTCTTACTGACCATAAGAATCTTACATTCTTGTCTGAGGCTAAGCGACTCTCTCCCAGAAGGGCGCGATGGGCTCTTTTGTTGTCGAGCTTTAATTACATTGTCTCATTCTTACCTGGTACTAAGAATGTAAGGGATGATGCTTTGTCACAACAATTTTCCCCCACTTCCAAGTCGGAGTTGGTTTCCGGTTCCTATAATTCCTCCTGATCATATCTTGGCTACGGTTTGCACAAGTCTTACTTCTCCTTTGGGTGACAAAATTCTTACTGCTCAGGTCCATGCTCCTCTTGATAAACCTTGTGACCGCTGCTTTGTCCCAGAGAGTCTCCGTACTGCTGTGCTCCAGACTTACCATTCTCCCAAGGCAGCTGGCCATCCTGGGAAGAATCAACTCATTTGGGCCATTTCGCAACAATTCTGGTGGCCTAGTCTACAGGCTGATGTTACTGCCTTCGTAGCTGCCTGTCCCGTGTGCTCAGAGTAAGACTCCACGACACCTTCCAGTGGGCCTCCTACAACCCATACCCAATGGAGAGAGGCCCTGGACTCACCTGTCTATGGATTTCATTGTGGAGTCGCCCAACTCCCAAGGCAACACTGTTATCCTTATGGTGGTTGACCGGTTCTCAAAGATGTGTCATTGTATTCCACTTAAGAAGTTGCCCACCTCTAAGGAACTGGCTTCCATTTTTGCTCGGGAGATCTTTCGCTTACATGGGCTACCCAAGGTGATTGTTTCGGACAGGGGTAGTCAGTTTGTCTCCCAGTTCTGGCGAGCCTTTTGTGCCTGCGCCTTCCTACCAGGTTGGGGACAGGGTCTGGCTGTCATCTCGCAACCTCCGGCTTCGTGTTCCCTCACTGAAGTTGGCACCTCGGTTTATTGGGTCTTTCCATATCCTTTGCAGGATTAACCCAGTGGCTTACGTGTTGGACCTTCCTCCTAGTATGGTAACAACAAGGCCTGGGGTTTGCCCAGGAAAAATCCAAGCCTACTTACCACCAGCTCACAGACAACCAAATTGACCTGTCTAACAGTACGTTAAAAACAGGGGTTTAGTCCGCATGCATTTGCAAACGCATGCGTAAGCCACAGAGCCTCGTCACGGCACCCTTGTATCTGTGGTCCTAACACTAAAGTATGATTGTCCCCACAGTGGAGGCACATGCATTCTAATGGATAGATGAGGTCAGGTGGACTGAACGGGAGCCCACCCCTTCTTAAAGGTACATGCAGTACACCATACACCCAGCATGTAGCACAATGGCTGCAAAGGTGTGGGTACATTGCTGCACCAATACAAATACGATATGAAAAAACTTGCCACCGCCCTCATCTATAGCTGGCTATAGCAGTAAGTGGCATTAGAAGGCTAAATCGGGTAACAACAAGGCCTGGGGTTTGCCCAGGAAAAATCCAAGCCTACTTACCACCAGCTTTTTTTCTCCTAGTATGCGCATCTCAAATGTTTGGTCTGTAACCGATTTACCACCTTGGTGCCACATCCTCACCCTATTCTGGTTGAGAACCATGAGGAGTATGCGGTACAATCCATTGTTGACTCCCGTAGGTTCCGTGAGTGCATACAGTACCTGGTGCATTGGAAGGGGTACAGTCCGGAGGAACGTTCCTGGGTTTCATCCTCTGACGTACATGCCCCTGTCCTCCTCCGCAAGTTCCATAGACAGTTTCCCCTCAAGCCCGGTGGCCCGCTGAGGGAGAGGTGTCATTGAGGAGGGGGTACTGTCAGGGCTGGCTTAGCCCTTCCTTCTCTGGGCTGGCCGCTCAGCTGTCGGCTGACTGCCAGCTCTCTTCTCTCTCCACAGTTACCAGCTGTTCCCGATGATGCTCGTCTGACCTGCCTATTTAAAGCCTTCCAGCTCATTTCACCTCTGCCTTTGCGTTGGTCCCATCACAAGGAACCATCTCCTGCGGTTTGTTTCAAGACTGGCTTGCTGTGCTGACATCCCTCCTGGCTACTTATCCTGCTTGCAGTTGCTCTACTTGGATCCCTCACTTCAGGCCTGGCTGATTACCCGATCTGGTTATTGAACTTTGGACTGGCTGACTACCCAATCTGGTTACTGCACTCTGGTTATGCTTGACTACGCTTTTTCTATTTAGCTTTTTTTTATTAATAAACAAGTGTGATTTAATTGTACTTCTGTCTCAGTCTGATTCATGGTTCCTGACAAATGGATTTCATATAACCAGTGAAGGCTCTATGACCCCCAAACTGTTATATGGTTTCCCTATATTTAAAAGACTTGTACCTATACGTACCGATGCATCAAAGTTGTCAGAAGTTTCTAAGGTTAACAATAAAAACAGGAAAGGAAACCATACACCTTCAATTCTGAGCTCTACCATTCGGCCTTTCATCTTCACCCAAAATTTTTACAAAAATTCTGGCGGAAGCTCTGGCACCATTGCAACTAAGTCATATCCATCACTGCCTAGTTAGACGACCTTCTCCTTTTTGCATAATCTCCCAGGAGATTGCTAGATAACCTCAAATACACACGGACATTCTTAGAAAATCTAGGTTGGTTGATAACTGTAGAAAAATCCAACCTACAACCCACACAACAGATAAAGTATTTGGGATATATAATAGACTCAGTTCAACAAAGAATGTTCCTATCCAAGGAGAAGATGAAAAAAAATTCAAAAAGAAATAAAAACAATACAGGCCACTCTACCATGTTTAATAAGAAAAATAATGTCAACGCTGGGGTTGCCAACATCTGCAATCCCAGCGGTACATTGGGCAAGCCTACATTTTCGGCCACTGCAGATGTTCCTGTTAAAGATATGGGATCACAAGCAGGAGTCTCTGGGTACACAGGTATTAATACCAGCAAGCGGTGTAGGATGGGGGAGCACATTTAGACTCCCAGATAACACAAGGGACTTGGGAGAAGGAGGAGAGGACGAGGTCATCCAATTGGAAAGAGTTGAAGGCAGTATGGTTTGCACTTCAGTCCTTCCAGAGAGAGTTGAGAGAACATCATGTATAGATCAGGTCCGACAACTCATCGGTAATCGCCTACATAAACAGACAAGGGGGAACCAGAAGCGGAACCCTGTGGTCTTTAGCAATGGATATCTTGAATTAGGGATAGAAAAACATACTCTCTTTATCAGCAGTCCACTTAAAAGGGGATTTAAACAAAGTGGCAGATTTCCTCAGCAGGAAGAAAGTGAGAGAAAGGCGATTGGGTACTAAAACAGGAGGTATTCAAGCAGATTACACAAAAGTGGGGACTTATTTGCTTCGAAAGAAAACAGGAAAGTTTGAGCGTTTTTCTCCCAGAGAAGAGAGGATGGAGCGTTTGGGGTAGATGCGTTAGCACAAAAGTGGGTATTCAACAAATGGTATGCCTTTCCCCTATCAGTACTACTACCAGCGTTGATAAGAAAATTGCGTACAGAGAACACATCACTGATTCGCATAGCGCCTCACTGGCCCAGGAGACCATGGTTCTCTATGCTCAAAGAACTCGCCATAGAGCCCCCCCTGGTTGCTACCAATCCAGGAAGATCTACTCTTCCAGGGCCCAGTGTACTGTCCCCAGGTGGAAAGGTGGAATTTAGCTGCCTGGTATCTGAGGAGCAGCTGTTAAAAACAAAAGGGTTCTCAAGCTGTTTAATAGAGACACTTCTGAAAAGCAGGAAGGTTGAGACATGTAATATCTACCAAAGAGTATGGAAATGTTTCAACAGATGGTGTACAGAAAACAACTTCAAAACACAAAGCTCAGTAGCAGTCTTACGCCCCCTACAGACAGTCGGAAATTTCAACGGAAAAAGTCCGATCGGATAATGTTGTCGGAAAATCCGATCATGTGTGGGCTTTATCAGACTTTTTGTTTGAGAGCTGGATCTAAAATTTTCCGACAACAAAATCCGATCAGACTTTTTCCGATCGTGTGTAGAGAATTCTGACACACAAAGTGCCACGCATGCTCAGAAAAAATTTGGATACAAAAGCTATTGGCTACTGGTGTAGTCCCGTCGTACGTGTATAACGTCACCTCGTTCTGAACGATCGGATTTTCCGACAACTTTGTGTGACCATGTGTATGCAAGACAAGTTTCGGCCAAAATCCGTCGGAAAAAATCAGACAGATTTTGTGGTCAGAATGTCTGACCATGTGTATGGGGCATTAGTTTCTATAGAGTGGTATAGAGAAAGGACTGAGGCCGCGTACACACGGGCGGACTGTTCGCCCAACCTTGTCCGCTGAACAGTGTTTGGGCGGACAGTCCGCTCGTGTGTGGGCTTTCAGCGGACAGTTTCAGCGGACAGTTGGACGGACAAAGTCTTTCGGAAATTCCGAAAAACTGTCCGCTGAAACTGTGTTTGAGCGAACAGTCCGCCCGTGTGTGGGCCTGTCCGCTGTACTTTCGAAATGAGCGGACTGTTCCCGCTCGGAAAGTCCGCCCATTTCGAGCGCGTGTACAGGTAGGCGGGGCCCGCGAAGGAGACGTCGCGGGCTCCGCCGCCTGGAATGGGCTTAAAGGGGAACCCCAACGCCGAAAAAAATCGGCGTGGGGGTTCCCCCAAAGTCCACACCAGACCCTTGTCCGAGCACGCTACCCGGCCGGCCAGGAAAGGGGGGCGAGCGAGCGCGCCCCCCCTCCTGAGCCGTACCAGGCCGCGTGCCCTCAACATGGGGGGTGCCTTGGGGAAGGGGGGGCCGCGCGGCCCCCCCACCCCAAAGCACCTTGTCCCCATGTTGATGAGGACAAGGGCCTCTTCCCGACAACCCTGGCCGTTGGTTGTCGGGGTCTGCGGGCGGGGGGCTTATCGGAATCCGGGAGCCCCCTTTAAGAAGGGGGCCCCCGGATACCGGCCCCCCACCCTATGTGAATGAGTATGGGGTACAATGTACCCCTACCCATTCACCTGTGAAATAAAGTACAAAAAAAAAACACAACACAGAGGAAAAAATATTTTATTGCACAGCTCCGGGGGTCTTCCGTCTTCGGGGGTCTTCTCGCCGGACTCCTCCGCTATGTGTGTGTAGCTCTTTTACTAGCGGAGGAGTCCGGCTTTTTTCCTCCCCGCCGCCGGCCTCTTCTCCCGACTTCGGGGGTCTTGTCCCCCTCTTCGGTTCTTCTGCCGGGCCACCGCGCCTTCTTGTAGCTCTTTTACAGGCGGTGGCCCGGTCTTCTGTCGCCGCTGCCTTCCGTTCTTCTGTCGCCGCCTTCGGTTCTTCTGCCGGGCCACCGCGCCTTCTTGTAGCTCTTTTACAGGCGGTGGCCCGGTCTTCTGTCGCCGCTGTCGCCGCCGCCGCCGCCTTCCGTTCTTGTTCTTCTGCTTCTTCTCCTGGAGATGTTGACTCGACGAGCTCTCCGGCCGGAATGCCAGAGCCGCGCTGTGCGGTCACTTATATAGTGACAATGGGGCGGTGTCACATGGTATATGTCACATGGGTTGGTCACATGGTGACCCCGCCCCCTTACGATGTCATAGTCCCCATGTGACATCAACCCATGTGACCAACCCATGTGACATATACCATGTGACACCGCCCCATTGTCACTATATAAGTGACCGCACAGCGCGGCTCTGGCATTCCGGCCGGAGAGCTCGTCGAGTCAACATCTCCAGGAGAAGAAGCAGAAGAACAAGAAGAAGAACAAGAACGGAAGGCGGCGGCGGCGACGACAGCGGCGACAGAAGACCGGGCCACCGCCTGTAAAAGAGCTGCAAGAAGGCGCGGTGGCCCGGCAGAAGAACCGAAGGCGGCGACAGAAGAACGGAAGGCAGCGGCGACAGAAGACCGGGCCACCGCCTGTAAAAGAGCTACAAGAAGGCGCGGTGGCCCGGCAGAAGAACCGAAGAGGGGGACAAGACCCCCGAAGTCGGGAGAAGAGGCCGGCGGCGGGGAGGAAGAAAGCCGGACTCCTCCGCTAGTAAAAGAGCTACACACACATAGCGGAGGAGTCCGGCGAGAAGACCCCCGAAGACGGAAGACCCCCGGAGCTGTGCAATAAAATATTTTTTCCCCTGTGTTGTGTTTTTTTTTGGTACTTTATTTCACAGGTGAATGGGTAGGGGTACATTGTACCCCATACTCATTCACATAGGGTGGGGGGCCGGTATCCGGGGGCCCCCTTCTTAAAGGGGGCTCCCGGATTCCGATAAGCCCCCCGCCCGCAGACCCCGACAACCAACGGCCAGGGTTGTCGGGAAGAGGCCCTTGTCCTCATCAACATGGGGACAAGGTGCTTTGGGGTGGGGGGGCCGCGCGGCCCCCCCTTCCCCAAGGCACCCCCCCATGTTGAGGGCACGCGGCCTGGTACGGCTCAGGAGGGGGGGGCGCGCTCGCTCGCCCCCCTTTCCTGGCCGGCCGGGTAGCGTGCTCGGACAAGGGTCTGGTGTGGACTTTGGGGGAACCCCCACGCCGATTTTTTTCGGCGTTGGGGTTCCCCTTTAAGCCCATTCCAGGCGGCGGAGCCCGCGACGTCTCCTTCGCGGGCCCCGCCTACCTGTACACGCGCTCGAAATGGGCGGATTTGCCTCCGCCTTACGTGGGCGAGTCCGTTCATTTCAAAAGTTGAGCGGACTGTTTGGCAAACAGTTCGTTGAAACAGTCCGCTCGTGTGTGGGCAAGTCCGCTCATGCAAATTTTGAGCGGACTGTTTGCCGAAACTGTTTGACGAACAAGGTTGGGCAAACAGTCCGCACGTGTGTACGCGGCCTCAGCCTCAGTACATTATAGAGTCAAGTGTCAGCTCTGTCGTTTTACCAGGAAAGAAGTTTAGCATCAAATCCATGGATAATCGGACTCTTTAAATCCGTGAGCAGGCAGAGGCCGATACATAGCACAGCCTTTCCAAAGTGAGACCTGTCATTAGTGTTGCACACTATGACAGCAGACCCCTTTGAACCATTAAAAAATTGCAGCCTGAAGATGCTGACACTTAAAGAAATCTTCTTGGTAGCAATTACTACAGCCAAAAGGGTCTGCGAGATAGAGGCCCTATCAATCAGACCCCCTTTTGTCAGATTTTCCCGGACCGCATAGTCTTTAAAATGGATCCGGGATTTCTGCCTAAAGTGGCCTCGAAATTTCAGAGGCCAAGAAATTGTGTTACCATCATTTTGTCCAAATCCTTCTAAAGAACAAGAAATTAAATTCCATAATTTAGACGTCAGGAGATGCGTCTTACGTTATTTAGACTTAACAAAAACACTTAGAAAGATGGATTCTTTATTTATTTTATTTTCTGGAGCTGGGCCAGGGCACAAGGCTTTAAGATGCACCATAGCCAGATGGCTAAGAGAAGCCATTGAACAGTCTTACAAGTTAGGAGGCATGCAGATACCAGAGGGTATCAGGGCACACTCCACAGGGTCAATGGCAGCGTCACGGGCAGGGAGAGCTGAAGCATTGCTGGAACAGATTTGTAAAGCGGCAACATGGTCCAGCTTTGCCACTTTTGTAAGAAACTATAGAGTGGACCTGTGGTCAGCCAAAGATCAGACCTTTGGACGCAAGGTCTTACAAGCTGTGGTCCTGCCCTAGGGGTAAGTGCTCAGTTCTCCTCTCAGGTGGCTGTCCTGAAAGACGATTAGGGGAAAATCAAAGTTACTTACTGGTAACGTTCTTTCCCGGAGTCTTTCAGGACAGCCGGATACCCACCCAGATGTATATTAAGACATAAAGATTTCCTTACAGTAAAAGTGATATAGGTTCTCTTTAAAAAAAACTGAGGAGCCAGCAGGGGAGGAGTAAATTTATGGAAGGCTGGCACAAATTTTCCTACAGAGGGGAGGAGCCAAGGTCCCTCGGGTGGCTGTCCTGAAAGACTCTGGGAAAGAACGTTACCAGTAAGTAACTTTGTTTTTGTCTCTATCCCTCCCCTGTGTCTCTGTTGTTTTTCCATGCAGGCTAAAGCTCAGGAACCAAGAGATGAATGTTATAAAACAAAAAAAAAAACAAAAAAAAAAGTACTGACGAACGTGCAGGGTAAAAATGACATTAGTCAGTGAAAAATTGCTCTTTCATAGATGCATTAAAAAAATCATTAGTGAGGAAACTAAACCCCGGCAAAAGTTTTTCTTGATTTCAAAGAAGAAATGGCATCCACACTGAAGTCAATTTTAACGACCCTTGATGAGATGAATGGGGAAAATTACCCATCCACCTCATCTCAGGGGTCCAAAGAGGAACGACAAAAAAACAAACCGAAAAAAAACATTCCCCAGCCTCTTTCAAGTTCTTCAATCAGATTCAGAGGAAGAAGAACTCATACCAGGACAGCTCAGACGCCGAAGCTACTATGGATCCTCAGAAAATTTCCAAACATCTGTTCCCAGTGGAGGAAACAGCAACTCCTAAAAGCAAACTACATAACTGAAGGAATCTTTTTGAGATAAGTTGTACAGGGGGCTTCAAGAAACAAAACAGAGACATTTCCCAATTCACCAGGCTATCAAGGAATCATAGACAGAGTGTAAGAGCCTGGAAAATGATCATTTTTTTTCCCAAAGCACTAAAAAGAAGATTCCCATTTTGATGAACAACAAAACATCCCGAAGCTAGATGCATCCCTAGCCAAGGTATCTAAAATGTTGCATCTCTTTGGAGGATATGGGTCAACTAAATGACCCAATGGACAAAGAGGTTTCCCTGAGAAGAGCTTATGAAGCAGGGCCAGCAGGCCTCCAAGCCCAATATAACCAGCACTTGTGTGGCCAGAAACATGGCTTTTTGGCTGGATCAACTCCGGGAGCACCTGGGAAGGAGACTACTACTCCAAAAACAAGCTGCAACATTCCCTTTTAATGGCAACCTACTGTTCAGTCCAGAACTAGAGAAAGCCCTGGAGAGGTCAGCCAACAAACAAAGGGATTTTCTTTAAAAAAACTAAAACAAAAGGAGAATTTTTTTTTCATTGCCACAGAAGGGAAATACAGGCAAAGAACAAGAAACCACAGACCCAATGAAGATGGGTTTTTAACAAAAACAAGGGAAAGTCCAACATGCTTTTTCCAGCCTCCGCATCCACCAGCAAGTCTTAATGACGCCAGCAGCAAGATGGGAGCAAGGTTACGACAGTTTTTCCCACAATGGTAAGCATTTTGCTGGAATCAATTTAACCTCCAGTTAATAGGTCAAGGATACAAAATAGAATTCATATCAAAACCCCATCCGAGTTCCACGCCACAACCATAGCAACACTGCCACCACAAAACCCAGCCATGAAACAAGCTATTACGGAGTTGCTAAAAGGTGATCACTAAAGTCGGGCAAACACCACTTGATTCTAAACCTGAAGAAACTCAACAGAGATCGAGTCAATATTTACGTTAAAAATCAAACTCTCTGAAGCAGCGTTCTTAGCGATGCTTGACTTCAAGGATGCATATCTTTTACGTGTCAATCCATGCCAACTACCAGAAGTTCGCCACCCGAGAGGGGAAGATATTCTATCATTTTCAGTACCAGGCCTTCCCATTCAGAATTTTCGCAATACATTGGGGGCAACTTCACATGACAGCCCTACAGCACCATCTTTTAAACAATTGGTACAGGAAGGTAAATTCAATACAAGAGATGATTTATATTCCAAAATCAGTCAGGACATTGTTAGACTGGTGGCAGGAAAAGGACAATCTGGCGAGAGGCAGACTATGGTTCCCACTGCATTAAATCCGGCTCATGACTGACGCAAGTGAAAATGGCTGGGGAGCACATGTAGGACAATAGGTCAGACGGGACCTGGGAACCAGCCATGTCAGAAGCCTCCTCCAATATAAAAGAGGTGACAGCAGTCCTGATGGCACTACTAGCTTTCTGGGAGTCGGTGGTGGGGACTAATGTCCAGATCCTTTCGGACAACATCACCACAGTGACGTATAATCAACCAACGGGGGGGGGGGTACCAGGTCAAAGCCGCTCATGAGGACGCCACACCAACACCTCTCATGGGCAGGAGACCACTTACTATCACTGACTGCGGTACACATAAAAGGGTCAAACAAAACCCTAGTGAATCTTCTAAGCCAAACTCAGCTGGGCCCATCAGAGTGGGAGCTGAGCCAGGAAATATTTGCAAATCTCGTGATGAAATGGGGTCTTCTGATGGTCAACCTCTTTGTCACTTCAAAAAACAAGCAAGTTACAAACCTTTTCTCTCTCAAAAGAGAAGCAGACCCGCTAGGGGTAGACTCCCTGGGATTCCCATGGAAGTCCAGCCTGGGGTACGCCTCTCCTCCTGTACAAATCCACGCCAGGGTAATCAGGAAAATTTGGATGGAGAGGGTGAGAGTACTGGCACCATTTTGGCTGAAACTAGCCCTAAAAAAGATGGCAGAGAAAGATCCATGGATCCTACCAAACAGACACGACCTGCTGCTACTGTCAGGGGCACACCACCCGCAACCTCAAAACTTGAAGTTGACAGCCTGGATTGTGAACGGTACATTTTGCTGAACAAAGGCCTCTCTACTAAGGTGGTAGAAATACTACTGCAAAGCAGGAAACCGTTAACAAGAAAAATTTACGGGAAGTTTTTGAGAGAGTGCACATCAAAGATGACACCCAGAAACTTACATGACATGGGTACAGTGCTAGATTTTCTCCTGGAAAGGGGAGAAGCCGGCTTAGCGATAAGCACGCTCAAAGTGCACACAGCAGCACTCTGTCTTTCTAGATATACCACTGGGTAAAAATCCACTAATTACATTTTTTTAAGGCCATCGCAAGGATTCTGCCCACTGGAGATATTAAGGTAGCCCCTTGGGACCTCTCCTTGCTACTCTGAGAACTAACCCGGGAACCATACGAGCCACTCCTGACTTTTTGAAAGTAACTTTCTTGGTGGCAATCGCATTAGCTGGACGCATAAATGAACTACAGGCCCTTTCCATCAAGGAACCTTTCTTCACATTTTTTCCTGACAAGCTGATCCTCAAAACAGACCCACTTTTCTGCCAAAGGTTGCATCAACTTTCCACCAGACACAAGAAGTGATATTGCCTTCCTTCTGACAAAACTCAGCTAACAGAGGAGAGGAAGTTTTCTTTTTCATACATCATGGGACACAGAGGCTAATATTCATTACCTGCTGGGTTATACTTCATCATCAGGTGAATGGACACTGGTAGACCAAAGGTCTTCAGACAGGAAGTGATCCCCTATGTTTTACCAGTGTCTGCAAGGTGGATGGCACGGTTTGTTTGAGCTCCAGGTCTCTACTCCCACAAAATGTTCCAAAAATGAATCCAGGGATTGACCGTTTGGATCAACTTAAAAAAAAAAACTTGATTGAGCGATCGGAAAACTTAAGATCCTGCAAGGTTTTGTCTGTAATGTGTCCTTCGGGCGCTGGACCCTGCGGAGTGGAAATCCTGGACACTACCGACGCTAAGGCATTTCCTGCAGGGTGCTGTATAGGTCCAAGGGAGTGAACCATAAAAATGAAAGGGTACCCAGTCCTTGAAGGCCCAAGTGACAGGAACCCACTGAAGGGTGAAGATTGGGCCCTTAGTTCCTAAGTGGCCCCTTGCCTGGACGGGTAAGTGAAACCCCTTTATTGTTGTGGGATGTCCCAGTGAATGTAACAATCAGTTAAGGTAGCTAAAGGCTGGACACCTGTGTGCGGTGACCATACGGGGGAGTTCTGGGCTAGCTGTGGGTGTTTGCAACATGTACTTTTTTTTCCTTGTGTCTGGCTGTTTTTTACCTGTATGATGGCGCACTATGGTGCACAATTTTGCCTTGGTTCGCCATGGTGCACATGCATTTGCAAGAGTGCCGCTGAGCTCAGCAGTTTGTTTGATTAGCAGCACATGCACCGTAGCCTTTATCTGGGCGCACAAAGATTTGTGTTTTATGCGAATACAGCCACGCCCACTCACCGGGACCATGCATAGCATGTTCCGGCGCACACTCCGCTTATTTAAGCTGTGTATGCTGAGCATGTTGTGCTTCCAGAAGGCTGCTGTGGGACATAGAGCAGGCTCTGAACACACTTGCAGTGGTTCATTTTGCCTTATCTGGGTCACGCGAGTCAACAGGTGTTGCTTGGCAGACTAAAGGTGCTTAGCAGGATTGTTGCATAGGGGCTTGGTGAGCCCTATTAAAGGGACTCCCTTTTGAGGTGTTTTAACTACACCCATGTACTCTTTGTTTGCGGCATTGAGTGCAATTGAGTCCACTCTTTGTGCATTATTCTGCCCCTGCCCCTGGAACCACCTGACTTTTTATGCTCTTCTCGTACTAGAAGGTACTTCTTTCTTATGCCCTGTACACACGCTCGCACATCCCGGCAACAAAATCCATCAGATTTTTTCCGACGGATGTTGGCTAAAACTTGTCTTGCATACACACGGTCGCACAAAGTTGTTGGAATTTCCGAACGTTAAGAACGCGGTGATGTACAACATGCACAACTGGACTATAAAAGGCAAGTTCAAAACCAAGTGTGCCACCCTTTGGGCTCCTTCTGCTAATCTCGTGTTTATCTTGTGTTACCCTGTTTCCCCGAAAATAAGACCTAGCATGATTGTCGGTGATGGCTCAAATATAAGCCCTACCCCCCAAATAAGCCCTAGTTAAAATCCTTGTAGGTCTTTTCAGGGTAGGGCTTATTTTTGGGGGAAACGGGGTAGGGCTTATGTTGCAGCCATCACCGACAATCATGCTAGGTCTTATTTTTGGGGAAAAAGGGTAGTAGAAGTTTGGTTAGAGACGATTTGCGCTTTCAGACTTGTCCTACAGTTCGTTGTTGCTCTTCAGTTTGTGCTTGTGGGTTCATATCTGGTTTTCAGTGCGTGTAGTCAGTTCGCATTTGTTTGTCAGTGCATACTATTTATAGTACCGTATTTGATTTGCAGTGTGTTCTTGTCCGCTCGTTTCTGATTTTCAGCTCATTCTTTCAGGCCTTGCTGTTTTTCAGTGCTTTCTGTTCGTTCTGAACAGCCGACCCTTTTGAAGCCATGTTGCGTGTACGTACTCAACGTAGAGTTTGTGCTGTGCAGGGGCTTGGTGTTGGGCTTCTAGCTTTGACACAAGCCCAGTCCATGAACAGGGTGAGGAGGAGTTTGTGGACCAAGAATTGGTTGCTCCAGCGTGACCAATTCTAGCACATGCCTTTGCTTCGTGAGATCCGGGAGAATAATTCTGATGATTTCAGGAACTTTCTCAGGATGATGGACCCCGTTTTTAACCGTCTGTTGGCTTTGTTCACCCCTTATATCAGCAGGCAGGATACCTGCATGCAGCAAGCCATCACTCCGGAGCAGAGGCTAGTCACCACGTTGTGGTACTTGGCAACTGGGAGAAGCCAGCAGGACCTCAAGTTCTCGACAGGCATCTCCCCCCAGGCTCTGGGGAACATTTTCCCAGAGACCTGTTCTGCCATTATTCAGGTCCTGCAGAAGGACTATATTAAGGTGAGTTTTATCCTTTAAAATCACATTCTATGCATTTAATGTTTGCTAATGTATTGTATTTCTTTCCTCATTCCCTAATTACCATGATTGTAATATACTGTGAATGTCCCCTTTGTCCTCATGCATGCTGGAAGCTTTTAAAGTTCCCTTTTTTGTCCTTTATGCATATTTGCCTTCGCTAACCTCCCCAGCATGCTCTCCTGAGCCAATATACACCTAGCCTAGTCACTTAACAAGGTATTTAGTCAGCTCCATAGTAGTGCTTACCCTAAACACCCCCTAAAATGTGTCCAAATGTTATTTGTGTTCTTAAATTCCTGCAGAGTGCCAGAGGCTTTTTTTTTTTTTGGTGGCCCAAATTCATTTGGAACCCCCCCCAACTGCTAAGTCAGCTGATAGCAAGCCCCTATCTGCTGACTTTGGCAACCCATACACACTATACCTACCTCTTTAGTGGGGGCAGATATATCCCGCCCCAAAGAACCCCCCCTTGATGTTAAGGGCATGTGCCTTGGTATGGTTCAGGAGGGGCTCGCTCATCCCCTCCCTTTCCTGATCTGCCAGACTGCATGTTCGGAGAAGGGTCTGGTATGGATTTTTTTTGGGGGGGGGGCGGCGGGCATTTCATTTTCTTCCCTTTTTTTTTTCCGGTGTTCTGGCAGATAGTGTGCTGCCATCATATAGTGTCCGCCCCGTACTGCGCAAGCTTCGGAAAATCTCCGAAGATGAACGGCGCCTGCGCTGTGAGTGGAGGTGGTAGCCCCACCATCCAAGCGGACATAGGGTTGTGAAAATTAGAGGGCCCCTCACGGGCTTGCTTCACTCTCCACGCTTCAGGCTCGGCCTCGCTGCGCTCGGCTCTTTTATATTCCAACTCTATGTCCACTTGGATGGTGGGGATAGAACCTGGACTTGCGGAGCAGGTGCCGTTCATCTTCAGGTATTTTCGGAATCTGTGTGTGCTGTGTACTGCGCATGCGCAGTTCACAGTGGACACTATCCGATGGGGGACGGCATATGATAGGACACCGGCAACCCTTTTTTTTTTTAGATTCAACTGTCAACGGGAAACCCTGCTGACAGCTAAAGATGTATTGGTTCTCCGAATCTCTTTGTGCGTCATACTGCGCAAGCGCTGCACCATACACAGCGGACACTATTTGACAGGGGAATGTTTTTGGACAGAACACCAGCGCTACATTTTATTTGGGTACATTGTCGCATGCCATCGCAGTTGTCGGTTAAAATAACGCAGTACCATAGTATCGCAAAAATGTCCTGGTCATTAAGGTCCTCAGGTGGTTAAATAATGAACAATTCCTAATTATTGTCTCGAATCATGATAAAGTGTAACTCCTCACTACTCCTCTCTCTTCTCCCGTAGACAGAGCTGTGTACAGCAGCTGATGAAATTCTCTCGCCGAACATATCGGCTCTGAGTGTTTTACCAAAGACAATCCATATTTATTAGCGCCTGCCTCCCTCTCCCCTCCCCCTTCACTTCTCAGCGAGCCCTCCCTTCTTCCCAGCAATGCCGATCCTCAGAGAGGGAAAGGCGCATGTGCGCGCCGTGCTGCAGTCTGAGGGAGCACAGGTGCCTTCGCTATTCCATGTAGCTGTGGAAGCATGAGAAGGGAGCTCCGGCCATCCTCCCTGAATAGCAGCTCTTAAGGAGCCGACCTGGGAAGTATCCATGTTCCTGTCACATCGTTAACCTGGGTAGCAGTTGAAGGCAGCCCTGGAGAGGAGACTACTTTCTAGGGGGGAGGGGAGGAGAAGCGGCACCCCGTTATTGCAAAATGAGGGGGGCAGCTGCTGGTTTTATCCTCTCAATGTCAGACCTCCCCCCTGTCTGTCCTTTTCTGCCCCCGGTGGATTACTGGAGCCCTCTGGATGGATAATAGAAAGGTCGTCTTCTTCTCATCCCTTCCCATCCAGCTGTTGGGGTTGGATCCAATAGAAGGAGACGTGAAGAGACGTCTCTAAGTGGGAATCAGGCAAGATTGGGGGTATCCAGCCCCCCCTCCCCGTCCACCTCACACCTTCACCTTCTCTGAGCTAACATGGGATGTAACATGTGTGTGGTTCGGAAACCAGAGGAGCATTACAAAGTGATGCTGCAGGTAAGGGGGACATGGCATGACGCGGGATGGGAAAGCATTGAACATGGTGGAAGCTGCCATGAGAGGTAACCACATCAAGGTAAAAGGAAAGCTTGGCAGAAAACAAAGGCTGTTTGCATGGCAACCTAAAATTTCGATCTAAAAATGAAATGATACAATATAAAAATCTTCTGCCGGAGGGTGTGGTACCTGAGAGAGTGACGAGCACAGAAACTGAAATGACAAGAAGCAGTCACCTGTCAATAAACAGCTTTTAACAATGGAAACCGCTTTCCTATTAGTTGCTATGGGATACCAAAGTTCAGATGGGTGGACATTCAGACTGGAGCCAGTGGATCATGACAACCAATCGGTTTCTAGCTTTAGCCTGTTCAGCTGAGCTTGGTGCATGAAAGCTGGAACCTGGTTGGCATGCACAGTTGCTCCACATCCTGTTTGCTCCTGTCAATTGGTGGCCCTTCGATTTTGTTTCTTTTTTTTTTTCATTCATTGATTCATTTGATGTGTGATTAGATTGAATTGTTGAACAGCCACAACCCCCTTTCCAATCAGTTTGGATCAGGTTTAATAACATTGAGTCAGGGTGGAAATTTATCAATGCTTTGGTCATGAATCTGATCATATTTTGATTTATCAGATTGTGAGATTGTATGGTGGAAACAGTTGCAATCGATCTATCGCATCATCCAACTATTGATATCCACTTCCCTGTGTTTGGCTCATTGATTAATGCCTATAGATCAATTATTCCTATTGGGTGAGATCGATCTAAAAATAAATCGTTCTCGGTATGGCCACCATTAGTAAATTCTCCCCATTGTTCTTAACCTTTATAATATTAGGTACCCTTCCCTGCATTCAACATTCTTGCCTTTCTGTTTTGCTGACATACATGCACATTTTTTCACTTCCATGCATAGATACACCTACAACACTATGCACATCCACACAGCCTGCAAATGCTGCTGGATTCTCAATTGGATTTTAAGATTGGTTTGGTGTAGTTGACATATTTACAGTTTAAATAATGAGATCACGCAAAGGGCAAGAAATGTAGCTGACTGTAATTATTTGGATGTGGCCAATATAGAGCAGTCATAACAATGAGAAAGCATTGATGGTTGCTAAGGGTAATAGCACCTTTCACATAGCATTTTGGTCTCACATTATTAGAATTATGAATAATGCGAAAGCATATGCGTATCTTGAATAAAATTGTGTTTTCTGTTTTTTTTTTTCCTTTTTATTACTCTGAAAACCTAAACTTCTTTCTGAAATATATATAATTAAACACACCAGATATTTCTGATTTGAATCCAGGTTTGACACTTGCTCATGTGTGTTTTGCGTGTTCTGTGTATTGTTATCGTATGTCATCAAATCTTCATGATGTCACTTTATTTGGAGGGAAAGGGGGGGTGCTGATCACCAGTTTACTAATACATTTATGGAGTTTAAGATAAGAGAAATATCAAAACGGCCTTTGTGAACAAGACTTTTCTATAAATAGATATTCGATAAATAGGTTATATTAAAAGAATGCAACAATATGTTCTGCTACTGTTTAGATTAGGGACAATAATATGCATCAAGGATATGTCCAGCCATGGGAACAAATGATTACAGTATACCTTGTGCTTATCAATCTTTTTGAATGATATTGGGTTTACCATTGCATACGAAGCTACAGATGTGTTCATTCATTTAATGCCCACCTGGGTTTTTTCCCTTGAAATCACTGTCATCATCTGAGACTGAAAGCTGTTGACTCGCCTAGAATCTTAATGTCATATTTACATTGCTCTGCCTATCACAAAGGTCTGTAGTATCTGAGACTGTAGCACAGAGCCTATACTTGTATTGCATTTTGTAATATAATTTATATATATATATATATTTATATTTATATTTATATTTATATTTATATTTATATTTATATTTATATTTATATATATATATTTATTATATTCAACTTTTTTTTTCCCCCCCATTAAACTGGAAGATGACTTGAGCATAACTGTGGACCTACAGCCTCTCTGTAGGTTCTTATTCTCATAGGGCAGTGGTGGCAAACCTTGGCACCCCAGACGGTTTGGAACTACATTTCCCACGATGCTCATCTACACTGCAGAGTGCATGAGCATCATGGGAAATGTAGTTCCAAAACATCTGGGGTGCCAAGGTTTGCCATCACTGTCATAGGGTATATAGTATGCTGGTTGTGTATCCCTCTATTGCCCCATGGCTTTTATTTCTTTTATACAACCTCTCTCCCACAGAACCCAACCCTTTTGAGATTCTTTACTCCAAATTCTTTATTCTAATCTTCCAGATCTATCCTGTGTCCCAACTGCTCATTGTTTCTCGATATGGTCATATAGGTTTTTGTTTATATATATATATATATATATATATATATATATATATATATATATATATATAATATATATTTTCTGTATTAATTATTATACAGGTTTTATATAGCGCCAACAGTTTGCTCAGTGCTTTAAAACATGAGAGCAGACATTACAGTTACATTATAATTTGGTACAAGAGGAATCATAGGGCCCTGCTCGTTAGAGCTTACAATCTTAGGCCTCTTTCACACTAACGTCCCGTTCAGGCCCGCCTGTCAGTTTTTCAGGCGGACCTGAACGGGTGCTCCATAGAGGTCTATGGAGCGTCGGATGTCAGCGGTGACATGTCCGCTGACATCCGACCCGCTCCGATCCGAAAAAGTGTGACGGAGGAAAAAGCTATTTTTCCATCCGTCTGCGGATCGGATCGGGTGACGACGGGCACTGCGGTCCGTCGTCATCCGATCTCCCATAGGGGAGAGCGGCGCTGTGACAGGTCCGTCCCTGCGCAGTGTGCAGAGACGGAGCTGTCATCTCCCTGCTCAGCGGGGATCCCCGCTGAGCAAACGGATATTCACGGGGCGGATCAGAACTGATCCGCCCCGTGTGAAAGGACCCTAAAAAGGAAGGGTCAATTGATACAAAAGGTAATAATGTAGAAACTCACACTTTTTTTTTTTTTTTTTTTTTTTTTTAATTACCACAAAAAAATGCAGGACTTTCTGCTCTTGGCATATATGCTGACAGTGACTTCTATTTGTGACTTCTACAAAATCCATTCCCTCCCAAAATCAATTTTTCAGAAGAGGATTTACAAACTTTTTTTTCAGCATGCGTGAATATATATCTGTGACCACTGCTGCAAATATTTGCATTTTTCTTTGCACTTAAATAATATTATATGACCCCATTGTAAATCATATCGATTGTGTAATTTATTAGTAGCATTATTAATATATTTTTGTATTGTACAATATATCTGTCACAATCGTTTTTTTATCTATGTCTATCTCCAATTTGCTTTGTTGTTTTCCCTCTATCTGCAATAATCCCTTTTTTTTCTGGGTTATTAGTATTGTAGTCCAATCTCTCTGCATTTTCACCAGAGTGGATTTGATTTAAATCAAGCCGATTTTATATCGCTAGTAAAAAGGCTTGATTTAAATCATGATTTTTTTTAAAGAGCAACTGTCATCTTTGGCCCGCAGCAGCTCTGACCTGCTTTCGTTTTAAGACAATCCCATTCACTTTAATGGGATGGCTGGTGATGCGGCCGTGACACACCAAGGTGAGGGACATGGCGGCAGCAAGTGAGTGGATGCCCGCTAACAGGCGCTGCCATGGTGGAGCTGAAACTACAGGTGCACTTTTTTATTTTTATAATTGTAATTTTTATTAATTTTCAAAGCAAAAACAATACACTAGTGCATTGGAAGATTCAGTACACAAAGAAAGCTATAGATCATGGTGAAGAATATAAGTTACAACAAAAATGTCCACAAACGCAGGCACAGAGGTGAACTGCGTATCCGTATCTCGTACTGTAAAGAACAAACAGTTAATGTAAATCAAACAAACTATTCTGATCAACAAGTGGCCGGAGTCCAAAAGAGAAAGGCAAAACATCCGAACATTCACATGGTCAGCATAGTAAGTCCCCGGAAGGGGAGGGACAGATTACCCGGAGAACTGGGTAGGGAAGGGGGGGGGGGAAGACGGTAGCCATCAACAAAGAGCCCCAGTCAGTAGCTGCAGTCAGATGGATGTACCGGCAGGGGGAGCCCCATATGCCGATCGATCCCAGGGTTCCCACACTTTATCGAACTGGGGAACCAAATCCTGCACCGAGGCTGTCAAATACTCCATTCTCCTAATTTCAGACACTAGTTGGAGTAACCTAGGCCAGGGGGGGTTGCACTGGACAACCAACACAATGGGACAAGCCTCTTAGCAGCAAATAAAATGTAGGAAACCAGTCGATTGGTGTTTTTAAGGTATACCTGGTACAGGGAGACCCAGCAAACAAAGGAGGGGATCAATCGGGAGGGATACCCCTGTCACCTCCACCACCAAAGACCCCATCGCTATCCAGAAAGGCTGTATCAAAGGGCATTTCCAGAAGATATGAAACAATGACCCAATGTCAAGTCCACATCGCCAACAAGATGACGAGACTGAGGAATCGTATTTGTGGATGACATCGGGGGTCTTATACCAAAACATAAGGATTTTTATTGCTGTTTCCCTTTGCGTGACACACTTAGAGGATTTGAAAGTAGAGGACCAAATCCTATCCCACGTCTGCAGGGAGATAGGTTTGTCCAACAACTGAGACCATCTACTCATGTACAAATGCGTAGATTCGTTTAGAGGAGTCGACTCATGGAGGATTCAGTGAATAGAGGAAATTAAATTAAGTTGATGTGGGCCTTGAGCGCAGAGATGCTCAAAAGCTGTGGGAGTGTCAAGGGTTAAAGTCGGAGACTTAGAGCTAAAAAAGTGTCTCACCTGTAGGTAGAAGTAAAACGAATGTTTGGGAATGTCATATTTTTCTCGCAAGGTCTCAAAGGCATGGAGTCTACAGGAGACAGGGTGTACCAGGTGTCTAAGTTGAAAAAGAGGGGGGATCTAGCCATGGGGAAATCCTACCCATAGACAATCCATCAGGCATAGTAGGATTAAATAAGACATTCGTGAGGGGGGGGCAGGCCGAGGAGAGGGAGTACTTTTTGTTACACTTTTGCCACAAGTCCAAAGTAAATGACATTGGGGCCGTACATTGACGTCTAAAGGTAGAGGGCAGTGGGGATGGGGTGCCCCAGATCAAGGAGCATGGGTGAACCGGAGACAGGACCCCCTTTTCAATAGCAGCCCACTGACTCGTGGCATTAAGAGAGGACCAGGTAGCAATAATTCGTAAAAATGGGTAGCTTGATAATATTTCACAATATCCGGAGCACCCAACCCTCCCCTACCCGCGGGCGCAAACACCACAGAGCTGGCAAAGCAATGAGACCTGTCAGCCTACTACAGGTGCACTTTAAATGTAAGGACTCCTTGCTGGTAGTTAGAATCTTTAATCTTTGCAAACAAAATGAAGGTTTCCTATTTAGAATAAGCTGTCAGGTTAGTAAAACGGAGATATCAGAACCAATTCAATCATACAGTTTGTAATGTACATAGATTTGCAAAACAATGGGATAAAGGAATATTCCTGAACTTTGATTTATCTCATGGTTACTGTGATATTGTGTGAACGCATTAATGCAGTGCATGTTATCTCAGCTTGCAGAGCTTGATTGAACGAGTTTACCAAAATTTAAATATTGCATAATATACAGTCTACTACGTGCTACATAACAACCAAGCTCCATTTCACGTTGAAAAAAACTAAATTATTAACCACTTGCCACCCAGCATATAGCAAAATCACATCGGCAAAGTGGTTGTGATATCCTGACCGGACGTCATATGACGTGGTCAGGTTAACAAGCCGCTGCACGCCCCCCAGGGGCAATCTTTGTTGTGGCATGTCAGTCTGACACACCGCGATTCCGATCTAGGTAAAGAGTTTCTGACAGAGACTCTTTACCACGTGATCAGCAGTGTCCAATCACGGCTGATCACGATGTAAACAGGAAGAGCCGTTTATCGGTTTTCCTCACTTTCATCTGACAGACACGAGTAGAAGAGAACCGGGGGTCTGCGATGATTGTTTATCAGCGCAGCGCCTCCTTGGATGCTACCAGGGATGGCCACCACTGCTAACCACCAGGATGGCATCCCTGGTGGCCATGGGTGACAATGTGTGCGCACACATGCCAATCAGTGCCCACCATCCATAAGTACCCATCAGTGCAGCCTTTTGGTGCCCATCTGTGCCGCATATCAGTGCCCGGAAGTGCAGCCTCATCAGTGAAGGAGAAAACGTACTTATTTACAACATTTTATAACGGAAACAAAGAAACTATTTTATATTTATTTTTGTTTGGCAAAAAATAATCCACAGAGGTGATCAAATACCACCAAAATAAAGCTCTAATTGTGGGAAGAAAGTTATAAAAATTGTGTTTAGGTACAGCGTAGACCGTCATTTAAACAGCGACAAAGCTGAAAATTGGCTTGGGCAGGAAAGGAGGAAAGTGCTTAGTATTGAAGTGGTTAATATATCTTGAATAGGTAGGATAGGATTTTATTCCAGCACCATTTTATAAAAATTTTATTTAAAAAAAATAAAATAAATTTTTTTTTTTTTTTTTTTTTTTTTTATCCACTCTGATTTTCACACTTTTTATCTGTGTCTAGGTTGATCCTGGTGGAGAAGCATTTTTTTTTTCTATGCGCCAGTATTTAGATTTAGCTTTATTATCTTGTTAAAGCCTTTGAGATTGTTAGCAATAGCTCATAATCTTGTGATTCCTGTCCCGAAGCTGTGTGTGTGTGTGTGTGTGTGTGTGTGTGTAATACAGACAAAGTACACACACACAAGTCACACGAAGGCAACTTGTAAGATGGATGATCAAGAACCTAAGGTTGTGTGGAGTGTGTCATGGGACTTTATCTTTCAATGCGTTACGCTCCCTATTTTAGGTGTAATATTTTCTGGTTCCATTTTTTGTTTTTTTGTTTATTGCAAATACAGAGTCAAAAAATTAGCAGTAATACAAACAAAGCGCCTAGTCTGCCCATGCAGGGGCTACGACTGGCGACATAAAGAACAGATACATGTAAACATGACTTAAACGAAGGAGGGGAGGCCTCTTTGGAATCATGTTAGATCTAAATACAATATCTAGGTTTGTCAGGAAAAACTCAAAATTTTGCCAAAGTAGCCAGGACCCATGTGTCAGTGACCCTGTGTAGGTAGTCCTGGATGCCAATAAACAGTTAAAGAGCCCAGTAAATGAAAGGAGATAGAAAGCAGAGACGGGGAAGAAAATTAAAGAGGAATGAACTTCTGTGTAGTATTTGTACCTATAGGTTGAGTAGGTCCTTTAAAAATGAATTCAGCTACACATTCTATAGCTGCTGACTTTTAAGATTAAGACACTTGCCTGTCCTGGAGTCCAGCAATGTGGTCAATGCAGACGATCTTCATATTGGTTGGTCAAGTGCTGCCATGGCCATTGCTACTAAGGGAACCCAGCAATGTAGCCTTTCGGCTTCATGGCCGGGCCCCTACTACGCATGCATGGCGCGCGCTGCACCCTTTCACTGGCCGGCAGAAGAGAAGGGGGACCTAGCTGCTGACGTAGATCACCGTGGCCTGGTCTCCTTGAAGTTGGGACAGGATTAACTTCCCACCCCTCTGTTAAAGTCAACCTACACTTGTCAATGGAAGGTCAGGGAAGGAATATATCGACCATGGTTTGGAATTTAACACTGTGTAATATTTTCAACAGACAAGGGGAAGAATTAAAGGAAGAAAAGAAAATTTCAGATCCTCTTCGCTTTTTTCAATGTTATGTTGCAACTTGATTACTACAGTTGCTTAAAGTGGAGGGCCACCCTGAAAAAAAAAAAATATTAAAAATTACAAAAAAATCTAAAAAAAAAAAAGAAAAATGTTTTATTTTTTTTTTTACTTACCAGAAGTGCCTGTTGCTAGGCACATAATCCTAATCTTCCTCTTCCTCCTCCGCAGAGATCTTCTTTCTTCTCTTCTCCGTGCGGCGTCTTCTGGGTAATGAGTCGCGCTGTGTTCTGGGAACTGTGTGTTCCAGAACACAGCGCGTCCCGTTCACAAAGCGCTGCGTGACTTGCGCATGCACAGTAGGAAACGGGCAGTGAAGCCGTAAGGCTCCACTGCCTGTTTCCCTTACAAGGAATGGCGGTGCCGGGACCTGAGGGACGGGTCGGCCTCAGGCGGCCGACATCGTGGGCACCCTGGACAGGTAAGTGGGCTGATTAAGTCAGCAGCTGCAGTGTTTGCAGCTGCTGACTTTTTTTTTTTTTTTTTTAACGGCCCTCCGCTTTAAATTTATTTTTCTCATTAGTCTACACTCAGCACCACATAATGACAACAGAATTTTAGTGAAAACAGAATTTTAGAAGTGTCTGTGAATTTATTAAAGTAAAAACTGAACTTTCACAAGTACATAAGTATTCAGACCCTTTACTCAGTACTTTGTTGAAGCACCATTGGCAGCAATTACAGCCTTGAGTCTTTTTGAGTATGACGCAACAATCTTTCTACACCTGGATTGGGGTTTTTTCTGCCATTCTAATTCGCAAATCCTCGCAAGCTCAGTCAGGTTGGATGGGGCCATCGGTGGACAGTTATGTTCAGGTCTCTCTAGAGATGTTTAAATCAGGGCTCTGGCTGAGCCACACTAGGACATTCACATTGTTGTCCCTAAGCTAGGCCGACCAGACGTCCCCATTTTCCGGGGACAGTCTCTGGACCGAATATGTCCCTGGATTTGCGCCGCAGCATCCATAACACTATTTTTGGGTGCTCAAGCGCTTCTGCATTTCAGTTTCGGCCAGGAGTCGGGCTGTATCGCCTGTTGCCCATCCTATCAGCACTTCCTGGCTCCTCCCTCATGCTGTCACCTGTCCAATCAGACACTCTGCCTCAAATTGGTGTCTGCCCAACCCTGCCCACACTCCAGCCTCCTGCATGCAATGTGCTTGGCCTACCTGTGGAAACCAGCCTGAGAGGGCCATCCGCTCTATGAACAGCTCGCCTCTCTCTCTCACCTGACCTCTTTTATTTTCCTCTTTCCTTTTTCATTCCATGCAGACTGGGGGGCTACACAGTGCTCTGGACAGTGGTATGAGAGGAGGCCTGTAAGGTACACAGTGCACTGGACTGTGGTCTGAGATGAGTCTTGTAATGCTGCATAGTGCTCTGCATGGTGGTATGAGGGAAGGCCTGTAATGTATCTTAATTTTTTTATTTTTATTTTTTATCTTATGGACAAATTGTGAGAAATGTATATAATTATGGAATCATTCACTGCACATATCATTTGAGGAAAATATGCTCATCAAATAGTTTACTATTTGCCAATAATAATAAAAAAAAAAAAAAAACACTCCCTAGATTTCATTTTGAAAATCTGGTCACCTTACCCTAAGCCACACCTGTGTTGTCTTAACTGTGTGCGTAGGGTTGTTGTCAGGTTGGAAGGTGAACCTTTGGCCCAGTCTGAGGTTCTGAGCTCTGTGGAACATGGGATATATCTGTACTTTTACTTTTGCGTATGGGCTGCATAGCCACAAACCAGTCAGTGTGCCCATGCTTCATAGTTTCATAGCTAGTAAGGTTGAATAAAGACACCAGTCCATCCTGTTCAACCTGAGTTGAGTGTAGTGCTCACTATGTCCACAGCCAAAAGTACCTTTTAATAGGCATCCGTTGGCATCAGAACTGCACCATGGAGCAATAGAAGTGTGTGTATGTATGTATATATATGTATATATATGTATATATATATATATATATATATATATATATATATATATATATATATATATATATATATATTGAATAATTTTTATGTATGTGTCTGAAGATCGTTCCTAATGACATTGGCTGTATGTTTTGGGGTCGTTGTCTTGTCGCAGAATAAATTTGGGGGCCAGCCGCATGCCTTCCTTATGGTATGGTATGGTATGAAGTATCTGCCTTCTCAGCACCATTCATCCTGACCAAATCTCCAACCTTTTTTCAGAAATGCAGCCCCAAATTTGCAAAGAACCTCCATCCATGCTTTACTGTTGCCAGTAGGCACTCATAATTGTACCGCTCTCGAGCCCTTCGGTGAACAAAGTGCTTCCTGTTGCTGCCAACTATTTCAAATTTTGACTCCAGAGCACCTGCTGCAATTTTTTGCACCTCCGTTCCTATGGTCTTGTGCATGATTGAGTCACTTGGCCTCGTTCCAGGTATGGCTTTTTAACCCCAATTCTTCCATGAAGACCACTTCTGGATAGAAATATCCAGACAATAGATTGGGGTACCCGGGTCCAACTGATTTCACCCAGTTCTGTGCTGATGGCACCGCTGGACATCTTGTGATGTCGAAGGGAAGAAAGCGTGATGTGTCATTTTATCTGCTGTAATAAAGTGATATTAAAGTCCATTTGTTTTTTTATTTTATAAATAACAAACTTGTCATACTTACCTGCTCTGTGCAGTGTGTTTGCACAGAGCAGCCGCTTATCCTTCTCTTCTCAGGTCCCGCTCCTGGCCCCTTCCTCCTGCCAAGTGCCCCAAGATCAAGCAACTTGCAATGAGGGCACCCAAGCAGGCTCGCTCCCAAAATGCGGCTCTGTGTGTCCATTCACATACAGAACTATGGCTCGGCCCCGCCCCCTCTCTCTCCTCATTAACAGAGGCTCTTGTGTACGTCGCTGGAGGAAGATCAGGCTCGGGTAAGAGAGGGGAAAGACTTTATAAACACTTTAAGTTTTCTTGGCTGACCACTGCATCTACAGTCCTTGAGTCTGCTTGTTACTTTGTGCTTCTTCAAAAGTGCTTGAACAGCACATCTTAAAACCCCAGTCTGCTTTGAAATCTTTGCCTGGGAGGGACCTTGCCCATATATTAAATTGATCGTTAACAGTTGCTTGGTTAATTTCTCAATCATACACCTGACTCTAATCCTACAAAATCCCTGACTTTGCAAGTGTGCAACTGTAAGAATTGATGCTGGCTTAACCACTTGCTGACCAGCTGCTTCAGTCTTACTGCTGCAGAATGGTACGGCTGGGCGAAGCAACGTTATGTAGCGTTGCTTCGCCCTGTGGCCACTAGGGGCATACGCGCCTGCTGCTCGCCTCCGGAGGCAACGTGAGTGCCTGGCGGTCGTGATCGCTGTCGGGCTCCCACGATCACTGGTGACACAATGAGAACCGGGATCTGTGTGTGTACACAATTTCAGTCTCTTCTCCCCTCAGATAACCGGATCATCTGTTCATACAAACTATGAACAGTGATCTGTCATCTCCCCTAGACAGTCCACTCCCCCCTTCAGTTAGAGAGGGAACACAATTGACCCCTTGTGCTCCCCCTAGTGTTAACCCTTTTTCTGCCAGTGACATTTTTACAATTATCGGTGCATTTTTATAGCACTGATCGCTGTATAAATGCCAATGGTCCCAGAAATGTGTCAAGTGTCCGCCATAATGTCACAGTCCTGATAAAAATCGCATATCACCGCCATTACTAGTAAAAATAAAATAAAATTAATAATAAAAATGCCATAAAACGATTGCCAATTTTCTAGATGCTTTAACTTTTCCCCAAACCAATCAATATACGCTTATTGCGTTTTAAAAAAAAAAAAAATCTTCCAAAACTGTCGCTGTTTTTTGTTTATAGCGCAAAAAATAAAAAACGCAGAGGTGATCAAATAACACCAAAATCTCTATTTGTTGGTAGAAAAGTCAAAGTTTAAAAAAAATTTTTTGGGTGCAGCATCGCATGCCTGTGCAACTGTCTGTCAGTTAAAGCAACACACAAAAAAAAAGAATCGCAAAAAGTGCTCTGGTCAGGAAGGGGGTAAAATCTTCCGGGGCTAAGCGGCTAAATCCAAAAGGTAGTCATACCAAATATTGATTTGATTTAGATTATTCTTCTTCTGCTCACTGAGCTTCCGTCTTGTAAAAATAAACAATGAAAAATTATATTTTTGAAAGCATTCTTACTTTACAGCATTTCTTCACACCTCCCTAAAACCTTTGCACTGTGTGTGTGTACTCTATCAGTATCTCGCAAGAGAGTACACCCCTCACATATTTGTAAATATTTTATTATATCTTTTCATGTGACAACACTGAAGAAATTACACTTTACATTGTATCAAAGTAGTGAGTGTACAGATTGTATAACAGTGTACATTTGCTGTCCCCTCAAAATAACTCGGCACACAGCCATTAATGTCTAAACCGCTGGCAACAAAACTGAGTACACACCTAAGTGAAAATGTCCAAATTGGGCTCAGTTAGCCATTTTCCCTCCTGGGAGTCGTGTGACTTTAGTGTTACAAGGTCTCGGGTGTGAATGGGGAGCACGTGTGCTAAATTTTGGTGTTATCGTTCTCACTCTCCCATACTGGTCACTGGAAGTTCAACATGGCACCTCATGGCAAAGAACTCTCTGAGGATCTGAAAAAAAAAGAATTGTTGCTCTACATAAAGATGGCCTAGGCTATACAAAGATTGTCAAGACCCTGAAACTGAGCTGCAGCACGGTGGCCAAGAACGTACAGTGGTTTAGCAGGACAGGTTCCACTCAGAATAGGCCTCGTCATGTTCTACCAAGGAAGTTGATTGCACGTGCTGAGCTTCATATCCAGAAGTTGTCTTTGGGAAATAGACATACGAGTGCTGCCAGCATTGCTGCAGAGGTTGAAGGGGTGGGGGGTCAGCTTGTCAGTGCTCAGACCATACGCCACACACTGCATCAAATTGGTCTGCATGGCTGTCATCCCAGAAGGAAACCCCTTCTTCTAAAGATGATGCACAAGAAAGTTTACAAACAGTTTGCTGATGACAAGCAGACTAAGGACATGGATTACTGGAACCATGTCCTGTGGTCTGATGAGACCAAGATAAACCTATTTGGTTCAGATGGTGTCAAGCATGTGTGGTGGCATCCAGGTGAGGAGTACAAAGACAAGTGTGTCTTGCCTACAATCAAGCATGGTGGTGGGAGTGTCATGGTCTGGGGCTGCATGAGCGCTGACGGGACTGGGGATCTACAGTTCATTGAGGGAACCATGAATGCCAACATGTATTGTGACATACTGAAGCAGAGCATGATCCCCTCCCTTTGTAGACTGGGTCGCAGGGCAGTATTCCGACATAACGACCCCAAAACACACTTCCAAGAAGACCACTGCTTTGCTAAAGAATCTGAGGGTAAAGGTGATGGACTGGCCAAGCATGTCTCCAGGCCTAAACCCTGTTGAGCATCTGTGGGGCATCCTCAAATGGAAGGTGGAGGAGTGCAAGGTCTCTAACATCCACCAGCTCGTTATGGTGGAGTGGAAGAGGACTCCAGTGGCAACCTGTGAAGCTCTGGTGAGCTCCATGCCCAAGAGGGTTAAGGCAGTGCTGCAAAATGGTGGCCACACAAAATATTGACACATTGGGCACAACTTGGACATTTTCATTTGGGGTGTACTCACTTTTGTTGCTGACAGTTTAGACATTAATGGCTGTGTGCTGAATTATTTTGAGGAGACAGCAAATTTACACTGTCATACAAGCTGTACACTCACTACTTTACATTGTGGAAGGGGGCCATGGGCCATGTTTACATGCACAGGGATGCACAGGTGTTCAATGCATCCCTGTGCAGACAGTCACATCAATCTTTATTGAAACGCAGCAGCTGCACAGACAGGCGCTGCTTCCAATCTGATAACCAAACCACTCTGTAATCGGGCATTTCACCTGCATGGATGTCAGACTGGGAGCAGTGGTTGTGACTGCAGCTGCTGTATCTCAGTAAACATGAATGGGATTGCATGGAACACCTGTGCATCCCCATATGGGTAAACGGCCCTCACAGGGGTGAAAACATTGTTATACCCCGTGTGAACGATGCCGAGGCCACAAGGTACAGCCAGTCGGTGTTAACATTCCGAAAGGTTTTCTATCTTCCCTTGTACCACCCCCAACTTGGTGGTACTTATAACAAGGCGATGGGATCCTTCCTCACTAGTGCCAAATAAGGTGGAGGCGAGGGAGAAGATGGGAAAAGGGAGAGAGGGGAAAATCTATTTTTTAAACCTCTTGCCGCCTGCCCACCCACCGTCAAATGACGGGACGGTATGGCTCTCATTCTGGGTAGACGTCATATGACGGTGCACCTCACAGTCGCTCCCGCAGGGGCGCCCAGCATGGCATTCACACCATGTTTCTAGGACATAGCGCAACCCCAATCTCTGTAAAAGAGCTTACGCAGCTCTTTAATCATGCGATCAGCTGTGTCCATCGCATGTAAACAAGGAAGTGCCAGTAATCGGCTCTCCTCGCCTCACACTGACAGTGTGTGGCGAGGAGAGATGGTCAGCTTCATTACCTCGCAGGGGACAGTGAGGATGTAATTGCAGCACTGATGAGTGCCCTGATTACATTGGGGCACCAACAATCAGTGCCCACCACAGCCAGAAATCAGTGCCCAGTCAGTGCTGGCTTTCAGTGCACCTATCAGTAATGCCCATCAGTGGTGAAATTCCAGCAGTGATTAAATACCACCAAAAGAAAGCTTTATTTGTGTGAAGAAAATTATAACAATTTCGCATGGTTACAGTGTTGTATGACCATATTGTCATTCATAGTGTGACAGCCCTGAAAAATGGCTTGGGCAGGAAGGGGGTGAAAGTGCCTAGTAGATAAGTGGTTAAAGAAAATGTCAGCCAAGTAGCTTCCTCTATTCTAATTCGTATGAGAACTCAGGAACATAAACAAGTATTTTATATCTGCACGAGTAAATCAATTTTGTCCAGGCAGGTTAAGGCAGATGTTGATGGTCTAAAAATATGTTTGGTTTAAACGTTTGTGAAATTGCGCTGTTCGAAACTGCGTAACCCAATCACTATAGTGCCGTGATGTCTCGGAGGAGGTGTTAATTGTTCAAGTGACACTGCTGAAGGCGTGAACTGTAGTGAACTGTAAAATTGACAGGTTAGAACTGTTATATGTGGGGGACAAAGTGTCAAAGGCCACCCAGGTAAACCAATTGTGCTCACCGACAAAAATATGCACTATCCTCAAAGGAATTGCCCTTTAAAAGAGATTAATTTTTTATTTTTATTTGTTGCATCTGTCCCCCAATGCCTTAAACGCTGAGAACCGAGCGATCGATCCCCCGCAAATTGATAGGTTCTCACAGCTCCCTGAGCATTGTGATCTTGCTCGAGCCTGGACTGGCTCTGTGATGTCAGCCGACAGCGCCTAGAGGCGATTCAGTTCGCATTGTGCGCTATACAAGTATTTCATTCATTCATTCAAAATGGGTCGCAGGACGAACGCAGAACGAACTGCACTCCTGTGATCCCCAGGAGTAGTACAGCAAAATAAGCTTTGGCTTGTGAAGGTAAAATCTAAGGGTCCTTTCACATGACCGTTCCATCTGCCTGTTTTGCCATCTATCTGTTGATGGATGAAAAACGGACAGCAATACATTCCTATGAGCAAACGTCTCTTTTCATCTGTTTACATCTGTGTCCGTTCAGGCTCGCTTTTTAAAAGGTATTTTTTTTTTCCCCCCCCGTTTTAAAAAAAAATGGAAGCAGACCTGAATGGATGTACCGGACAAACGGTCTTAACTTGCGATTCACTCATCCAGTCTATATATAGAGAGAGCCAAAGTTTCCACCCAGGCTGTACTATGGAGGATATGATGGGAATACTAGTTTACATGAAATAAATAGAATTGTTTTTGCTTTCGGTTCATCTCAGTTTAAGTGACAAGTTCACTGTGTTTCTGGCAAGATCACCAGGTATTTTGTGCACTTGCTAAAAATGTTCTTAGCCTGAAAAATGATTACAAATGCAGCCCCAGAACTTATGAATGGTAAACTGCAATATACCGGTGTTTATTGTATTTTTCTTGGGTTTAAATATACTTCAACAAAGTATTTTTCACCAATACAGTAGGCTATCCTGCGTAATTCCTCTTCCAGGTTAAATGATACCGTGCCTGTAACCTTAAAGTGATACTAAAGTCTTGTTTGTTATTTTTACTGCAAAAAAAAAAAAGTTATTTACCTATTTTCTGTGCAGTGGTTTTGCACAGAGCAGCCCCGACCCTCCTCTTTTTGGGTCACTCTTTGGCACTCCTGGCTCCTTCCTCCTGGTGAGTGCCCCCCCTTCCCCCCCACAGCAAGCAGCTTGCTATGGGGCATCTAAGCAGAGCCCCTGCTCTGTGTGTCCATTCCGACACGGAGCCACGGCCCCCGTTCCCTTCTTCCTGATTGGCTAACTGACTGACAGCAGCAGGAGCCAATGGTGCCACTGCTGTGTCTCAACCAATCAGAAGGGAGAGTCACGGATGGCCAAGGTAGTCTTGCACATCACTGGATCAAGAGGGGGCTCAGGTAGGAGGGGCACACTGAAGGTTTTTTTTTATCTTGAGAATTGTAAACCCCTCAAGGGTTTTCACCTCAATGCATTCTGTGCGTTAAGGTGAAAAACCTTCTTTGCTGTAGCTGCCCCCCCCCCCCCCCCCCCCAAGCACCCTTTTTTTTTTAACTTGAACCTGAGTGTTACAGCAACAAGCACAGCAGCTGCAGCCGCTGTCTCGGGTCCTCATTGGATAGATTGATAGCAGCAGCTATCAGACAAATTCAGTGAGCCGGGGGCAGGGCTGAGTCCTGCTCTCTGTGTCAATGTGCCCAACTTGGGCCCACACAGATGCCCCCATTGAAAGCGGCTCTCCGTGGGGGCACTCAAAGAGGAGCCAGGAGCATCACCGGGGGAACCCCAGAAAAGGAGGATCAGGGCCACTTTGTGCAAAATCCTTGTTAAAAAAAAAAATGAAGCTTTACAATCACTTTAATGCATTAAGATAAAAAACCTTCTGACTTTAGAATCACTTTAAAGCAGAACTATACTCTCTTTGAATCCAACGATGCACCGTTCCTGGAACTCCCTGCCGGCTGCTGACCTCTTTGGGCAGCCGACTTCAGGGTCTCCATCGCCAAGCTGATGTCATTGACTGGGCGCCGAGATGATGCCAGAGTTCCATCAGATTCACCATTGCCAAATATGTGCAATGAGCTGTGCTTGCTCAGCTTACTGTACATGGGATGGACAGGCAGGTAAATAACTTTAATGTAGAAGCTACAAAGCATATCTCTTCTGTATTAAACATCCTGCCTGTCCACCCATTTTCATTGTGGAACCTAAAGTTCCATTTTAAGCAGCCCATAGCAAATTTGACTGATATCAGCAACAGTGACGAATCATTTGGTTGTTAGGGAGCCGGGACACCCGCAAGATTCCTAACAACGATGGGTCACCCCTGCTATCGGGGGAAATTCCCGCCGACGGCAGAATGTACACAAAAGAGCTAAAGAAAAAAATGCATGAGTCCCCCCAAGCCACATGAGGCCCTTAGTGCCCGGTATGGCTTTTGATGGGGACCTCACTATGGATATTTGAAAAAATTACATGCGGCCCCCCCCCCCCCCCCAAATCTATACCAGACCCTTATCTGATCATTCAGGCCAGGAAATAGGGGTGGATGAGTGTGCACCCCCCTGAGCGCATACCAGTCCACATGCCCTCAACCATACCAGGCCACATCCCTAAAAACCTGGCCCAGTCGTTGTGGAGGTACGGGGGGGGGGGTGACTTATTGGAATCTGGAAGCTCCCCTCCAATCTTCCCTTCCCTTTCCAAAAAAAAAAAAAAACTGACCTAATTCCTCCATTCAAACATTTAAGGTAGATGCCCCATCGTAAGAATATACTGATCAGTGCTTTTGGGCCGGATTTACATCTTGGGAGCCTATAGGCAGAGAATTCTGAATCTATTCTCCCTCCCCTCCACCCGCTGGCAGCCGGCATGTCCATCCCCGCAGTTGGGCAAGCAGAGCCTGGAATACTTAAGAGAGCGCTGGTTCCTGGGGTTGCATGGAAGCCATCGGGCAGCAGCGTAGCCGCCCGAAAGCTTCCACCCGATAGACAGGTGTCTGCCTGTCCAGTTCAGGAGAGGATGTAAAAACATCCCGTGTACTTGAAGCCTTAAATGCAGATTACCCTTTGAAAAGGACCTGTCTCATCCTTGGAACAAAATCCCAAAGGGGGGGGGGGGGTTGTACACAGAGGGAAGAGCTACTATTTGATGCCATTTGGCAGGTATGTGAGTGGCGGGCATGGTTGAGTTCCTGCACCTATTCTCTGAAAAGAAAACCTGTATAGGACTGCAGCTTTTACGGCTGATAACATGTAGGAAGATGCCTTTTACATTACACAGCCCCCGTACCTCTGGACCCCCTTTACATTGCACAGCCCTTAACCCAGACAGCTCTGCCCCTTCCTACCTCATTCAGGCATGCACAGCGGGAGACACAGGAGTGAAGCAGAGAGCAGAACGGGGGAGAGATGAAGAGCAGCGCTGAATAGACAACGGGAGCTGCCAAAATTAACTTTAAGTTAACCAGCAAGTGATTGGTTGATATGTGGTCCTAGAAACAGTAGTGGTCCCCTGCTGGTTATCTTGGAAAGTTTTTACTCCAGCAGCTCTCACTCTCTATTCAGCGCTGCTGTTTCTCTCTCCCGTTCTGTTTGGTATCTGTTTACTTGGCGAGACTTCATCTTTTATATTTAAAAAAAAAATTGGTGTATATGTATGTATATATATATATATATATATATATATATATATATATATATATATATATATATATATATATATATATATATATTTTTATATATATATATATATATATATATATATATATATATATATATATATATATATATATATATATATATATATATATATATATATATATATATATATATATATAATATATATAATTTTTTTTTTTGGATTAACATTAAAGTGTCCCCCCCCCCCCCCCCCTCAAACAATTGTTTGAAAAATCTCTTGTTGTTTTGCGGTCATTGGAGGTCAATGCCCATTGCCTGGGGAAACAGCTGAAGGTTCGGTTTGGTGGGTTTCTTACTGACCCATGCTCTCCTAACTGTGGTTGTGCATATATTGTTGTGCACGTATCGAGTTCATCATCATTGATGACGAAACGCTTCAGAGAGTGGCCTAGAAGTGACGACATCACGCACGCCTAATCGCTACCCAGTGGTATTGTATGAGCAGACAGCCTTTTTTCTGTGTTGAGGTAATTGTTGCTACTTTTAGAATAAAGCACGTTGAATGGCCTTCACTATGGCATTTTTCTTTTCCTAACAATTTCGAGTCATCTTATGGGATCTGTGATCCATTGACGGCCGCTCTCCCTCCTTGGATGTCCAGCTGCTTTTACCTGTTTGACAATGGTCATAAGTTATAATGATGATTTATGGTCCTGCAAATCTGGTAAGAGGCTTGCCTGTGAGGGTGCTGCTGGTGACAGATCCCTTTATCTATTTACATGCATGGTGTACTTTCTGGATGGATTGATTTACTTCCCCATGGACTTTTTTACTAATTTTGGGCTGATTTTTGCCTTTTGTCATTGAATATTGTTACTATAATTGTGCTGCATATTTATCATTTGCACATGGTCATGTTTTTACTTTTATTGTACACTTGGTTGTGTTTTAATGCAGTACATGATGCCTTTTAGGAGGTTTTTCTTGCACTTTCTATGATCTTTGAGCGCTGCATATATACTCTTCTTTATCATAGATGATAAAAATTTCTGTCCTTCCACAATGGAAAGAAAATTGCTTTCAGTGATTACGGTTAACAGTTAGCCTCTGGCAGTAATAACATGTAAATAATCCATTAATTGACTTGGGTACACTCATCCTGTCCGCAGATGGATAAAATCTTGGCTAGTCAATGCTGAACCAGCTGAATTTCATCCATGTATGGCCTGCTTTAGGATCTAACCAAGGAACAAACTGCAGATCCAGAGGAGTTAGATCATTCAGTAGTGACCCAGCACTTCTTTTGTTATGTTTAAATATAACTAGACCTAACCGAAAAAAGTGCTAGGTCAGACTCACTACTGAAAGAGATCTCACTCTTTTTTGGATCTGCAGTTTGTTCCTTGGTTAGATCCTAAAGCTGTACCAACACTAAACAACCTCCTGTAGATTAAAAAAGAAAAACCAAAGATAAAAAAGAAAATAATGTTGTTGTGGTAAGTTTACACACAAAAAACACCCCAAAAAAAGGAGCAAACTGTCTTTAAAGGAGATTTTTAGGAATTAAAAATAAAAAAACATCCAAAAAAGAATAAACAAAATCTAAAATTGTGTAGATGTGATGCAAACTAAAATTGTATTGCTGAAATGGTTAAAAAAGAGTAATGAAATCCGTTCGGGAGAAGTGTGTGTGACTATGAACATCCAAAGAAGTTCGTTCTTGCAGCATTGTAAAGAACAAGAGAATGCGCTTGATGAAAGAATTTTTAACATTGCAGTGTGACGAATGTGCTATATCGCTTACGAGCAGTAGTTTTACCTGAACGAGCGCTTCCGTGTCGGAATTTGAATGTGAGCATGCGTGGCACCTTGTCTGTCGGAGTAGGCTACACATGATCGGAGTATGTCCGATCGGACCAGTTTGTCGGAAAATATTTCCAGCAAGTTGGAAAATTTGGTCCGACGGAATCAGTCCGATGCATACCACACACAGTCAGATTATCTGACAACACGGTCCGATAGGACACATTCCGACGGATTCTCCGACCGTATGTACAAGGGCTAACACTGGCTTGGAGCCCCTGATAGAGTGAACAGGAGCAGAAGAAAGCCAACAGTGGACAGCAGGATAACTGGCTAGTGACAGGTAAGTAGCAAACTGCAAAATACAACCATTCATGTCAATGACAGGCTGTATGCTGCACCTGGGCTGCCTGGGTGGAGGGAATTGAACTGTAATTACACAGAATGGGCTCAGCCACCTGTGTGTAAGAGACTTGAATCTCACTGAAAAGTAACGTGAACCTTCCCTCTGTACTATCTCTCCCTCCTCATGTCATGCAATCTATTCAGTGCAAATCCACCAATGTATTACAATATAGTAGAGCTGCACAATTGATCGTTAAAGAATCGAGTATGCGATTCTACTCCCTTCACAATCTTAACACAGCATTTTCCCGATTCAGTTCAGAGAGTTTTCTGATCACAGCTGACTGCTGTCAAAAAAACACCCCCCAAAAAAAACAGGCAGCCTGCTAAGTTTAACTTAGGCAGAGATAAAGAGAAGCATTGTAACAATCTGTTTCTTTAGATCAAACTTGTTGCTTACAAATTTAAAATCTGTATTTTTTGGGCTATAAAATTACTTGGAACCCCAAACACATTTATATATACAGGCAGTCCCCGACTTACGAACGTTTCCTACTTAAGAATGGCCTCAATGCCGGCTGGTTGTGCTCCATGCTGGTCCTGGATACCGCCGAGCAGCTATCTTGTCCCATTCCACAGAGAATTCTTCATCCTGCAGTGCAATGTTGGTATGTAATTTAGGGCTATTTCAGATATCTAATCTGCTATGCAGCGGCTGGAGTTGCTTTGTTCCTCGGGAATGTTAGTTTACTGCATCAGGAGATTGTAGTATAATAATCTTTGTAAAGCCTCATACACACACGATGAGAAAACCAGACAAAAATCACGCTTTCTAAATGATCGTACGATAATCTGATTGTTGGTACACAGCTTTCGTCTGAAATTTTCCAAAGGGACAAACACAAAAAATGTTCTCATACAATACCAGTTCGTATGACTCATTTTAATTACTACAGTTTTTGTCCGAAAATACGTTGCATCACTTCTGAATCATATATTTTTTTTTTTTTTTTTTTAAGAGATTTTTAAAACTTTAGTAACCTATTTGCATTTGATATGGAGACTATCATGCAAAAAAAGATGATCATTCATCTGATAATCTCTTGTGTACTAGGCTTAAGTATTTGTTGCGTTCCTCAGGAGGGCGAGTGGTGAATATGGTTTTGCTTTCAGGAGTTTTTAATGTTTGAAATATTAGAAATATAGGTTGGCCACCCCTTGCTCTTTAATTTAGGTAGATTGCTATTGCTCATGTTTTTTTTTTAAACCTGGTGCAGTGTTTTAAGTGTACCTATCTGATAACCACTTTGAGTGTTTTTTATATACAGAGATGTGAGATCTGTGGTGTGATTACTGAAAAAATTATTAATGGCTTAAAATCTTTGATTACTTTTGGGAAGTTGGTCCCGGAAGTACCAAATCCCCACACAAGGCATTGGAAATATTGCGGTAATGCGTAATGAGGCGTGATACAACTTGAATTGTATGATTTATGTTAGGATGTGGTAGCGCACAAAGAAAAATTAAATGGATGAGAATTGAATAGTGTATTGAATTATACTGCCAACATTCTAAATGGTATAATGGAAAACATGCATAAAGCGCATATAGGGGACGCCCCTTTGGACTTTTAGAATGGCAGAATAGTGCGTAAAAAAAAAAAAAAAAAAAAAAAATTATATATATATATATATATATTATATATATATATATATATATATATATATATATATATATATATATATATATATCTCATATTCATCAACAATGAATTGTAACAATACATCAATGAATTGACATATATAGGACATCATAGAATAACACAAGGCTTATAAGTTCTAAAATGCCACCTAAACAGAAGGTCAGCAAATTAGATGTTCAACCATATACCCAACATGTTTCGGAAATTGTTGCATTATTGTGCATTTTCCTTCCTCAGGGGTGGTTTATTATAGAGCAGGATTGGGTTGTTATTTTCATATTTGTAATATAAGTATAGATAGATAGGTAATAGCATTTCAATATGTAAAGCAACATAGGAAGACTGCTATCTAATGTTAATTTTACAAAGCCAAAAGTACTTGCATATTAGATTCATTGAATAGGAAAAATTAATAAAAACAAGTGAGAGCAACGGTACACGCTGTTGGCTTAATTTCTCACATCCGCAAGGTGTAGATGATAGGACGTTTCTCCAAGGCTCAAATATTGAAAGCGCATCCACAAAAGGCACCCTAGAAGTCCCACAGGAATGGGGTTTACACTGTAAAAATGGTCATAAGAGGAATAAAATGTTCCTCTTAAAGCATAAATATATCGCAATCAGTCAAATATAGTAAGCCAAGCTATCAACATAACAAATAGCGAGGTATGCAGTAATCTAGTGTATAGAATATACACAGAAAACTAGAGAAAAAAGGATAATATTATTACCTTTACAAATAAGTGTTGTTGACACCAGGCAGCAGCTGATGAACTGACAGTTCAAGGCTGGAGCCAGTGAATTTATACCTGGCTGTGCCTGGTGTCAACCAATCAACTGAACGATAGTAAAGAGTGGGACTAATAGCACAGATCAGCTGTGAACATACAGCTGATTGTGCTCATCCCTGATAGGCTGTAAAGAACAGCCACTCACAATAGCTACGGCGTCTTTCTGACACTGAGGTGCGTGGTGTAGCCACCTCCATAGGGGCGTGGCGCTGTCACGCATCACCGGCGGGGAGGAGTCTCCCACTCACAGCGTAAATTGCAGCGAGGGAAAGAAGCAACCAATCAGCTCCACCGAATGCAAATGGCCGGGGCTTGGGTGGAGAAACTGTCGGATGTTCCAGCCAGCAGTGATGGAGCTTGCCCGCCGGCTGTCTTGCGCAAAGACATGAGCAGGCAGGAGCACGGTACAGACCACCCAGCGGATGGGGAGATAAAAAACCAGCATGTTTAACATAGAAAAGTATAAAGTTGGCAGCTGACATATCTGCATGGTATAACAGAGCATACATACAGTTGAATGAAAAAAATATAATACACTTACACAGGAATAATAAAACACGTAAAGAGAAAAATAACAAAAAAAAAAGGTGTCGGCCCCTTTTGGGTTCCATAAGCCAACCTGCACTGCTAAGGTGTTTCCGTATTTAACTTATTTTAATACGTTTATTTACAAGGAGTGTGGCAGCCCACAGAGGGCCTTTTCGGTCCTGAGATGGACGGCAGTGCATTACCCCTTTTGAGGAGAGTTTCCTCTGGTTGTTGATCCCCCCCCCCATATCCAGGTTAAATAAGGTAACCACGATTCCGGTGGAAGGGTCCCCCTCTTTCAAGGACCCTGCCGTCAGAAGGGCTGAGGCGGTTGCCCGGTCGATGTTTATGGTGGTGGGGTGAGCATTGCGTCCAGTGTTGGCCATGGCCCTGGTGTCAAACGCTTACTGAATGGGCAAAGTTTTTGCACCGTGAGTTGGAGAAGGCACAGGTTTTCCCCGGTCTGCGTGGAACTGGCAGACCAGTTGGTACATACCCTATAGTATGTCTCTAATGCGGCCCTGGATACAGATTTGCCTTTCCAAGGTGAGAGGCTATTTGGAGCCTCACTGGGTGACCTTAAGAATGTTACTGGGGGAAAGAGTACTTTGCTCCCACAGTTCAGAAAGGGTAAGGAGCCACGCCGTAGGCAGGGTACTCCTTTTCCGCTCAGAAACTGATTTTTCATCCGCCCGGGTCGGCAGGTAAGAAGTTCCCAGTCTGACAAGGTGCCCGCTGAGGGACAAAAGCATCCCTGGTTTTGCAAGCCTGCTAACAAATCCTGCTGCCGCATGAAGGTTTGCCCCTGCCTGACTTGTGGGTAGGGGGTCACCTTTGGGAGTTTGCAGTACGGTGGACCTCCCTCCTTTTTCCGACCGATGGGTCTGTGAACTGGTTTCGTCAGGCTACAAGATAGTTTCTTTCTTGTCCGCCAAACATATTTTTCCCCTCCCAACCTTCATCATCTTCCGGCTCGTCGGGAGGCCCTCTTTGGGGCAGTACAGGACCGGCTGCTGCGCGGAGTGATAGTACCTGTACAGAAGCTGGATTTTCAGGGATTTTATCCCAATCTGTTTGTAGTCCCAAAGAGGGAAGGGGTCTGTCTGGTCCTGGATCTGAAGGCCCTCAACGGCTTTGTGAAAGTGCAAAGGTTCAGGATGGAATTGGTTCGTACTGTGGTCACTGCACTCCATCAGGGGGATTTCTTGGCGTCCTTGGACATCAAGGACGCTTACTTGAATGTCCCCATATGTGTCATGCATCAGAGGTTCTACGATTTGCGGTCGGGGATGAGCACTAACAATTTGTAGCTCTCTCCTTTGGCCTAGCGTCAGTGCCAAGGGTCTTCACCAGGGTGCTAGCCCCAATTCTGGCATTGCTAAGACGGGGGATCGCAATCATGGGTTACCTGGATGACCTCCTTCTGAGAGTAGCTTCTACCTCAGAATTAAGGGAGGATGTGGTGATCACCATACAGACTCTCCGGGAGTTTGGGTGTTGGTGGCGACTCAATGCCTGGAATACCTGGGCTTGATTCTGGACTCCTCCAGAGGTGAGAGTCATCCTCCTTTCAGACAAGCTGCAGACTCTTCAATCTGCGGTGAAGTTATTGATGTCCTGCAGGTGGTCGTCGGTGCGTTTTTTGCATGCGATTTTATGGGTTTCATGGTAGCCGCTTTCGAAGGGGTACCGTATGCTCAATTCCACACTTGAGTCTTGCAGAAAGAGATCCTGTCCAAATGGGACAAATCTCCAACATTCCTGGATTGTCAAATTTGGGTGAGCCAGCTAGTCATGGATTCCCATCTATGGTGGCTGAGGTCTCCGGCCCTTCGGTCTGGGAAGTCGTTCCTGCCTCTTCATTGGACATTGCGGTGCGTGCCGGCTCTGGCAGACGTATACATTCCGGGCGTAGAAAACTGGCAGGCGGACTACTTCAGTCAGCTGCTGGACCAGGGGGAATGGTCACTACATCCGGAAGTATTTCAGCTCATTTGCCTAAGGTGGGGCATGCCAGATGTGGATCTCTTGGCTCAATTGGAAGGTACAGAGGTTTGTGGCCAGGTCAAGAGACCCCTGCCTGGGCGGACGCGTCAGATGTGTTGATGGCTCCATGGGTGCATTATCGGCTGGGAAGTACGTTTGTTCAGGCTTATGCCACATGGGAGCAGGCACCCCCCTTTCCTATCTCGGCACATTTGACTAGGGCAATAGGTGCCTCCTGGGCTTTCCGACATCAAGTGTCTGTTTCCTAGGCGTGTAAGGCTGCGACCTGGTCGATCGTTCACACTTTCACTAAATATTACAAGGTTGATGTGAGCGCATCTTTGGATGCTTGCTTCGGCCGCAAGGTTTTGCAGGCGGCAGTTTTTAAGGTTGCAACTCCTCTGTTGAGGAGTTGTTTTTGTTATGGGTGGAGTTTATTTTCCTGCTGTTCCCACCCCTCGTTTTATAACACTGCTGGGGGACGTCCCTAAGGTCAAGACCCAGACCAATATGAATCTAAAGGACTAAGCCCCTTTTTGCGATTTGGCACTGCGTCGCTTTTACTGACAATTATGCGGTCATGCGACGTGGCTCCCAAACAAAATTGGCGTCCTTTTTTTCCCACAAATAGAGCTTTCTTTTGGTGGTAGTTGATCACCTCTGTGGTTTTTATTTTTTGCACTATAAACAAAAATATAGCGACAATTTTGAGAAAAATTAAATATTTTTGACTTTTTTTGCTATAATAAATATCTATATCTATAAAAATATATAAAAAAAAAAAACTTCTTTTTTTCTCTTCAGTTTAGGCAGATACGTATTCTTCTACATATTTTTGGTAAAAAATCGCATGTTTATTGATAGCGTCTACAAAATAGGGGATAGTTTTATGGCATTTTAAAAAATTTTTTCTAGTAATGGCGGCGATCAGCGATTTACTGCGACGTTATGGCAGACACGTTGGACAATTTTGACACATTTTTGGGACCATTGGCATCAATATAGCGATCAGTGTGATTTTAAAAATGCACTGATTACTGTAAAAATGTCAGTAAAGGGGTTAACCACTAGGGAACAGTGTAGTGGTTAAGTGTGTGTGTGTGTGTGTGTGTGTGTGTGTGTGTGTGTGTGTTTTTTACTGTAGGGGGGCATGGCTTGGCGTGACGTCACTAATTGTCTTTCTCTGACAGGGAACAGACGAATAGTGACAGGCTCACTAGGAAGCACAAGGAGAGGTTTGTTTACATTTACCTCTCCCCTTTCTTCAGCTCTGTAAACCGATCGCGGGACACCGGCAGCGTTCGGGTCCGCAGCTCCCGCGGCCACGGTCACGGAGCTCAGGACCGGCTCGCGAGTGCGACCCACGGCTGGGCACTTCAAGGGTAACGTACCTGTATCTGTACGTGCTTGTACCCAGCTGTCTGCTGATGTATATCGGCGTGAGGCAGTTCTCAAGCGGTTAAAAGTGCTGTATCCGACAATGAACGAAAGAGAAAATAGGATTTTTGTACTCACCGTAAAATCCTTTTCTCTGAAGTTCATTGACGGACACAGCACCCGCCCCTCCTATTTATGTTTGTGCTGCTTTTTGATGAACTGAGCTGCTGGAAGCAGAGTGAGGGATTATAGCCAGTAGGACCACCCCCTGGGCGGTACTGTGCAGTTTTGCTGTTTTTACATGTTTTGCCTAGTCCTCTCCTGAAGGTGGAGATATAACCCTAAGGTCAAGATTAAAGATGCTGTGTTCGTCAATGAATGAAAGGGAAAAGGATTTTACGGTGAATACAAAAATCCTATTTTTTTTAATGCATGCCAATACTCTGTTTTTCTTTGTTAGCAGCAGCTTGGCATTGCATGTCATTGCTGAGTCCATCATCTACTAGGACACCCAGGTCCTTTTCCATCCTAGATCCAATTTGTTATGCACTCCTGTGACCCCTTTTCAGCAGAGAGCGGTCTGAAGTCCGTTCTCTGCTGACGTCACCAAGATCAGTCCGGGCACCGCATCATCCCCAATCTGGAAGTCTGGATCTACCAGGTGCCTGGACTGATGGCAGTCTCAGCCTCTCGGCGAGCTGCTGAGATGCCTGCTCCCCACCCCTCCACAGCTCAGTGCTCCAGTAAGCGTGGAGGAGCAGAGCAGGAGAGCTTCTGATTGACAGGCAGCAGCTTTCCGCACTGGGACATGAGAGAACCGAGCCATCGGTGGTGTTCGGTGCCTCGATTCTCAGTGAAGAGGCAGCAGGGGGCAGATGCATCATCGGACCGATGCTGCATCCACCTAGGTAAGTATGATTATTGGATAAAAAAAATCCCAAACTTCTCTTTTAAGTAGAAGGATGAGATAGTTTTAGAAGCAGTAACAAAACTGATGAGCATAATGGGTGGTTTAGAATAGCCATTCTCAACTCCTGAGATTGTTTTTGAGCTGTGGATGATTGAGCTTCTGTCTGATTGTTACTGCACAGTTCTAATGTCACTTTACATAACCAGCAAGACAGATGACACCAATGATCATTAGCATGGCTACTGAAGAAATTGCACCAGCGGCCTGTTTCTTCATTGTGGATGCGCCAATAACGCCAGCAGCAGTGCATATACTGAATATCTTATAAATTGTGTAAGTTTAGGAGATATTCAAGGTACATACAGGTAAGCTTTGTTGTATAGCCTTACCTGTAGGTTAAAGTGGTTAAGGCAGGGCAAAAGGGGCAGCTGCCCTGTGCCCTGTCATTGTTGTGGGGCCCAAAGCAGCTGCCTTGTACTTGCCAACTATCCCATTGTAAATTCCCTTGTCCTTTGAAGTTTTAGTCATGTGCTGTGTCCCAATATCTCAGTGTGAAGTGTTGTTACTAATGCTGCCCAGCTCTGCCTTATTGTGTACAGATGACTCCCCGCAGACCCTGTGTTTACATGTAAATAACTGACATTCATATGTAAATAGAGTCAGCATTCACAAGTAAATAGCTGCGTCCGGTGGCATTGATATATAAATAAAGGCGGCATTCATATGTATATCATGCCCCCCTGCAGTGAGATGATGTACTGTAACCTCTAGCAACCAGTGAGCAGTAATACTGTGCAGTAATCTCAAGCAACCAATTAACAAGCAGAAATCATTTGCTGTAACCTCTAGCAACTAATCAGTGAGCCGTAATGTGTGCTGTAACTGCTGGCAACCAATTGCATTTGCTGCCTAATCTGAGTAAACTGATAGCTGCTATTTATTGTATGTCTCAGAGCAGATGGAGAGTGAAATTGCATGGGGGGGGGCAATTTTTTTTTTTTTCCAGGGTCCAATCAATATTAAAGATGGCCCTGGTATAGCAGGGTTTAAAACCACTTTAAGGGGGCCCTTCTTCCCATTGACCATCAATGTAAGAGGCATTTAACCAATGACCCTTGATGAATTTATTTTGACAGGGGTTCCCTGGGAGCTGAACGTTTTTTTTTTTTTTTTTTTTTTTTTTTTTATTTAGGGCTGCTTTAGATAAACATGGTGCATGACATTTTTTTTTTCCTTGTTTTTTACATTTTTTTTTTTATTATTATTTAATTGTATAAGACATTGTATATTGTTGACAGCCATATTCATACTTGGTGGACCTGTTACTATATGAGTCCCCAAGTTTCCACAGCCATGAAAGCACATCGGTGGATAATTTGTTACAAATTTAGCAATACACACTGGAACTATAAATATCAGTGTGTCAGTACCTTTTTATAATTAGTTTTCCTAAGGCATCTTTCTGGACAGCACCTGAGTTTGTGACTCCTCCCACCGGACCACAGGAAAACCTCTTCTTCCTCCAGATCTTTAAAGAGCGGCACCTTCCTACCACACCTCAGTTTTTGTGTTTCCTCTGGTCCGGAGGGAACATCTTTTGGAGGGAGCCATGATCTCTTAGGCTCCTATTTTTTATTTTTTTTAGAGACCTTCGGCCCTCCCGTCTTACCATGGGTTTGGTAATGGTAGGTTTGGGCTCCTCTTACCCCCTAAGTGCTCGGGGAGAGCCGCAGAAGATCCGGTAACCCGTTCCAGTGTCCTGGGAGCGACGGCTGCACGTGCACCGCCTCCGTCTTTAGTTGGCCGAGAGGAATTCTCGGCCGCGCCGGAAGTGACACTTCCTATTAGCAGAAGGCGGGGAAGGAGGCAGGGCAGAAGCTGGCACCTATTTCCACTTCTGGTCCAGTGCAGTGGCACTATGGGAAGTTACGGAAGCATAGTCTGCAGCGGTGGATTAAGTCTGCCCATTTTCTTTGCCTGGGCTTTCCAGTGTCTTCTTCTTTCCCCCTGGTGGCGAGGTCCTATCTGGGCACTGGAGGCTGTATTTTCTCCCTAGTGCACCTTGTTGGGTGGTCCGCAAGAGGAGACCGGGTCTCACTAAGGGTCCTTTCACACGGGGCGGATCAGTTCTGATCCGCCCCGTGGATGTCCGTTTGCTCAGCGGGGATCACTCCGCCGATCCCCGCTGAGCAGGGAGATGACAGCTCCGTCTCTGCACACTGCGCAGGGACGGACCTGTCACAGCGCCGCTCTCCCCTATGGGAGATCGGATGATGACGGACCGCAGTGCCCGTCGTCACCCGATCCGATCCGCAGACGGATGGAAAAATAGCTTTTTCCTCCGTCACACTTTTTCGGATCGGAGCGGGTCGGATGTCAGCGGACATGTCACCGCTGACATCCGACGCTCCATAGAGCTCTATGGAGCACCCGTTCAGGTCCGCCTGAAAAACTGACAGGCGGGCCTGAACGGATCGTCAGTGTGAAAGGGGCCTAAAGCTTCCCTGGTTTTTTGTTTTGCTTTGTTTTTTCCTTTTTTGTCTTTTTCTCTCCCAGGTCAAAAGCTCTGACCTGGGGGGAAAAAAGATACTCCTCATGCAAAGCCAAGATGGGAGAAAATTGGAAAAAAAGCCCTATGTAGTACTTGCATTGCTTCTTTGGTCAAAGAGGAATCTGCTTCCATTTGTGATGACTTGGTTACCTCAGTAAGGAAGGAACTATATGCCACAATTCAGACATTCCGTGACTCAGTTAGTCCTTCTTCCCAGGATTCGCTTCCTGTCCTGGTGTTAAGAGACTCTGAAGGTCCTTCTACCAGGGAAAAACAATTCCCCACACCTTCCAATGACGATTTGGAAGAAGTCAAGGGCTGAAGTGGCCCCCTTAAAGTTTAAGCTAGCCCTGGAAGAAGTTGATGGGCTTCTTAGAGCCATACGTGTTATCCTTGGCCTAAGTGAAGAAATAAAGGAACTAACACACTGCACGGCCACATGTACATGGGTCTAGGTGAGCCTAAAGTTAGGACATTTCTGGTTCATTCTGTCATTTCGGACTCCATAAAGAAAGAATGGCAGAAACCAGAGAATTTTTTGTTCACAAGAGCCTACAAGAGACACTTTCCATTTGAGGAAGACCCCTCTGTGGTATGGAACAAGGTCCCCAGGTTGGATGCTGCCTTCTCCCTGGCTTTTGAAGACATGGGGGTCCTAAGGGATCCAATGGATAACTGTATTGATCTTACTCAAGAGATCTTGGCAGTCGGTCATGAGCAATTTAAAGCCAGCTATGGCCACGACATGCGTAGCCAGGAACCTAGAATATTGGGTTAACCAGCTTAAAGCTCATATAGTAGTGGATTTCCCCAAGCAGGAGATTTTGGATTCCTTTTCCACCTTGTCCCCTACAGTAGCCTATATAGCAGATGCTTCAGCCGAAGCAATTAGAATGTTGGCTAGATCAGCAGCCTTAACAAATTCGTCAAGAAAAGCATTATAGCTGAAGACTTGGCCAGGTAATGCGGCGTCAAACTCTGTGGGATTCTTTTTCCGGGTGACCGCCTCTTCGACCCTGATCTAGATACCATTCTAGACAGGACTGCCAATAGGAAAAAGTCCTTCCCGGTAAAGAAGAAACAACCCTCAAAGTGTGTGTGTTTTTTTTGTTTTGTTTTTTACCTCAAAAGGCTCGGTAGCAGGACAACAAAATTTCCTTCCACAGTGGTCAGACATAACATAAAATCAGTTTATACTGATCACTCTTTTTCTCTGGGCTACATATTAGAGTTTACGGAATCCCCCCAGGAAGATTTCTTGTGACGAATACTCCAAAGGATCCAGTAAAAGCCCTGGATATGAAGTCCTCATTAAAGGAACTGATGCAGCAGGGTGTAGTGATCCAAGTGCCACCAGAAGAGCGGCAATAGAGTTTTTAGTCTCACATTTTCTTGGTATTGATTCTCAATCTAAAACCTCTGAACAAATCCGTCAAATACAGAAAGTTCAAAATTAACCTTGATTTTTTTTCAGTCAGAAATCTGATGACTCCAGAATATTGCATGTTACCTGCATATCCAAATCTCACTCCAGTCCCAGAAGTACAGTGCCTTGCAAAAGTATTCACCCCCTTGGCTTTTTACCTATTTTGTTACATTATAGCCTTTAGTTCAATGTTTTTTTAATCTGAATTATGTGATGGATCAGAACACAGAAGTCTAAGTAAAATTAAAAAAATATATACATAAATTTATTTTTCGGAAATAAAAAAAAAAGATAATTGGCATGTGCATATGTATTCGCCCCCTTTTTTGTTATGAAGCCCATAAAAAGCTCTGGTACAACCAATTGCCTTCAGAAGTCACATAATTAGTGAAATGGTGTCCTCCTGTGTGCAAGCTAAGTGTCCCATGATCTGTCATTACATATACACACACACCTTTTTGAAAGGCCTCAGAGGCTGCAACATCTAAGCAAGAGGCACCACTAACTAAACAATGCCATGAAGACAAACGGAACTCTCCAAACAATTAAGGGACAATGTTAAGTACAACTCAGGGTTAGGTTATCAAAAAAAAAAAAATTCAAATCATTGATAATACCTAGGACCGCAATCAAATCTACTATAACCAAATGGAAAGAAAATGGCACAACAGCAAACCTGCCAAGAGATGGCTGCACACCAAAACTCACGGACCCGGCAAGGAGGGCATTGATCAGAGAGACAGCATAGAGACCTAAGACAACCCTGGAGGAGCTGCAGAGTTCCACAGCAGAGACTGGAGTATCTGTACATAGGACATTAAGCTGTAAGCTCCATAGAGTTGGGCTTTATGGCAGAGTGGCCAGAAGAAAGCCATTACTTTCAGTAAAAAACAAAATGGCATATTTTGAGTATGCGAAAAGGCATGTGGGAGACTTCCAAAATTTATGGCGGAAGGTGCCCTGGTCTGATGAGACTACAATTTGACCTTTCTTTTATTGAACATTTTTCGTGTCTTTTTTTTTTTTTTTCAACCTGACTATGTAACTATGTACATCATGGGACACAGAGCCACAGTAATTGCTGTATGGGTTTTATGGCACCTTCAGGTGATAGACACTGGCACACCCTAGAAAGGAAGTTTAACTCCCCATATAACCCCCTCCCCTTACCGGGAGTACCTTTTTTCGCCAGTATCTTAAGTGTTTGTCACGAGTAAAGATGTGCTGTGCTGAGCTCCGCTGGGGCAAGCCATACAACCGGATCCATTCAAAGTGTCTTCAAGCTGAATTGAATGGTACCTGGGCCTCCTGGTGGAAAAGACAGTTTTGCCTGTAACGCTTTCTTTTTAGAGAGTTGGACCCCGAGATTATTATTACTATTATTGTTTAGGATTTATATAGCGCCAGCAATTTACGCAGTTACAATACAATAAAATACAAGAGGATTAAGAGGGCCCTGCTCAGAAGAGCTTTCAATCTAATAGGGTGGGGCAGGTGGTAGAAAAGGTTATAACTGTGGGGAATGAGCTGATGGAAGTGGTAGATTAGTTGGAGATGTGATAGGCTTTCCTGAAGAGATGAGTTTTCAGGGATCGCCTCAAGGTAGCAAGAGTAGGATGGGAGAGGCTCTGGAGCAAACCTGGAGACGAGCATAGGGGGAGGAGAGGAGAGAGCTTAAGAGTAGGAGGTCTTGAGAAGAGCGGAGGGGATGGTTTTAGTGATATTTGGAGACAAGATTGGTGATGTTGTGAATGGCTTTGTATGTTGTGGTTAGTATTTTGAATTTAATTCGCTGGGTGATTGGGAGCCAGTGTAGGGATTGGAGGAGAGGGTTGGCAGACACTGGTTGGTAAGGTGGACAAGTCTGGCAGCAGCATTCTTGATGGACTGAAGAGGGGATAGCCTATGGAGAGGCAGGCCAATGAGAATGGAGTTACAATAGTCAAGGTGAGAGATAACAAGGGAGTGAATGAGGAGCTTGGTGGTTTCATTTGTTAAAAAGGGGCAAATTTTAGAGCTTTTACAGAGGTGAATTCAACAAACTTTTGACAACGATTGAACTTGGGGCTGAAATGACAAATCAGAGTCTAGGATTATACCTAGTACCCTGGTGCGAGGGGAGGGCCTGATGGTTGCATTGTTGATTTTGATGGAAAAGTCATGGAGGGGGGCCATGTGCAGGGGCGAATATTTATTAATAGCTCAGTTTTAAAGAGATTTAGTTTAAGGAAGTGGTGTGACATCCATATAAATTAATTAGAAATGCGGCGCTACCTAAAAGTGCTTAAACATATATTGAAAAGTAATCCCAAAATTAAAACGAGAAAATATAATGTAAATCAGATACTATCCATTAGATGCAACATAAATAGTATAGAAAATATGTCTGTATAAATAATCCAAATGTAAATGAGCGTGCAACCAATATGTATAAATATAAAAAAATGAATAAATGAAAGTCCGTGAAAAAATCAATCAAGTGGTTAAATAAAAATAATCTGCATTAATGATCCAAATAGAAACAAACGTACAAAAAAAAAAATATATATATAGAGTGAAAGTTCGTGAAAAAAATCAATCAAGTGATTATTTATATAATCAATATAAACAAGTGATTGTCCATAAACAAAACGTGCACTGATGACTGGTAAACTTGCAAAAATAAAGTTCATGCAAAAAGTGTAAAAATCATTTCTAAAAGTGACAATCCACTGCAAACTTCAGTGCTTAATGGGTGCACCACCTATTTCCCCCAGCCTCTCACCTCCAGTAACTGGTAAATAGGCACTGTGTATAAAGATAGCTGCTGGCTTCTTATTCATTCAGTCACACTGCTCCACCGCTGTCAGTATTTCACTGTATGGCTATGTATTACATGCCCTCTCAATAGCTCCAGGATATCCAAGCAGTATAGAATAGAAGAACACAGAGGGCTTTCATGTGTAGTATTTCGCTACTTTATTGTAATAAAGATAAAATCCACACTTACATCAACATATACAGCAGAGTGTGCAGCAGACGCGGACTTCCGGTTTCGGCCGCAACCGGAAGTGATAGGTCCGACACCAAATTCCTTCCCTGACGCGTTGCGTTACAGCACGTAACATCCATGCTGATATGTCAGTTAGCAAGTTAGTAATGTGTGAGGAGACTGAAGGAGTGACATGAGGAGTAGACAGATAGATTTGGGTGTCATCAGCTTATAAGTGGTATTGGAAGCCGTGGGCAGTTATCAAGTGGCCAAGGGAGGAGGTGTAGATAGAGAAGAGAAGGGGTCCAAGATAGAGGTCGACAGATATATTGTCCGATATTTGGCATTTTTTAATTAATCGGCATCGGCCGATTGTGCTGATAAAAAGGCAGATTTATATGTTCAGCGCGACTTGCAAAAGACTTCTGTAATAGAAGTCAATGCAAGTTGCCTGAAGTTAATCAGTAAAGCGACTTTCCTCCTCTCTGGGCAGTCTGCCAAGAAAAGATCAAAGAGATACAATGTTTCTTTGTCAATGGACTGAACTCCCTGTGTAGAATTCTCAGTTTAACCATTTAAAGACTAAATCTTTTTTGATACTTGTTGCTTACAAGTAAAAACATCCTGTATTTTCTGCTAGAAAATCACTCAGAACCTCCAAAAATTGTATATATTTTTTTTTTAGTAGAGACCCTTAGGAATAAAACAGCGGTTGTTGCAATATTTTATGTGACGCGGTATTTGCGCAGAGATCTTTCAAACCCAATTTTTTGGGAACAAAATACACCGATTTAAAAAAAAAAAAAACTAAAACAGTAAAGTTAGCCCTTTTTTTCATCCAAAAGTTTTTTGAGTACCTGTTTTTGTGTATTTAATATATAGTTTTTTTTTTTAATCTAAATTATACATACAAGTGAACTGATTGGAGGTTTGTTTTGTTTAAATGTAAGAAATTTTCTATATCACTTATTACTGAAGGCTGCTTTCACACTGGAGCGGGCAGGCGTTGACTGTAAAATGCTGCTAGTTTTAGCGGCACTTTACTGTCATTTTAGCGGCACTATTCGGCTGCTAGCGGGGCACTTATAGCCTAGCTAGTGGCCGAGGAAGGGGTTAAATGCGCTTGTGAAGCGCTGCTGCCAAATCGCATTGCATGCGCTTCAGCAGTGGTGCCCATTTATTTCAATGGGCAGGAGTGGTGGAGGAGCGGTTTACACCGCTCCAAAGATGCTGCTTGCAGGATTTTTTTTTTTGTAACGTCCTGCCAGCGCATCATCTCCCCATCGTGAAAGCACTCGGGCTTTCACAGACTGCAGGGGTGCCATTTTGAAGGCAATTTACAGGCATATTTTTAGTCCAAAATTGCCTGAAAAACGCCCCAGTGTGAAAGGTGTCTAACTTGGATTTTATGAGATGAAGGGGAAAAAAAAGGGAAAAAAAACATAATGGCCCAAAAAAAAAAAAAATCGGCATCATATATCGGCCACCGGCCGCCGCGATTTCTAAATATCGGCATCGGCCAGAGAAAAACCCATATCCGTCAACCTCTAGTCCAAGAACAGAGCCTTGGGGGACCCCCCACCAAAAGCGGCAATGGAGAGGAGGAGACAGAGTTGTAGGTGACACTGAAGGATCCAGTGCTTTGGTTTTTCCAGCCATATATCCTGGCGGGTGCTTTACAGGTCCAGGGGTGTGGAACCCCGATACAAAAGGGTCCCCAGCCCCTGAAAGTTTTTTTTTGAATGAGTGGTGAAGGCTGGGTCTGTCTGGTTTACCACAGAACCCTGCAACTGGATAAGGTAAGTGGAGATTCCTAAGGAAATTTTCTAATTCTTGTGGGTTTTCTCCTTTAAAGTAAAAGTTGTCATGCCTAAAGTCGCCACCGGGGGCTGTCAAGAGCACGTACCGGATTCCATGCTTGTCAGTCTTGCTCTGTGTCAATACAAGCTACACGCTTCCTCCAGCCCAAACCCCAGGAAAGATGTGGGAAGGTTTTTTTTTCTTTTAAAACGTCCCCCACCTGGACAGCTTCTTTTCAGGAGGCAGAAGGAGCATGGGCCAGTCGGCAGTATGCTGCGCCGCTGTCACCGCCATAACTGCGTTTCTTCGTCCATCAGCTCGGAGGCCCACTTGGTAAAACTATCCTTTTTGAAAAGAGTGGGGGAGGGAGCAGTGGAAAGTTGGAGGGGGCTGAGATTAGCGCGGCGTTGACGCGCCTCAGACATTCACAACGCGGGGCTGTGTAAGCTATAAAGTGCACCTTTTTTCAGGTGCATTCATCTGTCGAAGGGACACAGCAGACAGGGGCATGTGGGTGTTGGTGACACAGGCATTTACTTGGCATCAGGATGAGCGTTAACAGCAGCAGCAGTTACTGGACTTTTTGCTCAGCAATGGGTGCATTTTGGTAGTACCTCTGCATTTATGCTTGACACTATGACGAGAGGGAGGTACAAATGCTTCAAAAAACAAGGGCACAAAAGGGTCACCCTCAGGCGCTAAGGAGCCTACCTCTGCAACACCATCTCCCCCCCCCCCCCGAAAGGCCTAGGGACGCTCATCGGAGTGAGCCTTCGGGGGTTGCAATTGCTTCCGACAGTTCAGCCCCTGTCTATATTACTGAGGTTTTTTCCTCCGCCATGATTGGATTGGAGGAAAGATTAGTGGCTTTAATCGCATCGTCACATAGTAGAAGAAAACAGATTCGGTCCCCTTCTATCACCCAGGATCCTCAAACAGAGGAACAGTGGGAGAGTGAGGACGAATCCCCCTTAGGGGACCGTGAAGAGACCGATGACTCCTCTTCCGAGGGATCAAGTGGGGAAGAACCTTCTTGAGCTTCACAAGCTGGGCAATTGGGGTATGTCAATCCTTGAGACCATTTGAAACAGTTGCTCAAAGTTTTCCCTGAACAGCAGGCCCAGGATTTAGCCGAGCTGCCAGCGGCTTTGTGTTTTGCAATTGACGCAATCAGAGATTCTATTCTTCAAACCTCTCGCTTTATGCTTGGGTTGGTGCATATGCGTAGAATCTTATGGTTGAAAAATAGGTCAGCCGGAGAGCCATGCAAAAAGCTTCTGGCTGATTTTCTTTACGTGGTGGAAAGCGGTTTGGGGATGATTTGGATAAGGATATCCAAAAGATATCAAGTGAGAAAAGTACCATTTTGCCAGTTAAGAAAATTGGTAAACGCCCCTCATTTAAAAAGGCTCTTTCTCCAGTGCCAGGGGCATCAGCCTCCAGGCAGTCATGCAGGCCTCCACCGTCGGGTTCAATAGGTAAACCTCAGGGTCAACTCTAGGGACAAAAGAAGTCCTGGGGGAGGAAACCTTCCAAACAGAAGGCTAAAGCCTCTTTATGAAGGGGTGCCCCCGCTCGTTCGAGTGGGAGGAAGACTTTTGCAGTTCTCCAGGGTCTGGCAGGAGGAATTTCGAGACAGATGGGTGGTCTCCACAATAGCTCTAGGTTACAAACTAGAGTTCGGAGAATTCCAGTTTCCTCGTTAACTCAGGTCAAATGTTCCCAAAGATCCAGGGACAGTCTCTTTCAAGCATTAGACCAACTTTTGTCGCAAAAAGTGATCATGGTGGTCCCCGTGGAAGAGCACGGGTTGGGGTTTTATTTAAACCTTTTCATGGTGCCTAAACAAAATGGAGATGTCAGACCCATTCTAGATCTCAAAGATCTAAACCGCTTCCTGAAGATCCGCCCTTTTCGCATGGAATCAATCCAATCAGTAGTCTCCATCCTACAAGGAGGAGAGCTTCTGGTGTCAATTGACATTGAGGCTGCATACCTGCATGTGCCTATTTTCCCCGCTGATCAAAAATATCTGCGTTTCAAAGTAGAAAAACTTCACTTTCAGTTTGTAGCCTTGCCTTTCGGTCTAGCTACTGAACCTCGGGTGTTGACTAAACTTCTGGCCCTTCCTCTGGCCAGATTAATTACTCAAGGTATAACAATTATAGCATACCTAGACAACCTGCTCTTGATAGACCGGTTGGTAGCCCGCTTAGACCAAAGTATGGTTACTACAGTTAACTACCTGGACTACCTAGGGTGGGTCCTCAACCTAGAGAAATCTTTTTCAAAGCCAGTAAGAAGATTAGAATACTTGGGTCTGGTTATAGATACAGCCCAGAAGAGTTTTATTTTTATTTTTTAACCCCAGGCAAAGATCAGCGCCATAAAGGAGCTGGTTCAGGTAGTCAGGACAAAGAAGGGTCCTTCTATTCACCTTTGTATGAGGTTGTTGGGGAAGATGCTGGGTTCATTTGAATCGGTTCCCTATATTCAATTTCATTCGAGACCACTGTAAAACAGTATCCCGTCTGCCTTGATCAAGAAGGTCCAAGCACTAGATTTTCTGATGCGTTTGTCCCAAAAAGTGCGCCAGAGCCTCAGTTGGTGGAGGATATCTGAGAATCTGCAGAAGGGGAAATGCTTCTTAACAGTTATCTGGAGGTTAAGATGGTAACAGATGCCAGCCTTTCAGGTTGGGGAGCAGTCCTGGAAGAAGCGTCTGTCCAAGGGAAATTGTCCAGAACCAAAAGGACCTTGCCCATCAACCTTCTAGAGATTCGGGCAGTGCACCTAGGCCTAAAGGCCTGGACAATCGGGTTGCAGAATTCTCCTGTCAGGATTCAATCCGGCAATGCCACAGCAGTGGCTTATATCTATCACCAAGGGGGCATCAGAAGTCATGCAGCCCAGGGAGAGGTAAACCATATCCTAACCTGGGCAGAAAAGCTTGGGCCGTGCATATCGGCAATCTTCTTTCCAGGGGTAGAGAACTGGCAGGTGTACTACTTAAGTCGCCAGCAATTGTTCCCGGGGGAATGGTCCCTTCACCCCGACTTCTTCCTGGCTATATGCCAAAGATGGAGGATCCCGGACGTAGATTTGTTTGCGTCCCGGTTCAACAACAAAGTTAACAACTTTGTGTCAAGACAAAGGGATCCACTTGCATGCGGAACAGATACGTTGGTGACCTTGTGGGATCAGTTCTGACTGATTTATGCGTTCACTCCTATTCTGCTGCTACCTCGACTTCTTTGCAGGATCAAGTAGGAAAGGAAGTCTGTAGTTCTTGTGGCCCAGAAGATCTTGGTATGTAGAAATGGTAAAGATGGCGGTAGGGGCCCCATGGACCCCAACACCACGTCCAGACCTGCTATCGCAGCGACCAGTATTCCATTCTACCTTACAAACGCTAAATTTTAACGGTTTGGCTATTGAAACCCAAATTCTGAAGAATCATGGCCTTTCAGGCTCAGTGATATCTACTTTGATTAATGCAAGGAAGCCAGCTTCCAAAAATCATTTATTATGGAGTCTGGAAGGCATATGTTTCCTGGTGTGAATCCAGGGGCTGGCATCCTAGAAAGTATGTTCTAGGTAGATTTCTTGCCTTTCTGCAAATGGGGTTAGAGATGAAGCTGGCCTTGAGTACCATCAAAGGCCAGGTCTTGGCCTTATCGGTTTTGGCCAACGACCACTTGACCACTTGCTTCACATTCTTTGGTCGGAAGCCTCGGCCATCAGGTCACCAGAACCAGTGTCTCCATTGAACGATTCCCCCCCCCCCCCCCCATTTACTTTTTTTTTTTAGGGACAACCCAAAATTTGGGATTTTGTTTACTTTCACTTTCAGAGGTGAGGGGGGCTGAGAGCATAGAGAGGAAGAGAACACGGGGTGGGGCAGAGCACAGGGCGTGGGGAAAAAAACACTTAGGGTCATGCGGAGGGCATGGAGGGGCCAGAGAGCACGGGAGAGGCAGAGAAAATGGGGAGGGGGGCAGGGGGAAGAGTAGAGCACAGGGGTGAGCAAGAACATGGGTGGGGGGTAGAGAGCACGGGGCTGGAGAACATGAGGGGGAGGCGGAAAGCACTGGGGGTTGAGGACAACACTTGGGGAGGGGGGGCTGGAGCGCATTGGGGGATCTGGAGAGCATGGGAGAGGCAGAAAACATGGGGGATGCAGAGAGCACAGGGGGGAACAGAAAGGGCGCAGGATAGGAGCAGTGAGGGTGACTGCATATAGAAGAATCATTCTCTCCATTTCCTCCTGCAGCCTCTGAATGCCCGCTTCTCCTTCTCTCCCTCTCGCAGGCATTCAGAAGCTGCAGAAAGAATGGAGAGAATGATTCTTCTATACGCAGCCACCCCCACCGCTCCTCCTATCCAGGTTACAGGGGGCCACATTCTCTCTGATCCGACTCCATTGTGTCTGCAGCAGGTGTCTACTCTAGCTCCTTCTCCCCATGGTCACGCCCCTATTGTCACACCCCCCGGCACCGATGGCTGAACTATACTGGAGCTTCTGGAGAGGCATCCCTGGCGCAGATGGCTGAACTGGAGGCGGGCGGCCGTGTAGAGGTTGGGTGTGCGGCGTGGACTCAAAGAGCAGCCTAGCTGCCTTGGCCCTGCAAGGACTGGCGGCCTCAGCCCACCGGGCAAGTGCCTGGTGTGCCCTATGGCCAGTCTGGGCCTGCATACACTAATGTAAGTCAAAATATTGAGTAACATGTATCAATGATACATTTTTTTTTCATGACTAATTTTGGAATACTCTGATGTTTTAGAATTATTAATAAAGTCCAACAGTTTCCTGATGAAGCAGAAGAGTCAAATGCCCCTACCCCAAGGTCGGAAAGGTTTAGTAAACAATGTATAGTAGAGCTGCACAATTAATCGTCAAGAATCGTTATTGCAATCTTGACTAAAGTGTTTCACAATTCTTTCTATGCAAAGAATTCTCTCTGATCTTCTGAAGCCACAGCCCTCAAAAGAAGTGAAGAGAAAAACTGGGCAGTCTGCCAAGAATCAAACATTCTTTATCAGTTGAACTTAAGCATAAACATTGTAACAATTTGTTAATGGAATAGACTTTATGTGTAAGTGAAAAAAGTTTAACCACTTAAACACTAAACCTTTTTCTGACATTTGTTGATTTCAAGTTTAAAATCATTTTTTTGCTAGAAAATTACTTAGAACCCCCAAACATTATATATATATTTTTTATTAGACACCCCAGAGAATAAAATGTTGGTGGTTGCAATATTTTACGTCACACTGTATTTGAGCAGCAACCTTTTAAATGCAATTTTGTTTGAATTTTTTTTTTAAAAATTGTTTTTAATTAGTTTTCATTGAAAGTTCAAAGAAACAATCAGGAGTACACTTTACATGCAATAACACTCAACAGCTGGTGCACTGTACAGAGTAATATCACACAATGAAAACGTTGACCGTTATATTGTATACAGGCTATGTAATCACTCCTGTGCACTCAGAGAACCCAACATAAGTCAGCTAAGGCCCCCGCTGGGAGCGGAGTCCCCAGCTCCCTAAAGGTATCGCAGGAGTAGCTACACACACACCCTAACGAACAACTAAACATTGGACACTACTCCTTATGCGGTTGTTGAGAGGGGTGTACTTCCCGAGAGTTTGTAGTATATGAAGAAGGTTAGAGATAATAAAGAGAAAGGAAGAGGGGGGAAGAGAAGTAGACAGGATGGGGAGAGGAGAAGGGGGGAAGGGTGTACCCCACTCGGTGCAGCTTCACCTACCTACACACAAACATCCATTCCATGCCCTATTATATATGATGGGACAAGATTTCCGCATATACCTTAGTATATTTAAAAGTGAGCCAGCAGGACCATATCATCTTTGCTAAGTCGGCTTTGTTTCTGAGGAAGAGAGTCATGTCTTCCATGAGATAGGTATTGTCTACCTTGAGCAACCATTGACGTAGGGACGGAATGGTCGCACTTTTCCAGTACTGAGGAATAACTGCCTTTGCGGCGTTGAAGGTGGGGTGTAATTTACCTTTTGTATGGCCCTACTGGCTCGCCTGAACAGTGAAACAGCACAACCCATGGATCGTTGGGCACTGCCCATCCCTGTATTTCTTTAATCCAATACAAGACAGCTAACCAGAATGGTCTTAATCGTGAACAAAATAGCCATATGTGGGCATGTGTTGCCATCTCTCCACACTTTCTCCAACATAGCGGAGATATCTGAAGAAAAGTCTTGTGCAGAACTACGGGAGAGTAGTGCCATCTAGTCAATAGCTTGTAGTTGACCTCCGCCATTCTAGAGGCACCGGAGGAGGTGTGCTAGTAGAGTAATGTTGGATCTCTGACATGTTGGCAGTTCCTTTTGGAGATCAAGCTCCCAGTTGCGACTACATATGGGAGGTTTTGTGAAGGCCATTGTCAACAGCGTATGATAAAAGTGTGAGATGGTTTCTCTACGGGGTGCTCCTTGGAAAAGGCAACTTCCACAGGCGTCAGATCAGAGAAAAATCTCAAAGGTTTTGGGAGTGAATGTACAAAATCTGCCAGTTGTCGATATCTCTACTGGTCCATTAGAGAGACGGTGGGGGATTGTAGCAGCTTGGACAGAGGCAATATGCCTGACCGGTTGGAGACCTGGTACAGTAGGGCTTTGGTCCCAAAGTTCCAAGTGTGAGGCCTCGGTTCAATATTTCCAGGAGGAAAATAGTTATGGCCTGTCAGAGGTAATAAAGGAGAGTTATATGGCCATTTATGTATTTTGCATAGTGAGTCCCAGGCCATGAGGGAGGCCCGCGTTAGCGGGGAAGTACACGGAGACACATTCCTGTAATTCCTTGGGATCCAGATTAGTGTAGCGAGATCTGTGCCATGGAGTTCCATTTCCAGGGTGACCCATAGTTTGGTGCCCCTGTGGTATTGCCAGTCCGAGATTCAATTCAAAATAATTTATAATACAACCTAAAATCCGGCAAGGCTAGGCCTCCTTCTCCCTTCATTCTAATGAGGAGGGATCTAGGTAGTTTAGGTCTACGTCTATTCCATACATATTTACTTACGATAGAGTTAAGAATTGTAAAGAAACCCACCGGTATACCATAAGGGATCATTTAGAGTAAGAACAGCACCCTGGGTAGTATATTCATCTTTAAAACTCCGATTCTTCCCAACCATGAGAGGGCGAGGCATGACCATTTCTGCAGGTCAGATCAGACTGCATTAACCACTTTCAGACCGGACCATTTTGCTGGTAAATGACCAGAGGTCTTTTTACAATTTGGCACTGCGCTGCTTTAACTGGTAATTGCGCGGTCATGCAATGTTGTACCCAAACAAAATTTGCGTCCTTTTCTTCCCACAAATAGAGCTTTCTTTTGATGGTATTTGATTGCCTCTGCGATTTTTATTTTTTGCGATATAAACGTAAAAAGACCAGAATTTTGAAAAAAAATGATATTTTCTACTTTTTGTTATTAGAAAAATCCAATAAACTCAATTTTAGTCATACATTTAGGCCAAAATGTATTCAGCCACATGTCTTTGGTAAAAAAAAGTCAATAATTGTATATTTATTGGTTTGCGCAAAAGTTGTCACATCTACAAACTAAGGTACGTTTTCTGGAATTTACGCAGCTTTTAGTTTACGACTGCCTATCTCATTTCTTGAGGTGCTAAAATGGCAGGGCAGTACAAAACCCCCCCAAATTACCCCATTTTGGAAAGTAGACCCCCTAAGGAAATTGATAAGTGGCATGTTGAGCCCATTGAATATTTTATTTTTTTGCCTCAAGCGATTGAATAATGACAAAAAAAAAATTTTTTTTTTTTTTTTTACACAAAGTTGTCACTAAATGATATATTGCTCACACATGCTATGGGCATATGTGAAAGGCCCCCCTAAAATAAATTCTGCTGCTTCTCCTGAGTACGGGAATACCACATATGTGGGACTTTTTGGGAGCCTAGCCGCGTACGGGGCCCCGAAAACCAAGAACCGCCTTCAGGTTTTCTAAGGGCGTAAATATTTGACTTCACTCCTCACTACCTATTACAGTTTTGAAGGCCATAAAATGCCAGGATGGCACAAAACCCCCACAAATGACCCCATTTTAGAAAGTAGACACCCCAAGCTATTTGCTGAGAGGCATGTTGAGTCCATGGAATATTTTATATTTTGCCACAAGTTGCGGGAAAATTACAAACTTTTTTTTTTTTTTTTTTCACAAAGTTGTCACTAAATGATATATTGCTCACGCATGCCATGGGCATATGTGAAATGACACCCCAAAATAAATTCTGCTGCTTCTCCTGAGTACGGGGATACCACATATGTGGGACTTTTTGGGAGCCTAGCCGCGTACGGGGCCCCGAAAACCAAGCACCGCCTTCAGGCTTTCTAAGGGCGTTACAGTTTTGAAGGCCATAAAATGCCAAGATGGCACAAACCCCCCCCAAATGACCCCATTTTGGAAAGTAGACACCCCTAAATTTAGGGGTACACTAGTGAGACTAGGTAATAAATGGCGGGTGCCCTGAAACTATAAAAAAATAACTAACCAACCAGCGTCACCTGTAACAGTTATATGGTGATCACTGGTGAAAGGGTTAACTAGGGGGCAATCAGGGGGCTTTATGCGGTAGTATATGGGGGTCCCTGGCGCTATAAAAAGCTGCGGCGAACCTAAATACCTACCTGCCTAACTAGCGTCACCTGTGACACTAATACAGCGATCAGAAAAACGATCGCTTATTAAGCTGGGTTCACACTGGAGCGATGCAGGAACGCCACGAATCCGCGGCGGGTTCCCGCATCACATGCCTCCCGGCGGCAGTTCACACTGCCCTATGCGAACTGCTGGGAGTGTCAGTGAAATGTTAATGACACCCCCAGATCAGTTCGCATATCGCAGTGCGATCTGCAAACTCGGATCGCATGGTGTGAACACCCATGCGATCCGATTTTGCTGCGGACCAAAAAAAGGGTCCCGTGCGAGTTTGCGGCGGGTGCGACACGAATTCAGCCATACTATCTGTATGGCTGAACTCGAATCGCACAGAGATCGGATGTGATTTGCACTGCAGTGCGGTGCGAATCACATCCGTTCTCATAAACCGCTGCAATGTGAACCCAGCCTTAGTGACACTGGCGACGGGGGGTGATCACGGGGTTAAACCTTTATTGGGGGGGTTAGGGGGGTACCTTAGAACTAAAGGGGACTAACCCTAACAGTTATTACAGTCACAAATGACACCCGCCGGGTGATCAGGGGGTTAAACCTTTATTAGGTAATAAATGGCGGGTGCCCTGAAACTATAAAAAAATAACTAACCAACCAGCGTCACCTGTAACAGTTCTATGGTGATCACTGGTGAAAGGGTTAACTAGGGGGCAATCAGGGGGCTTTATGCGGTAGTATATGGGGTTCCCTGGCGCTATAAAAAGCTGCGGCGAACCTAAATACCTACCTGCCTAACTAGCGTCACCTGTGACACTAATACAGCGATCAGAAAAACGATCGCTTATTAGGCTGGGTTCACACTGGAGCGATGCGTGAACGCCACGAATCCGCGGCGGGTTCCCGCATCACATGCCTCCCGGCGGCAGTTCACACTGCCCTATGCGAACTGCTGGGAGTGTCAGTGAAATGTTAATGACACCCCCAGATCAGTTCGCATATCGCAGTGCGATCTGCAAACTCGGATCGCATGGTGTGAACACCCATGCGATCCGATTCTGCTGCGGGCCAAAAAAAGGGTCCCGTGCGAATTTGCGGCGGGTGCGATGCGAATTCAGCCATACTATCTGTATGGCTGAACTCGAATCGCACAGAGATCGGATGTGATTTGCACTGCAGTGCGGTGCGAATCACATTCGTTCTCATAAACCGCTGCAATGTGAACCCAGCCTTAGTGACACTGGCGACGGGGGGTGATCACGGGGTTAAACCTTTATTGGGGGGGTTAGGGGGGTACATTAGAACTAAAGGGGGCTAACCCTAACTGCCCTAACAGTTATTACAGTCACAAATGACACCAATGCAAAAAAAATAAATAAATGACATTGGTGTCACTGTGACTGGGGGGCAGGGGTAATTGGGGGGGTGATCGGGGGGGTGTGAGTGTGCCTGGCATGTTCTACTGTGTAGTGTCGTGTTGGTGCAACTCACCGATCCTCTCTCCTCGGTGTCGGAACGAAAAATACCGACACGGAGGAGAGATTACATCACTTCCTCTCCTGTGTTTACATTACAGGAGAGGAAGTGATGTCACGGAGGATTTTCATTCGTCGGGAGCGATCGCGAGGGGGTGGCCATGAATGAATGGCCGTCCCCTCATCCGGGATCGCTCCCGAACGAATACCGACCGCCGCAGGCACCGGGCGGGGGCCCGATCGGGCCCCCGACCCGCGGGAAGGCAAGGACGTACATGTAAGCCCTTATGCCTGCCCGTGCCATTCTGTCGACGTACATCGTCGTGCGGCGGTCGGGAAGTGGTTAAGGAGGGGTATGAAATTAGTTCGGAACAGTGGGGCAGGATTTGGTGTGAGGAATATACCTAAATATTTAATTTTCCTTTCTTGCCAGCTAAAGGGGAAGGTCTGTTTTAATTGTGACACTGTGGAGGGATGGGTAGATATATTTAGTATTTCAGATTTCGTCATCTTAATTTTAAAGTTAGAGATTGTGCTGTACGCAGAGAATTTCGTCATAGGGTTAAGAAGGGTTATCAATGACTGTTGTATATAAGATATTATCCACATATGCAGCATATTTATGTTCTATGTTACCTACGGTTATTCCATGGATGTTTGGGTTTTGTCTCACTACGGAAAGAAAGGGTTCTAGCGTCAGGGCAAATAATATTGGCGAGAGGGGGCACCCTTGTCGCTTGCCATTATACAGAGTAAAGGGGTCGCTCAATGTACCGTTTATACGTAGTTGTGCCATGGGATAGTTATAGAGTGCAGAAATTTGGGATATAAGAGATTGATTTATACCAATATGGGCCAGTGTTGCCATGAGAAACTCAGTGTCTATCCTATTAAATGCTTTATCACCAGTAGATAGCAGAAGGGTGGGCTGGGAGGACCTACAGGCATGGGCTATATCAGTGAGAGGGTGCGAAGGGTGTTGTCCCTTGCTTCCCTACCTGAGATAAAGCCCGTTTGGTCCTTTGAGATCCATTGAGGGATCAGGGGAAGAAGCCTGTTTGCGATAGCCTTGGCATATAATTTCGCATGTATATTTAATAAGGAGATGGGGCGGTAACTCCCACAGTTACTAGGGTCCTTTATCGGGTTTGGGTATGAGTGTAATGTGCGCGTGAGTCTTCTCTGATCGGAGGTTACATCCCTTAGAGGTTACATTTGCATAGTCCGTTAGACGGGGCAATAAAATATCTGCAAAGGTGCGATAATAGGCCACTGACAGTCCATCTGGACCCAGTGCCTTACTGTTTGCCATGGCTTTGAGGGCACAATACTTTTAATGAATTTAAACAACAAAAAAAAAAAACAGTAAAGTTAGCCCATTTTTTTTTTTTTTTTTGTAAAATGTGAACGCTTTTACATTGCAAGAATCGTGATCTTTTAGTCTAAGCAAAAAAATCGTGATTCTCATTTTGGCCAGAATCGTGCAGCTCTGATGTATAGTTAATATATTATTAGATTACAAATGGTTCTGCATATTGGAACTGTAGGGTATTGAATTGGTAGTGTTTGTGGTATGATGTGGTTATATATCTTGTAAAAAAATTGAGGTTATCCATGTGTTTGAAACAAATTTTATTAAATATGTTTTTATTACAACAAACTTTTGGTAACAATAAAAGCTAAAGTCATATTTTTTTTTTTTATTTATTTTTTTTTTTTTACATTTCTCATTCGTATATGTATGTGTGGAACCTCAAAATGTCCCGTACACACGGCAGATTTTCCATCGGAATTCCACTCAAGCTTGGCTTTCATACACATGGTCACGCAAAAGTTCTCTGAACTTTCGACCGTCAAGAACGCAGTGACGTACAACACAACGATGAGTCGAGAAAACTAAGTTCAATGCTTCTGAACATGCGTCAAATTGTTTCCGAGCATATGTAGGGATTTCGCGCGTCGGAATTCTTACAGACTATCAATTTACAGTCGGAACTTTTTCCAACTGTAAATTGATAGTCTGTAAGAATTCCAACGCGCAAAATCCCTACATTGAAAAATTGAGTACCTGCTCTCAATCTTTTGCTGGCTGAAATTCCGCCAGCATAAGTCCGATGGAGCATACACATGGTTGGAATTTCCAACTAAAAGCTCTCATCTGACTTTTGCTGGCGGAATTTCCGATCGTGTGTACAGGGCATTAGTCACATGGCTCCCCCTCCCCCACATTAAAACACTATCCATGGAGCAGCTATGTCAGGTTTCTATGGTAGTAAGTTCTTGTAGAAGGCCAACTCAGAGGTTCCACAGGGTGTGGCATCTAGGCCCCAGCCTGCTTCTTCACCAGGGCCCTGATGGTGGGGTTTGACTTGCAGTAACCTGGAACCGGGTCACGGCCCCCAGGTACACCCTGTTGTCAATGCAGCTATCACTGGCATGTGCAGAGTTCAGATGGCAGGAGACAGAAGAGGATTCGGGAAATTAGCTGGTAGGTGGCAGGAAAGCAAAAACAGTAGACGCCAGGGTCGTTGCACAGGGGTCAGGCACAAAATACAAATAATACAAGACAAACTAGGAGGTCAGAGAAACTAGGAAGTTGCTACGGCAACCCGGGCTGCACTGGGCATGTCTAGATCTTGGGAAGCAGACTGGAAGGTGGGCCAGGAAGTGATAGAAGGGAGAGGAATATAAATCCACATTAGACCAGAATGACACCCATAAGTGAACAGAGAAGCCAGCAGCACAGAATAACAAAACCGCTGCAGAAAGGAGGTAAGAATTTCAGAAACCGAAAACCGCATGCTAGACCGTGACAAGCTGCTTCCTCGTTGATGCCCACCCACCCCCTTGTTCCTGCCCTATAATCTAGTGTAGAGGTGTAAATAAGCACCCTCCGGTATTGTTAGGACGTTAAAGGCAACTAATAAAAACAAAGTTATGTATAAAAAAAATCAACTGTTTAAAAGATTAGGACATTTTGAGCAGACTTTACCGCTACCAGAAAAGGAACACTACATAATTTTACGAAGGTCTGTTTTATTACAAATATAAATATACAAAAATACATTCTAAAAATGAGTACAAGATAAAAACAAGAAAATGGAAGCTCTTATTGATATAATCATATTGAATCCCTATTACTACTGGGTCAAAGAGGTTGACGTTTTGCTTTATGCTTCCTCAGGACCTTATTTCCTTGACTGTAAACAGAGGGGCTCTGTGTAGAAGAGAAAGGAGGAAAACTTGTTCCAAATTGGATAAGAAATGCAGCATAACATTTAATCATATAGTCCCCATATGTAGTATGGAGAACAGTGTACTAGGAGGGCCACTTGCAAATCAGAGAGAGCCCTCATATATGTAACATGCCATGTGCTATCCAGAGGCACCTAGATCAGCAAAATCATCCCTAGATCAATCAGCCAATAGACCAGACGGCCCCATTCTAAAAGGGGGACAAGATGCCAAAAGCAAAATATTAGCATAATAATCACTAACGTTCAACCATAGCCATAGTAATACACTACTTACTGGGCACAAAACCCCCAGAGTCACTACGCCGTGATATGGATCAATCACCAGTACACAATATTATTCAATCTGGCTACTTATCAAATTACCTCCTAAAGGGAGTATAAAATACATGGAATTATCAGTATAACAAATGGAAGAATCTCCTACCTAACAGTGGGAGCCACTAAAGTCTAAGAGATAAACCGAACCAAATACCTTGATGGTATTCATGTAAGAATATATGAAGTGGCTTATTGAAACTTTAGATATCCTCCACAGAGTAGACAATGGATAGAATGAAATCTAAAAATAGAGATATTAATATGTTATCCTTATGAACAACATTCAGCTGCAAACTTACCAATAAATCAGTTTGAGAATTAGCATCAACAGCCTCTGATATAATCCACATTCACTGGCGACAGCATCAGCAAAATAGTCTAGGAAAACAAAGGCTAAGTGTGTTCTAGGGAGTGATTCTAACGGGGGGGGGGGGGGGTATGGGCTACCACTGACATGACAACAATCGCTGCTCCTGATGACAGGGAGCAGTAGATCCCTGTCATGTCATTTGGCAGAATGGGGAAATGCCTTGTTTACATAGGCATCTCTCCGTTTTGTGGCTCCGTGACACTATCGCGGGACACTGGCGGACATCGAATCCGCAGGACCTGCCAGTGCGGTAAACGCTGTACGTGCTCGCTAGCCCCGCCAATTAAAGGGGACATACAGGTATGCCCATTTGCTCACCGCTGCCATTGTTCCGATGTATAGCGGTGTGCAGCGGTCAGCAAGTGGTTAACCACTTCAAAACAGGGCATTTATAACACCCTTCCTGCCAGGACCAATTTTTTAGCTTTCAGTGCTCTCACACTTTGAATGCCAATTACTCAGTCATGCAACACTGAACCCAAACAACATTTTTTTCATACAAATAGAGCTCTCAGTGGTATTTAATCACCACAGAATTTATACTGCTACATCTCTTTGGTAAAAATAACCCAAATTAGTGGATATTATTTAGTTAGTCTCTGTGAAAGCTAGAGAGTCTACAAGCTATGGTGCAAATCATTGAAAATTGATCACACCTGATGGCCTATCTCAATTCTTGAGGCTCTGAAATGTCAGGAAAGTACAAATACCCCCCAAATGACCCCTTTTTGAAAACTAAACAGACAAAGGTATTTAGTAAGAGGCATGGTGAGTTTTTTGAAGTTGTAATTTTTTCCCACAATTCTTGGGAAAATTAAGAATTGTTTTTTTCCACAAAATTGTCATAAGTTATTTTTCACACACAGCATATGCATACTTCCAATTACACCCCAAAATACATTCTGCTACTCCTCCCGAGTATGGCAATACCACATGTTTGTGACTTTTACACAGCCTGGCCACACAGAGGTCCAACATGCAGGGGGCACCGTTGGGGGCTCTAGGTAGAGTTGCCACCTCATCCCTTTAAAACTGAACACATATTAATTACACAGGTTCTGTGGCTGATTAAGGTAGTAATTAAATTCACTCAGTGCCTTATCTGCTTTAAATTTGCCTCAGAACCTGTGTAATTCATATGTGTTCGGGATTAAAGGGATGAGGTGGCAACTCTAGTTCTAGGAGCCTAAATTACACCTCTAATTTCCTAATGACATATTACATATGTGAAGGCCCTGGAGCACAGGACAGTGGAATTACCCACAGTGAAATGACCCCATTTTGGAAACCAAACACCCCAATGTCTATTCTATGGGATATAAGTCTTGTGGAAAAAAAATGAACCATGAAAAAGTCGGAAAATGCGTAAAGAAAATTAAAATGTATTTTTTTTTTTTTTTTTTTTTACACAGTGATGAGTTTATAAGATATTTCTAACTCAAAGCATGTATATAGCAAAAATTACACCCCAAAACACGTTCTGCTGCTCCTCCTGAGTATGGCGATACTACGTGTGAGAATTTTACACAGCTTGGTCACATACAGAGGCCCAACATTGAAGTAGTACCTTAAGGAGTTCTAGGAGCATAAATTACATATCTCATTTCATTGCTACCTATCACACTTTTGCAGGTCCTTGAGCACCAGAACAGTGAAATTACCCACAAAATGACCCCATTTTGGAAAGCAAACGCATATTCTATGAGTTGTGGGCTGCAGATAGGTACTCAGGTACTCTGATGGGCTGGAAATAGGTACTTGGGTACTCTGATAAGCTGGAGACTGGTACTTGGGTACTCTTATGGGCTGGAGACAGGTACTCGGGAACTCTGATGGGCTGGTGACAGGTACTCGGGTTCTCTGATGGGGTGATGACAGGTACTCCGGATGGGCTGCCACAGGTGCAGCCAATTTCATTGACTCTTTACTGCGATTAGGCTGTGTTGGAGTAACGAGGCTCATCCCTGATCGCTGCTGATTGGACACAGCCGGTCACGTGTTAAAGAGCCATTTGTAATTGGGTCTTTACATGGATCTGGGATGGGCTGTGTCCGAGGGACACACCTCATTCCACATCGCCGTGCTGGGGGCCCGCAGGCATTCTTTTACTCCTTACCTAAAACCTGTAAGAGCTTTGTTAAACCTGCTGGACATCAAATAATATCAGGAGTAGGCGCAAAGACTGAGAAAGGCAGTCGTCTGGTGGATATCTTTTTACGACTACATGTGTTGAAACTCCTGTCCTACATTTGGGATACCATTGATTATTAACCACTTGACCACTGGGCACTTAAACACCCTTAATAACCAGACCAATTTTCAGCTTTCGGTGCTCTCGCATTTTGAATGACAATTACTCAGTCATGCAACACTGGACCTATATGAAATTTTTGTCCTTTTTTTCACACAAATAGAGCTTTCTTTTGGTGGTATTTAATCACCGCTGGGTTTTTTATTTTTTGTGCTATAAAAGAAAAAATACCGAAAATTCTGTAAAAAAATGAATTTTTCTTTGTTTCTGTTAGAAAATTTAGCAGATTAGTAATTTTTTCTTCATAAATTTTGGCCAAAATTTATACCACTACATATCTTTGGTAAAAATAAGTACAAATTGGTGGATATTATTTGGTCTTTGTGAAAGTTATAGAGTCCACAAGCTATGGTGCCAATATCTGAAAATTGATCACACCTGAAGTACTGACGGCCTATTTCAATTCTTGAGACCCTAACATGCCAGAAAAGTACAAATACCCCCCAAATGACCCCTTTTTGGAAAGAAGACATTCCAAGGTATTTAGTAAGAGGCATGATGAGTTTTTTGAAGTTGTCATTTTTTCCCACAATTCTTTGCAAAATCAAGATTCTTTTTACTTTTTTTACTTTTTTCACAAAATTGTCATATTATCAGGTTATTTCTCACACACAGCATATGCATACCACAAATTACACCCCAAAACACATTCTGCTATTACTCCCGAGTATGGCGATACCACATGTGTGAGACTTTTACACAGTGTGGCCACATACAGAGGCCCAACATGCATGGAGCGCCATCAGGTGTTCTGGAGCACCCAGGACAATTTGACATTTCTCTCCTACATGTAAAAATCATCATTTATTTGCTAGAAAATTACATAGAACTCCAAAACATTATATATGTTTTTTTAGCAAACACCCTGGAGAATACAATGGTGGTCTTTGCAACTTTTTATCTCGCACGGTATTTGCGCAGTAATTTTTCGAATGCTTTTTTTTGGAAAAAAAACAGTTTTGTGCTTAAAAAAAAAAAAAACACAGTAAAGTTAGCCCAATTTTTGCATAATGTGAAAGATGAAGTTACGCTGAGTAAATAGATACCTAATATGTCATTCTTCAAAATTGCACACGCTCGTGGAATGGCGGCAAACGTCGCTACTTAAAAATCCCCATAGGCGACGATTTAATTTTTTTTTACTGGTTAGATGTTTTGAGTTACAGAGGAGGTCTAGGGCTAGAATTATTGCTCTCGCTCTAACGTTCGCAGCGATACCTCACATGTGTGGTTTGAACACCGTTTTCATATGTGGGCGGGACTTACGTATGCGTTCGCTTCTGCATGCGAGCACATGGGGACAGGGGCGCTTTAAAAAAAAACATTTTTTTTATTGTTCATTTTACTTTATTTATTTTAGTTTGACATTTTTTTCCCCAAAAATAATTTTTTTGATCACTTTTATTCCTATTACAAGGAATGTAAACATCCCTTGTAATAGGAATATGGCATGACAGGTCCTCTTTACAGTGAGATGTGGGGTCAATAAGACTCCGCATCTCACCTCTAAGCTGGGAAGCCTGAAAAAAAAAAAAAAGATTCTGGCTTTGATCGTATTAGCGATTCGGTAGAAGCACCGGAGGGCGGCGGGAGGGGGGGGGATGTCTATGGCTGGGTATTGCAGGGTATCACCGACTATGGCTGGGTATCTCAGAGTATGGCGTTGCAGAGTACTGCGTTGCAGAGCATTGCAGGGTATTGGCGGGTGTTGCAGGGTATTGGCGGGTGTTGCAGAGCATTGCAGAGTGTTGCAGGGTATTGGCGGGTGTTGCAGAGTGTTGCGGAGCGTTGCAGGGCGTTGCAGAGCGTTGCAGTGCGTTGCAGAGCGTTGCAGAGCGTTGCAGGGCGTTGCAGAGTAATGCAGGGAATCGAGGGGTTAATTTTCGGTGAGCAGCGATGTGGGCACTGCAGATGCAGCCCACATCGCTGCTGACACCGATCTCTTCCCCCTCCGCTGTACCGATCGGTACAGAGAGGGGGAGGGAGGAACCGGCGTCATAACATGACGCCGGCTTGTTTACAAGTGATCACTCCGTCATTTGACGGAGCGATCACGTGGTAAACGCCCGCGATTACCGTGATTCGTGATGTGCCGGGTCCACTGGACCCAGCGGTCACGGATGCTCTCGTGTGCGCGCCCCAGGGGGCGCGCGAGAGCAGAATTCTGGGAGGCCGTTAATTAACGGCCTCTCAGAGTTAAACAACCGCCCTGAAGCCGTTAATCGGCAATGGGCGGTTGTTAAGTGGTTAAAGAAACCTATACAACATCACTGTACCTACAGACAGTATGCTTGTCTCCATTGACGTGGAGGCACTATACTGTAGTATCCCACATACATATGCAGTCTCCTTTAGGAGCAGACAGTCTTTTTGTTAGCTTAGCAAAAGCCCCTTACAGGTTAGGAACTCTCTGTCCCTTGGAAAAGTAGCAAATGTGAAGTAAACTGCTTCCTGAACACTTTCAGCTACCCTGGAGACACTGGCTACAGCTCTACTCCTTGAAGGAAATGCTAGGCCACGTGGCTGCCGTTCCACCAGCTCGCCTGGCTGCTTCTTCTCCCCAAACTACCTGACTGACACACACTGGAGCTCTCCCAAGGCAAGGTTAGATGAAGACTTAAAGTAGTGTTACACCCAAAAAAAAAAAGCATGAATGTGCCTAATAAAAAAAAAAAACAAAAAAAAAAACATTTGGGAAAAAATGGTGTTTTTTTTTTTCTCCCCTCTAAATGGTTGTTGCTAGGGGGTCCCTCGTAGTCTGCCTCCTTCAGTACCTGGGCTCTTGACATCACTTCCCCTCAGCGCAGGAAGGGCTCAGCCCGGCCGCCTCCCTCTTGTCAATCATCTGGGACACGTGACAGGTCCCAGATGATTGCACAGCCAATCACAGCACGCGGCGCCACTCGTGCATGCTGACTTTTACATTTATTTTTTTTTAACTGGGAACACCTCTTTAATCACACTGCTGTCTTCAAGAGAGACCTGCTACAGATTGCAGTCTCTCCCTTTGTCTGTCCCTGCACTGGTCAGATCTACTCACTCTGTCTCTCTTTGCTCCTGCTGCCTCTCCAGATTTGCTTTCCTCCAACTGCCTCCTGTAGTAGGCTCCATCCAGGCCAGCCACCCCAACTCTGGCCCGAGGTAGAGGTCCCTTAAGTGCCAGCGACAGACTCCCTCAGCACTGCATCTCCATCTTCCACCTGGTCGCATGGCTCATGTCTATTTAAGGGCTCCCCATTTCTCTGCCAGGCCCACTTCCTGGGGATTGGCTAAGTGCCCCTAAATATGCAAGACAACACTCCTATCTTCCACCTACTAATTTCTAGAATATTCTGCAACACTCTAGAACCAGGGGTCATGCACCAGAGAGTTGCCTGGATGAGTCATCCAGCCCTAACTTCTAATAAACCTGACCCAGATTCCATGGCTCAGGGTTAACCCTGGGCCAGACTATGGTTTACCTGCACTGCTGCTAGTAGCACACAATGTTTGAAGTTGCCATACATTACAACTTTCTGAGATGGAAAAGAGGGACAAGTGTTGCACAAAGTATGTACAGCAGGCATGCCCCTACCACACTCTGAATTACATGGACAATGAAGAATTATGCAAAAGATGATTTCCTTTATAACAAATGGAATAGTTTAGAGGTTGGATGAAAGGTTAATTTACCTACTTTTGGCAAAAAATTATAAAAATTAATAGAGGCCTATACATAAGGCCAAAAAGGAGGGGCAATGGAGGTTAAGTGAGGGACTGGTTCCAAGAAAGTGACCGTACCTCCAAATAAAGGACAGTTGGGAGCTATTGTTCAGTAAAGCCCATTCTATTGGTAAGCATAAAGCGCAAATGAAAGTGAAATAGATTTTTCTCTTTCATATTTGAATTGTTTTTCTTCATTTATTTTATTTAGAAAACACAAATTCAACAGCTATCGTGCTGAAGGCCTTTAACTTTAATGAACATAAAAACACCAAGTTTTTGGGCTCTTAGGGCTGTGTTCTTGGCACTGGTGTGATTTTCACACTGAATGTGGCATGATGCTATGCGGAGGTTAATTGTTTATAGTAATTAACTGTAGCCTATAAATTGGTTTTAATTCTCAGAACGCATCTCCTTTCTTTGGTTGTTTCCTGTCCTCATTAGCAATAAAAATCTTTGTTAGTGTTCCACTATCCCTCCCCCCTTTCTCTACTCTCCCAATGACTCCATTATTATTGTAGAATTCAGCTTGTTTATTACTCTATCCAATCGTATCCACCTCTCTTTTGCTCGCTCCATCTCCCCCCCCCCCCCCCCCCCCCCAATACCTCCCTCTCTGCAGTGACATGAGGCTCTGCATTCTAAGCTGCAAAAACGACTATTTCCACTAACCTTTACAGGGTGAATTGAGTTTTTATGCGTTCTAATTTCTTTTGAAAAAATAACAGGGAGAACAAGCAACCTAAAGCACAGAACAACCAAGCAGTTTCCTTATTAAGAAAAGGTAGTGACACAAAAAAGGGGTTCTTACTAGGGTAGGCTTAATCTCGCGTAGCACCTTGGCAATCAATTTTGTGACTTGGGGTTGATTTTAGTATATCTGATTTAAGAGGTGTCTTCATTTCATCAGCACAGCAGATTTTTGTTGGCAGCTTGTGGGTTCATGGCTTCATACACACTAGTGTTTTGTTTTTTAAAGAGCGTTTAAGGAGCGTTGGCTTTCTTCCAGTTCCTTTAAAAAAAAAAAAAAAAAAACCTCAAAAAATGCCATTGGTTGTGTTTAGGAGCGTTCAGCATTTTTTTTTCTTTCTGCTGCAAAAATACTCCAAGAAACTATACAAAAACAATTTTCTTTCTACTCCTGAAGCTCAAAAAATGCTAATAGCCTAAAGTAGTGTGCATGGACACATAGGATAACACTATTTACCTTCTAGGCGCAGAAAAAAATGCTAACAGCCACTCGGACTCTATAGACGTTTTTGCCTCTCATTAAAAGCTTGGCAAACACTGCTTCATTAACAATACATCTACTGATTTATACAGCTTGGCTCACAGGTGATCCACTTGTTTAGGTCATGAGATGTCTCATAAATCAAAAAGGAAAACTCCCATAGTACATTAACGTAAATGTAAAATGTATTCATTGTAAAAATACTAATCCAAAACCTTTTTAATAACATGGACTTATCCACTCTAAACGGGCTTCAACATTCCTGCTTCTAGAGCTCGCCCATGCATTTCCCAGTGTTGCATACCCCTGGCTTCTTAACCGCCTATACAGCGTTTCAGACTCCGAGTTACCACTGAGATAATGTGCAACATCATCAACAGTGTGCAGCATCACCCCGACATGGTGTTTCCTCAACCGAGTTCTTCAAAGGACCAAGCTGCACAGCCTGGAGACAGAGCAGTTTATAACTCTCCCATCTTTTGCTACCACTGGCAACATATTCAATTCTTCACTGAAGTTTTCACCACAGGGAATCTGTTATAGATGGGCACCCTAGACCAAATCTAGAGCGGGGGTGGGCAACCCATCAATTGTGATCTTCCTGTCAATCGCAAGAGGGTGACGTGTAGATCTTGTGTCCACAGTGCTGACCCCTCTGTCAGAACAACTCCTTCCTGATTAGAGCAGCACACAGAAGCAGTCAGTTCTACAGCATGGCTACAATGACTCCTGTGATTCTCTCCTCACATCTGTCCCTCCCATTTTCTACATCTCACACAGGCACGCTATAGATGTGAGTGGAGGGGACAGAAAGCAGCATGTCTGAACAAGCAGGTAAGGAACTGATCGCGAGGCAAGGGCAAAACAGTAGTGGGCTGTATACTCCTGACCTGTAATGCTGAGCTTTTATATACTGCTGACCTGTGAATGCTGGGCTATGGACTCCTGACTTGTGAATGCTGGGCTATGTACTCCTGACCTGTGAATGCTGGGCTATGTACTCTTGACCTGTGAATGCTGGGCCATGTACTCTTGACCTGTGAATGCTGGGACATATACTCTTGACCTGTGAATGCTGGGCCATATACTCTTGACCTGTGAATGCTGGGCCATATACTCTTGACCTGTGGATGCTGGGCCATATACTGTTGACCTGTGGATGCTGGGCCATATACTGTTGACCTGTGAATGCTGGGCCATATACTGTTGACCTGTGAATGCTGGGCCATATACTGTTGACCTGTGAATGCTGGGCCATATACTCTTGACCTGTGAATGCTGGGCCATATACTCTTGACCTGTGAATGCTGGGCTATATACTTCTATATACTTCTTATATACTTCAGCCCAGCTCCAGGTCCCATCCTTCAGCCTTTGGAACCATTAAAGACCAAGCAGCACAAAGCAGGGCTTGTACACGAAAAAAAAAAGTTGTGCATTTAGTTGCAAAGGAAGGATTTGTAGATTACGACCTATACATACAGGTACTGTTGCAGCATACAACCGTGAACGGAAAGAGGTGCACGTAACAAGTAACCATGACTTTACGATTGATTTTTAATTATTTTTTTTTATTATTTGGAAATCAACTTTATTGAAAAAATATATACATGGTACATGAAATAATATAGGCCAACATGGCCAAAACAGTAGTTCATACATGAGCACATTAAGTTATCTGCATGATACAAGGAGAGACATCCACCAGAAGTAGAGCTAGTGCATATAAAAAGAAAAAAAAGGGGGAGGGGGAATGAGGGATGAACATCAATCAATATTCAGGTACAAGTTTCACCATTCTCCAACCATCAGTCCCAGACCTGTTCATACTTAAGCCAACATCCTCTTTGTACATAGATCAGCTTCTTATATGGGAGAGTATTTTTAATCTCTTTTCCAGCACTGGATTGTAGGGGGTAAGGCCTGCATCCAATTATGGGCCACTGCTTTTCTTGCCAAGAATGGCGTTTCATGTAAAAAAGTGCAGAGGGGTTTATTGGCATCTAAATCTTGAAGCAGACAGAGTAGGCGCATCTTTGGGGCTAGGGTAGCGGGAGAGCCTATCTGGTTATATAGGAAGTGTATCACTTGTATCCAGTAAGCTTGGATAGTTGGGCAGGGCCATATAAGGTGGTAGAAGGAGCCTGGGGTGTGATCACATAGGCATACCCTGGATTGTACATAGGCTTGAAGCGCGCTATCCTCTGAGGAGTCATATGTCCTATGTATAATATACAACTGAGTGAGGTGGTCCGACAGTTTGGGGGAGACTTTTTATTTTTTTAACATCCCCCAAAATTTCATCCCAATCCTCGTCCTCAATTATTCCAACGTCCACCTCCCATCTAGTCTTGGCAGTATAGACCAAGGCTGTGGTACTAGGGAGACGGATGGCGGCGTAGAGAGCGGAGGTTAGTTTGGCTGGTTCAGCACTTGTGATTATGTCTACTATAAAGGGCACTGCCAGGGATGGGTTGGAGCCAGCAAACTGAGTTTGTATAGCATGGCGGAGTTGTAAATACCTGAAAAGAAGTTAATTGGGAAGGAAGAATTCATCTTTTAGCGTTTGGAATGTTTTAATTCCCGTAGCAGTCATGATCTGGTGTATATACAAGATACCCATGTCATATACATGCCGCGGGGTCTGGAATGGACAATAATTCAGGCAAGTGTGCATTGAACCAGCGAGGGGTATGAGAGTGAACCTAAGGGGTCCTGAGTTTTTGTAACGCCATGCACCATACCCTCAGGTGGTGTGTCAACATGTTTGCTTTGTGTTGGGGGGGATGTCTTGTCGATGGGGTCCTGAGGACTGACTGGAGTGGTGTATGGGCTGGATCATCCGGGTGTTCACTAGGAATGAGCTCCAGTGTGTCCGCATACTCCAGGTGCAGAGCCAGGAAGTCGGCGCAGCGCTACCCTAATCACAGGCAGTGAGACAGTGCAGCCACGCATCGGGGCAATGTCTCACTGCCTGTGATTAGCGCAGTGTTGTGCCGACTTCCTGGCGAGCTCTACACGTGAAGTATGCGAACACGACAGAGCTCATCCTTGGTGTTCAGAGTAGTAGCTGGTATCTTGGTAGCTCGTTTTTTGTCAAAATGATAGAAGTGGGACAGCTGGGAGGCAAGATAGTAGTCCTGAAAACCAGGAAGAGCAGCTCCCCGCAGTGTCGCTGGCTTCTTCAGAATTCTCCAAGATAATTAGGTGTCTGCTGTGACCCCATATAATTGAATTAAGAATTTATTAAATTGTTCAAACTCCTCTCCATGGCCCACCTCACTACCTGTTCCCTGGACCCTGTCCCCTCACAATTACTGCAACCACCTTCCCACTCTATCCTCAACTCCCTAACCCACATCTTCAACCTCTCCCTCTCCTCTGGCACCTTTCTTTCCCCGCTAAAACATGCACTGGTTACCCCCATACTCAAAAAAAAAAAACCTCACTAGACCCCACCTGTTTGAATAACTTAAGACCCATCTCCCTGTTCCCGTTTTTGCCTCCAAGCTCATCGAACGCTTTGTCCATGACCAAATGAGTCGCTACCTCATGGACAACAACCTTCTCGACGACCTACAGTCTGGCTTCCTCCCACAACATTCTACTGAAACTGCCCTACTAAAACTCCCCAATCACCTACTAACTGCTAAAACCAATGGCCACTACTCCTTACTCCTACTTTTAGACCTCTCTGCTGCCTTTGACAATGTTGACCACCTGTTCCTACTCAGCAAATTACACTCACTTGGCCTCCGTGATTCTGCTTTATCCTGGTTCTCCTCCTACCTATCTCAGCGCACTTTCAGTGTAACTTACAACTCCATCTCCTCCGCTCCCCTTCCTCTTTCTGTTGGGGTACCCCAAGGTTCCGTCCTTAGGCCCCTCCTATTCTCGCTCTATAATACTTCCCTGAGCCAGTTGATAACCTCCCATGTTTTCCTATAACACCTCTATGATGACTACACCCAGATCTTTCTCTCCACTCCTCAATTTACCCCCTCAATCTCTTCACAGATCTCAAACTTTCGGAATGACATATCAGTATGGATGTCACACCACTTCCTCAAACTCAATCTTTCTAAAACTGAGCTTGTTATATTTCCTCCTTCACAACCCCCCCCCCCGTGACTTCACCATTTATATCAACAACACAACAATTGGTCCCGCCACACATGCCAGGGTCCTGGGTGTAATCCTTGACTCTGACCTCTCCTTCAGCCCCCATATCCAATCACTGGCTAAATCCTGCCGCCTTCACCTCCGCAATATCTCCAGAATTCGACCCTTCCTGACTAATGACACCACAAAGCAACTCATTCACGCCTTGATTATTTTCCGCCTTGACTACTTCATCTCTCTCCTTAATGGCCTACCCTTAAGCAGGCTACCCCCCCTTCAGTCTATCCCCCCCCCCCCATACATTGTAAAGCGCTGCGTTAACTGTTGGTGCTATATAAATCTTGTATAATAATAATTGTTTTGAAGAATTTTTGTGGTATATTTAGGGGGGGCATGTCACGTCAAATATTAGTATATTAGAGCAGGGGTCATCAACCCCCGGTCCGCGGCCCACTACCGGGCCGTAGCGTCTTTGCAGCTGGGCCGCGGCAGACTCTAAGACAGCGGTGGATTGAGAGGAAAGCGGGTGGGTGAAATTAAGAGCAGCGGGCTGGCGAGCAGAGATGACATCTCTCTCCGCCCGCCTAGCATCCCCGCTCTCCACTCTTCCGCCCTCACAACGTGCGGAATGACGGCGGTGCGGTGGGGAGCAGAGAGATGACATCATCTCTCCCTGCCCGCCTAGCATCACCGGTCTTCCGCCCTCACAGCATACAGAATGTCGGAGGTGCGGCGGGGAGCAGAGAGATAACATCATCTCTCACTGCTCGCCCCACATCTCTGCTCTCCTGCCCTCATATAACAAAGACCACTGAACCAGTGTCACCAATGCAGTGACAATCCTCATCTGGTGGCACTGGCGGGTGATGTGGCAAGTGGCATTCGTCAACTGGTGACAGGCAGGTGATGTGGCAAGTGTCATTCCTCAACTGGTGGCAGGCAGCGTGGCAAGTGGCATTCGTCAACTGGTGGCAGGCAGCGTGGCAAGTGGCATTCGTCAACTGGTGGCAGGCAGCGTGGCAAGTGGCATTCCTCATCTGGGGGCAGGCAAGTGTGGCAAGTGGCATTCCTCATCTGATGGCACAGGCAAGTGACATGGCAAGTGGCATTCCTCATCTGGTCGCACAGGCAGGTGATGTGGCAAATGGCATTCCTCAACTGGTGGCAGGCAGCGTGGCAAGTGGCATTCCTCAACTGGTGGCAGGCAGCATGGCATGTGGCATTCCTCAACTGGTGGCAGGCAGCGTGACAAGTGGCATTTCTCATCTGGTGGCACTGATTCTGCATTATGGTGAGTTGAACTATTTCATTTATATTACAATGTAATATAAGAAATAATGCGCTTCAATCATTCTGACACCATACCAACCATGGTGCCATGATGACTGAAGTACCAACAGCCGAACACCAGCTATTGTCCGATAAATTTGCTTACCCCCCCACGTGTGTGCGTACATCACCCCCAGTCCCTCGCCGGGCCTTGGCACAATTTTCTTCCACGCAGCCGGTCCCCGGGGCCAAAAAGGTTGGGGACCACTGTATTAGAGTATATTTGGGAGTAGTATCATTTTGACTAAACTGACATGTCCCATAACGCCCAGGGGTAATCTGGCCCACATTTGTGTCTTGGTCTTGACTAGGGTATACAAGGGTTCAATAAGATCAATTAAAATTTTAGCTAGTTTGCAATATCAGTTACCCTGTTTTATTAGCACAGGCTGATTGTGCATTTCTGAGATCAATCATTCTCAGTGTATGAATGCAATATAGCTATACTGGCCTGCATTTTTTTTTTTGCTGATGTTTCTGATTTGGTTCAGTACAATCAATGATCTGGGGTATTGCTTGTGAAGCCATCTGGAGAGGACGTAACACTTGACCCTAGTCATCACATGATACATCTCTGCATGGTAATAGGGTATGTGATGATAGCTGCTGAGCTAACTAAAATTTGCACAAATTCATCAGAGCAGTTGCTCAACCCGTATTGCGCTGCTCAGTCTGAGGTATCTGTCAGACAAACTGTGCCTTAATAAAAATAGATTTAAAAATAAGCCTCTACAGTTATGTAGCCAAACGCCTATTTACTCACCCTGCTTAGATGTAGGTGCAAGTCCCATGACTTTCTGAGTTCCGAGACATGCCAAGGGAAGATAAGTTGGTTACGTCAGTGATCATCAGCCAGATAAGCTGTCCACTGTCAGAACCATCAAGCAGGCAGCTTGGCAGGAGCCTAGTAGCACACCTAAACTCTGCAAGATCCATCTACAATGGGGAGCATCTTCCCAATTGCTTCCAGAGAATTGCAGTTCAAGTGGGGTGGGTTTGTCCTGGGATTCCTCCATTTATTTACCATTGTTATCAGAGCTACACTGAACTTCAGGAAGAGGGATGAGGAAGAGCACAAGTCTGTGTTCTGAACTATTTTACTGAAGTAGTAATTCTCAGCTTGACTATCTGTTATAAAGTCTTGGGGTACATTTACACTTGGAATGCACCTGCAGTCCGATTACATGCGAAGACCCTAGTGGGGATTCACGCGAATAGCTGCCTGAGGCAGTCTTATTAAAATGTAAAAAAAAAAGACTTTGCTATTGGGTGAATTATTAAAGCTGCAGCTCAAAGTGATATACAGCACAAAAGAAATATTGGAACAAAGGGAGCTGTGCTGTGGTAAACCAAAAATGGTTCAAACAAATAAATGCTACAAAAAATAAATATGAAGTGTATATATATGTGCGTCACACCAAAATACATATAATATTGATAAACCCTCCGGACCCAAAGTTTGTAGATTCAAGATGTTTGATGTCCAGTGTAAAGTTTCCCCAGTCTGTATTGATTTGGGGAGCCGTGTCATCTGCTGGTGTTGGCCCACTGTGTTTTATTAAGTCCAGGGTCAACGCAGCCGTATACCAGGAGATTTTGGAGCACATAATGTTTCCTTCTGCAGACGAGCTCTATGGGGATGCTGACTTAATTTTCCAACAGGACTTGGCACCTGCCCACACTGCCAAAAGCACCAAAACCTGGTTCAATGACCGTGGGATTACTGTGCTTGATTGGCCAGCAAACTCGCCCAATCTGAACCCCATAGAGAATCTGAGGCATTGCCAATAGAAAGATGAGACATGAGACTGAACAATGCAGAAGAGCTGAAGGCCGCTATTGAAGGATCCTGGTCTTCCATCCACCTCAGAAGTGCCACAGGCTGATAGCTTCTATGCCATGCCGCATTGATGCAGTAATTGCTGTAAAAGGGGCCCAAACCAAGTACTGAGTACATATGCATGCTTATACTTTTCAGAGGTCCGATTATTGTTCTACGTACAATCCTTGTTTTATTGATTGCATGTAATATTCTAATTTTCTGAGATTGTGGATTTGGGGTTTTGATGAGCTGTAAGCCATAATCGTCACAATTATGACAAATCACAGCTTGAACTATCTTGCTTTGCATGTAATGAGTCTATCTCATATATTAGTTTCACCTTTTAAGTTCCATTAGTGAAATAAATGAACTTTTGCACGATATTCTACTTTTTATTTTTCGAGTATCACCTGTATAACAAACAGTGAGCTACGCAGTGCAGTAACAGTTGCCTATATTGTTTGTCCCATTTCAGCCTGGAGGGATGGCTGGATGGATAAAGCACAAAATTAGCCTGCAGAACCTTTTGACTTTGCACAGTCAGCATGGGGCTGGTCACTCTCTCCCTTCACTTCCTGTAAACAAAGACATATATAACCTTTTAAGCAAGGGCAAGAAATAACCTCTTAACCACTTAATAGGAAGAATCCGATTTATAATAAGAACTCTGATAGGAACCAGGCATGAATTTAAACAACCTCATGGGGAGTGTACAAAAGAACACTTCTCTACAATTCGATGCATACTAACACATTATGCCATTGCCTTGCAGGGTTTTATTTTTTCCTAACCACTTGACCTAAGGAAGATTTAACCATTTAGGACTAAGCCACAATTTGCAATACAGCACGGTATCATATGCTGTACTCAGATGACAACATTTTATGTAACTTTTTTTCCCCAAAAATAGAGCTTTCTTTTGGTGATATTTGACCACCGCTCTGTTTTTCTATTTTTTGCACTATAGATAAAGACCGACAATTTAGAAAAACAACAAATGCTTTTTTTACGTTCTATAAAACATATCCAATAAAATAAAAAAAAATAGAATTTCTTCATAAATTTAGGCCAATATGTATACGCTACTTGTTTTTGGTAAAAAAGTAAATCCCAATAAGCGTATAGTGATTGGTTTACGCAAGCCTTATAGCATCTACAAATGATGGGATACATACTGGAAATTTTATTTTACTTTTTATTTTTTTATTTTTTCTAGTAATGGTGAAGATCTGCAACCTATAGCAGGACTTGGGCGAACAAGGGTTGAAGTTGTTTACATAAGCAGATCGCCATTCTGTGTTCTTTACGATGATTGGCGGGTGGCGGAGGACATTGAGTGCCCGGCACACGCTGATGAACTACTTCTGTGAATATTCACAGCCACCTACAGGCTGAAATTCGAAATTAGGAATAAATATATGATGTGGCGCACAGCTGCCACCCTGTAGCAGTAAAACTGCTGTAGGACTGTCAGCCAGTTGTTAATGTGATAGTAAACTGCGCGATTTAGGTCAAGATTATCTGTCTCTCATCTTCTACTGCAAGTAAAGCATAGTGTGCTCCTTTCATGAAGCGATATCCACCACCTTAAGAAATGCAGTAAAATACTGCTCAGCGTTTTTCTAAAAGTCTTTTGGCATTCACAAATGCTACTAAAATCCTTTGCTTCACACACAATTTTACCTTATTTTTTTTTTCCTCTTTCCCTTGCCCCTTCTCTTTGTTAGCTGTTATATTCAGCTATCATCTTTTTCATTTCTCTATCACGCCCCCACCTCTTCGTCACAACCAGTTGGTGTATATCTAGCTTTTTTCACTGTTTTAATGGAACACTATTCTGGAGTTTTCACCTTTTGGTCTGTTTCTGTAATTTTTTGTCCATTTAGCATGTTTTATTTACTCTACTCAGACACCGGCTTCCTGTCCTTTGTGTGTTTGCCTCCCCCAGTCGCCCTGGGAGGCTCTGCTGACTGGCCCTTGGGCCCGGATGGCGTTTGGGGGTAAGCAGCCCACTAAGGTAAACATTTTACCTTTGTTTTTCCCATCTACAATGTTCTCTAATTATGGAAAAAAGTGTGTTTATAATGCAATATGTATATCTTTTCAGTTGTACCTACTGTATTTCCTGATGAAGCTGTTTACAGCGAAACTAGTTGAAATACTATACCATCTGTAATTTTAGACATAAATATACGTTGTCTGTGTACTAATCAATTGTTATAATTTTTGTTTGGTGTATATATAATTGTTTGCCTATATGCTTTACCTGTACCGTGATAGTCCACATGCTCCCCCTTTCTTTTGGGTTCTGGTTGGGGACCAGACCCCCCAAACTTCTACCGCATTAGGTATTTGGCCGTGTTTTGCCTGAAACAGTGCAGTCTTTTGCTGCAGGTGTCATCATATCGAGTGGGCAGCGCTTATTTTCTGGTGCATACTTCTTAGAAGTGAGCAATAGCGGAGGAGAGCTCAGCAGAAGAGAAGCCAAACATTCTGGATCTGCTGGAGCACATGGTAAGCTTTTGAACAGCCCAATTTGTCTTAGCACTTTTATGTTTGGCTTGGGGCATGTTTTTATCTGGTTTATCTGCCTCATTTCTGGTGTCTACTCTGCTTGTGGCACATGTTTCTTCTGTATTAGATGGCTCATTTCTGCATGCATAAACCCAGTGGCGGTTGGTGCTCAAAATTAATTGCATGTAGCCTCGCTGTGCCCCATGATATACAGCCACTGTGCAAAGCCCCCTCGCCCGCCATCTGACCAGCACTTGCCCCATCTTGGTGGCGGGTCAGGCAGTGGGTGACGGCTGCCAGCGGTGTGGGATGAGCAGCGGGTCCCCCATGCTGTCCTCCATGCTTCCCTGTGTGTCTTCTTCCGTTCCGTCCAATAGGATCACCTCTGCCTTGAGCCAATCAGGTGTATAAAACCCACGCTTCCCGATTGGCGGAGAGGCAGTTCAGTGTTAGAAAAGCAAGTATTAATTTGCTTTTCTAACACACCTTTTTTGAAGCACATTAGAGCTTATGGTTCTAATCGAGTGCTTGAGAAAAACAGCCCAGCCACTGTAATTCGGGTGCCTGGCGTCCTTAAAAGGGGCCGGATGCCTGAATAAGGGGTGGCAGCGGTGGCTATGGATAGATTCATGCAATGCATGAATCTATCCATTAGTCATATAGGAGGGTAGCATGACAGAAAAGGGCTCGTGCACCCTTAATAGATGTGAGGTATTGCCATGATCAGCAATAATTCTAGCAAAAAAACTCCTCTGTAACTCTAACCTGGTAACTGTTCATTTTTATTTTTTTAAAGCGTCGCCTATGGAGATTTTTAGGTACTGCAGTTTTTCTCCATTCCACAAGTGTGCGCAATTTCGAAGCATGACATGTTGGGTATCAATTTACTCAGCGTATCATCTTTTACATTATATGAAAAAATTGGGCTAACCACTGCTCAAATAACTAATAACATGTGACTTAAAATACAGTAAAACCTTGGTTTAAGAGTGTTTTGCAAGACAAGCAACATTTTGTAAAAAGAGAAGAGAGGCACCTCTAAGAGTAGCAATATGGTTACATTTAATGAAGGTACAACATTTAGCAACTCATGGTTGATGATTAAAACCGGCACATCTAAGTATGCAGACATCTGGGGAAAAGCTGTCCACATAGACAGTCCTCTGCATTGCCATCCACATCATCCCTTCCACGCTGCTCTCCACGAGATTGTCAAGCCTCACTTTCAGATGACTCTACTGCAGGATAGTCTTCCCGGTCATGATTGCAGACTGACAGTGGCAAGGCCTCTTTCACACTGAGGCGGTTTTCAGGCGCTACAGCGCTAAAAATGGCGCCTATGTAGCGCCTGAAAAAAACGCCCCTTTCACCCCAGTGTGAAAGCCAGAGGGCTTTCACACTGGAGCCGTGCGCTGGCAGGACAGTGATGCTCCTACACATTGAAATCAATTGGGCAGCGCGGCTATACAGCCGGCAAAACGCCGCTGCAGTGGCACTTTGCAGGTGGTTTTGAACCTTTCCCGGGCACTAACGGGGGTTAGAACCGACCCGCTAGCGGCCGCATACCACCGCTAAAATGATGGTAAAGCGGCGCTAAAAATGGCGCCGCTTTTCCGCCGCCGGGAGATGGTCTATGTGGACAGCTTTACTCTGGATGTCTGCATACTTAGATATGCCTGTTTTAATCGTCAACCATGTGAGTTGCTAAATGTTGTACCAACATTAAATGTAACCATATTGTTACACTTAGAGGTGCCTCTCTTCTCTTTTATACTCTGTATCTCTTGCTGGATTTTACTTCTAATCCCCCTGTGGATTGATATTTTATGGTTACACAACATACCACATTGCTATAATCTTTTTTTATATGGACTATAAACTGAAAGACCTATGAATAAATGGCTGTGGAACGAATCATCTGAGTTTCCATTATTTCCTATGGGGAAATTCACTTTGATATACAAGTGCTTTGGATTACAAGCATGTTTCTGGAATGAATTATACTTGCAATCCAAGGTTTTACTGTATTGCAACGATCACCATTTTATTCTCTATGGTCTCTGCTAAAAAATAAAAAAATACAAAATTACTTGGAACCCCCCAAAAATGTATAATATAATATACATTTTTGGGGGTTTCCAAGTAATTTTGTAGCAAAAAAATACAGATTTTTAACTTGTAAGCAGCAAATGTCAGAAATGGGTATTGATAAGAAACTTGACTCAGATAGTGGCTTAAGGCCTCATGCACACGAGACGCAGTTAAACGCGCGTTCAGATGCAGTTGGACAGTTTTTTCAACTGCACCTGAACTCATTCAATGTTATCCTATGTGTCCATGCACACAGTCTCGTTTTTTTCCGTTTATATGCAGTTGCGTTTAATCTCGTTTTTCCAGAAGCAAAAAAATGCGTTCAGAAACAAAAATCTCTGCGTTTCAGACGCAAAGCGCGGCTAAACGCGGCACCCGCGTTTAGCCGCGTTTGCGTTTATATGCGTTTTTAAAGGTGACCTTTTTTTTTTACATTAAAAATCTCAAAAATGATTGCAAATTATGAAAAACCATTAGAAAAATATTTTAAACAATTGCAATTGCAAGTGGACAATCCACAACTTGTGGCAAGTGACGTGGCAAGTGGACAATCCACAACTTGTGGCAAGTGACATGGCAGGTGGCAAGTGATGTGGCAAGTGGACAATCCACAACTTGTGGCAAGTGACGTGGCAGGTGATGTGGCAAGTGACGTGGCAGGTGATGTGGCAAGTCACGTGGCAAGTGGACAATCCACAACTTGTGGCAGGTGATGTGGCTGGTGACGTGGCAAGTGGACAATCCACAGCTTGTGGCAGGTGGCATGGCAGATGACGTGGAAAGTGGACAATCCACATCTCGTGGCAAGTGACGTGGCAGGTGATGTGGCAAGTGACGTGGCAAGTGGACAATCCACAATTTGTGGCAGGTGACGTGGCAGGTGATGTGGCAAGTGGACAATCCCCAACTTGTGGCAAGTGACGTGGCAAGTGGACAATCCACAACTTGTGGCAGGTGCCGTGGCAAGTGACACGGCAAATGCAAGTGTACAACTGCTCTCTATGCTGCTGCTGCTCACTCTGATCAAAATAGCAGAAATAGTTAAAAAAAATGCTTTGAGAGCTTGGGGAGGGTCTACATGATGTTATCTTTATAAACGCGTTTAAACGCAAACGCGTCTAAACGCGTCTAAACGCGGCATGCAAACGCGGCAAAACGCGCGTTTCTAAACACGCGTTTCAGCTTTTTTTTTTAACAGAGGTTTCATCTGCGTCTCGTGTGCATGAGGCCTAAGAAGTCTTCTGCTGTTAATCCACCATGTGATTTTGACTCTCCCGCTGCTGTAGCCTTTTTATGAAGTTAGTCTGTAGCCACCAGTTTTTTGCCTTATGTCACTTTTGTATTGCATTAAAGAAAATGTAACTGAAGGTGACATGATTTTACATTTTTTTGGGGGTTAGGACAGCTGTCCTTTTTCTTGCTATTTGTGCCCTGTTAGGGATATTCCCTCTCTCCAATTCTACTGTTTGTCCTTAACCACTAGCCAGCCAGCCGCCGCAGTTATACTGCAGCAGGTTGGCATGGCTGCGCAAATCGCCATAGCTATACGTTGCGCCTTAAAGATGTCATAGCGTGTCCCTGGAGGCGATGTGCTTGCCCGGCAGGAGCGATGTCCGCTGGGCAGAACGAGAACGGGGTGGGTGTGTGTGTAAACACACAAATTCTGGTTCTCTCAGGGGATCGTGTGTTCTTATGAAGTAGGAACACAGATTGGTCTCCTTTCCCAGTCAGTCCCAACCCCCCTACAGTTAGATCACACCTAGGGAACACGGTTAACCGCTTGATCGCGCCCTAGTGTTAACCCCTTCCATGCCGGTGACATTTATACAGTAATCGGTGGCTATTTTTAGCTCTGATCGCTGTATAAATGTCAGTGGTCTCAAAATAGTGTCAAGTGTCTGATCTGTCCGCCGCAATGTTGCAGTCCTGATAAAAATCGCAGATCGCCGCCATTACTACTAAAAAAAAAAAATTAAAAAAATTGCATAAATCTATCCCATATTTTGTAGACGCTATAACTTTTGTGCAAACCAATCAATATAAACTTTTGGTGATTTTTTGTTTTTATTTTTATTTTTTTTCCAAAAATATGTAGAATAATATACAGTGCCGTGCAAAAGTATTCACCCCCCTTGGCATTTTTCCTGTTTTATTGCCTCACAACCTGGAATTAACATGGATTGTTTGAGGATTTGCATCGTTTAATTAACCACTTGCTTACTGGGCACTTAAACACCCTTCCTGCCCAGACCAATTTTAAGCTTTCGGTGCTCTCACACTTTGAATGACAATTACTCAGTCATGCAACACTGTACCCAAATACATTTTTTGTCCTTTTTTTCCCACAAATAGAGCTTTCTTTTGGTGGTATTTGATCAACTCTGGGGTTTTTATTTTTTGCGCTATAAATGAAAAAAGACCGAAAATTTTGAAAAAAACGCATATTTCTTTGTTTCTGTGACAAAATTATGCAAATTATTAATTTTTCTTCATAAATTTTTTGCACAATTTATAATGCTACATATCTTTGGTAAAAAATAACCCAAATTAGTGGATATTATTTGGTCTTTGTGAAAGTTAGAGAGTCTACAAGCTGTGGTGCGAATCGCACAAAATTGATCACATCTGATGTACTGGTGGCCTATCTCACTTCTTGTGACCCGAACAAGTCAGGAAAGTACAAATACCCCCCAAATGACCCCTTTTTGGAAAGTAGACATTCCAAGGTATTTAGTAAGAGGGATGGTGAGCTTTTTGATGTTGTCATTTTTTCCCCACAATTCTTTGCAAAATTAAGATTTTTTCATTTTTTTTCCCACAAAATTGTCATTGTAATAGGTTATTTCTCTCACATGGCATGTGTATACCACAAATGACACCCCCAAAAAAATTCTGCTACTCCTCCTGAGTATTACAATACCACATGTGTGGGACTTTTTCACAGCCTGGCCACATAGAGAGGCCCAACATGCAGGGAGCGCCATCAGGTGTTCTAGGAGCATAAATTACACATCTAACTTGTTGACTACCTATTACACTTTTGAAGGCCCTGGAGCACCAGGACAATGACACGTGACACTGATGACAGATGGCACTGACACTTGGCACTGATGACACGTGGCACTGATGACAGATGGCACTAATATGTGGCACTGATGACAGATGGCACTAATACGTGGCACTGATGACACGTGGCACTAATACGTGGCACTAATACGTGGCACTGATGACAGATGGCACTAATACGTGGCACCGATGATGCATGACACTGACAGATGGCACTGATAAGTGGCATTGATGACACGTGACACTGACAACAGATGGCACGTGACACTGACGGGTGGCACTGATGACAAATGGCACTGATACGTGGCACCGATGACAGATGGCACTAATATGTGGCACTGATGACAGATGGCACTATGTGGCACTTTTGACAGATGGCACTGGGGACAAATGGCACTGACAACAGGTGGCACTGGGGACAGATAGCACTAACAGGTGGCACTGGGGACAGATAGCACTAACAGGTGGCACTGGGGGCGGATGGCACTGGGGCGGATGGCACTTTTTTTTATTTTTTATTTTTTATTTTTTTTCACACTTACGGCCGCTGCAGCCATTCATCTCTCCCCTCTCACACGCTGTCTGTGTGAGGAGGGAGAGCGGCGCTGAGAGATGATCTCATATGTTTACATATGAGATCATCTCACATTGGACACGCCGATCGCGCTGTAAACGGCCGATGTGATTGGCCGTTTACAGCGATCTGTATTTGCTCGTCTCCGGGGGACACGGCAAACACAAAACTTCCCCGATGCGTGCATTGCGGAAGTAATCACGAGGACGTCCAGGGACGGCCTCCCGGACGAAAGCGCCCACTCTAAAGCCGTCATTCGGCTATAGGGCGGGCGGGAAGCGGTTAACAGAACATGCCCACAACTTTGTGTTTTTTGTTTCTTTTTTATTGTGATGCAAACAACAAATAGGACAAAACGGAAAAAGTCAATGTGCATAACTATTCACCCCCCTAAAGTCAATACTTTGTATAGCCACCTTTTGCGGCTATCACAGCTCCAAGCCACTTTGGATAAGGCTCTATGAGCTTGCCACATCTTACCACTGGGATTTTTGCCCATTCCTCCTTGCAAAACTGCTGGCGCTCCTTCAAGTTTGGTTTGCACTAATGAACAGCAAACTTTAAGTCTGACACAGATTTTTTTATTGGATTGAGGTCTGGGCTTTGACTAGGCCATTCCAACACATTTACATGTTTCCCCTTAAACCACTCAAGTGTTGCATTAGCAGTGTGTTTGGGGTCATTGTCCTGCTGTAAGGTGAACCTCTGTTCTAGCCTCAAATCATACACAGAGTGGGACAGGTTTTGCTCAAGAATATCCCTGTATATTTGGCACCGTCCATCTTTCCCTCAACTCTGTTTCCCAGTCCTGACTGCTGAAAAACACCCCCTCAGCATGATGTTGCCACCACCATATTTCACTGTGGGGATGGTGTTCTTTGGGTGATGTGATGTGTTAGGTTTGAGCCAGACATAGCGTTTTCTTTGATGGCCAAAAAGTTCCATTTTAGTCTCATCAGACCAGAGAACCTTCCTCCATACATTTTGGGAGTCTCCCACATGCTTTTTCGCATACTCAAAATGTGCCATTTGTTTTTTTTGCTGAAAGTAATGGCTTTCTTCTGGTCACTCTGCCATAAAGCCCAACTCTATGGAGCATACAACTTATTGTCGTCCTACAGTATGTACAGATACTCCACTCTCTGCTGTGCAACTCTGCAGCTCCTCCAGGGTTACCTTAAGTCTCTGTGCTGCCTCTGATCAATGCCCTCCCTGCCTGGTCCATGAGTTTTGGTGTGCAGCCATCTCTTGGCAGGTTTGCTGTTGTGCCATGTTCTTTCCATTTGGTTATGATAGATTTGATGGTGCTCCTAGGGATCATCAAAGATTTGGATATTTTTTTTATAACTTAACCCTGAGTTGTACTTCTAAGCAACATTGTCCCTTACGTGTTTGGAGAGTTCCTTGGTCTTCATGGCAGTGTTTGGTTAGTGGTGCCTCTTGCTTAGGTGTTGCAGCCTCTGGGGCCTTTCAAAAAGGTGTGTGTGTGTGTGTGTATTTAATGACAGATCATGTGACACTTAGATTGCACATCATTTCACTAATTATGTGACTTCTAAAGGTAATTGATTGCACCAGAGCTTTTTATGGGCTTCATAACAAAGGGGGTGAATACATGCGCACATGCCAATTATCAGTTTTTTATTTCTGAAAAATTGTTTTATGTTTATATTTTTCTAATTTTACTTCACCAACTTAGACTATTGTGTTCTGATCCATCACATAAAAAATTTAACTAAAGGATGTAATATAATAAAATAGGTAAAAATTCAAGGGGGTGAATACTTTTTCAAGGCACTGTATATTGGATTAGGTGGCACTGATGAGGAGGACATGGCTCTTTACAGAGATCGGGGTTGCGCCGTGTCCTAGCAACACGGCGCGGCTGTGATCACCAAGCTGCGTGTCTGCGTGCCCGTCATATGGCGGCGTCCCAGAACGAGAGGTGCACCCCCCCTGCTGTCATTTGACGGTGGGCCGGCAGCAAGCAGTTAAAAAAAATACATATCATATTTGCCTCTGTTTATGATTTAGTATACTGTAATGTTTTTGGTGGAGCATACTGTAATATTTGTGGTGCAACATTCTGTAAAATTTGTAGAGGAGCAGTATAAGGCAATTTTTGTGATGGAGCATGCTATATTTGTGGTGGAGCATACGGCAAGTGTGTGGTGGAGCATACTGTAGAATGTGTGGTAGAGCAGCATACTGTAATGTTTGGGGTGGAGCATACTGTAATCTTTGTGTTGTAGTATATTATTTTTTGGTGGCGCATACTGTAAGGTTTGTGGTGGAGCATTCCGTAATATTTGTGTGGTGGAGCATACTGCAATGTTTGTGGTTGAGTATAATGTAATATTTGTGGTGAAGCAGCATACTTTAATATTTGTGGTAGAGCAGCATACTGTAACCACTTGCCGACTGCGCACCGCAGATTTACTGTGGCAAGGCAGCTCTACTGCACGAACAGACGTACCTGTATCGTCGGTCTGTGCATATGATCGCGTGTGCGGCGCGGGGGTCCGATGGACTCTGTCCGCCAGCCACCTTATTTGCTGCTCAGAAACAAGGTGGTTTCCTGATCTGACAGGGGAGGTGAGAGAGATCTGCTATTCCTAGTGATCCGGAACAGCGATCTCTCTCTAATCCTTGTTAGTCCACTCCCCCCACAGTAAGAAAGCACCTCCCCAGGGAACACTTAACCCCTTGATCGCCCCCTAGTTTTAAGCCCTTCCCTGCCGGTGCTTTTTATACAGTGATCAGTGCATTTTATTAGCACTGGTCTCTGTATTGGTGTCACTGGTCACCTAAAAGTGTCACTTGGGGTCAGATTTGTCCGCCGCAATATCGCAGTACCGCTAAAAATCGATGCCATTACCAATAAAAACAAGAAGTCCCTAAATCGATCCCCTATTTTGTAAAATCATTAACTTTTGCGCAAACCAATAAATATACGCGTATTGATTTTTTTTTTTTTACCAAAGATATGTAGCAGAATACATATTGGCCTAAATTAAAGAATACATTTAATTTTTTTTGGTAATATGTATTTGTGTTTTTTTTTTTTCTGTCTTTTTTTGTTTTATAGTGCAAAAAATAAAAACTGCGGAGGTGATCAAATACCACGAAAAGAAAGCTCTATTTGTGGGAAAAAAAGAGGACATCAGTTTTGTTTGGGTACAGTATTGCGCGTCTGCAATTGTCAAACGATGCAGTGCCGTATCGCACAAAATGACCTTTTCATTGAGGGGCTGAAGTGATTAACCATTCGTAATCGCGCTATAGCTGATTGATGGCCAGTGTGGTCGCACTTTGCCTGTAGACTGTCATATGACGTCCTCCCACTGCCTGCGTGGTGCATTGGTGGTAATCTGTGATTGGGGTAAAGAGTCATTCATGGTGGTTCTTTACCACATGGTCAGCTCTGTCCAATCACAGCAGATCACAATGTAAACAGAATTTTCCGGTTATCACGCAAACCTCCCCTCACACTGACAGGGCGTGAGTAGAGCCGAAAACCGACAAATCCACACAGGGGACATCTGCACTGACAATAAGGGCGTGGTGTTTTAGGGGGTGTGTCCTATGCCTACATACTTTTGCTACTAGGTGTCCCATATACCCATCTCAAAAAGTTACGAGGTAAGAAATCGCCCCCTGAAGTCGCCCAAAGTAGGGCAGGAACTATTTTTGGGAATCTGTGTGGCGTCGCACTAATTCGGACAGTTCCATTGCCAATTGTCAGTTCAGAGCTATGTGAACATGGCTTAAGTTGCGGTCCGCGAGCAAATCAAATTCAATGCCAGATATATTATTTTCTGCCGTTGTGTGGGTGTAATGGTCTTTCCTAGATCTCTCTCCCATTTCTCAATTCCAGGCATCTTAAATCATCTAGAGGGGCACTCAACATTTCGTATATCTTAGCGATCGTCCGAGAGAGGGGTTCTTTCTCCTCACAGTATGTTTCGAACTTTGTCAGTTGTCTTTGGTAATTTGTTGCCGGTCCTAATGATTTAAAAAAATGGTGCAACTCTAGTGCCTGCCAAAAATGTATTTCATAGCGGCCTCCTCGTTGCGTCAGTGTGGCGACCACAGGCCATGTCTCTGATTGTAAAAAATTTGATGCCTGAGTACAACCCCTCTCTACAAGTCCCTGAAATGCTCCTGGTTCCATTCCCGGTATAAAACCAGGGTTTCCCAAAATGGGAAATAATGGTGAGTTTTTTTTGTAGAGAATTGAGGATTTTGACTGATCTTAACACCTATTCGCAATGTTGGACCTATAAGTGGGTGTCTTTTTTAAGCGATTCCAGTAATGTTGTATAACACCAAATCACCCTACGTAGGGGTACTGGACTGCATTTTTGTTCTACTTCTGTCCATAATTTAAGTTCTGTGTGTCTACACCAGTCTCTCATTCTGCCAATGTGCACTGCCTGATAGTATTTAAACATATCTGGTACTGCCAGGCCGCCAAAATGCTTAGGGATTCTCATGGTGTTTCTACTGATCCTAGGTCGTTTATTCGCCCATATAAATTTGGTAAAGAGTATCTGGTAAAAAAAAAACGGTTGGAATATCTATAGGCACGATCTAGAATAGATATAGAAATTTTGGCAGAATGTTCATTTTTATAATATTACACCGGGCAAACCACGAGTGTAGACCCTGTTTCCTTTTATCTAATAGTACCCGGACTTCCTTAAGTAGCGGGGAGAAGTTTACTATAAAAGTCTTCTCCAGCCTTGCTGGGATATATGTGCCCAAGTACTTAAGTGCTGTGGTCACCCATTTAAAGCCAAAATTGGGTTGTATAGTTTGTTGTATCCTTAAAGGCAGTGTGACCCCCATTGCTTCCGATTTTGTATAATTTATTTCTAGATTTGATATCTCCCCGTATCTTGCAATTTCTTCCATGAGATTTGGCAGGGAGATATGTGGCCTAGACAGGGAGAACAGAAGGTCATACGCATATGCCGATATTTTATAATTGTGATCCCCTATTTGGAGTCACTGACCTTTAGGATTTTGCTGAATTTTGTTCAATAGTGGTTCTAGTGAGAGGACAAACAATAGGGGCGAGAGAGGGCATCCCTGGCGTGTTCGATTCAAGATTTTGAATGGTTCTGAAAAGACTCCATTTACCTTCACCAGGGCTTGTGGAGAAGCATATATCCTGGCAATCCATGGTAACATACCCTCTCCCACCCCCATGTGTCTTAATACTGCAAACATAAATTTCCAGTTGAGTCGGTCGAATGCCTTTTCTGCGTCCGTACTCAAAAAGACACTAGGGGTTTTTGTTTGGTTAGCAAAGTGTACCAGATTCAATACTTTAATGGAGTTATCCCTCGCTTCACGTGAGGGGATCAACCCTACTTGGTCTAGATGCACCAGCTGATGTAATTGCGGTCCTAGGCGGGAGGACCGTATTTTAGTGAAAAGTTTTAAATCTACGTTCAACAATGAGATTGGCCGTTAACTGCCACACTCCAACGGATCCTTCCCTTCCTTCGGAATAACCGAGATATGTGACATAAGTGTATCTGGAGGGGGTGCTGCAGTCTGGCCAAGCGCATTGAATGCCTTTACCATGTGTGGGCCTAATATTGATAGAAAGTTCCTATAATATTGTATTGTATATCCATCCGGGCCTGGCATCTTCCCCTTTTTAACTGATTTTATTGCTGTACTTAATTCTTCAATAGATATTGGGGCTTCTAGGCTATTACGGACCGGGGAGGGCAATCTATGAAGATCTGCCAAAGAAAGATATTCCTCCATTTTAACCATAGGTAAAGATGGTGATGTCAAATTATAAAGGGAGGCATAATATTCTTTAAACCTCTGCATTATATCTTTAGGCATTGAAATTAACTGTCCATTTTTTCAATTTTATATTGGGTACGTAGATTGTCCTCCCTTTCTCCTTAAGCTTCCCCGCCAACACTCTGCCACACTTATCTCCTAGTTCATACATTACTCTACTCTCCTCCCTGCCTGTATCGCCACTTTTGCCTTATAGCGGAGAAGGTCTGTCACCTGTCTCCTCAAATGTGCTACATCCTTCCCTAGGAGTGATGTCTGTACTTTCTTGTGTTGCACTTCAAGGATTTGAATTTCTTCTGATAATTTTATTATCTGCGCTTCTTGTGCTTTCTTCATTTGAGAACCATGTTTAATTAGGATCCCCCGCATGACTACCTTATGTGCCTCCTATATCATGCCCGGATCACACCCGGGGTGTCGGTCTGAAAATATGCAATCATTTCCTTTATTATATCCTCACGCAGGGCTCAACAAGCCCCGGGTGCCAGGTCACATTTGCAACTAGAATTAGCGACCTGGCGCCTGGGGCAGCACAGCTGGGGGTATCCTGTCTCCGTGCACCCCCCCCCCCCGGCGTAATTGCGTAATTGAGGCCGCGGCTTTGAGGCCTTCTGCGGTCCTAGGTTTCCTTCTGGAATCTGGCGCCCTCTAGTGGTGGCTGTTGGTATGACAGCCAGCAATGTTAATGGAGCTTTCACTGCCCACCCATCTCATCCCCTTTACTTAGAACCCCTAAACATTATATATATTTTTTATTCTAACAACCTAGAGAATAAAATGGTGGTCGTTACAATACTGTCTGTCACACCGTATTTGTGCAGTGGACTTACAAGCACACTTTTTTGGGATAAAATTATTTAATAAAAAAAATAAAACAACAGTAAAGTTAGCCCAATTTTTTTTATATTGTGAAAAATAATGTTACGCCGAGTAAATTGATACCCAACATGTCACGCTTCAAAATGTGACGTTTAAAAAATTCTACAGGTTGCATGTTTTGAACACCGCTTTCCTATGGGGGCGCTACTCACGTATACGTTCGCTTCTGCACGCAAGCTTGGTGGGACAGGGCGCATTTAAAAAAAACATTTCTTAACTTTTTATTTTTTATTTTTTCACTGTTCTTTTAAAAAAAAAATTATCACTTTTATTCCTATTACAAGGAATGTAAAAATCCCTTGTAATAGAAAAAAGCATGACAGGTCCTCTTAAATATGAGATCTGGGGTTAGAGAGACCTCAGATCTCATATTTACACTAAAATGCAATTAAAAAAAAAAAAATTGTCATTTGAAAAAATAAAAATAAATGTCCCTCTAAGAGCTATGGGCAATGACTTGGAGACAGGTGGGGGGGCCACGCTATCTTCCCCTCACTTGTCTCCATGTCAGGCCAGGGACAGGTCCGGATTGCCGTTGCGGACCTGGCTCCTAACTTTTTTAGCTGGCTCCTAGATTCCAAGCAAATTTGTCAAGCCCTGTCCTCACGTATATATGCTTTCTGTAGCAGACTTTCATTTAAACGCCAACGGCGCCCCACATTCACCAGATTCTATCAGGTGGATCTGAAAAGGCATGAGGATATCTCTTTTGGGCGCAGTGTGCTCCAGGCCGCAGTACAGGGTCCTCAGGTCTGATTGCTCTCTACTTTTGTTTTGTGTCCCCTCCCCTCAGGTGGCATTGCTCTGGGACATCCCATCAGTGAATACTGAGGCTGTGTCCTGTGATGTATGATAAAGAAAATAGGATTTTTATAACGGCTTGCCTGTAAAAATCCTTTTCTTGGACTATATCACAGGACTGCCCCTCTTTTTTTGGGGATATATATTGCACACACATTGCTTTGCTACAAAACTGATCTCCCAGTTAGGGGACAGGTTATAGAGGGGGCTTAACTTCCTGTCTAAGGTGTGCCAGCGTCCATCACCTAGTGGTGCCTAAATAACCCATCAGTGAATACTGAGGCTCTGTGTCCTGTGATGTACTCCAGGAAAGGGATTTTACAGGCAAGCTGTTATAAAAATCCTATTTATTTATTTTTTTTACACATTTTCCAAAAGCTTCTGAAAAAAAATGAACTGTTCAAAAGACTCATTGGATTATATATTGGGGTGTTTGCTTTCCAAAATGGCGTCATTTTGTGGGCAATTCTATTGTCCTGGTGCTCCAGGGCCTTCAAAAGTGTAATAGGTGGTTGAGAAATGAGATGTAATTTATGCTTGTTGAACGCCTGAAGGTACTATTTCAATGTTGTGCCTTTGTAGGTGGCCAGGATGTGTAAAAGTCTCACATGTGGTATCGCCATACTCGGGAGGAGTAGCAGAATGCATTTTGGGGTGTAATTTGTTGTATGCATGTGCTATGTGTGAGAAATAACCTGAAAATGTGACAATTTTGTAAAAATAAATAAATAATAAAAAAAATTTGGAAAAAAATTACAACTTAAAAAAACTCAACATGCTACTTACTACCTTGGAATGTCTGCTTTGTAAAAAGGGAGTATTTGTACTTTCCTGCTTTCCTGACTTGTTAGGGCTCTTTCACATGGGACGGATTAGTGATGATCCGCCCCGTGGATATCCGCTTGCTCAGCGGGGATCACTCCGTCGATCCCCGCTGAGCAGGAAGAGGACAGGTCCATCTCTACACTCTGCGCAGGGATGGACCTGTCAGAGCGCTGCTCTCCCCTATGGGACATCCGATGACGTCAGACCGCACATTCCATAGTCACCCAATCCGATGACGGATGGAAAAGTAGGTTTTTCCTCCATCACACTTTTTCGGATCGGAGTGGGTCAGATCAAATAATATACACTAATTTGGTTTATTTTTACCAAAGCTATGTAGCAGTATAAATTTTGGCCAAAATGTATGAATAAAAATTACTAATTTGCTAAATTTTATGATGAAGAAAAGGGCATTTTTTTCACAATATGTACGGTCTGTTTTTATTTATAGCATAAAAAAAATAAATTAAATACCACCAAAAGAAAGCACTATTTGTGTGAAAAGGGACACAAATTTCATGTGGGTACAGTTTTGCATGGCTGAGTAATTGTCATTCAAATTGTGAGAGCACTGAAAGCTGAAAATTGGTCTGGGCAGGAAGGGGTTGTAAGTGCCTTGTATTGAGGTGGTTAAAATACATCTTCATAAAATTTCCACAACATTAGTTTCTGGACAGTGTGTGTGTAACTGGAGTGGAAGAGTGGCTCTTCATTATGCAATGCTCTCATGAGTCCTGCTGGAGAAAGGGTAGAGTGGAGAGGGAGGTCTCTGGGCTGTCCTCTGCTCTCCCCATTCAGGTCTCCTATGCCCACACTTCCCCTGTCCTTGGTATAGTCTGAGCTGTGACCGTTCATATGGGGGGCTGTATGAGGTCTCTGCATACAACCAGTGCTGTTATTACAAGCAGCGAGAAGATGAATGGACATTTATTTATTTTTATTTTTTAATAAAGGACTTGTCCCAAGCTGTCTTATGTCTTTTTTACACTTTTTTTATGAAAAGATAGGGGTACCCCATTACCAATTCACAGGGGGGGGGGCAGGATCTGGCGGCCCCCTTGTTAAAGGGGGCTTCCAGATTCCGATAAGCCCCCCCCGCCTGCATACCCCCACAACCACCGGGCAAGGGTTGTGGGGATGAGGCCCTTGAGGGCATGTGGCCTGGTACTCGTCCCCCCTCTTTTCCTGCAGCCGACCAGAGGATAAGGGCTTGGTGTGAATTTTGGGGGGGACCCCCTACGCCAATATATATATATTTATTGCGAGGGTTCCCCTTAATTTTCATATCAAACCTGAAGGGCCTGGTATGGATTTTAGGGGGACACCCACACATTTTTTTTTTTTTTAACTTGGGTCAATAACTTAGACCCACTACTAACTCGCTTAAAGGAGCAAACTTAACAGTGGATGGACCTGCCCCTGGATCTCATGGGGAGGGCAAATACCCCCAAGACTGCTATACATCCTGGCCAACTCCCCATGCAAAATACCTAAATCTATTTTCAAACGTATAGACACAATCTGTACAACGTTCTTGTGGAATGGCAGATCCCCCAGAGTGGCTCTTGAGACACTAAGGTTACCGACACACCTGGCAGGATTGGCATTCCCAAACTTCTTTCTATATTAACTAGCTTTCTATATCAACTGGTGCATATCCATGACTGGCTACACCCGATAGCAGAAAATGCGTGTACTACCACAGAGGAGGCCATTGTGTCCCCTGCCCATTCAGTACTCCCATTTATCACCACCCTCTGAACTCGCCCTTGTAGCCAGTTTTCAATCCATGTACTCACCCTATGGTCCATGCCAATGCACCTCATTTTGTACAGTAAACGTTTATGGGGAACTGTGCCAAATGCTTTTGCAAAATCCAGATAAACCACGTCCATGGGCCTTCCTTTATCTAGATGGCAAATCTCCTCCTCATAGGTTAATAGATTAGTTTGGCAAGAACAATTCTTCATGAATCCATGCTGATTACTGCTGATGATACCGTTCTCATTACTAAAATCTTGTATATAGTCCCTTATCCCCTCCAAGAGTTTACAGTTTTGTCTGTACTTCCCAGGGATGTATTTTGGGCCCTTTTTAAATATTGGTGCTACATTGTTTTTTCTCCAATCAGCTGGTACCATTCCAGTCAGACTGTCAGTAAAAATTAGAAACAATGGTCTGGCAATTACTTGACTGAGTTCCCTAAGTACCCTCGGGTGCAAGCCATCTGGTCCCAGTGATTTATTAATGTTAAGTTTCCCAAGTCTAATTTTAATTCTGTTCTCAGTTAACCATGGAGGTGCTTCCTGTGATGTGTCATGAGGATAAACACTGCAGTTTTGGTTACTGAAGCTCCCCAATTCCCTTGTGTAGAGTGAAGAGAAGAATAAATTCAATACATTCACCATCTTCCCATCCTTTGTAACCAGATGTCCTTCCTCATTCTTTGTGGCCAATATGGTCTGTCCTATTTTTTTACTATTTACATACTTAAAGAATTTTTTGAGATTTTTTTTGCTCTCCTCCACTATGTGTCTTTCATGTTCTATCTTGGCCATCCTTTTTGCACCCTTAAATTTCTTGTTGCTGTCATGTATCAGATAAGACCAGAACTGTGTGGACGGCAACAGAGGAAACCCAAACGTGTATAAGTGAAATATGATTTATTAAGGAAAGTGAATAATATAAATACAACCACACAGTGCAATAAATCAACCAACAGAGACCCCCAAACAACAACAGACAGATATGTACAATAAATGGGAAATGCTAGGATCGTAAACTATAGGCAGGCCAGGGTCATGCACAGAGGATCAGTAAATAAACAAGGGCAGTCCAGAATCAGAGACACAAGCCAGGCCAAGGTCATACATGGGGAGATCAGAAGATGGGGTAGGGAACACAGGACAGGGAGAGGATGGACGGATAAGACTGCAGGACAGGGATAATGGTAACAGGTGGGACAGGGTAGGGACTAGGACAGGGAAACAGGATCAGAACCACGGGTCACAGGTTCAGGGCGCAGGAACAGGTTCAAAATCAGGCTCAGGATCGCAAGCAGCAGGTCAGGGCACAAGGAACAATACCAGGGCAAACATATGAGCGCTTGCCAGCTATTTATAAGCCTGTGATTGGCCTCAAGTCGCACCTGATTGCAGGAGGTGCTGCCTGCTCCATACTGCCAGGATCCATCCGCTGGTGGACGCCAGTACTGCAGCCCAAAGATGATATAACATCAGCAGGGAAAAGCTCTCCTGACAGCTCAAAACTGACAGGAGACACCTGCTGGTGGACCATAGTACTGCACGCCAAAAGACAGATATTATCAGCGGATGGAACATTTCCTGACAGTTGCATTCTTTATAATGTCTGAATGCTAATGATGATCCCTCAACTTTGTATTTTTTTTGAATGCCTTCTCCTTTGCTTTTATATGCAGTTTTACATTGGAGTTATGCCACCCAGGACTTTTGTTTGCTTTTTCTTTCTCTTTCTTTCTTTCTTTCTTTCTTTCTTTCTTTCTTTCTTTCTTTCTTTCTTTCTTTCTTTCTTTCCAGACTAATTTTCAACTTCAGTGCTCTCTCACGTAGAATGACAATTACTCAGTCATGCTACACTGTACCCAAATTACATTTTTATCATTTTGTTCACACAAATAGGGCTTTGTTTTGGTGGTATTTATTCACCACTTGATTTTTTTATTTTTGTGACATAAGCGAAAAATTTGCGATTATTTTGAAAAAAATATTTTTTTCTACTCTTCTCTTTTAACCACTTAATAACCGGCCCATAGCCAAATGACGGCTACAGGGCGGTTGTTTAACTCTGGGAGGCCGTCATATGACGTCCTCCCAGAATTCCACTCTCGCATGCCCCCTGGGGCGCGCACTCGAGAGCATCCGTGACCGCCAGGTCGCAAATGACGGAGCGATCACTAGTAAACAAACCGGCGTCATGTTATGACGCCGGTTCCTCCCTCCCCCTCTCTGTACCAATCGGTACAGCGGAGGGGGAAGAGATCGGTGTCAGCAGCACTGTGGGCTGCATCTGCAGTGCCCACATCGCTGCTCATCGAATTTAACCCCTCAATTCCCTGCAAATACTCTGCAATGCCAGCTAATACTCTGCAATGCCAGCTAATACTCTGCAATACCCTGCCAATACTCTGCAATGCCCACCAATACTCTGCAATGCCCACCAATACTCTGCAATGCCCACCAATACTCTGCAATGCCCACCAATACTCTGCAATGCCCACCAATACTCTGCAATACCCACCAATACTCTGCAATACCTACCAATACTCTGCAATACCTACCAATACTCTGCAATACCTACCAATACTCTGCAATACCCGCTATTACTCTGCAATACCCGCTATTACTCTGCAATACCCGCTATTACTCTGCAATACCCGCCAATACTCTGCAATACCCGCCAATACTCTGCAATACCAGCTAATACTCTGCAATACCCGCTATTACTCTGCAGTACCCGCCAATACTCTGCAGTACCCGCCAAAACTCTGTAGTACCCGCCAATACTCTGCAGTACAATTCCAACCAATACTCTGCAGTGCAATTCCAGCCAATACTCTGCAATAGCCTGCCATAAATTGCCATACCAGGAGATACCCAGCCATACTCGGTGATACCCTGCAATACCCAGCCATAGACATCCCCCCTCCCGCCGCCCTCCGGTGCTTCTACCGAATCGCCAATACAATCAAAGCCAGAATTTTTTTTTATTTCAGGCTTCCCAGCTTAGAGGTGAGATGTGGGGTCTTATTGACCCCACATCTCACTGTAAAGAGGGCCTGTCATGCCATATTCCTATTACAAGGGATGTTTACATTCCTTGTAATAGGAATAAAAGTGATGAAAAAATGTATTTTTGGGGAAAAAAATGTCAAACTAAAATAAATAAAGTAAAATGAACAATAAGAACATTTTTTTTTAAAGCGCCCCTGCCCCCATGTGCTCGCATGCAGAAGCGAACGCATACGTAAGTCCCGCCCACATATGAAAACGGTGTTCAAACCACACATGTGAGGTATCGCTGCGAACGTTAGCGCGAGAGCAATAATTCTAGCTCTAGACCTTCTCTGTAACTCAAAACATGTAACCAGTAAAAAAAATTTAAAGTGTCACCTATGGGGATTTTTAAGTAGCGGCGTTTGTCGCCATTCCACGAGCGTGTGCAATTTTGAAGAGTGACATGTTGGGTATCTATTTACTCGGTGTAACTTCATCTTTCACATTATGCAAAATTGGGCTAACTTTACTGTGGGTTTTTTTTTAAGCACAAAATAGTTTTTTTTTTTAAAAAAAGCATTCGAAAAATTGCTGCGCAAATACCGTGCGAGATAAAAAGTTGCAACAACCACCATTGTATTCTCCAGGGTGTTTGCTAAAAAAACATATATAATGTTTTGGGATTCTATGTAATTTTCTAGCAAATAAATTATGATTTTTACATGTAGGAGAGAAATGTCAGAATTGTCCTGGGTGCTCCAGAACGCCTGATGGTGCTCCCTGCATGTTGGGCCTCTGTATGTGGCCACACTGTGTAAAAGTCTCACACATGTGGTATCGCCATACTCGAGAGTAATAGCAGAATGTATTTTGGGGTGTAATTTGTGGTATGCATATGCTGTGTGTGAGAAATAAACTGATAATATGAAAATTTTGTGAAAAAAAAAAAAGTAAAAAAAATCTTGATTTTGCAAAGCATTGTGGGAAAAAATGACAACTTCAAAAAACTCATCATGCTTCTTACTAAATACCTTGGAATGTCTTCTTTCCAAAAAGGGGTCATTTGGGGGGTATTTGTACTTTTCTGGCATGTTAGGGTCTCAAGAATTGAAATAGGTCGTCAGTACTTCAGGTGTGATCAATTTTCAGATATTGGCACCATAGCTTGTGGACTTTATAACTTTCACAAAGACCAAATAATATCCACCAATTTGTACTTATTTTTACCAAAGATATGTAGTAGTATAAATTTTGGCCAAAATGCATGAAGAAAAATTACTAATCTGCTAAATTTTATAACAGAAACGAAGAAAAATTCATTTTTTACAGAATTTTCGGTCTTTTTTTCTTTTATAGCACAAAAAATAAAAAAGCGAGCGGTGATTAAATACCACCAAAAGAAAGCTCTATTTGTGTGAAAAAAAGGCTAAAAATGTCATATAGGTCCAGTGTTGCATGACTGAGTAATTGTCATTCAAAATGTGAGAGCACCGAAAGCTAAAAATTGGTCTGGTTATTAAGGGTGTTTAAGTGCCCAGTGGTCAAGTGGTTAAAAGAAACCCAAAAAATAAATTTTGTCAATTTGTCGAAAATGTAGGCCAAAATGTGTTCTACTACATGTCTTTGGTAAAACAAATCCTGATAAGTGTATGATCATTGGTTTGTGTGAAAGTTAGAGTCTACAAGCCATGCTACGCATTATTGAAAATTGTATCAATCCTAATGCACTGATGGCCTATCTAATTTCTTGAGGCCCTAAATCGTCAGGACAGTACAATAACCCCCCAAATGACCCCTTTTGGGAAAGAAGACAGTCTGAGGTATTTAGTAAGAGGCATAGTGAATTTTGTGAAGTTGTAATTTTTTCCCTTTAATCCTCCTCCTCTGTCAGGGCCAGTGTTGTTGGCCTTTTCTGGGTTGGACGCTCGTCACCTTTCAGAGCGACGGTCAGCCAGGGCAATGGTCCCCCCTGTCATCCCTGGGTTTCACTGGCTTGTGAAGGCCACCTTGCCATCCGCCCTTGCAGCCCCATGTTCCAGCAGTGTGGGGGGGGCAACCGCCTGCTTCTTCCGGCGTTCATGCCGGGGGGTGGACGACAATCCATCCATCCTCCACCACCCACGGCTCCATCTGGATAGCATGCCGCCCGCCCGTTTCTCCCAGCGCTCATGCCGGGGGAAGTGGGGGTGCATCCGTCATTCCATATTTCACATCATACTCTCCCCACCCGCCCACTCCCCATGCTTCTAGCTTCACAATGGAGCCGGCCACCCACCAGCCAGCTCCTCTCTCCCCAGGCTCTTATTCGCTCCACGTGGTGGCCGCGGGCCAATTCTCCTGGTGTTCTGTCCAAAAATGTGTATATCTATCCCCACGAGGGAGCCACAGGCCTGGTGGGTCCTGGTGCTCACGGAGGGGGGATGGGCGGTCACCTGCCTGTCGCTACTTTCCTCCCAACAAACTGGCATCTCTGCAGCAGTGACAGAGGATCTCAGTCCACCAGGTTGCTGCTTTTACTTGTTGTTTTATTTTCTTTGGTCAGTTTTACTATCGCAGCCAGCGTTCTGCCCCAGCATTTTCTGTCATAGCGTTCTGCCCCAGCATTTCTGTCATAGCATTCTGCCCCAGCATTTCTGTCATAGCGTTCTACCCAGCATTTCTGTCATAGCGTTCTACCCAGCATTTCTGTCTTTGCATTGCTGCCCCAGCATTTCTGTCTTTGCATCACTGCCCCAGCATTTCTGTCTTTGCATCTCTGCCCCAGCATTTCTGTCTTTGCATCTCTGCCCCAGCATTTCTGTCATAGTGTTCTGCCCTGGCATCTTCTGGCTTGCCGTTCAGTCTCAGTATTCTGGCTCGCCGTTCAGTCTCAGTATTCTGGCTCGCCGTTTAGTCTTAGCATTTCGGTCATAGCGTTTCTGCCCCAGGATTTCTGTCGTCATATTTGAGTCTCAGTGTGTTTCTAGCATTGCATTTCTGGCCAGGATTCTGCCGTTGCATTGCTGTCTCAGCTTTTCTGTCATTGCGTTTCTGTCCCAGGATTTCTGTCATTGCATTTCTGCCTCAGCGTTTCAGTCTTAGTATTGCTGTCATTGCGTTTCTGCCCCTGGATTTCTGTCAGTACGTTTCTGCATCAGCATTAAGTTCGTTTGGGTTTGGGGTAGTTTCACAGGTTCTATAGGGGTTCCTTCTGATCACAAAGTCAGGAGTCCATGGGTTTCTCTTGTCACAGCTGATACTTACTGTTGCCAAAGTTATTTCTCACACACGGTGCAGGCATAATTGCAGTTGCACCCCAAAATACCCCCCCATGAGACTTTGTGTGAGACTTTTCCACAACCTGGCCACATAGAGGCCCAATATCCATGTAGCACCATCAGGTGTTCTAAAGGCATGCATTTTACATTTCATTTCCTGAGTACCTATCACATTTTTGAAGGCCCTGGAGCACCAGGACAATATAATTACCCACAAAATTACCCGATTTTGTAAAGAAAACAACCCAATGTATATTCTATGAGGCTTAATGAGTCTTTTGAACATGTCATTTCTTTCCACACGTTTTTGGAAATTGTGGAAAGAAAATGAGAACCAATTTTTTTCTCACAAAGTTGTCAATTTAGAAGAGCTTTCTAAAACATATCATGTACATAGCCAAAATGACACCCCAAAATACATTCTGCCACTCGTCCGAAGAATGCCGATACCCCATGTGTGAGACTTTTCCACTACCTGGCCACATACAGAGGCCAAACTTGCAAGTAGAACCTTCAGGATTCTAACACATAGCATGTACACACCAAGAATTACACCCCAAAATACATTATGCTGAGCAAAGGGTAAAAAGAAAAGGCTCACCTGTGGTTTTAGCAGGCAGGAATACCGTTCCGGAGCAGTCAAAGCATTTGTCTAGACAGCCAAAGGAAATGTCCAGGAATTGTCCAGGCAGCAGACAGATATGCAAAAGTGTGAACATGGTTCAGTACAGTCCAAGGTTTAGCAGGCAGTTCATGTAACAGGCATAGGCATGGCCAGTTCAGGTGGAAGGCAAAGGCATGGCCAGTTCAGGTGGCAGCAGGCAGCACTTTGTACATTGGGCCTTGGTCAGGTAAGACCTGAGGACAGGGGTAGAGGCTTCTTCCCATCCAAATCTCTACAAAGCCTCAGAGTCTCCAGACCCTAATCTGAGAAAAACATTTTCTCCACTCGGAAAACCTTTTCTGGAGACCCTCACATATTTGAGACTAGAGGTCGACCGATATGGGTTTTTCTCTGGCCGATGCCGATGCCGATATTTAGAAATCATGGCGGCCGATAGCCGATATATGATGCCGATTTTTTTTGGGCCGATATGTTAGGCCGATTTTATTTTATTTATTTATTTTTAATCCCCCTTGATCTAACACACCTTTCCCACTGGGGCGTTTTTTAAGGCGCTTTTGGGCTAAAAATAGCGCCTGTAAAGTGCCTGCAAAATGGCTCCCCTGCAGTCTGTGTGAAAGACAGAGTGCTTTCACACTGAGGCGATGCGCTGGCAGGATCTTAAAAAAAAAAGTCCTGCAAGCAGCACGTTTGGAGTGGTGTATACCGCTCCTCCACCACTCCTGCCCATTGATATGAATGGGCACCACTGCCGAAGCGCATGCAATGCGATTTGGCAGCGGTGCTTCATGGGCGCATTTAACCTCTTCCTTGGCCGCTAGCTGGGTTATATGTGCCCCACTAGCAGCCAAATAGCACCGCTAAAATGATGGTAAAGAGCCGCTAAAACTTGCGTTTTACCATCAACGTCTGCCCGCTCCAGTGTGAAAGCGGCCTTCATACGTGATACAGAAAATTTCTTACACTTAAAGCGGAGGTCCACCCTAAAATGGACCTTCCGCTCATCGGATTCCTCCCCCCCCTCCGGCGCCACAATTGCCACCTTTCAGGGGGGAGGGGGGTGCAGTTACCTGGATAATCCAGGTAACTGCACCCACTTCCGGGCTAGCTCTCTGCGGAAAGGGGCGTACATTACGCCCCTTTCCGCAAGTGCCCGCCCCCTTCCGCAAGTGCCCCGCTGCCTGCTGGGAAACACACAGATCCCAGAGGCAGCGGGGACCGTCCTCATTGCGCAGCGCGGCTCGCGCATGCGCAGTAGGGAACCGGGAAATGAAGCCGAAAGGCTCCATTTCCTGATTCCCATACCCAAGATGGCGGCGGCAGCACTCGAGTGTCGATCTAGAGATCGGCTTCGGGTGCCGACATCGCGGGCGCGCTGGACAGGTAAGTGTCACTATTTTAAAAGTCAGCAGCTGCAGTATTTGTAGCTGTTGGCTTTAAAAAAAAAAAAAAAATAAAAAAAAAAAAAAACGCGGAGTCCTGGCGGACTCCCGCTTTAAACATTTATTAAACAAAACAAACCTCCAATCAGTTTCCTTGTATGTATGATCTAGATAAAAAAAAAAAAAAACCTATTAAATAAAAAAAGGGTAGTCAAACTTTTGGACAAAAAAAAAAAAAAAATGGGCTAACTTTACTGTTTTTATTTTATTTTTATTTTTTAAATGGTGTATTTTTTTCCCAAAAAAATGCATTTGAAAGACCTCTGTGCAAATGCCGTGTGACATAAAATATTGCAACAACCGCTATTTTATTCCCTAGGATCTCTGCTAAAAAGATATACGGTATATAATTTTTGGGGGGTCTAAGTGATTTTCTGGCAGAAAATACAGGATTTTTACTTGTAAGCAACAAGTGTCAGAAAAGATTTAGTCTTTAAATGGTTAAACTGAGAACTTCTACACACAGAGATGACTTAATTCATTGAAGTGTAAACATTGTATCATTTAGTTCTTTTCTTGGCAGTCTGCCCAGAGAGGAGGAAAGTGTTGCTATGACGACTAAGGCAACTCACACTGACTTCTTACAGAAGTCATTTCAAAGTCCCGCTGTAGAATCGGCTTTTTATCAGCAGAATCGGCCGATGCCGATTATTTAAAAAACGGCAAATATCGGCCGATATATCGGTCGACCTCTATTTGAGACCCTTGTGCTGTACAGTGACACAGGGCAAATGATCAGTTCAGGAGGCAGGCAAAAAGCATGGTCACTCAACAGGCTGAGGTCAATTCACGTTGAAGGCAGAAACATTTTTGGCAGAGGCATAGTCGTTAACAGTCCGGGCCATTCACAGAAATGGCAGATGGTGGAAACTGGAAAAAAAAAATCATCTTCACTTTACTAATAGTGTAGTGAAGTATGATAGCTTGTTCCAATACAGAGATCTGGCTGCGAAGGGCATTGGGGACAGTAGTATCGGGTGTCACGGCCAACTCCTCTACTTGAACACACATTTTTTTTGTGGGTTTGCGACCTGCTTGGGTAAGAGGGAGGAGTTCAGGAAAGTGCCTTTCATGGAGTCTGGCTAATGAATTGGAGCGAATTAGTTGAGGGGTTTGGCCATGGGGATAGAGAAGGGCTGTGACAACGTCTTCTTGGAATTTTAGATAGGTACGGGGACTTTGGGTGCACTTAGAACAGTGATCTCCTGGTGGCCAAGTAGGGCTGCATCATCTGGTCGTTCATATCCACCCACCCCCCATGAATAGGTTATACTCATGGACACATTTTGGCTTCTAGATGGGGACTTTTCTTTTCTGCCGTTCCACCAAGGTGTCATCATGCATTGTGGAAAGGATGTAGACATCTTTTTATCTCTCCACTTCAACGCTAGTACCTCTAGGGGCTGCATAATGGCCATTTCACCCTCTTTCAATTGCTTGGCGACCAATCTCTGTGGGAAGCCTTTGCAGTTGGTCCGTGCTGTTCCACAGGTCACAGTGGTCTTTTGGTACAAATGGCAGAAAAGTGGGAGACGACTTGTAGAAATTGTCTACGTATAGGTGGTAACCTTTCGCAAGCAATGGTTGGATCAGCTGCCAGACAATTTTGCCACTTGTTCCCATGTAGGTATGGCATCCAGGTGGGTTTAGCTGTCTGTCTTTTCCCTCATAAATTATGAAGTCATATGTGTAACCCGTGGCCCTGTCACACACCTTATAAAATTTTACCCCATGTCTGGCTCTTTTAATGGGGAGGTATTTCTTTATTCCAAGTCTTCCAGTGAAGTGTACTAGGGATTCATCTACACAAATAATTATATGAGGGGTAAACATCTGCTTGAAGCTGGCGCAAAAAAAAATTGATTAGGGGCCGAATTTTGAATAATTTATCGTAACTGGGATGATTTAGGGAGGCATTGGGTATTGTTGTTGAAATGTAAAAATCTCATTATGGGTTCTGGGCATCAATGATGAATAGACCAGCATGTGGTGGATTGGTTGGGTAGACCAGTGGGAATGAAGTTAATTTTTCTTGTCAGCCCCATGTTAAGGGTTAGGTCAAGGAAAATTTTAAATTCTTCCACGGTGAGGGGCTTCCAAACAAAAGGACAGGCATATGAAGAACTTGAATTGTTGGCTATATGTTAGCTGGAGTATAGATTACATTGCTCCACAATATAGGTTAGGAGAGCATTGGTAAAAAATAAGTGAAAATAATAGAGTGGGGTTACATTTTCCATCTGTATCTGAGGGCCTGGCTGGGCTGTAAAAAGGGGAATTACAGGTTAAACTGAGGTATCAGGCAGCCATGTTGGATACAGTATACAATCTGGGAGGCTAGTATGGGATGCTCCATTGCTAGCATCTGGCCTATCCTCTAGGAAGGTTGCAGAACTGCTGGTGGAGGCCTGCTTATCCTGGAGTGCTGCGCTGCTAGTGGATGCCTGTATATCATCCTGGAGTGCTGCGCTGCTGGTGGATGCCCTGCAATGCTGTGCTGGTGGTGGATGTCTGCACCTGCTCATTTCTCCTGATTCTCCTTGTTAGGTTTCGATCTTCCATGGTTTCCATCTCAGAGCCACTGCTTTCCACTGGCCCATAGGGGCTATCTGAGTCTGATGGAGAGCGAGTTCCCTGCTACTCTCATCTGACATACTCTGGAGTATCTGGTGAACCTCCTCTGTGCTGTACGATCTTTTCATTATGTTGGCGGCCAGATGGGCCATATGGCGGGCGGCCAGATGGGCCATATGGCGGGCAGCTGATGGGCCAGCTGTTGGCGAACAGATGTGTCAGTTCACTGTATGACAGGTGTTTTTACTGTTTTGGGGACACTGTGTATTGGGAACACTAGCTGGGTGATCAGTGGGTAAACGGCAACAAGTCTGCGTGAGCCACCATACAATGACGGCGTTTCCCGCAGGAGAGCCAGCCTGCCACAGTACAACTGCGGCAGGCGGGCATTAAGTACAGCCAAAGCTAGTTTAGCTGTACTTATCCTGTGGATTACAGGAGTGCAGTCCATTCTGAACTTCTGTGACCCATTTTCAGCAGATAGCGGACTGACATCAGACTTCACAGCGCTGGTCCAGGCTAAGGAAAGATCGCGACCATATGTTCCTGATCCACCCAGATGCCTGGACCAGCACCTTGCTCAGCCTCTCAGAGCCCCTACACAGTGAGCGTGCCAGGTGGGTGGGGGGCGAAATGTAGAGCAGAGAGCATGGTGACTGACCGTCACCAGCTCTCTGCTCACGGAGCACTGAGAACTGAGCAATCGGCAGTCTCATCGCTCAGTTCTCGGTCTTAGAGCCGGCGGGGGACAGATGCATGCAACAAACCTTTTTTCTTGTAAGAGGGATTTTATCACTGTGTATACGTAAATACATAGGTGGTCCGTATAGTCAACTTGGTGTGGAGTTCTTCACTTTCAGATAATTACAGAGGACAAGGGGGGCACTCTTTTTATGTCTGATGTAAAAGATATTAACCTCCACATAAAAGGTTTCTTCACAAGAAGAGCTACGAAAATGTGTAGTTGGGAGGGCGCATGTGCTGCCATGGGATGTGAACAGATCTCTAACCCACTCTTCACCCCTCGGGCACTTTCACGCTATTCACGTCGCTCCCGCAGCTCTAAACAATCTGCAGTCCACACACTATATTACTGGAAATACCGGAGATCATTCTTACAGTATGTCAAGTCAGGAAGCAAGTCCCAGAGCAGCCGCCTGACCTTTTCATACTATACCCGTGACAGCAGGAGTAAAATGTTGATGGCTCCTAGCTCTCCTCACACTACGCAGCAAACATTTTTTATAACACTAAAAACACAGTTGTGTTATGTTAGAGAGAATCTAAACTTGAAATATAAAGGATTTCAATATCTGGTATTTGCAGATATTGCACCTATAACCATACAGAAACGAAAAGCCTTAAAACCTCGCCTACTACCCCTAATCTTTCACAACATGCGTTACCATTGGGCTTACCCTCTAAGCCCTTGTACCCACGGTCAGAAATTCCGACGGAAAATGTCCGATCGGACCGTGTTGTCTGATAATCCGACCGTGTGTGGGCTCCATCGGACTTTCCGTCGGAATGTCTGACCAACAAAGGTTGAGAGCTGGATATAAAATTTTCCGACAACATGATCCGATCGGACTTTGTCCAATCGTTTGTAGAGAATATCGATCAAAGTGCCATGCATGCTCACATCAAATTACGAGACCAATACCATTGGCTACTAGCCTGAACGTAGTTCCGTCGTAACGAACTAACATCATCACGTTCCGAACGATCAGATTTTCCGACAACTTTGTCCGACCGTGTGTATGCGACACCAGTTTCGGACAAAATCCGTTGGAAAAATCTGACGGATTATGTTGTCGGAATGTCCGACCGTGTGTACAAGGGCTTAGACTTTCAAGGGAAAAAATACTCCTTCTCTACACTATCTGAAGGCAAACAAATACTAATGGATTTGGGTCTCATTTCATTTTGTCATACTACACAGGACGTCAACTATAATAAACTTGATTCATTACCTCCACCTGGGTCTTCGTCTTCAGTTACCAGACCCCCAACTTGATAAACATAAGTCAGTGACTGTTTTGTGAAATTATTCTACCTGGTATCTTTTGAATATGATTTATTATATTTATGACCTCTCAAAAAAAAAATTCTACAAAGGGAAATCAACTTTGTTTTCTAAAAAATAAAATAAAAAATAAAATAAATTAGTGTATTAGAAAAGTAGCAATTTAATGTTATGTTTGAGAAAATCCAGACTTGTATATTGCTGATATTACTCTTACAAAATTATTACCATATCCATGCACTTACCCATTTAGGCTTTTCTTTTCCTTGCTAGGCCACTTCTACACTCTGTAGGCGAACGATTGATACTTTGAGTCTCATTCTTTCTTGACAGACATCAGTTTCTGCTTTGAAAACGAAGTGTGATGGTCTCAATGTATTGGAAAGGGATCAAGGGGAGAATTGTGATTGAATTCAATTCAAATAAATATTGAATATATCAAAATGTCAGTATTCCCCCCCCCCCCTTTTTACACTATATAATTCTCACTTTTTTTCCCCCATTATAGTTGTAGTAGTTTGTTATCTTAATCACATTTTGTGGAGGAAATTTTAAATATTTTCTATTTATTTTTAGTTAAATGTTTAAGGAGCAATTTTTATGATATTTCAAATTTGTGCCTAAGGGGCTATACATGTCTTTCCATTGAAAGGTATCTCCCCAAGATATATCTTTTGAGAAATTACCTTGCTTCTGAAATTATATCCAGAACACACTACTAGTGGTTGTGGTGCTCATTGTGAAATATTTACCTCCCTGATCTAATTATTATTTTATATATATAATATACATTTTTAATTTATTTTTTATTCGTAATTGTTACATTTATATTAACATATTTATTGTTATTTTAATGCATTTTCTTTTTCTTTTTTTCTTTTCTTTATTCTCCAAGGCAATACTTATTTTTATTTCCTCCTCATAACATTGTCGTTGATAACTTGGTAGGTGATTGTTGTTGACTTCATCATCTGTTTTACTTTCTAATATAAAAAAAAATTCTCATAACTTGCAAGGTTTAAATTCACAAACAAAACCTATAAAAGCCTTCTCTTTTTACCATTCCTTACAGGGTAGATTTGCTTTAAATCAAGTCTATTTAAATCACTAGTAAAAAGGCTTGATTTAAATCGGCTCGATTTTAAATCATAATTTTTAAAGAGCAACCGTCATTTCTGTCCTGCAGTGGCGGCTCTTCTGACCCACTGTTGGCTCACTGACAGTCCTATTCACTTTAATGGGATGGCTGATGATGTGGCAGTGACACAACAAGGTGGGGGACGTGACAGCAGCAGGTGAGTGGATGCCCACTAACAGGCGCTGCTCAGATGGATCTGAAATGAGAGGTGCTCTTTAAATGTAAGGACCAGGGGTGGACTGACCATTGGGCCACTCTGGCACTGCCCGAGGGCCCCGAGCCACAAGGGGGCCCCATCAGGGTTGCCAGCCTCAGTAAAACCAGGGACAGTATGTAAAAAATCAGTTTTTTTTTTTTTTACATCTGTCTCTGAAATGCCCCTTACCGACATCCCTTTGGTCTAAAAATCCTGAGATTATAGCTGCCCCACCTCTCCAGTACCTTCTCAGCCAATAGAAACATGTCTGTGTTTACTGTGTGTGTATACTGTGTGGCCCCATCTCGAATTGCCTGGGGGGCCCATAATCTCCTATTGCGTGGGGCCCCATGACTTGTCAGTCCACCCCTGGTAAGGACTTATTCTTGCTGGTAGTTAGAATCTTTAATATTTGCAAACAAAATGAATGTTTCCTATTTAGAATAATAAGCTGTCAGGTTAGTAAAACTGCAATATCAGAACCAATTCAATCATACAGATTCTTGTGTACATAGATTTGCAAAACAGTGGGATAAAGGAATTTCGGTTCATCTCGGGTTTACTGTGAAATTGTGTGAATGCATCACTGCAGTGCATGTTATCTCAGCTTGCAGAGCTTGGATTCATTGAATGAGTTTACCAAAACTGTAAATATTGCAGAATATACAGCCTCATGCTACATAACGAAGCTCCATTTCATGCTAAATAAACTAATTTATTAATGTATCTTAAATAGAAAATTATCTTTAGATTTTTATGGCAAAAGCATTTTATTAAAAAAAAATTGATAAAAATATAATTGATTTATATCCACCCTGGTTCCTTAGGAGCTGACAATAGCTTTACATGAGATGCATTGTCCCCATTCTTTTATATCTAAATACCTCCATAGAAGGTTTCCTATATGCTATTATGCTAATGCTTCAGAAAAAAAAGAGTAGTAGCCTTATGTATATCTAACCGACTATCCTTTACTGAACATAAAATTATTAGAGACAAAGAAGGTCGTTATCTTCTAATTAAGGGCTTAGTGGAAAAAAGTTTAGTTACCTTTATAGTCTATTACGCCCCAAATTCCAGTCGACTAGTCTTTTTCCAAAATCTTTTCTCTTTTCTACATTCTGAAATTGAAGGTACACTCATACTGGCTGGCGATACTAAGGTGACCTATGATCACACATTATATAAATCTTCTTCTACTGTTTATAAACATCCTTCTAAACATAGCTATACGCTTGCTGATCCATTATATATTTCTTTTTTAATATTTTTATTGAGTTTTTTGCGGTGTATTGATTAATTCAATTAACAGGTATAAGACAAAAAGTCAAACGATTATAATATACAATGGTCTTAGAGCAGCTTGAACAACAACATAAGTAGGGGGGAAGGGCAGGAAAGGGAAGGGAAAAGGGGGGGTGTTTACCTGCGTATAACCGAAATGAAACAATTCAAATTAACAGTGGCTACTTGGTAGAATGTTTACTATATAAACCTCAGTGGAAGAGTGGAAGCTTCCGTGGTTAGAATGAATAACAGACAAACAAACATGGACCAATATACATAGTTGGAATATGACTATCTTGAAAGTCTTAATAGGTGGAGAACACCGTTCTGAAGCCAGTGGTTTGCCAAGGGTGAGCTTGTGGCTGTTGAGGATGAGAGGTGGCGGATGGAATCCTTAATTTGAGTTTTCCCAATGTGTTAGCAAGGTCACGTTTTAGATACCAGTCAGCGTATCTAAATGGCTAAATGATAGATGATAATTCCTTTGAATTGAACGTGTGCTTTATGTATTTTCTCCATCTGGTAAAAACGCGGGCGGTAGAGCGGAAATGCAAAACAATGGAAGTTGGAGTTGGGTTGATCCAGTGGTTCATAATAGTCCTACGAGCCGCCAGTAAACAGATGTGGGACCATTGAGTAAGGGTGGGTGATCTTGTCTGTGTCGAAGGAGGTATCGGTGGGTCACATCCAAACAAGCATATAAGTGGGTCTTTGGGCAGCCGTGTCTTGGTAACTTTCAATATATAATGAAGTACCGAGTCCCAAAACGTGGAGGTCATCGAGCATTCCCACAAGCAGTGCCCTAAAGTGTGGCGAATTTAGGAGCATCAAGGGCATTGAGCTAGGGTAGGTTCCAGGTTGGTACGGTATGGGTAGTAGGCTCTGTGAATAATTAATTTTAAAATGAGTTTCCCACCACTTTTCTGAGATAACAAGTTTGTGAATTTGGCTATAGCTTCGTAGTATCTTTTCTGGTAGGTCAGCATCGTTGAATATTGAGGACCATTTTTAGAATAGGGCAAGGTGATATTTATCCGCTTGGTAAATGATGAGATGGCAATAAAGGCTACGTCTAGGTAAGATTTTTGGAAAGGGTCTGTTTGAGATCCATGGCATGTTTGCAGGGAGCTGAGCAGCTGGAGATAATGAAAAACATGCAATGGTGGAAGAGTATTCTTGAGAAAGGGTATGGTTTGATTTTTCCGGGGTTGTCACTATATAGGGGAGCCACTGTGACAAGGCCATGCTTGCTCCAAAGGTGAAGCCTTTATGGATAGGGCAAGGGGGGAACATGGGGTTTCCTTGGATGGTTAAATAGTTGGCTATGGTCAAGGTTAGCCCCAGTAGCCTCTGCACCTCTTTCCAGGTGATTACTGTGTCCCGTATGAGGACATTTGTTTTAAGATGTAGAGGCAAGGCTTTTAGAGTGGAGTGGAGAACAGCTGGAAGGGTGTGCGGAAACACCAAAGCACCCTCAAGCATATAGCTTGAATATCGAGATTTACCTGATAACCAACCCAGGCTCTGTCTGAGAAGGCAAGAGATATTGTTGAAACGCAAGTTGGGCAGACCTGAACCACCTTCAGACGGCAAAGTTTCTGGAGGGCAGTCCAAGGCTTTTTATTGGCGCATAGGAAGGCTTTGTGTAGAAACGCAAGTTGGGCAGACCTGAACCACCTTCGGACTTCGGGAGGCAAAGTTTCTGGAGGGCAGTCCAAGGCTTTTTATTGGCGCATAGGAAAGCTTTGTGTATCCTCTGCACATCTAAATGTTTCAATAAGAGTGAAATGGTCTGCATTGGATACAATAGTCTTGCAAAGGATGCCGCTTTGAACAGGTGACATCTCCCAAAGAGTGAGAGGGGCAGGCCCGCCCAAGCTTCCAACTCCTTTACAATCTTAGTTATTAAGGGTGGGTAATTAAGGGTGTACAATGAGGAAGGCTCTCGACCTACAGTGGTGTGAAAAAGTGTTTGCCCCCTTCCTCATTTCCTGTTCCTTTGCATGTTTGTCACACTTAAGTGTTTCGAAACATCAAACCAATTTAAACAATAGTCAAGGACAACACAAGTAAACACAAAATGCAATTTGTAAATGAAGGTGTTTATTATTAAAGGTGAAAAAAAATCCAAACCATCATGGCCCTGTGTGAAAAAGTGATTGCCCCCTAAACCTAATAACTGGTTGGGCCACCCTTAGCAGCAACAACTGCAACCAAGCATTTGCGATAACGTGCAATGAGGCTTTTACAGCGTCCTGGAGGAATTTTGGCCCACTCATCTTTGCAGAATTGTCCTAATTCAGTTACATTAGAGGGTTTTCGAGCATGAACGGCCTTTTTAAGGTCATACCACAACATCTCAATAGGATTCAGGTCAGGACTTTGGCTAGGCCACTCCAAAGTCTTCATTTTGTTTTTCTTCAGCCATTCGGTGGTGGACTTGCTGGTGTGTTTAGGATCATTGTCCTGCTGCAGAACCCAAGTTCGTTTCAGCTTGAGTACACGAACAGATGGTCGGACATTCTCCTTCAGGATCTCTTGGTAGACAGCAGAATTCATAGTTCCTTTTATCACGGCAAGTCTTCCAGGTCCTGAAGCAGCAAAACAGCCCCAGACCATCACACTACCACCACCATATTTTACTGTTGGTATAATGTTCTTTTTATGAAATGCAGTGTTCCTTCTACGCCAGATATACTTGGACACACACCTTCCAAAGAGTTCCACTTTTGTCTCATCGGTCCACAGAATGTTGTCCCAAAAGTCTTGGGGATCATCAAGATGTGTTGTGGAGAAAGTGAGACGAGCTTTGATGTTCTTTTTGCTCAGCAGTGGTTTTCTCCTTGGAACTCTGCCATGCAGGCCATTTTTGCCCAGTCTTTTCCTGATGGTGGAGGCATGAACGCTGACCTTAACTGAGGCAAGTGAGGCCTGCAGTTCCTTGGACGTTGTTGTGGGGTCTTTTGTGACCTCTTGGATGAGTCGTCGCTGCGCTCTTGGGGTAATTTTGGGCGGCCGGCCACTCCTGGGAAGGTTCACCACTGTTCCATGTCTTCGCCATTTGTGGATAATGGCTCTCACTGTGGTTCGCTGGATTCCCAAAGCTTTGGAAATGGCTTTATAACCCTTTCCAGACTGATAGATCTCAATTACTTTCTTTCTCAATTGTTCCTGAATTTCTTTGGGTCTCGGCATGATGTGTAGCTTTTAAGGATCTTCTGGTGGACCTTACTGTGTCAAGCAGCTCCTATTTAAGTGATGCCTTGATTGTGAACAGGTGTGGCAATAATCAGGCCTGGGTGTGGCTAGAGAAATTGAACTCGGGTGTGGACAACCACAGTTATAGTATGTTTTAACAAGGGGGGCAATCACTTTTTCACACAGGGCCATGATGGTTTGGATTTTTTTTCACCTTTAATAATAAACACCTTCATTTACAAATTGCATTTTGTGTTTACTTGTGTTGTCCTTGACTATTGTTTAAATTGTTTTGATGTTCCGAAACACTTAAGTGTGACAAACATGCAAAGGAACAGGAAATGAGGAAGGGGGCAAACACTTTTTCACACCACTGTATGTGTATTCCCAAGTATGTGATGCAGTGCGTTGCTAGTGTAAACAGTGAAGACAGTCGCCAATTAAGAGATTTCCGGGGGTTTAGTGCTAGAACCTCGCTTTTATCATAGTTTATTTTGAAGCCAGAGCTGAGTCGAAAGGCCGCAAACAAGTCTCGCAAAGTATCAAAATCTGAAGGAGGGTTAGATGAGAAGAGTAGTATATCATCTGCGAATAGAGCAGATCGGACTGTTTGGTCCCTGATAGTAATGCCGCTAATACCAGCTGGTGAGTTAAGGATTCTGGATAAAGGTTCAATCGCTATATTGAAGAGTAGAGGGGAGAGGGGGCACCCGTCTTGTTCCCTTAGTAAGAGGTATAATGTTTAAGATGAAGTCTGTTGGGCTGTTGGAGCTGCGTACATCTGGTGTAGAAAATGCGTAAATCGATCCGCAAAGCCAAATGCATTCATCCCCTTAAATAGCCAATTTAAAGCTAATATTATCAAAGGCCTTTTCGGCATTTATTGATATAATGGCGGTGTCTAGGTTCAGGTGCAATTTGGCATGTTCCAACGCCAGCAAAACTTTACGGATATTTAGAGTCGCTGATCGTCTCGATATGAATTCTGATTGAGCTGGGTGGAGCAGGGAGGGGAGGATGGTGGCCAAGCACAATCCATTATTTTATAATCTGCATGGAGAGAAGCCAACCCAATGGCGAGAGATTACTAATTGTATTCAAGTGCTCATCCAAAAATATTCTAGAATTGACCATTGTAACGACATTGTGAAAGCTTTAGCTAGTGGCCATGTTTGAGAACCTTAAAGCGGAGGTCCACCCTAAAGTGGACCTTCCGCTCATCGGAACCCTCCCCCCCTCCGGCGCCACAATTGGCACCTTTCAGGGGGGAGGGGGGTGCAGATACCTGTACAGTACAGGTATCTGCACCCACTTCCGGGATAGCTCTCTGCGGAAAGGGGCGTATATTACGCCCCTTTCCGCAAGTGCATGCCCCTTTCCGCAAGTGCCCCGCTGCCTGCTGGGAAAACACACAGATCCCAGAGGCAGCGGGGACCGTCCTTATTGCGCAGCCCGGCTCGTGCATGCGCAGTAGGGAACCGGGAAATGAAGCCGAAAGGCTCAATTTCCTGATTCCCATACCCAAGATGGCGGCGGCAGCACCCGAGAGACGATCTACAGATCGGCTTCGGGTGCCAACATCGCGGGCGCTCTGGACAGTTAAGTGTCACTATTTTAAAAGTCAGCAGCTGCAGTATTTGTAGCTGCTGGCTTTTAAAAAAAAAAAAAACGCGGAGGCCCGGCGGACTCCCGCTTTAAGGCAGCCATGACAGCTTGGCTAACAGTAATATTACAAAAAAAATCTGAACACACTCCCTCCTCTGTGTTTAGGAATTCATAGTTTTAGATTTAAAGGAATGGTTATCTCAACACAGAAAGCAGAACCAGGCTAGGTCTGTAAAAACAGCTCATGTGGGCCTGGCAGGATGTTCAGGCCTATCGTAAAACTGTCACCCTCTCAATTCAGAGAACCAGCAGACACTGGTTGCAAATACTTTAGTGCACATCACGCTTAAACGATGGATGACGAATGAAATTTCAGCATGTTTCATAACTTCCAAAGTAATAATAGCACAGCCATAATATGAACATATTTAGTTTTCTCAGATAATTTGCAACATTTTAAGTCCAGAAACCCCCTGCGTCAGGTCATATGGGAAACCACTGGGACCCCTTATTCCTCCTAGGCAAACTAGATATTGGAGACATGGCATGTTTATATCAAGTTTGAAGGAAATCTCATGCTGAAAAATGATGTGGATATTTTCAGTCTGTAAACACTATAGATGCAGAGATATGAATATGTATCACAAAGTGTACCTGGGACATGGTCATGGTCATGAGTGTAGACACCTCCCAGCAACCAACCCCTAAACAAGATGACCAGACGATTGGTCACTAGTCACTGTCAACACCCCTTTGATTTGACAGAAAAGGGAGCTGACAAGACGATGGTCAGTTCTCCTTTTTCCATCCAAGCAGGAACATCTGCCAAGTTTGAGAACCGATTACCCAGCTCATCGATCAAACTCTGATCAACCCTCAGACATTAATTGCAAGTATTCTTCCTCCCCAATTCTACCTTATTTCTTTGTGGCTGTATATTGTCTTTATATTTTTGGAAACATGTTTTTTCTGTAAATGTTTATTTGCACCAACTTTGACCTTTTCATAATAAACCCTTATGTTGAAAAGTGTTAACCTTGTTACCTTGTTACCTTGTTACATAGTTACATAGTAGGTGTCATGGTTATGCAATAGTTTGTCTGCTTACCTGTTCCTATGTGTTCACCTAGAGACCAGCCGACCCTCACCTGTCTGCTTTTGTATCCATCCTCTGGCATGGCTCCACCCTAGCTCCTATCAGGGAGCTCTATATTAACCTGTGCCCTGCAGGCCAGCCTTGCTGATCAACCTTTGTGTGTTAGCTTCCTGTTTCCTGCCGTGTGCTCTTCTACTGTTTTCCGTTATCGACTTTGGCGTGTCTTTGACTATCCCTGTTTGCCTGTGATCCTGACCTTTTGGCGTGTCCCCGACTATTGTTGTCTGCTTGTGGCCCCGACCTTGGCTTTGTCCCTCACCATCCGTATCCTCCTGTTGCCTACTGTGGGTGTGAGCTGGGAGACCCTGGGGGTCGCGACCTGGATCCAGTTGCAGCCAAGTCCATCCTCACCACTAGAGGCGCTGGTGAACACCTGCTGGCTCTTAGACTCCGCGCCCCAGGGAATCTTACGCTCTAACCCCAGTGGGATCTGTCCCCCATCTGCAGCAGTCAGCCGTAGGGTCCACAACCTTGCGGTGCACTCCTGATCCCTACGGTGTGCATCTGTCACCTTGCCTCAAGGTGACCTGACAGTAGGTGAAGTTGAAAAAAAGACCACCTCCTGTGGAAGCGAATTCCACATCCTTGCCGCTCTTACAGTAAAGAACCCTCTACGTTAAACCTCTTTTCTTCTAATTTTAATGAGTGGCCACGAGTCTTGTTAAACTCCCTTTTGCAAAAAAGTTTTATCCTTATTGTGGGGTCACCAGTATGGTATTTGTATATTGAAATCATATCCCCTCTCAAGCGTCACTTCTCCAGAGAGAAAAAGTTCAGTGCTCGCAACCTTTCCTCATAACTAATATCCTCCAGACCCTTTATTAGCTTTGTTGTCCTTCCTTGTACTCGCTCCATTTCCAGTACATCCTTCCTGAGGACTGGTGCCCAGAACTGGACAGCATTCTCCAGGTGCGGCCGGACCAGAGTCTTGTAGAGTGGGAGAATTATTGTTTTATCTCTGGAGGTGATCCCCTTTTTAATGCATGCAAATATTCTGTTTGCTTTGTTAGCAGCAGCTTGGCATTGCATGCCATTGCTGAGCCTATCATCTACTAAGACCCCCAGGTCCTTTTCCATCCTAGATTCCCCCAGAGCTTCCCCCCCCAGTGTATAGATTACATTCATATTTTTGCCACCCAAATGCATTATTTTACATTTTTCTACATTGAACCTCATTTGCCATGTAGTCGCCCACCCCGTTAATTCAGAGAGGTTTCCACATCCTGCGGAGAAGTTATTGCCCTGCTTGGCTTAGAATCGTCCGCAAATACAGAGATTGAACTGTTTACCCCATCCTCCAGGTCGTTTATGAACAAATTAAATAGGATTGGTCCCAGCACAGAACCCTGGGGGACCCCACTACCCACCCCTGACCATTCAGAGTACTCCTCATTTATCACCACTCTCTGAACTCGTCTTTGTAGCCAATCCTCAATCCATGTACTCGCCCTGTGGTCCATGCCAATGGACCTTATTTTGCACAGTAAACGTTTATGGGGAACTGTGTCAAATGCTTTTGCAAAATCCAGATACACCACATCTACGGGCCTTCCTTTATCTAGCTGGCAACTCACCTCCTCATAGAAGGTTAGTAGATTGGTTTGGCAAGAAAGATTCTTAATGAATCCATGCTGATTACTGCTAAGGATACCGTTCTCATTACTAAAATCCTATATATACTCACTTATCCCCTCCAAGAGTTTTAATTTGGGTGCTACATTTGCTACATTTCTCCAATCAGCTGGTACCATTCTAGTCAGTAGACTGTCAGTAAAAATTAGGAACAATGGTCTGGCAATTACTTGACCGAATTCCCCAAGTACTCTCGGGTGCAAACCATCTGGTCCTGGGGATTTCTTAGTGTTAAGTTTCCCAAGTCTATTTTTAATTCTGTCCTCTGTTAACCATGGAGGTGCTTCCTGTGATGTGTCTTGAGGATAAACCCTGCAGTTTTGGTTACTGAAGCCCCCTGATTCCCTCGTGAAGACTGAGAAGAATAAATTCAATACCTTTGCCATCTCCCCATCCTTTGTAACCAGATGTCCTTCCGCACTCTTTATGGGGCCAATATGGTCTGTCCTTTTTCTTACTGTTTATATACTTAAAGAATTTCTTGGGTTTTTATTTATTTTTTGCTCTCCTCCGCTATGTGTCTTTCATGTTCTATCTTAGCCATCCTTATTGCACCCTTACATTTCTTGTTGCATTCTTTATAAAGTCTGAATGCTGATGATGATCCCTCAACCTAGTATTTTTTGAAGACCCTTTCCTTTGCTTTTATATGCATTTTTACATTGGAGTTAAGCCACCCAGGACTTTTGTTCGTTCTTTTAAATGTATTACCCAATGGGATTAATTAATATGCTCTTAAAGCAAACCCATCTCCCCTCCGTGTTCTTTGTTCCTAAGATTTTATCCCAATTCTAGCTTCTAGTAAGGTTTGCAGTTTAGGGAAGTTGGCTCTTTTGAAATTCAGTGTCTTTGTATTCCCCTTATGTTTCCTATTTGTGTGATTTATACGGAAGCCGATTGACCTGTGATCGCTGTTCCCTAAATTGCCCCATATTTCCACATCCGTGATTAGGTCTGTATTATTGGTAATCAGTAGATCCAGTAACACTTTATTTCTAGTTGGTGCATCTACCATCTGATCCATAAAATTGTCCTGCAAGACATTTAGGATATGGCGAGCCTTAGATGAATGTGCAGTTCCCTCCGCCCAGTCTATGTCTGGATAATTAAAATCTCCCATTATAATAACACTTCCCATCCTTACTGCTAATCCAAATTGTGATAGGATATCTGTCTCCCCTTTCTCCCTCAGGTTAGGTGGTCTGTAGAATACTCCCAGTATTTGCCCCTTAGCTTCATCCCTTTGGAGTTGTACCCATAAGGATTCCACCTTACCACCTTGCAAACCTTACCTCCTCCCATGCTTGCCTTCAAGACTTCTCCAGAGCCTCTCCCATCCTCTGGAACTGCCTGCCCCAGTATATCCGATCAGCTCCTACCCTGCCCACCTTTAGGAGATCCCTGAAAACTCATTTTTTCAGGGAAGCTTATCCCACACCCACCTAACTGTCCCCGAGCCACCCCCATCAAATCATTCTCTGCAGCTATTACCTTTTGTACCACCCCCTCCCTTTAGAATGTAAGCTCTACGAGCAGTGCCCTCCCGTACCTTTTGTATTGAACTGTACTGTAATTGTGTTGTCCCCCCTATACATTGTAAAGTGCTGTGTAAACTGTTGGCACTATATAAATCGTGTATAATAATAAGTGACAGCATGGTGTGAGGTTGGTCTGTCCTTCATCGCAAGTTAGCGAGGAGGCCAGGGATCTGACACCCGAGTTCATCACATATTGGCCGGCAGCGGATATTTTCAAATTAAGAGCATTCAGTGCATTGTTAGGAATTAACTCTGCACTGAAGGATTGTAACCTTTGTGGAAACAGTCCTTAGAGACAAGCTGGGGCATATTTTTAGATCTCCTTCAAACACCTTATCTCTACTTTCTGTTGTATCTTTTCTGCTTGCAACATGTCTGAATTATCAGCATATAAAAAGACGAGCAAAAATAAACTGACTGCTGAGTTTAGCTTACTCACACTGACAGCGCGAGGAGAAAAAGAGGTGATCACCGGCTGCAGTGAGAGGGACATTTAGTCCTTCTATATAACACACACACACACACACACACCAGCCTGATTAATGCCCTTTTTAAAATAACGTCACACACACAGTCCCACCTCCTCCATCTGCATTGGACCAGCTCCTGTGATAGGCAGAACTGTGTGTGTGTGTGACGTGAAAGCCGAGTGGAGAGGAGATGACGGCTCGGTGAGGTACGCTGTCATTGTATAACGCACCCCTACTTTGCCCCCGATTTTCAGTGGAAAAAAGTGCGTGTTATAAAGTGCGTGTGTATATATATATATATATATATATATATATATGTGTGTGTGTATATATATATATATATATATATATATATATATATATATATATATAATATAATTTTTTTTTTTTTTTTTTTTTTTTTACTTTATGCTATAAAACATACCCTGTAAAAAAAAAATCGAATTCATCAATTTAAGCCAGGGGACTCCAAACTGTGACCAGTAGAGATACAAAATGTCCTGGTAACAGTGGGAGTAAATCGTCCCCTATCTATGGTATTAGGGGGAGGAACAGTGCTCCATCATTGGTAGGCATATTGCCCCATCATTGTTAGGAGAAGGAATAGTGCCTCGTCATTGGTGTCAGTGGGAGAAGTAGTGCCCCACTGTCAGTGTCAACGGCAGGAACTCTGCCCCAGTGCTGCTGACAGTGTGGGGAATAATGCCCTGAGGGCCAGATTAAAGCAAGCAAAGAGCCATATCTGGCCCTCGGGCTGCAGTTTAGAGACCCCTAATTTAAGGCAATATGTATTCTGCTACATGTTTATGGTAACAAAAATCCCAGTAAACGTATATTGATTGAACAAAATAGTAAAGGTCTTGCGAGCTAATAAATCAAAGTTCCCCTATCTTATAATAGTATAATGACAGCTGCTAGCACTAATCAGGTCCCATGCTAACGTGTGAGATCATGTGCTGCGCTATCCCCTTAATCATTTGCTGAACCTGCAGCAGAAACCTAAACAAAATTGTTATCTAAAGTGATGTGCCTATAAAATCAAATCCAAGAATATGATAATATATAAGCAACTAAAGTCGTCATTCAGCTTTCAACATCTTATAGCATGAATATACACACACATTTCATAAAATATTAATACAAGAGTGATCCATAAAATGCTCAAGTGCATACAAGTCCGTGATACTCTGACCACCCAGGATCAGTTTTCAGTGTCCTTAATAAAGGAATATTAAATGTGACTTGATAGGTGACTGAATATAGCGATCTGCAGCAGTGATTACACTCGGGTGCTCCCCATCCCAAGGTAGTGGCCGCTCACCTCAGAGCGTGTGACCTCGCAATTAAGCTTGGTCAATACATGATTATGTATCATCAAAACGGATTCCAGGTCAGGTTGCTAGGTCCTAACACTGCTCAAAGATGTAGCCTCCTCACATATATAGATTTCAAAAACGAAACTCCATAGTGTGATACAGTTTTAAAAGATTTTATTACTGCAAACAAAGCCCTATTATAGGGTACTCACATGGGTCTGGTGCCTTAGTGCACCGCTCTGTAGCATACCTTAATAGCGCCAAGCCATGGATGAGATTGTGCACTCCTACTCCATAAAGTTGACCAGCTGTCTCCTTCGCCGTGTAGTCCCAGGTCCAGTTTTTGGTCCCCAAGGTCCATTTTTGGTTTCCTAGGGTCGAGTGTGCATTTTTGGTCCATTTTCTGCCTCCCAGGGCCAGAAGTGTGTTCACATAGACAGACTGCTGTTCTGTCTCTTCTCAGAATGGAACGCGAGGTGTCAGCTAACATCGGGTCCACCAGACCCGCTGATTGATTGGTTCCCACTATGGGGCACTCAGCAGAGGCTGTTCTAAATATAAATCTTATAACTACGGGGGGGGGACTGGGAACGAGGGATCTGAGAAGAGGAAGACCGGGGCTGCTCTTGCAAAACCAATGCACAGAGCTGGTAAGTATAACATATTTTGTGATTTTAAAACGATATCAAACCTCTAGGCTGGGTTCACACCATTGCGAATTAGATGCGGAATCTCCACAGCCAATTCACAATAGAGATTTTGATTGGCTCTCTATGGAGCCGGTTCACACATCTCCACCGGGGGTTAGGTGCATATTGCACTGAGCGTCTTTTGGTCCATTTTCAGGTCTGAATTCAGCCCAAAATTTGCTGAAATCGGACCTGAAAAGGTGAACCAGCATGCACAGGACCCCTGCTGTGAGCCGCATGCGGCTCATATGTGAACTGAGCCTCAATATTACTGTATGGGTCAGATCTTATCCTTGGTTGACTTGTTTCAACGGCAGTGACGGCTCCATACTTTATTTCAAGCTGCTACTGTCATCTTCACTTCTGTTAGCTCCCCTTTCCTCTCTTGGAATTTAACCTGGTTATCTCAGTTATTCAAATGCCTTCCTTTAACCAAATGAAAGTTATTCCTTTCATGACTTTCTTCCTGAAGGTTGCATTCCTTGTTGTTATAACTAAAATGTTTTTCTTGAAACTATCTGTCTCTCTGTTATGCTGGAGAGTTCCTGTAAGGCAGTAGCATAACATCAATGGGTGAAACGTGTTTACTGCACACAGGCACACAGACACTAGTTTTCCATGGAGTAGTGAAGGGTTAGAACCCCCCTCCTGGTGATGACTCCCACTATTTTTTTCCTTTTGGTCACCAGGACAAAGAGCTCCCTTTCCCAGTTACCCAATATGGAAAATACAAAACTTTGAGTTGTCCCCGAAGCAGGTAAAGAGAAGAAACCTATCAATATGGACACCGGTCCCAACAACTCCGAGGGCTTTTGCCTCTTACTACCTGTTGTGTCTATGGGACCTCACATTGTCACCAGGACAGGACATGGTGGAATCTCACTGTAGGGAAATAGCTTGCAATTGTTGACTTATAATGTCCATATTATGTATTCTATTTTATATGTATGACAAAATCATTGCTGGCTATATCACCACAGGGAGATTTCCTTGCTTCCTGTCATGGTGACACCAAGACAGGAAGTGAGCGGAAATCTCCTGCAATGATATAACCCGGTTAGATGTACTAGTTATGTATAAAACAAAAGTATTTATAAAGCAAGCACTTTTTTTCAATTTTGGCTAAATTATTGAGTAGTTAAGGCTCCATTCTCACAATGCGTTTTTTCATGCTTTCTGCTATTTACAGAAACGCAGGACATTATTTTTAACATGAGTTTCTATGGAACACATTTACATCAATGCATTTTTGTGCCTCTGCATTTTTGGAAAGGGTCAGGGACTAAAGCCGCGTACACACGGGCGGACTTTCGAATGAACGGACTTGACCACACACGATGAACAAACAGTCCGTTGAAAGCTTGCGCGATGACGTGTACAGCATCCTTTCTGAGCATGCGCCATACTTAGTCCGTCCAACTAGCCTACTCACGAGCGGACTGTCCGCTGAAACCAAAGTTGGACGAACAATATTACGGAAATTCTGAAAGACTTAGTCCGCCAGACTGTACGCTGAAAAAGTCCGCTGAAGCCCACACACGAGCGGACTGTCCGCTGGAATGTGTTTCGGCGGACTAAGTTGGACAGACAGTCCGCCCGTGTGTACGCGGCTTTAAACTCAAAACGCTACTTTTTTGGTTCAATAGAAAAGCAAGTAATGCGTTTTACCAAAATGTGCATTTTTAAATCTGCCAAACAAATTTGCCTTAAAAAAATGTGAATCGCAGCAAAATTGCGGTAAAATCAGTCATGCATTCAATACCAAAGTTTTTTCTGGCAGAGTGCTATACAGGTCCAAGGGAGTGGAACCCCAATAAATAGGGACCTGGTCCTTGAAGGTTTAACACAGCCCACTGTGATGGGTGAAGATTGGGTCTGTCTGGTTATACCACAGAATCCTGCGGCCGGAAAAGGTACGTGAAATCCTAAGGAACATCAAGTTCACTTATGGATTTCTTTGATTTAAGTGTTGTCATGCCTAATTTTTATCACTGGAGGGTGTAAAAACACATTCCTCCCCATGCTGCTCAGTATCTCGCTTGGTGTCAACAGGAGACAGCCAGGCTTCTCCAGGAGCTGGTCTCAGTCACTGAATGGTTGGAGGGGGGAATCGTTTGGTGTTCCTAAGAGAGGTCTTAGCATCCCCCTCAGGGGCAATGCGGCTTTATTTTCCTTTCAGGAGCTTGTGTAAAAGGTATGGTGGACAGCCGTGCCCCCACTACCCCCCCTCTTTCTAGGGGTCACGTGGCTCTCTTCCTTCTTCCTCTTCCTCCCGACACCCCTCACTCCGGATCTGCTACTACGACGGATCCGAATGGCGCCAGCAGAAATTGGTTTGAAGGTAAGGGGTGTGGCTTAAACTGCAGCATGTGCATAGTCAGTGGCCATTATCTCACACAGCGCGAAGCATGGGGCTGCCGAGTCCTTAAAATAACGCTTTTGTAAACACGGTTGGAATGAGGGACACAGGAGCAGACTAGGGGGCATGTAAGTTGGTGTATGCTGGCATTTCCTTGACACATTTACTCAGCATTAGGCTGAACATTTATGGCGGCATTTGGTTGCTGGACTAAAGCTCAGCATTGGGTGCATTGTAGTAGTAATAGTACCTCTGCTTTTGTGCTTGGGACTATGCCTTCCAGAAAGGGGAGTTCAATCACCACCAAAAAGGATCAAGGAAATCCCCTTCGGCTCTGAGGATCCCGCTCATCCCCCCCGCAGTACCATCCTCTCCCGATAGACCAGAGGTGGCTTGGCAGGGTGAGTCATTGGTTTGCTAGGTGTTTCAGCTGATTCCAACATTTCAGCCCCTGTTTGTTACTGACGACTTGGTGGGGCTAGAAGAAAGGTTAGCTGCTTTAATCGCATCCTCTTTTAAGAGTGGAAGAAAACTCAATAGATCCCCCACCCTGAGCTTTGATACAGGGGAACAGTGGGCAGAGGCAGATGAATCATCCTCAAGGGATTTGGGATAAAGGACAAGTTCTCATTTAAAGAATCATCTAAAGAGTCAACTGTAGAAGAAACTTTTTCAGCTTCAGTCTGAAAAACTGCTGTTGCTGCAACCCCTTTTAAGTATGGTCCGTTTTACGTTCAGGCTACCCTTAATTGAATTGGCCGAAAGACCCGTTTCTTCTGCGGATTCTTTAAAACCCCCTCAGGCCCTACATGCCTTTCCTGTCCATACGTTGCTAGAGCAACTCCTATATGCTGAATGAGACCACCCAGATAGGCATTTTCTTCCTCCTAAAAAGTTTTAAATGCTTTATCCCATGGAGGAAAAATTCACCAAAAGATGGAGCATACCATCAGTTGATGGTGCTATATCTGATGTGAATAAAAGCTTAACTTGTCTGGTGGACATTGCCCAGATGTTGAGGGATGAAGGGCGGAGAAAAAGAGAAAAACCTTTTTCTTTGGCAGGTGCAGTAACTCACTCTGAAATTGCAGCAATAGGCATTTGTCAATCCCTAAAAAGACCAGCTGAAGTAGGTGCTTAACGTTATCCCCGCTTAGCAGGATCAGGACTTAGCCGAGCTGCCAAGGGCACTATGTTTTGCAATTGACACTATTAAGGATTCTATTCATTGGGCATCACGCCTTACACTCTTATTAGTGCATATGCGTAGGATCCTGTGGTTGAAAGATCGGTCAGCTGAGGCGCCATGCAAAAAGCTTTTGGCTGGTTTTCCATTTCACACTCGCCTGACAAGTCGCTCCTGTGTGAACCGGCACTTAGAGTTGAACTAAATCAGTGTCTCGCGAATCCAGGCTGAGTCCTACAGCCAACAAGTTCAAACTCTTTAGGGCCAGGATAAAGTGGGGCAGAAGGGTCACAGGCCCCTTGCACCATGTGCTAGAGTGAAGGGGACAACAATAGGTTGCTGCAGTGTCTGTGATTGCTAATGCTGGACACCTGGGTCACTTGCATTTGCTACAGGGTTCCCCTGTGTCTCTAGTGCAGCGATTGCTGAACTGAAACATCTTTTCCCCGGCTGCAAGTAATAACAACAGTTAGCACCAGTCCAGGAAAACTCCCCTAGGCTCATCCTTGGCTCTGAGTTGTCTTGTGACAGAACACAAGGAGGAGCCTAGGAGGAAAGGGGTCTATAGGAGGTATGCACTGGAGGTGGGGGAAATAGCAGGGTAGAGAATTTGGAGGAAGAGCATTTGCAGGAAGGGAGGTGGGGGGGGGGGGGTATATCTGTGTTTGGGGAATTGGAGAATAAGATAAATTGTGATAGGTGGGGGGGGGGCAGTTAATTTATGCTGGGAGGGATTAAGAGCATTAGTGCTGGTGGGAATTTAAAAACAAAATTATTTTTAATGGGGGGGGGGGGTAAAACAAGTGGGTTTTTGCTAGGAGGGGATTTTTTGATGGGTACGGCGATTGTTGGGAGGATTTGTTCTGGGAGTGGGGTAAGAAGAATTTTGCTAGAATGAAGGATTTAGGGAGGGTGATTTATCTTGCAAGTGGGGAAGGACTTTTGCTGGGAGGGGTGAATGTGCAAATTAGTGCTGGGTTTTTTGGGAAAGAGGGAATGCGTATTTCTGCTGAGAGTAAAGTAGGGGAGAGTATTGCTTGCAGAGGGAAATTTCTCCTACCCCCTGTGCATTACACACCCATCAATCTTTAAAATTTGTTCTCTTTCCCTACTGTAAATTACATACTCCTGTGCCCTGCATTCTGTGCATTGCATATTACTGACTGCAGCTCCCTGTGAATTAGTCTCCTGACGCTTGAACTCTGTGCCTGATACACCCTGACCCCTGCACTACATGTAACCAAAAAGAAGAAAAAGGCTACATCCAGAGGGAAAGTCCCAAATGGGGCAGCCTAGTGGTTATCTAGGCATTGACAAAACTTGTATGAATAAAACAAAAAAAAAAACTTGTGTTTATTATGGAAAATTACACCAATAAAAAAGAGAATCAATTCTCCCATGAATGTTAAATTTCACCACCTTGATATTTTATTTTTGTTTCACTTTAAGAAAAACAAGGGGGCTACCCCCTCCCATAAAACGACTCCTTATTTATAGTTTCATAGTTAGTTTGAATAAAGACACCAGGCCATCCAGTTCAACCTGAGTGAGTGTCTACAATTGTCCCTATCCCTGTATATTGCACACTCACATTGGTCCCTACCCTCAAGGAGCCCACAATCCAAGGTCCTCATTCATATACTAGGGCCAATTTTGGACAGAAGCCAATTAACCTACCTGCATGTCTTTGGATTGTAAAAGGAAACCAGAGTACCTGGTGGAAACCCACGCAGGCACAGGGAGAACATGCAAACTCCAGGCAAGTAGTGTCATGGTTGGGATTCGAACCAGCAACCCTTCTTACTGCTAGGTGAGAGTGCTAACCACTACACCACTGTGCTGTATTTAAAGTGGAGTTCCAGACATTTAAAAGTCAGCAGCTACCAAAAGGGTAGCTGCTGACTTTTAATAATCAGACACTCGCCTGTTCCACAGTCCAGCGATGCGGGCTCACGAAGCCCCGCTGTCAGGGCTGGGCTCAGCCCTTCCTTCTCTGAGGTGGCCGCTCAGCTGTCGGCTAATCGCCAGCTCTTATCTCTCCAGTTACTCAGCTGTTGTTGATATCCTGCTCATCAGCCCTGCCGCCCAGCCCAGAGGATCTATGCCTTTGCCTTAGTCAACATTAGAAACGCTCTCCTGCATTCCAGTTAAGACTTGCTTGGCAGACATGCCTTCTGGCTCTAAATCCCGCTTGCTGTTTTACTAGGCTCATCTCCGGCTCCTTGACTTTGGCTTGTCCGACTATCTGTTCTGGTTCCTGAACTCTGGCTATGTTTTGACTACGTTCTATTTACTTTTATTATTAACCACTTCAATACAGGTCACTTTCACACCTTCCTGCCCAGGCCAATTTTCAGCTTTCAGTGCGGCCACTTTTTAAATGACAATTGTGCGGTCATGCTTCACTGTACCCAAATTAAACTCTTATCATTTTGTTCCCACAACTAGAGGTTTCTTTTGGTGATATTTGATAACCTCTGCAGTTTTTATTTGTTTTTGTTATAAAATCTTAAATAAGTAAGTTTTCTCCTTCACTGATGGGCACTGATGAGCTGCACTGATAAGGCGACAGGGATGAGGTGGCACCAATGAGATGGCACCGACGATGGGCACTGATAGGTGGCACTGATGGGCAGCACTGGCCACTGAAGGATAATTATGGGTGGCAATGATATATGGCACTGCTGGGCACTGACAGGTGGCACTGATGGCTGGCACTGGCTATCACTGGCAGGCATTTTTCAATGGCATTGATTGGAATTTCCGTGGTGGTCCTGGCAGCAAAGACCCCCCCCCCCCCATCAGGAGAGCAGCCGATCGGTTCTCCTCGTGTCTGTCAGACGCAAGTAAGGAAAATCCGATCAATGGCTCTTCCTGTTATGCATCATGATCAGTCGTGATTGGACATGGCTGATCACGTGGTAGAGTCTCTCTGTCAGAGACTCTACCTAGATTAGCGTTGCGGTGTGTCAAACTGACACACCACAACAATGATTATGGACATGCTCTGGGGGAGTGCAGCGGCTTGATATTCTGGTGACGTCATATGACGTCCAGTCAGGATATCGCAACCACTTTGCCGACCTTTGCTATATGGCGGGCGGAAAATGGTTAAACAAGTTTGATTTAACTGTACTTCTGTCTCAGTCTGATTCATGGTTCCTGACAGTAGGCCAAGGTCATGAATTCACAAGATAATCAATCCACTTGGTAATTTTTTCCAGATTGGATGAGCAAGATCACCGCATGGATCAGTTTGCTATGGCGTTACAAATGCTTCTGAGTTGCACGGCTCACCTGGAATCTCCCACTGTGGATGCTCCGGTACAACCTGTGTTGCAGGCAGTCCCTGCTGCTGCGCCAGTCTCTGTGCAGGCCCCCGCCTCAAGTATTGCCTCTATAAGAGGTATGTCTGGTTTTGATCAGCCCCTGACTGATATGACCAGAAAGGACGGTAACACACAGAGTTGGTCTCCGAAGTCCGTTAAGGCCTTTGAGATTCTCAAGGCTGCCTTTGTTTCTGCTCCTGTGTTAGCACATCCTGATCCTATGTTAACTTTTATCCTTAAAGAGTTGATGCTTCTGAGACTGGTGTTGGTGCCCTTCTGTCTCAACGTCCTACCTTTTGAGAGCACCTTGCATCCTTGTGGCTACTTTTCCAAGAAATTGTTACCTGCGGAATGCATTCACGAGATTGGTGACAGCGAGCATTTGGCAATTATTTTGAAAGAATTGAGACATCTCTTCTAAGGTACCACTGTGTTGGTTCTCATTCTTACTGACCATAAGAATTTCACCTTCTTGTCTGAGGCTAAACGCCTCTCTCCCAGAAGGGCACGATGGGCTCTTTTCTTGTGAAGTTTCAATTACATTTTCTTGTTCTTACCTGGTACTAAGAATGTAAGGGCTGACGCCTTGTCCCGACAATTTTCCTCCACTTCCAAGTTGGAGTCGGTTCTGGTTCCTGTGATTCCTCCCAATCGTATTCTGGCTACGGTTCACGCCAATCTCGCTTCTCCTTTGGGTGACAAAATTCTTGCTGCTCAGGTCCATGCTCCTCCTGAGAAACCTTGTGACCGCTACTTTGTCCCAGAGAGACTCCGTACTGCTGTGCTCCAGACTTGGCATTCTCCCAAAGCTGTTGGCCACCCTGGGAAGAATCGGCTCTTTTGGGCAATTTCCCAACAATTCTGGTGGCCTAGTCTACGTGCTGATGTAACCACCTTCGTAGCGGCCTGTTCCATGTGTGCTCAGAGTAAGACCCCACAATACCTTCCAGTGGGCCTCCTACAACCCATACCCAATGGAGAGAGGCCCTGGACTCACCTGTCTATGGATTTCATTGTGGAGTTACCCAACTCCCAGGGCAACACAGTTATCCTTATGGTGTTATCCTTATGGAAGTTGCCCACTTCTAAGGAACTGACTTCCATTTTTGCTTGGGAAATCCTTTGCTTACATGGGCTACCCAAGGTGATTGTCTCGGACAGGGGTAGTCCGTTTGGGTCCTGGTTCTGGCAAGCTTTTTGTGCACAGTTGGGAGTTCAGCTTGCTTTCTCCTCTGCGTATCACCCGTAGTCTGATGGGGCTGCAAAACGAGCCAATCAGTCCTTGGAGCAATTCCTATGTTGCTATATTTCTGACCATCATAACAACTGGTCAGACCTATTACCATGGGCAGAGTTTGCTCACAACAGTGTGTTGAATTCTGCTTCCCGATTGTCCTCATTTATGGCGCATTCTGGTTTCCAATCTTCCATGTTGCTTGACTGGTTCGTTCCGCAGAGTATTCCTGCGTTAGAGGAGTATCTCCGTGGTCTTTGTTCCACTTGGGCACAAGTCCAGGAAGCTTTGCGACATGCTAATGATAGGTACAGACTCCATGCTGACCGCATATGCCTGCCTGTGCCTTCCTACCAGGTTGGGGACAGGGTCTGGCTATCATCTCGCAAACCTCGGACTTCGTGTTCCCTTACTGAAGTTGGCACCTCGGTTTATTGGGCCTTTCCATATTCTTTGCAGGATTAACCCAGTGGCTTATGCATTAGACCTTCCTTGTAATATGTGTATTTCTAATGTATTTCATGTCTCCTTACTTAAACCTTTGGTCTGCAACCACTTTACCACATCAGTGCCCTGTACAGGTTGAGAACCATGAGGAGTATGAAGTACAGTCCATTGTTGTGGTCTTGGGTCTCTTCCTTGGACGTACATGCCCCTGTCCTCCTCCGTGATTTCCATAGACTGTTTCCCCTCAAACCTGGTGGTCCTTTGAGGGGGGTGGGGTAGTTGAGGAGGAGGTACTGTCAGGGCTGAGCTCAGCCCTTCTTTCTCTGAGCTGGCCACTCAGCTGTCGGCTAATTGCCAGTGCCCATCTCTCCACAGTTACTCAGCTGACATCCTGCTCGTCAGCCCTGCCTACTTAAGCCATTGAGCCCAGAGGATCTCTGCCTTCACCTTAGTCAACATCACAGAGACGCATTCCTGTTAAGAGTTGCTTGGCTGACATCCTTTCTGGCTCCAGATCCTGCTTGCTGTTTTACTACGCTCGTCTCCAGCTCCCTGACGTTTGGCCTGTCTGACTATCCCTTCCGGTTCCTGAACTCTGGCTATGTTTTTGACTATGCGTGTTATATTTACTTTTATTAGTAAACAAGTGTGATTTAACTGTACTTCTGTCTCAGTCTGATTCATGGTTCCTGACACCCACTCCTCTCTCCCGCCTCTCCACGGTGCTGACATTCTAATTGTGGGGGCCCTGATTGCGGGGGGGGGGGGGGAGAAGTGAACTTGCTTCTGGCGCCGTGGAGCACAGGGAGGGAGTGGAAGCTGGGTGCCCATAAAAACTGGGTATCCGCCCCCCCCCCCCCCCAAAAAAGTGACATGCCAGATGTGGCATGTCAGGGGTCACCATCACTTAAAGCGGAAGTTTCATTTTGGGTGGAACTCCGCTTTAAGGAAGGAGGACACGCTATCCTGACAAGGCTAAACTCTGACATAGCGAAGCGCTTTGACGTCACAGACACGTCATGGACTGCAGGGTACTCGCCCTGTATGGCTACAGATCAAGTCAATCATGTATGGGAGTTCCCCTGATTCATTCGGTCTCTGCATTCGAAAGTGTAATATCATTGAGCCAGCATGCAAGTCCAAATCCCACACTCCACTTCATGCTTTACTTCCTCCATCTCTATTGAGGTACGCAGCTATTTAGCTACACAGCAATACTGGCCAGTGGATACGGGAATGATGACAATCACTGGATGATTGGATATCAGCAGCAATGGCTGCTTTGATCTGCTTTATACATTGCATTGGTAATTTTTGGATTTTTCATCACGGTTCATAGTGACCACCTCTTAGAGGGTAAGACTCTCTCAGTTTACCTTTTTCCGCATGTTCATGTGATCAATAGCAGGACTGCCTTGCACCGCTTCCATTCATATACATGTTTTGCAACTCCTTAAGCCTGATTGAGCAATTGTTTTACTGTGCCCCCACGGTATCTGTCTTTCTGGGATATTCAAGATTTGTGCACTTTAACCACTTGCCGACCAGCTGCTGTCATACTGCGGCAGGTTAGCATGATCTTGTGAACCGCCATAGTTGTACATTGGCTCCTTTAAGCGGGATAGCATGCACTGCGGGGATGCCGATGCTTGTGGCCGTTGGTCGCGGGCACAACAGGCAGAACAGGGACACGTGTGTGTGTGTGTGTGTAAACGCACACATCCCTGTTCTGAGAGGGCATGCAGATCGCAAGTTTATAATAGCTAGAACCACGATCTGTCATCTCCTATAGTCGGTCCCTTCCCCCTACAGTAAGAACACACACTATGGAACACAGTTAACCCCTTGATCACCCCTTAGTGTTAACCCCTTCCCTGCCAGTGACATTTGTATAGTAATCTGTTTTTATAGCACTGATCACTGTATAATTGTCAATCGTCCCAAAAATGTGTCCGATGGGGCCGCCATAGTGTCACAGTCTCGATGAAAAATCGCGGGTTCGCCGCCATTACTAGTAAAAAAAATATATATATAATAATAAAAATGCCATAAATCTATCCCTTATTTTGTATGCTCTATAACTTTTGCGCAAACCAATCAATATACGCTTGTTGTGATTTTTTTATTGCCAAAAATATGTAGACAAATACATATCGGCCTAAACTGAGAAAAAAAACTTTGCTTTCTTTAAAAAAAAAAAAATTCTGGATATTTATTATAGCAAAAAGCCCAAAATATTGTATTTTTTTAATTTTTTTTTAATTTATTTTTTTCAAAATTGGCACTCTTTTTGTTTATAGAGCAAAAAATAAAAACCACAGAGATGATTAAATACCACCGAAAGAAAGTTCTATTTGTGGGGAAATAAAGGACATTGATTGTGTTTGGGTACAGCGTTGCACGACTACGCAATTGTCAGTTAAAGCAACACAGTGCCATATCGCAAAAAATTGCCTGGTTATTGAGCAGCCAAATCTTCTGGGGCTGAAGTGTGTAAAGTTTGGGGGGATTGTAGCTTCACAGGACCGAGTGCAAAGCCAGTAAATGTTAAACAAAAGGCCTTATATTTTCAGCAAGCAAATCAAAATAAGGCTTCCAGCAGCACACAAGCAAAAATACAAAATAAAGTCCTGCTTATCTTCAGCACAAAATAAAAAGGCATCTACAGTTTGTGGATGGGCCTTTTATCCCAAGGTTTTAACAGTCCTTGTTGATTATTTTAGCAACTCACAACTCTCCAAGACAGGTGTATTCACCAACTCCTGTCTTTAAAGAGGGATTCCACCTAAAAAAAAAATATTAAAAGCCAGCAGCTATAAATACTACAGCTGCTGACTTTTAATAAATGGACACTCACCTGTCCCGGGTTCCAGCGATGCCGGCAGCCGAGGCCGATCGATCGCTCGGCTCTCGGCTGCTGCCATCACCATTCTAGGTGAGGGAATCAGGAAGTGAAGCGAATCGGCTTCACTTCCCGGTTCCCTACTGCGCATGCGCGAGTCGCGTAGCGCAATAGGAATTGTCCGCGCTGTCACTGGGACCCGTGTGTGTCCCAGCAGACAGCGCGGCAGGACAGGAAATGACATAGACTCCCATGGGAGTCTATGCCCGGAAGTGGGTGTAAATACCTGTCTTTGACAGGTATCTCCACCCCCCTCCCCCCTGTAAGGTGCCAATTGTGACACCGGAGGGGGGGAGGGTTCCGATCAGTGGAAGTTCCACTTTAGAGTGGAACCCCGCTTTAAGAGCTGCTTCCTGGAGGCTCTTAACCCCGTGTGTGCTGGAATCCCTGTAGTCGGGGACAGAGGCTCTTTCCCACCCGAATATCACTTCAGAGCCTCCAAAATTCCAGGTCCAAAAATGTCTCCCTATTAACAGAGAGAGAACTTGTGAGTTAGTCCTCTCCTGATTACCGATGTTCCCGGGAATTCCTCGGCCATTCTGGGTGAGCCCCTGAACATCACACTTCCCTTAAAGGGACCACAACCCAAATTTTGGTGATATATATTACCCATCCAGGATGCATCCTTGGCGTTCTGTACAAGTGCTTAATGACCCATGATTGTTGCAATAGATCTACTAATATGCACTTTACATTTTCCCTTGTTTACCATCATTGTGGTTAGCTCCAGGGTGCTGAATGTGCTGCAGGTCTCAGTGCTAGTATTTTGAGTGGAGTTATCGTCTCACTGCAATTTCCTTAGTGGATTAGCACTGGCATCTGTATTCCATTCAGTCTCATAAGTCCAGACATGGATATCTGCGACCTTGTTTTTGTTTGTCTTTTTTGTTACCTATATGCTTGGTTAGAGGACAGTGCACCTAACGGTGAGGGAGACGCAGAGTGGTTTAATACTTAATCCCCATCCTCCCATTTTTGCATCCCCTGCATTACATTCATTACACACCCTGGGCCCCTGCACGCTGTGTTATGTATACCTAAACCCAACACTGACTTCAGCACTTTGTTTTACATACTCCTTATCCTTGAACACATTGCATTACATACTCCCTGACCCCTGCACTCTGTATTTACTCTGAACCGTGCACTCTGCCTTACAGAATCCTACACTATATACACTACTTGAGGCGATCAAATACCACCAAGAAAAGCTCTATTTGTGGGGAAAAAAAGGACATACATTTTGTTTGTGTACAACGCCGCATGACCACGCAATTGTCCGTTAAAGTGACACAGTGCCGTTTCGCAAAAAATTACCTGGTCAGGAAGTGGGTAAATCCTTCCAGGGCTGAAGTGGTTAAGGTGTGTGAGGTAGGGCCTCCAGGTATTGGACTTGTTTATCCAACATATCCCACAAATTCTCAGTTGGATTTAGATCTAGAGCATTTGGAGGGAAAGTCAACACGTCAAACTCGTTGTGTTTCTCAAACAAATCCTAAATTGATCAGACTGGGCCTTGGGATTCCGTTGCTCTGTGGTATAGTTCTGATGGTCACGTGCCTATTGTAGGCACTTTTGGCTGTGTACACAGGGCAGCATGGGCACCCTGGCCAGTCTGCGGCTATGCATCCCCATATGCAACAAACTGAAATGAATTGTGTGTTCTGACACCTTTTTATTGGAACCAGCACCAACCTTTTCAGCAATTTGAGCTAAAGCAGCTCTTCTATTGGATCGGACTATGTTGTACAGAGGCTGGCTTTTGCTCCCCACATTACTTGGTTGCCCATGACCTAGGGTATCCTCGTGTGCGGATTGCTTGGGAAATTCCCGCAATTAGCAGGTCTGTCCTGAGTCCCGGGCACCTTCATTCCGGGACAATACAATGTCCTGGAATGCAATTTACAGAGCAAGCAAACCCTGCCATAGCGCTGGTGCTCACTCTGCCTCCATCTGAGACTCTGACCACTGTTTGCTAGAGCCAGCTGGTGTCTAGCAAACCTATGATGTCCCAGCTGCGACTCCTGCCCAGCACGCAAAGTGGAGGAGAAGTTAACTTTCTCCTCCTCCGCGCCACTGCTCTCCATGCTAGGCAACCTGTCAGCATCTGCAGCACCAAACACACTGATGCTGGAGCTGAACTCCAGGTCACTACAATCTCCGCCCCGGCTGTCTCCCGTCCTCTATCAGCAGAGCCGGCCGAAGCCGCCTCCCCCCCCTTCTCGGCTGTTTACATCAGTACACAGGAGCCAAAGGAGGGGACACTGCTGTGCATTTCCCACTCTGAGGTCTGTTCTAAGATTATTGTATTGTAGGTAGATGGAGAGATGAGGGGGACAGTGATCAGTAAAAAAGTAAAAAATCGCCCCCCCCAGCACATATCCGACCCCCCCCAAGCTCCCTACTAGCACAAGTGGTGAGGCATAAACAAACAACCTTAAAAGAGCAAACAGATCCGCGTGTCCAAGGGAAGGTTTCTGCATCCAATGATCGTCCACCAACGTCTGTGCGAATACCCTCACATGAGCGTATTGCAGCAAAACTGACACTGGGGGGCATCTGACAACATACATTAATAACATTTTCCACAACACTGGCGACAGTGGAAAGTGACACGCAGCATCTAGCGTCAGGCTACAGTGGCAAGTGAGGTGCTGCATCTGGCTTCAGGCTACAGCGGCAAGTGAGACATTGCATCTGGTGGCAGGCTACAGTGGCAAGTGACATGCTAAATCTGGTGGCAGGCTACAGTGGCACGCAGCATCTGGTGGCAAGTGACAAGCTCAGGGTTCCCAGTGATTTGGCATTATGGTGAGTTGAACTATTTCATTATATATTACAATGTAGTAATAGAAATAATATGATTGGTCATCCTGGCACCATATCAAGCATGGTGTTGGGACGATATAAGTGCCCAAACCAGCCATTCACCTGACAAGTCACTCGTCCCTGAAATCTTCTTTATTGTACTTTCAACACCCCCCCCCCCCCCCATGTTTGGTATGTCCCGACCACTGCAAATTGGGCATATCATGCAAAAGCTGCAGTGTTGCAGATGCTCTGACCCTGTCATCTAGCCATTAGAATGTGGCCCTTCTCGAAGTCGCTTCTAAGGGCACTGGTGAATGGCTAGATGTTGGCGCCAAAAGCAAAAGTCCTTGCCCCATTCCTCTCCTTACTAGACGCTCCTGCTGAGGCTGTACCCACTGCCATATTGTGCCCCACTCCATGCCAGAAGCCTCTACATTACATTCCTGGAGGTTAACCTTTATATCCCTAAGGAAGGAATGTCCACATATAGAGTTGCTGCATTTTACTGATGGTACTTGGAGAAGGGCAGAGCAGTCACAGCACGTTGACATACTATTTGGGGTTGCTTGACAGTATAGTGCATTGCAAATTATTAACCCTCCTTAGCATTTTTTGTGTTTTGTTGCCTCACAACCTGGAATTAACATGGATTGTTTTGAGGATTTGCATCATTTAATTTATAGAACATGCCCACAACTTTGAAGATGTTTGTTTGTTTTTTGTTTTTTTTATTGTGTAGTAAACAACAAATAGGACAAAATAACAGAAAAAGTCAATGTGCATAACTATTCACCTCCCTAAATTCAATACTTTGTAGAGCTAACTTTTGCAGCTATCACAGCTCAACGTCGCTTTGGATAAGTCTCTGTGAGCTTGCCACATCTTACCACTGGGATTTTTGCCCATTCCTCCTTGCAAAACTGCTCCAACTCGTTCAAGTTGAATGCTTTGCGCTTGTGAACAGCAATCTTTAAGTCTGAGCACAGATTTTCTATTGGATTTAGGTCTGGGCTTGGACTAATCCACTAGGCCCACATTTACATGTTTCCCCTTAAACCACTCAAGTGTTGCTTTAGCATTGTGTTTGGGGTAATTTTCCTGCTGAAAGGTGAACCTACATCCTAGCCTCAAATCACACACAGAGTGGTACAGGTTTTGCTCAAGAATATCCATGTATTTAGCACCATCCATCTTTCCCTCAACTCTGACCAGTTTCCCAGTCCCGACTGCTGAAAAACATGGTGGTCTTTTTCGTGATCTGATGTGTTTTTTTTGTGCCAGACATGGCGTTTTCTTGGGCCAAAAAGTTACATTTTAGTCTCATCGGACCAGAGCACCTTTCTCCATACATTTTGGGAGTCTCCCACATGCCTTTTCGCAAACTCAAAACGTGCCATTTGTTTTTTTGCTGAAAGTATTGGCTTTCTTCTGGCCATTCTGCCATAAAGCCCAACTTTATGGAGAGTACGGCTTATTGTCGTCCTATGTACAGATACTCCAGTCTCTGCTGTGGAACTCTGCAGCTCCTTCTGGGTTTCCTTAGGCCTCTGTGCTGCCTCTTTCCTTAATGCCCTCCTTGCCCTGTCCGTCAGTTTTGGTGTGCAGCCGACTCTTGGCAGGTTTGCTGTTGTCCCATGTTCTTTCCATTTGGTTAGGATAGGTTTGATGGTGCTCCTAGGGATGATCAAAGATTTGGATATTTTTTTTATAGCCTAACCCTGACTTGCACTTCTCAACAACATTGTCCCTTATCTGGAGAGTTCCTTGGTCTTCATAGCAGTGTTTGGTTGGTGGTGCCACTTGCTTAGGTGTTGCAGCCTCTGGGACCTTTCAAAAAGGTATGTATATGTAATGACAGACCATGTGACACTTGGATTGCACACAGGTGGACATCATTTCACTAATTATGTGACTTCTAAAGGTAATCGGTTGCACCAGAGCTTTTTATGGGCTTCATAACAAAAGGGGTGAATAAATATGAACATGCCAATTATCAGATTTTTATCTCTGAAAAATTGTTTTATGTATATATTTTTCTAGTTTTACTTCACCAACTTAGACTATTGTGTTCTGATCCATCACATATAATTCAGATTTAAAAAAACATTGAACTAAAGGCTGTAATGTAACAAAATAGGTAAAAAGCCATGGGGTGAATACTTTTGCAAGGCACTGTACATTGTTAATCACATTTAGTGACATGTAGTCACATGTTAAAGCATCATGCAGAATCTTAACCACTTCCCGACGGCGCACGACGATGTACGTCGGCAGAATGGCACAGGCAGGCAAATTGGCGTACAGGTACGTCCATTTTTATTTGCCGCCCTGCCATCGCTGCCGGCGACGCGCGCATGTCGGTTGGGACCCCCGTGAGTCCGGTCGCAGGTCCTGTGGACTCTATCACCACGGGGATACCCGTGACAGTCTCACGGGGAGGCTGAACAGGGAGATGCTGATGTAAACAGCATCTCCCCGTTCTGCCTAGCAACAAGTGACGCTGATCTCTGCTCCATGTGATTGGAACAGAGATCAGTGTTCACTAACACACACCCCAACCCCCCACATTTAGTAACTGGCCACTAGGACACACTTAACCTCTACACTGCCACCCCCTGGTTAACCCCTTCACTGGCAGTGTCACAGGAATCAGTGCATTTGTATAGCACTGATTGCTGTATAAATGACAATGGTCCCAAAAATGTGTCAATAATGTCCGCTGTGTCCGCCATAATGTCGCAGTCACAATAAAAAATCGCTGATCGCCGCCATTACTAGTATAAAAAAAATTATTAATAAAAATGCCATAAAACTATCCCCTATTTTGTAAAAGCAAAAAATTTTGCGCAAACCAATCATTCGCTTAATGCGATTTTTTTTTATTTTTTTTTTTTTTACCAAAAATATGTAGAAGAATACGTATCGGCCTAAACTGAGGAAAAAATTTTTTTTATATATTTTTGGGGGATATTTATTATAGCAAAAAGTTAAAAATAATGCGTTTTTTTTTTCAAAATTGTTGCTCTATTTTTGTTTATAGCGCAAAAAATAAAAACCGCAGGAGTGATCAAATACCACAAAAACGAGCTCTATTTGTGGGAAAAAAAGGACGTCAATTTTGTTTGGGAGCCACATTGCACGGCCGCGCAATTGCCAGTTAAAGCGACACTGTGCCGAATCGCAAAAAGTGGTCTGGTCTTAAGCCAGCCAAATGGTCCAGTATGAAAGTAGTTAACTAGGTAATCTTCCCTCTCTCTCTCCCTCCACTCGGGGTCATTAGTACTCACTGGAATGGGATCTCTGCAGTCACCTCCTCCACAGGTACACCTCTCCAGGGGGATAGCTTCACTCAGAGAACTCTTGGCTATGCCTAAAAGGCCTTTTGCACCCTGCCCTAGCCCCCACCTCCTATAAGTGTCAGGAAGTTCACAGCCAACACTACTGGGTGCAGGTCTACCTCTCCCCGGCCTCCAACCCTGTCCAGGGCCTTCACTTGCTGTAAACATCTGCATAGTTGTGGGGTGTTTGGCTCCCATGTCCAAGTGCACTAAGGCTCCCCCAACCTGACTTATAAATATGGGCACTGGCTAAGCCATGACATCATTACAGTAGGGCTCTAACTAAAAGGGACCTAGCTCCTGATTACACTATTTTCTATTACCAGCATTATTCTGGGACAGAGCTACCAAGTGGCAGACTAGTTAACTGCACCTGCGTACACCCAAACCCTTATGCATGCCCATTTTTTTTTCTGCTTTTAACACATCAACTTCAAGGACAACATGTTCACTTGCTGCCTAATAGATCCCACCCACTTTCAGATGCCATTGTAGCGAGATAATAAATATTATTCACTTTACCAGTCGATAGCCATAATGTTATGGCTGATCAACATATTTATTACTTTATCTTAATGACAAACTTATAGCTGAATCAATAGGCCAATAGCTGAAATGTAAAAATTGCTCTGATCCATAAGATATGAGAGTTAAACTGATTTATACAATAGGAAACTACATTCATACTCTAAAAAAAAAAGGTAATTATTTTGTAAGATACTGTACTAGCATGTTTCATAAGGCAATATATGACGTTACTCTGGCACCTTCTTTATGTGCAACTCTTACCCTAAGATATTCTGACAATCGGGAGCCTGCTGGAATCACATAACTAGATTTCTGCAATGCCAACATGGGCCATCCAAAGGTTGCTAGATGTAACAGTCCTGTGTATATTTAAAAAAAAAAGATACAGGCTACCGCCCTGCCTGCCAAAGCAATTCATCTGGGCCCTGACTGATGCTTTCCTGCATTTTTATTGATGGGATGATATACTTAAATGATGTACCCCTTTCATGCCTAAGACTATTTCTGACATTTATTGCTTGCAAGTTTAAATCTGTATTTTTTGCTAGAGAATTACTTAGAAGCCCCAAGCATTATATATTTTTTTTAGTAGAGACCCTAGAGGAAAAATATGGCGATCGTTATTTATTGTTAATATTTTATGTCACACGGTGATTGTGCAGCGGTCTTTTTCAAACGCAATTTTTGGGGAAAAAAGACAGGTCATGAATTTAAAAAAACGAAACAGTAAAGTTAGCCTAGTTTTTTTGTATAATGTGAAAGGATGTTACGCTGAGTAAATAGACACATAACATACTTACATACACACGTCATGATTTGAAATTGTGCACACTTGTTGAATGGTGACAAACTATAGTACCTAAAAATCTCCATAGGCGACACTTTAAATTTTTTTTAACAGTTACCAGGTTAGAGTAACAGAGGAGGTCATTTGCTAGAATTATTGCTCTCATTTTGACAATCGCGGTGATAACCCACTTGTGATTTGAACACTGTTTACATATGCGGGCACAACTTAAGCATGCGTTTTCTTTGTTGTGCAAGCCTGCAGGGATGCTGGCGCTTTAAAAAATGTCTTATTTATTTATTTTTAATTTTATATATTTTCTTTTACATAAAAAAAAAGAAACATTCTGATAACTTTTATTGCTGTCACAAGGAATGTAAACATCACTTGTGACAATAATAGGTGGTGACAGGTAATCTTTATGGAGGGATCGGGGGTCTAAAAGACCACAAAACCCTCCTTTGCACTTAAAGTATTCAGATTGCCAAAAACAGCGATTCTGAATACTGTAAAAATGTTTTAAATCTGCGCCATTGGAAGCTGAGTAAACCAGAAGTGACGTGCTTTTTACATAGGAGACTAGATCGAAGCAGTTTCTGGTTTCGTTCAAGTCTCAGCCTAGCCGGCGGAAGTGCCGGATCGTGGATCGGGTCTCCCGGTGGGACGGGTGGCCCGGGAAGAGTGGCGGGAGGGGGAGGGGACATATGTGTGTATGGTCGGTGCTAAGAGGTTAAAGTTCACACCTTGAAATTGGCTGTTACTAGGCTAGTCATTTAGCCAATGGTTTTAGCATAGTTGCCAAAATTTCAAAAAAGTTTCCAGGGACACCATTTTTTCTGTATGTCCAGCAAGCCAGAGATCCTGCCACTACAGAACTTACCTGTTGCTCGTACCTGCAGCTGAGCTCGCACATGCACCAGTGACCAGAAGAAAGAAGGTGGGCCATCTCCGAGGCCAGCTGCACCCCCACCTGCCCACTCAAACTGCAGGACAAGGTCTTGCAGGCTCCGCCTCAGGGATGTTCCATTCCGAGTACTCGGAGCACCTGGACAGCTGCTGGAGGAGGAGGTAGGGGAGGGATCTGTCCCGGCAATATCATGTCCTCTGATTTCATGTGAGCACCCGCCCGGAAGCACAATGCGTACCCTGATTTTAACATTGTCATTCTTCATTTACTAAAGTAATATGAGCACATGTGCTTTATATTTCATTGCTGTTTGTTTGGTTTTTTTTTTGGTTCTTTTTTGCATTTTTAAGAGTCCTAGTTTTAGAGAATTAGCCCACAACAAGCTTTTAGGAATAAAATAGACACACATGCCGGACATGACTGTCACTTTCTAGGATTCTCCTCTCTCGCTGTAGTCTTGGATCTCTGAATGTTCTGGTTTCCTTCTCTCCCAGTATCCTTGCTGTTTCCTGTCTTTTTGTCTCCTTTCCTTGCTCTTTTTTTTTTGTGCTCATTAACTCTCCCTGTCACTGTTTCTCTTCTTGGAGCCCCGAAGCTGCCACTGTTACATGGTTCTTTTTAATAATTGCACAGCCAGAATGCCCTCATCATTCCTGTGTCCATCACACATCATGTCCCACATCTTTTCCCCCCATCCCCCATCAAATAAAATCCCTGCTTTTGCTTCCCAGCTGTGTTCCATTCCTTCAGCAAAGGCCCAGTTTCCATGGCAACAGCTGCTGTGTATCAATAAGACACAGTAAGCAAGAACACCATTGATCAGTCCCCAATAGAGTCACAGGCTGGGGGCAGAATGTAGTGTGAGAGACAATCGCATTTCTGTAATATAGGGAGGAGAAATGGCAAGAAGAAAAACCTCAGTATATGGTATTGGAAAAGGTGAAATTATGTAAAATTGTCAGTTTTCTCATACCTTGAAATCACTACTCATTTCATTTAGATCTAACAAAAATGTGTAGTGAAAGCCCTATGTAAACAATCCACTTAGGGGTTTTTTTTTTTTATATATATCTTGTTGGGAAAAATCTCATACTGAATTAGTGTTAGCAAATCTAAAGAGAAGATTGTTCATTGCAAGTTGTACGACCAACTTTATGCTGGGTACACGTAGCAAATTTCTGCCAGTTCCAATGTCTTTTGTATAACTGACTTTTATTGATTTGTCAAAATAGTAGAAACTACTTTCTCAGGGGCAGCATTTTTTTTTCTTGGTCAATGATATCTCATCTAAAATGGGTCTCAGGTGGGAATCAACTTTGAGACGAGACAATATAATCCTCATTCTGTTCTGACAGATTATGGTTCGGTGCTGAAGGGAAAGGGGAGTGGTGGTTGATTTTTAAGTTCCTGTTTACAATTTGTTGAGGGCAGGAATCTGGGGAGGGGGGCACTCATGCTAGACAGAGGTGTGTGCATAATGTTTAAGCAGTCTATAATGCTGGGCAGGCACTTAGGACAAAGTACCCTTCAAAGAGATTCTGAGGTACCTTGTGACATGACTGGGTGGTCAGAATGTAGAAAAACTATACTTTTCAATGAAGCTCATCCAGGTCTTTCTGTAGAACAAAAAACCCCCAAAACTGATGACAAACTGGATAGGTTTAAGTGGTGCTGTAGCAGGCAGCGGTGTCTAGATATGAGGGTGATGCCCTGGATTTTTCTTCTTGGGCAAGAGTTTTCTAAGGTAGTTTAAGATGTCAGGAAAGCAAATCACTGCAGCTAAAACAAAGATTGATTAGCAACACTGTGGTCGCACTGAAGCCATGTTTTATACTTTATGCGGAAAGTGACCTTGAGATAGCACTGATGTATATAAAGCGCTTTATACAGGTTTCTCAATGAGATTCCAACCTGCCAGCTGACAATGGAATCATCGTAAATTTGTTCAGAGTTCAAATAAATTTGTTAAACTTATAATGTGAATTTTAGGAAGATTGCGTTGAAATCAAAGGGATGCCAATTTCAGAGACATTGGTTACTATTGGGCAGCTTATTGACAAACTAATAGATGGGTACTGCTGAGTGACATTGAAAATGCACAAATTATTTAAATTACAGATTTGGGTGTTTTTAGCTGTGGGATTGATTTTCTTTTCTTTTACAATTTGCTTTGCTTACAGACAGCAGCAGAACCGAATCTTCCTTAATGGTAATATAATATATTGTTTATATCATGTCAGTTAAAAAAAAGGCTTTTCAGTTAGTTTTACCAGCGGCATGTTTTCATCAAGTTACATATAATTAGATTGATCAAGAACAACTTTTTCAACCTATCAAAAAAAAATAAGAAATAAATAGAAAACCTCCATATAAAAAAATCCTATACCCACAGTTGATACAGAGGAAGGAAAAACCTTATAAAACTGGTTCAGTTTGCTCCAGTAGGGAGAAAGATTCTATACCAGGTGCTCTTTGCTTGGCAAAAGTAGAAGTCCCCAAATACCTTTTTTTATTTTTTAAATTTTTTCTTGTTCAAAGGTGTTTTCTTTATTAAAAAAAAAAGACATTGCCTTGTACAGGCAATAAAATACATGTGCAGATGCACAATTAGTCACACTCCCTTAACACAATAAACACATTTTGTAAGTTCTTTGAGATTTTCTATTGACAGCATAACAAGGAATGTAATGTCATAGAGCATTAAAACGGGAGTAAACCCAGTTTCAAAACACACTTACATCCCCGCCATGCCGGAAATGCCAACGTTCACATTGGTTGTGCTCTCAACCAAACTTTCAAACCATCCAATGGCTGGTGTCATAACTGATCACACGTGCAGCATTATGGCAGTTGAAGAATTATTAGAGGCCAAGATGGCGGCTTCCTTGACTGAAAACGATAGAAGGGTTTACTTCCACTTTAAATAACTAGAGACACAAACATAGGTTCCCCATTATACCAGGAAGGTAAAATACATTGAGGGCTCCCAAATACCCTACTTGGAGCGGGGTTGATAACGCTCCTTGTAACAAGAGAATAATCCTGGCAAAAAGTGAAAGTTCAGAGAAGAAATGGATAAAGGGAAGAAAGGAAGGAAAGTAGAAAAAGGAGGATGTTCAGAGTCACTCAAAGGCTCGACAGCACATGGTGCCTTCAACAACTAGTGTAGATGCACCAGCTCCACAGAAAACAATTATGGTTGTAGCAGTGACTGATCCACAATAGAACGGCAAGTTATTATTGACCCAGTAACGCTATGGTCGGGCCAGGTTGAATTGCAGTATCTAGCAATACAGATAGCATATGAAATACTTAAGTCCAGAACAAAGAGGCTATGGGACAGGCCCACTACATGTGCATGTGCGTACCCTCCTCAGAGCAGCCCCTGAAGCAATTTGAGGGGTAAGAGGGCAAACTTTTAGCTATTCTGGCTGGAACTAGATTCCACTTTAAGACTTTGTAATTAGTTCTGAGTGCTAAAGTATTGAGTGTGGGTGACTTGGTGGATTACCATATCTCTGCACAATCCTCAGGCTCCAGGGGGACATCAATATCAGCAGTCCAGCAAAAGGGATAGGCTGGTGGCACTAAAGTCAGTGGTGAGGTCAAATGGACATATATTCTAGAGATCAAACCAGGCGCCCACGGGTCCAAAGAGCAATTATGCACAAAGGATGTTTGAAACTGCAGATCCATGCAGCCTCTAGTATATAGAGAACAAAAAATGCTTTATTTGGAGATATCTGACTATCCAAATACCTTTATTTTTTTGTAATGTAAATAAAAAGGCTGGCATTGCTGATGTGCCCTTTTCCTCCTCATTCACTAATCCTGCCAGAATCCTTGAAACCTCCTATGGCTAGAGTAGGCAGAATTGTTTAAGCGCTCTATTTTTTAATTGTTGCAGGGATACTGTAGCTGCAAGCAGAAGCAATATTGGAAACTGACAACACTGCACAGCTCTCCTTTTTTTGTTTTCTACTGTATCTCTCCTTGATCTCTCGCTAATATCTTTCTGCCCATATATTTACCCATCCCCCATATTGTGGCAGGCCTAAGTGAAGAAGATGAAATTGCTCAATTTCTGCCTTCTTTCAGGAGGAGCTCTCCTTTTGTTCTCAGAAGAACTGGCAGTAACAAAATAATTAACAGATCAAAGCAAAAGAGGTTGAGGCTTGTCATCGCTCATGTGGCTGCCACACTCCATCAGAGGACAACAGCCATGCAGCTGTACCACCATCCTTTAACAGTTTAGAACTTGGGTGCTGAGAAGAGGAGAGCAGGACATCTTAAAATGAGTGGAAGAGCAGTGATGTGCTGGAGAAGGCAAGAGCAGTGGACACCCCAGATTTTTGTTTTTGTTTGATAACAAAAGGTATTTATTCCAATAAATGACTTTTCCAAAGTCTTGAAGTTGAGATAGGGTGGGGGAGTGGGTATCTGGAGCCCCTTTATGGTAAAAATGGCTTCCAGATTCTGATAGCTCTCTGACCACAGACTCCCACAAGTCAAGGACTGTGGGTAAGGGGGCTTCCCCCTTGTAATGTACTCCCCCCTTGCAGTAATGCTAAAGCTGTCCTTGTTTTTAGGACCAGGCATCACCTCAGCCAGCAGTTTTCTGAATAGAAAACCCCTCCATGTCTTCCTAGAATCTGTTGCAAGCAAACTTCAGGATGGCATAGCTGTTAGTGGAGTGAGAAAATGCTGCAACCCCTGACATTAAACGCACCCTCATGTCCTAAGGAATAGCCGCCCACAAGACCAGGAGATTTCTCCCATTCCTCCCTCTGGTATCCACCCACTAATGTTTTTCTAAACCTTCCCAGTGCTCTCTGTTAATGTAGCACTTCATCACTCATTATTCATGTGAGCTGATCCTCAACCTACAGACAAAGGGTACTACTGTATGCCTCTTCCCCTAAATTCATCTATCCTATCGATCTTTGCATTGCAAAGATAATGTGACAGGCTGCATGCTTCAGGTAGTGAAGGGGGCAGGATGAAGAGAGAGGGAAACAATCAGAGCACAGTTCTGTGCGCTAAATCTAGCTAGATTAGTGAAAGTAATGCCGTGTACACATGACTGGACTTTTCAACGGACTAGGTCCGACGGTCCTCCTGATGGACTTTTGGTGGAGTTCCGAAGGACTTTCCGAATTAACAGACTTGGCCGCACACAAGCACACCAAAGTCGTCATCATCAGCCTGTTCTGCAAGGCCAGCAAATTGGAGGTGGAACCCTTTTTCAAAATAACACGGTGCAATTGTGGTGCATGTGAATGCGCACATCTCAGCAGATGCGTGAGGGTGTCATTAACAACTAAAGGGCAACATGTTTCTGTGGTGTCAGTAAAGCGATTTTGCATGTGTTCCCGATACACTTAAATATGAAAGCAGGCTAAATGTCTGTTACATTGGTGGTCACTATGAGGGGGAAAAGGGTTTGGGATGTTATGTGAAAGAATGGCCTGGTAATGCCATGTGTTTCTATCCCTATCAAAGTAACAAAGGGAGAACACTAGGGGGTGAGACTTTACACAAAGCACATGATAGCAATTCAATAAATTGGTGTATATATAAAGTGTTTATTAAATCATATACAGAGGTTACATACATGTAATATCAGTCTAGAAACATTTAAACATAACACTGGTAACACATGACATAACATGATGAAATTACACAGTCTGCCAATTGTGTATAAGTACATTCATGGATTGCAAGGTAATGCCTGCATGACCTATGGCCTCACTGGTCCTATCATAACGGTTAAAAATCGTAAAACATGAAAATAAGGGTAAAACACGACATCTAGTAGCTCTACGCGTTTCGTGGCTATTGGGCCAATCATCAGGCAGTGAGCCACCCAGGGACATTATGGCCTGGAGCTGAGGTGGACAAGCCAGCGATGACAGCCAACATGTTACACGTGCTTCATGTTATATTAGTGGTCAGTGTAAACCTTCGCATTACATTGGGGCTTGATGTACAATCCTTTCATTCACACTAGTGGCCAGTGTGAAGGTCCCCTTTACATTGGTGTTCAGTGTAAATCCCTCCTTACATTAGTGGTTCTTGTGAATGCTCCTATTACATTAGTGGTCAGTCTAAATCCCCATTACATTGAGGTTCAATGTGAATCCCCCATTACATTGGAATTTTCTGTCTATTGAGGTGTCCCCTCACCTCCACAGTCCATGGTGTGCAGGCAGTGAGGAGATGATGTGCTGTAACCTTTAGCAACCAATCAGTGAGCAGTAACAATGTGCACTAACATCTTGCAATTAATCATTGAGTGGTAAGGATACGCAGTAACCTCTAGCACCCAATTAGTAAGCAGTAATAATGTGCAGTAACCTCTAGCAACCAATTGGTGAGTGGTAAGGATGTCCAGTAGCCTCTAGCAACCAATCAGTGAGCAGTATTGATGTACAGTAAGCTCTAGCAACCAATCAACAAACAAAAGTCGTGTGCTGTAACCTCTAGCAAATAAGAAGTAAGCCATAATGTGTGCTGTAACGTCTAGAAGCCAGTCAGTGAGTGGTAATGATGCACTATAACCTTTGGCATCACAATCACTGCCTGATCTGATTCAGTAAACTGATTTTGAGTCTAGCTATTTATTGTAGACTCAGAGCAGGCGGAGAGCGAAATTGCATGGGGAGGCCAAGAAAATGTTTGCCCAGGGTCCAATCAATATTAAAGATGGCCCTGCTGAAATCTGAAGGTAGATTCTATCAGACTTGTGCCTTTAACCACTTCAGCCCTAGACCATTTTGCTGGTCAAAGACCAGACCACTTTTTGCGATTCGGCACTGCGTCGCTTTAACTGACAATTGCGCAGTCATGCGACATGGCTCCCAAACAAAATTGATGTCCTTTTTTTCCCACAAATAGAGCTTTCTTTTGGTGGTATTTGATCACCTTTGCAGTTTTTATTTTTTGCGCTATAAACAAAAATAGAGCGACAATTTTGAAAAAAACGCATTATTTTTTACTTTTTGTTATAATAAATATCCCCCAAATATATATAAAACATTTTTTCCCTCAGTTTAGGCCGATACGTAATCTTCTACATATCTTTGGTAAAAAAAATTGTAATAAGTGATTGGTTTGCGCAAAAGTTATAGCGTTTACAAAATAGGGGATAGTTTTATGGCATTTTTATTAATAATTATTTTTTTTACTAGTAATGGCGGCAATCAGTGATTTTTATTGTGACTGCAACATTATGGTGGACACATCGGACATTTTTGACACGTTTTTGGGACCATTGTCATTTATACAGTAATCACTTCTATATAAATGCAGTGATTCTTGTGTAAATGACACTGGCAGTGAAGGGGTTAACCAGTGGGTGGCAGTGTAGGGGTTAAGTGTTTCTAGGGATGTGTTGCTAACTGTGGGGGGCTGGGCTTTTATTTAGTGAACACTGATCTCTGCTCCAATCTCCAGTCACTAGTTGCTAGGCAGAACGGGAAAATGCTGTTTACAAAGGCCTTTCTCTGTTCAGCCACCCTGTGAGACGATTGCGGGTATGCCCGCGGCGATCGAGTCCCCGGGACCCGCGACCAGAGTCACGGGGTTCCCGACCGGCATGCGAGTGCGCCGCCGGCAGCGTGCTCGTGATGGCAGGGCGGCATTAAAGATTGGACGTACCTGTACGCCAATATGCCTGCCCGTGCCATTCTGCCAACATACATCGGTGTGTACTGGTCGGAAACCGGTTAAAGTAGTACTCAAGTCACCAGGCAGTCTCCTGGCAATGTCTCACCGTAAGTTGCGGCAGTGTGTACCGAGCCTTAAGAGGGCACTGCAAAGTTCTAAAAATATATTTTGTGAGTGATGTGAAATTCCAAAGAGCAGGAAAGAGTAGGGTACAGAGAGACGGGAGCACTGAATACAGAGAGGAGAGAGAGGGAGGAGACAGCAGAAAGTATAGGGCAGGGGTCCTCAAAACTACAGCCTGCGGGCCATATATGGCCCACCAAGGTCATTTACCCGACCCATGCGGGGGGGGGGGGCCCTGATGTGAGCCACGGTGGACGGTTCGGAAAAGGAGCTCTGACCATCCTTCATCCTGCACCATTTGTGCCTCTGATTGCCCCATGAGCTTTCCCCTTTGCTCAGCCTGTCTCCCTCCATCCCCTGCTTTTAAGCCCAGTCACCATTTTCTGGCCAGGCTGCTCATCTGCAGTGTTAATCTGGCTGCTGCTGGCTGCATACTTGCAGCCCATTGCCATTTTGGCCATCTCCTGGGCTCTCCGAGCTGCATCAGTCCCCCAGCTCCCACTTGGCTGCTTGGCGCTCTTCTATCCCATCTCTGAGGCTGGTCGGCTGGCCTGCCCCATGGATCTAGCTGCTGTTTTCCCCATCCTCAAGGCTAGGTGCCACCTTGGCTGCATCCTGTGTCTCTGCTGCAACCACCCCTCTGCTCCCACTCACTGGCTGGGAGACATTCTCTGCTGCATTGATGTGCACTGGTGAAGCTACATTGATGATCACTGGTGAAGCTGCGTTGATGTGCACTAGTGAGGCTGTGTTGATGTGCAGTACACTCTGTATGGGAAAAGTTATTATTGCTGGTATATTGTTTTTGTAGCACTGTATTTAGTGGTATTTTACTACTAGCAATTTGAAATCCCTAGGAAACGGTTATATCAAGAAAAATAAATATTGACTGCGAATGCAGGATATTCAAAGAACAGTGGACTAAGCAGTGGCGGCTGGTGAAGTTTTAGGATTGGGGGGGCAGACCCTGTCCATCCTATTTGACCCCTCCCACTTGATGAAAATGGGTGTGGTTTTAGCTAAATATTGTGTGTGGCTCTAAGCTGGTGTGGTTAGCGTCTGAGATGAACGAGGGATGGATGGAGAGGGAGAGACAGCAGGCCCAGATCCTACACAACAATAGAAATATGTGTATTCTAGAAAGTTTAACAATCATCAGATAAAGATACTCCAAACACCTGGTGTTGGCACTTCAATCATCCCGGCAGCATGATTGTTATGGTGTTAGGATGATTGAAGCGCATTATTTATATTATTACATTGTAATCTAAAATTAAATCATTCAACTTGCCATAATGCACAATCAGTGGGAGCCCTGAGTGTGCCACTTGCCACATCGCATGCCATCAGGTGTCCCCAGCAGAGTCCGTCCTTACATCAGGTGTCCCCAGCGGAGCCCCTCCTTGCATCTGTGCCCCCAGCGGAGCCCCTCCTTGCATCTGTGCCCCCAGCGGAGCCCCTCCTTGCATCTGTGCCCCCAGCGGAGCCCCTCCTTGCATCCGTGTCCCCAACGGAGCCCCTCCTTGCATCTGTGTCCCCAATGGAGCCCCTCCTTGCATCCGTGTCCCCAGCAGAGCAGCAGGTTCCTCCACACGTGTCCTCCAAGCCGCGTCTGTGACTCTCCCCAGCTAGTTCCTGGCTTTCTCCGTGTGTTTAGTGGAGAGGGGAGGAGCCTCCCCTCTCCACTGAACACAAGGGGATTAGTCCTCAAGGCAACCATCTTTCTGTAGTTTGCCGGAAGTGACTGTTGACACACTGAGAACAAAGTACCCGGCTGGGCGCCAGGCAGATGCTGCTTGGAGCAGTGGTTTGCACCGCAAAACAGCTCCAAACCCCACCAATGAAGCATCAAGTCTGCAATATCATGATTGCATTGACGTGGTGCTTCCCATAGTGCTCTGTGTCTGGCGCCCAAACACAGTGCACTTAAAGGAAATTTTTTACAAATTTTTTTCTTAAAGGGGCTGTTTAAAAAAAATGTTTTTTGGTGAATAAAGGGGGAGGGGGCAGCGCCCGGGCACCCCCTATGGACAGGCCGCCACTGGGACTAATGACTACTTTTTCATGCTGTACAAGGAAAGTGTCTGTGTTCAAGGAATACAATTTGCATCGACCCTACCAAACTCAACATAAAGATAAATATGATTGTTTGATCGGACAAGTGAGAAAAGATAAAATATTAAAACTTAAAAATGCTTTGACAACTCAGCAAAATACTTTTGTGAAGCAGCTAAATATTTCATCAGTGTTTTCAAGTTGCCAAGCTAATAGTGTACGCTGGCAGACCATTCGTAGAGCGAGAATTTGTTAAAGAATGTTGCCAAAGATGTGTCCAGAGAAGGCTGATTTATTTAGTACAGTGGGTCTTTCAGGACCTACAATTACACAAAGGTTTGAAGAAATAAGGGACAATTTGCATCAGCATTTGCAAAACTCCTCAAAAAAAGTTTGCCATTTTTCGTTGGCACTCAACAAAAGGAATGATGTTTGTGATTCTTCTAATTTTCATCACAGGACACAGAGCATCTTCACATTCGTAAGGGTTATACTGGCACCTATAGGTGAGTGGAGACTGGCAGAAAGGGTTCAAAACGGGTATGAGAAGGTGGTCAGCAGCAATTATCAAAAGTAACCAACATCCACAATAATAAGGCACAAAGAGTTGAGGAACTGGGATATTAAAGGTACGCCATATACACAAACAGACAACAATGTAAAAAAGCAATATATAAATCATTAAACATAAACAATATAAAAGTACCACAGTTACAGTCAACATTCCAGGTATAACACGCATCTCAACCCTAACTGCCGAGAGAACTGGTGTCACATACAGGTTTATTCTCTTGTCCTATTTCAACATGTTTCGCCAGGTTTCATCAGGAAAAGGACGAGAATATCCAATAGACATAAAATAACAAGATATGCAAAGCCTTAGGTGTGTAGAAGGAAAAAGGAAGAGAAAAGCATATTAATGAATAACAATTCAAATATTAAATACAATGCATGTACAAATATGGCCTACAGCAATAAAACAAAAAGAGACAAAGTAAAAATGTTGATGGGCAGCAAAGACCAAGTCCCCAGAACCCCTGTGCAGCCTGTTAGGATGGCGCCTGTTGTCAACACCTTCCAGGAAAAAGGAAGATATGGTCTCCCTTTCTCCAGAAGACTTTTACCATTCCAAAGACCATCTCATGTTGGGATACCACTTCATAGCTGAATCCAATAACCTGAGTCCATTTGTCCCATGCCATTAAGATATTTGGATGGTGGGGTCTAGAATTAATCTGGGCAAACAGAACCACCTCAAACGCAGCTACCATTTCCCCCAAAACTCTTATACAGATACCTACTTCAGCTCTGTGTATACAAAGGAGCATAGGGGAGCTCATGTCCATAATGGGGATGGAATTGACACTGCCCCAAATGATCCACAATGGCTCAAAATTGATATGGTCCAGAAATCTTTTGACAGAATAAAAGTTAATAAAGCACATGGACCAGATGGAATACACCCACAGATCCTAAAAGAATTGAGGTCTGTCATTTCAAAGCCATTGTTTCTCATTTTTAGGGACTCTTTAATGACTGGAATAGTACCACTGGATTGTCGTACGGCCTATGTGGTGCCTATATTAAAAAGGAATCAGTCAAATCTGTCAATACATTTTCTTTATTTTTATATATATATATATATATATATATATATATATATATTTCAGATTATGAGATTGTAAATAATGCTAAGCTGCTGTGAATTGGTTCTTTATTCACATTTATAATTCTTCCATCACTACACCTGATGGTAGTTGTAACCTTGGGTTGTCTAATGGTAGTTTTCATGATCTCTATTTATAAAGTGAAACCCCTTTACGTATTGTGAGGTGTCCCAGTGAGTGTAACAATCAGTCAAGCTAGTTAGAGGCTGGACACCTATGTGCATTGACCATACGGGAGTGCTTTGGGCTAGTTGTGGGTGTTTGCAAAGTGTACTTTTTTGCTTGTGTCTGGCTGTATTTTACTCTGTTTGGTGGCCGTGGTGCATTTTCCCAGATAAAGACTCCACCGTAGCCTTTGTCTGGGCAAATCTAGGCGAATATTCACGTCCTACCTGAATACAGCCAGACCCGGTCATCAGGACCGCGCACATGCAGAACGTTCTGGCACACAGCCAGCTTATTTAAGCTGTGTATACCAAGCACAATGCTTCCAGAAGGCAGCTGTGGGACACAGGGCAGGCTTTTAAACAGGCATTTACAGCGGTTCATTCCTCCTTACCTGGGTTACGTAAGTCACCAGGTGTTGCTTGGCAGGCTAAAGGTGCTTAGCAGGATTGTTGTATTGGGGCTTGATGAGCCCTATTAACCACTTCCCGACCAGCGCACGACGATGTACGTCGACAGAATGACGCGGGCAGGCATATTGGCGTACAGGTACGTCCAATATTCAATGCCGCCCTGCCATCGGGAGCGTGCCGCCGGCGGCGCGCTCCCGCGCTGGTCGGGACCCCCGTGAGTCCGGTCGCGGGACCCGCGGACTCGATCGCCGCGGGCATCCCCGCGATCGTCTCACGGCGCGGCCGAATGGAGGAAAGGCCGAGTAAACAGCATTTCTCCATTCTGCCTAGCAACTAGTGACGCTGATCTCTGCTCCATGTGATTGGAGCAGAGATCAGTGTTCACTAAATGAAAGCCCAACCCCCCCACAGTTAGTAACACACCCCTAGGAACACTTAACCCCTACACTGCCACCCACTGGTTAACCCCTTCACTGCCAGTGTCATTTACACAGGAATCACTGCATTTATATAGCAGTGATTACTGTATAAATGACAATGGTCCCAAAAATGTGTCAAAAATGTCCGATGGGTCCCCCACAATGTCGCAGTCACAATAAAAATCGCTGATCGCCGCCATTACTAGTAAAAAAATAAAAATAAAAAATTATTAATAAAAATGCTATAAAACTATCCCTATTTTGTAAACGCTATAACTTTTGCGCAAACCAATCAATAATCGCTTATTGCGATTTTTTTTTTACCAAAAATATGTAGAAGAATACGTATCGGCCTAAACTGAGGGAAAAAAATGTTTTTTTATATATTTTTGGGGGATATTTATTATAACAAAAAGTAAAAAAGAATGCGTTTTTTTCAAAATTATCGCTCTATTTTTGTTTATAGCGCAAAAAATAAAAACCACAGGGGTGATCAAATACCACCAAAAGAAAGCTCTATTTGTGGGAAAAAAAGGACGTCAATTTTGTTTGGGAGCCACGTCGCACGACCGCGCAATTGTCAGTTAAAGCGACGCAGTGCCGAATCGCAAAAAGTGGTCTGGTCTTTGACCAGCAAATTGGTCCGGTCTGAAAGTGGTTAAAGGTTCTCCCTTTTGAGGTGTGTTAATACTACACCCAGGTACTCTTTTTGTGACTTGTAAATATCTTCAGAAAAGAGGAGAGGGACTAACACTACAGGGAAGAGCACACCTGTGTCATCAGTAGTTCCTGATGAACCTTATCATATCCCCAGTGTTGTATCCCCTAAAAGACCAGAGGTTTCCGATCAATTTGAGCCGCTGTGCCCATCTGGTATTGTGCCTACAGTCAACGCTGCTGCTTCACCCTTTATCACCAAGGATGAACTGTCCTCGGCCCTAGACGGGTTAGAGCACAGGATTGCTGCCATGATTGCCTCCAGCAGGCTGGCAAGAAGCATGACAGATCCCCCTCCCCAGAGCCTCCTAGTTTGGAGTAAGGATGGGGAAGAGCTGAAAGCTCCTGATTCTGTGGAGGGCCTGGCAGATGAGTCTACTTCTGAGCAATCTGGACAAGAAGATATTCATTTGATGTGTAACTCAGTCGCAGAGGCTTTTGATCCAGACTCTTACCGAGATGGTTCGTTCTGCCTTTAACTTGACTCTTAGAGGTTACTGAGCCCCCTGGTCCTCTTTGGGGTCCCTGAGGCCTCTTCAGGCCACACAGGCTTCCCCCTTACACCCCCTGTTGGAACAGCCAGTGTATGCTAATTCCGAACACCCTGACAGGATTTGTGTTCCTCCTAAGAGGTTTTCCCTTTTATATCCCATGGATGAAAAGTTTAAGAAGTGGAGCAGGACAGCAGCAGATGCAGCAGTCTCCTCCTTAAATAAGAACTTAACTGGTCTGGTAGATCGCACACAGCTTGAAAGACCCTGTTGACAAGAAATTGGAGTAATTATTAAAGGTTTCCTTTTCTTTGGCCAGTTCAGCTATTCAGCCAGTTGTTGCAACTGGTATCTGTCAGTCCATATAGGATCAGGCCAGACGGCCTGACAGGCCTAAATGAGAGGATGATCTGGCTGAAAATAAGACAGATATTCCTCAAGCACTGTTTTGCTGTTGACGCCTTAAAGGATTCAATACAGCGGGTTTCACGTTTGGCTCTCTTGTCTGTACATATGCGCAGACTTTTGTGGCCTAAGAACCGGTCATCCGAGCTCCCTTGTAAAAAGTTATTGGCAGGTTTGCCCTTTCATGGGGAATGTTTATTTGGTGATCATTTGGACAAATCCAAAAGATTTCCAGAGGGAAGAGTTCTTTACTTCCTGTTGAGAAAACCTTCAGGCATCCCTCGTTTAAAACCTCATGGACTGCTTCCTTAAGTGTCTCAGCGCCAAGGCAGTTTCGCCACCAAGAGGGCACTAGAGCCAGGGGCAAGGCCAGGACCAGAAAGAGCCCTGGGTCTAAAACTGTTCTAAACCCAGCACCAAGCCCTCCTTTTGAGGGGACGCCCCCCACTGCATCAGGTGGGGGAAGGCTGCTGCACTTTGCGGATATTTGGAGAACAATAGTTCAGAATGAGTGGGCCACCTCAACTAGTTGTTGCGAGTTGTTGGGGGTTCCTCCAAAAAGAGACTTCTTGTTTTCAGGCACTACATCATTTAGTAGATTGTAGAGGTTCCTGTATCCAAAAGAGGTGCAGGGTTTTACTTGAACCTGTTTACAGTTCAAAAACCAAATGAGGAAACAAGGCCCAAGATCCCTAAACCAATATCTACTATTACAGTCCTTTCGACTGGAGTCTGTCCGCTCAGTGGTAGCCTTGCTCCAGATGGGAGACTTTCTAGCCTTCACGCGTACCTATCTTTCAGCCTCATCAGAGGTTCCTGCGATTTTTCAGTAGAGGAACGTCATCTTCCGTTTGTGGCTTTACCCTTCGGGCTTGCCACGGCTCCCCGGGTGTTCACAAAGGTCCTAGCACTAGTACTGGGTCTTTTAAGGGCCCAAGGGATCTTGGTGCTTGGGTATCTGGATGACCTCCTGCTCAGAGATCACTCACTACAGGCTCTAGAACAGAGCATAACCTGCACAGTGCGGTATCTGAAAAGCTAAGGCTTGTTTACAAATACCGAAAAGTCAGCCTTGAGACCAGCTCAAAGTCTAAAGTATTTAGTTCTGACCCTGGATACGGTCCAAGCAAGGGAATTTTTGCCACCCGTAGGGATCTGTGCCCTGAAGGATCAGGTGCGTCAGATAAGGGGCACCAGACAACCCTCCATTCGGCTCTGTATGAGCCTTCTAGGGAAGACTTGAGGCAGTGCCCTATGCCCAGTTCAATTCCAGGCCTTTACAACAAGATAACTTGTTGGCTTGGAACAGGAGAGGACAATCCCTAGATCATCCAGTGTTCTTAACGCCTCGGGCACGCTTAAACCTAAGCTGGTGGTTGCAGGATCAGAACCTGGAAAGGGAAAATCCTTCCTCCCGGTAACTTGGAGAGTACTGACTACAGAAGCCAGTCTCTCTTGCTGGGGAGCGACGCTAGACGGGCTCACAGCTCAAGGGAAATGCTCAAGGACAGAACAGATCCTGCCCATCAACGTCCTGGAGTTATGGGCCGTACGTCTGTCCCTATGATCCTGGACAGTGGAGCTTCAGGACTGCCCTATAGGGGTTCAGTCCAACAATGCCACTGCAGCGGCCTATATAAACCACCAAGGCAGTTCCAGGAGTCGTTCAGCTCTGAAGTCAGTGAACCACATACTAACCTGGGCAGAGGAACAGGTGATGATTTTATCAGCCGTCCATATACCCAGATTAGAGAACTGGAAGGCAGATTATCTCAGCTGCCAGCAGATATGCCCGGGGGAATGGTCTCTACACCCAGGGGTGTTCCAGGAAATTTGCCAGAATTGGGGGATGGCCAGAGGTCGACCTACTGGCATCCAGGTTCAACAACAAGCTACAGCAGTTTGTGTCCCGAACAAGAGATCCTCTGGCAATTGGAGCAGATGCTCTGTTAGTTACATGAGCCAGTAATCCCTGGTTTATGCTTTCCCTCTGATCCCCTCTCCTTCCACATTTGTTGGGCAGGATTCAGAGATGGGGGGGGGGGGGGTTCCAGTCATTCTGGTGTCATCAGAAGGCCCTGGATCCTGGAGATTGTCAGTCTCACAATCAACGGGCCATGGACGCTTCCACGTCTCCACGATCTACTGTCTCAAAGCCCTATATTTCACCCCAGTTTACAGTCTCTAAATTTGACGGCATGGCTATTGAAGCCAGGGTGCTGAAGGACCGTGGCATCTTGGGACCAGTGGTGTCTTCCCTAGTGAATGCTAGAAAAGCTGTCACTAGGAAGAGCTATCATAAGGTCTGGAAGACTTATATTTCTTGGTGTGAAGCCAAAAAATTGCATCCTCCATTCTTTTCTACAGTCAGCTGTGGAAATCAGATTGGCTTTGAGTACAATCAGAGGTCAGATTTTGGCCCTGTCAGTATTCTTCTAAAGGCATTAAGCCTCCCTTTCCTTGGTCCGAACCTTTATGCAGGTGACAACTCATTTTCTTCCCCCCCATTGGGTCACCGATGTGTCCTTGGGTCTTGAACTTGGTGTTGTCTGTGTTACAGAAACAAAGGTGGCGTCAGCCTTTCATTTAAATCGATACATTATTTTTCCTTTTTTTTCTCTCAGCCTTGTTCAGAGCAAGAGAGACAACTGCATTCCTTGGACGTTGTCCGTGCAGTCAAGGTTTACTTGCCAAGTCTGCGGAGATCCAAGGATCAGACTCCTTTTTTATTTTACCAAAATGACCCAAGAAGGGGCAGGCAGCTTCCAAAAGCTTCTATTCCCAATTGGGTCCACTAATTGGTCATTCAGGCCTATGGTCTGAAACATAAAGCTCCTCCCTTTAGGGTGAGAGCTCATTCTATCAGGGGTGTAGGAACCTCCTGGGCTTTTCACCGTCGGGTATCTGTGGTTAAGATTTGTAAGCCTGCCACCTGGTCTTCAGTGCATACGTTCACAAAATGTTATCAAGTGGATGTTCGAGCAGCCAAGGATTTGGCTTTCGGCTGCAGTGTACTGCGAGCTGCCGTATAAAGTCTGGCTATTGTTTGGTAGGGTGTCTCCCTCCCTCAAAAGCTATTGCTCTGGCATTTCCCAGTAATAATGAATATTAACCTAACTCTTTGTCCCATGATGTATGAAAAAGAAAATAGGATTTTTTGGTCATACTTACCTGTAAAATCCTTTTCTTTGAGTACATCATGGGACACAGAGATCCCTCCCCTCTTTTTTGAGGATTCAGCACTTGCTACTAAACTGAAGTAATTCCTGTATTGGAGGGGTTATATAGGGGATCACTTCCTGTCTAAAGACCTTTGGTCTGCCAGTGTCCAGTCACCTGGAGATGAAGTATAACCCAGTAGGTAATGAATATTAGCCTAACTCTGTCCACCATGATGTACTCAAAGAAAATGATTTTACAGGTAAGTATGACAAAATCCGATTTTCTTCATCGGTTTACGCCGATATGTACGCTTTGGTAAAAAATCGCAATAAGCACATACTGATTGGTTTGCGCAAAAGTTATAACGTCTACAAAATAGGGGATAGAATTATGGCATTTTTATTATTATTATTATTATTTTTTTTTTTTTTTACTAGTAATGGCAGTGATCTGCGATTTTATTGGGACTGCAACATTGCGATGGACACATCAGACACTTTTGACATTATACAGTGATTGGAGCTAAAAATAGCCACTGATTACTTTATAAATGTCATTGGCAGGGCAGGGAAGGGGTTGATCAAGGGGTTAAATGTGTTCTAACTGTGGGGGGAATGTGGTTGACTAGAGGAGGAGAGAGATTGTTGTTCCTATTTAGTAGGAACACACAATCTTTCTCCTCTCCCCTGACAGAACCAGGATTTGTGTGTTAACACACACGGATCCCAGTTCTCGCTCTTTCATGAGTGAACGCAGATGCCCGGCAGTCATCACACCAGTGCCACCCTGCCGCACTTTAACTGAGGTGGCTGGTCGAGACGGGGTTAAGCAACAGACAGCATGGATTCATGAAAGACAGAAGTTTTTCAAACAAATCTGATTTCTTTTATGAGGAGTTAATTAAAACCTTGGACAGAGGGGTGGCTGTGGACGTGATATACTTGGATTTTGCAAAAGCATTCCCCGCACGTCGCTAATGTGTAAGGTAAAGTCTACCGGCTTGGAATAAGTTTGTAAATGGATAGAAAGCTGGCTAAAAGCCCAAATTCAGAGACTAGTGGTTAACGATTGATACTGTGAATGTTCTAAGGTTATCAGTGGTGTACCCCAAGGTTCAGTGTTGGGATCCTTACTTTTTAATATATTTATAACTGATATTGGGCTTGGAAATAAAAGTACCATTTCAGACTTTGCATATGACACCAAGCAATGCAGTGGAATAACATCCTTACAGGATGTGTCCAATTTACAAGCCAACCTAAATGCTGTTTTTTTTTTTTTTGGACAACTATGTGGCAAATGAGGTTTAATGTTGAAAATGTTAACTTATGCACTTGGGGGCTAAGAATGTGCATGCATCGTACATACTAGGATGAGTACAACTGGGGGAATCAATGGTGGAGAAGGATCTCAGTGTTTTAGTCGATCATAAGCTTAATAATAGCATGCAATGCCAAGCTGCGGTTTCCAAAACGAGCAAAGTACTTTCTTGTATTTGGAGAGGTATGGACGCCAGAGAGAGAGAGATATAATATAACTGGATAATAACATATAGAGATAAAGTTGATCCAGGATATATCCGATTGCCTCTTGGGGGAATGGGGAGGAATTTTTTTCCCCTGCTGGAGCAAATTGGGTCATGCTTTGCTTGGGTTTTTTGCCTTCTTCTGGATTAACTGTGAGTATAGGATCGTGCATATAGGATTGTATGATTTTTATGACATTTGTCTCAAGGGAAGAACACTTTAGCCCAAGCCATAACCAGAATTGGGCCCTGGTACTAAGGCAGACTTTTGCAGATTAAGAACCTACCCAAACCTCTTTGGAGGGCACACCACAAGAGACCAATTTGTCTCTAAAAGTGGAGCAGACTGCGCCCTGTGCAGTGAAATTAATAGTTACCTGATACACAATACCCTAAAGCTGTAATTGCCCCAGAATCATAGCCAGGACCCTAGTGACTCTGGGACCTCTAAATAGGCCAAATGGCAGAGCTAGAACTGGAAGTGGCGTTCCTCCACTACAAATCTCAGAAATCTGCAGTGAAAAATCAGGACGTGTAGGTAAGCATCTTTGATATTGACTGATGCTAGAAAATCTCCCTGCTGGGTAGATGCCACTACCGTATGGTATTTCTGTACCTTTAATAATTTGTTGAGTTTCTTGAGATCCAAGATGGGATGAACACTGCCCTTTGGTTTTGGAACCATTGAGGCCTGGTTCACACCTGTGCATTTTAGCGCATTTTCAGTTTTGCAGAAACACGCTACAGTCCATTTAACATGGTTTCCAACTGATGTAGTTCACATCTGTGCATTTTATAGAAAGGGCCAGGGATTTGTTTCTGGTTTTTAGTTCAATAGACTTCAATGGATCAAAATACACCTGGAATATGCAAACTGCAACCTGCATAGGTGTGAATCGGGCCTAAGAGATCCCCCCCCCCCCAGAATCTTTTCTTCTAGAACCGGAACAATTACTCTCTGCAGAGGAGGAAGGCTTTGAGGCTTTGAAACTCCAGTCTGTATTCAAATTTATACCTTCATGCATGAAGGTAAAAGACCTTCAGTGTGCAGCATCCCCCCAGCCCCCCCTAATACTTAGGCCGATCTAGATCCAGCAATGTGCAAGAGAGCCTTGGCTCTCCAGGGACTCTCCTTCATTGTCTGAGACCTAGGCTCCTGCTGCTGTCAATCGCAGCCAGTGAACCATTAAGGAGAGCGAGGGTGTGAGGCAGAACCATGGCTCCCTTTGTGAATTGACACAGAGCAGTGGCTCGGGATTGAGCCTACACAGGTGCCCCTAGAGCAAACGGCTTACTATGGGGGTCACCTGAGCTGCTGCTAAGCAGCTTCCTCTGGGGGCACTGGACCGCGGGAGGGGCCAGGAGCGCCAGCAGGGGACCCGAGAAGAGGCAGATCAGGGCTGCTCTGTGCAAAACCATTGCACAGAGCAGGTAAGTATAACATGTTTGTTATTTTAACCACTGCAATACCCGGCCATAGTCATATGATGGCCACAGATGGGATCTCCCATCCTGGGTGGATGTCATATGATGGCCTCGGTATTTCGCCGCTCCTGGGGATGCGGCTTGTCACCCTGACACAGCCCAACCCCCCGATCGCAGGAAAAGAGCCAATGAAATTGGCTCTTTACCACGTGACCGGCTGTGTCCAATCACAGCCGATTGCAGAATGTAAACAAATCGCGATAACGAGATGTTACCGGGTTCTCCTCCTCACACACTGATCGTGTGTGAGGAGGAGATGGCGGTAACATCTCGTTACCGCCTAGTGTACACCAATCACACACTGATTACCTCCCCAATAAAGAGGACCACCCATCAAAGTACCTGTCATCACCTATCCCAGCCCATCTGAGTACCCGAGTACCTGTCCCAGCCCATCTGAGTACCCGAGTACCTGTCCCAGCCCATCTGAGTACCCGAGTACCTGTCCCAGCCCATCTGAGTACCCGAGTACCTGTCCCAGCCCATCTGAGTACCCGAGTACCTGTCCCAGCCCATCTAAGTACCCGAGTACCTGTCCCAGCCCATCTGAGTACCCAAGTACCTGAGTACCTGTCACAGCCCATCTGAGTACCTGTCACAGCCCATCTGAGTATCCGAGTACCTGAGCACCTGTCAGCCCATCTGAGTACCTGAGCGCCTGTCAGCCCATCTGAGTACCTGAGTACCTGTCACAGTTCATCTGAGTACCCGAGTGCCTGTCACCAGCCCGTCGGAGTACCCGCGTACCTGTCACCAGCCCGTCGGAGTAACGTAGTACCTGTCACCAGCCCATCGGAGTACCTGCCACCAGCCCGTCAGAGTACCTATTTGCAGCCCATGCCTCATAGAATACACATTGGGGTGTTTGCTTTCCAAAATGGGGTAATTTTGTGGGTAATTCCATTGTCCTGGTTCTCCAGGACCTTCAAAAGTGTGATAGGTAGGAACGAAATGAGATGTGTCATTTATGCTCCTAGAACGCCTGAAGGTACCACTTCCATGTTGGACCTCTGTATATGAGCAGGCTGTGTAAAAGTTTCATACATGTGGTATCGCAATACTCAGGAGGAGTAGCAGAATGTGTTTTGGGGTGTAATTTTTGCTGTATACATGCTATGTGTTAGAAATATCTTATAAATGGACAACTTTGTGTAAAAAAAAAAAAAAAAAAAAAATTTCTGAAGACTTGTGTAAAAAATTAACCGTTCAAAAGACTCATAATGCTTCATAGAATATACTTTGGGGTGTTTGTTTTCCAAAATGGGTCATTTTGTGGGTAATTCCATTGTCCTGGTGCTCCAGGGCCTTCACAAATGTAATAGGTCGTTAGGAAATTAGAGGTGTCATTTATGCTGCTAAACGGTGCTCCCTGCATGTTGGGCCTCTGTATGTGGACACGCTGTGTAAAAGTCACACACATGTGGTATCGCCATACTCAGGATGAGTAGCAGAATGTATTTTGCGGTGTAATTTTTGCTATGTACATGCTTTGAGTTAGAAATATCTTATAAACTGACCACTTTTAAAATTAACTGTTCAAAAGACTCATTATGCCTCCTAGAATATACATTGGGGTGTCTGCTTTCCAAAATGGGGTCATTTTGTGGGTAATTCTACTGTCCTGGTGCTCCAGGGCCTTCACAAATGTAATAGGTCGTTAGGAAATTAGAGGTGTCATTTTATGCTCCTAGAACCCCTTAAGGTGCTCCCTGCATTTTGGACTTCTCTGTGTGGCCAGCCTGTGTAAAAGTCCCACACATGTGGTATCGCCATACTCTGGAAGAGTTGCAGAATATATTTTGGGGTGTAATTGGAAGAATGCATATGCTGTGTATGAGAAATAACTTGTAAAAAGAATTTTGTAAAAAAAAAAAAAAAAAAAAATTCTTATTTTTTCCAAGAATTGTGTAAAAAAAATTACAACTTCAAAAAACTCACCATGCCTCTTACTAAATACCTTGGACTGTCTACTTTTCAGCACATCAGGTGTGATCAGATGTGATCAATTTTCAATGATTTGCACCATAGCTTGTAGACTCTATAACTTTCAAAGAGACTAAATAATATCCACTAATTTGGTTTATTTTTACCAAAAAGATGTAGCCGTATAAATTTTGGCCCAAATTTATGAACAAAAATGACTTATTTGCAAAATTTTATCCTAAAAACTAAAAACTAAAAAAAAGTGTTGTGTTTTTTTCAAAATTTTCGCTCTTTATTTCACGTATGTCGCAAAAAATAAAAAACCCAGTGGTGATTAACCACCTCGCGGCTGCCCTATAGCCGAATGACGGTCGTAGAGCAGGCGCGTTCGTCTGGGTGGTCGTCCCTGGACGTCCTGATGTTTACTTCCGCCGTGTCCCCCGGGGACAGGCAAACACAGATCGCTGTAAACGGCCAATCACAGCGGCCGTTTACAGTGTGATCGGCGTGTCCAATGGGAGATGATCTCATATGTAAACATATGAGATCATCTCTCAGCGCCGCTCTCCCTCCTCACACAGACAGTGTGAGAGGGGAGAGATGAACGGCTGCAGCGGCAGCCGTTCTGCCTCGAGTAAAAAGAAAAAAGAAAAAAGTGCCATCCTCCCCCAGCAGTGCCATCCGCCCCCAGCAGTGCCATCCACCCCAGTGCCATCCACCCCAATGCCATCCACCCCCAGTGCTACCTGCCTCCAGTGCCACCTGTTGTCAGTGCCATTTGTCCCCAGTGCCATCTGTCATCAGTGCCACGTATAATTGCCATCTGTCATCAGTGCCACATAGTGCCATCTGTCATCAGTGCCACGTATTAGTGCCATCTGTCATCAGTACCACGTATCAGTGCCATTTGTCATCAGTGCCACCTGTCAGTGTCACGTGCCATCTGTTGTCAGTGTCACGTGTCATCAATGCCACTTATTAGTGCCATCTGTCATCAGTGTCACGCGTCATCGGTGCCATGTATTAGTGCCATCTGTCATCGGTGGCACGTATTAGTGCCACGTATTAGTGCCATCTATCATCGGTGGCACGTATTAGTGCCACGTGTCTTCAGTGCCACATATTAGTGCCACGTGTCATCAGTGCCACATATTAGTGCCATCTGTCATCAGTGCCACATATTAGTGCCATCTGTCATCAGTGCCACGTGTCATCATTGCCACGTATCAGTGCCATCTGTCATCAGTGTCACGTGTCATTGTCCTGGTGCTTCAAAAGTGTAATAAATAGTCAACAAGTTAGATGTGTAATTTATGTTCCTAGAACACATGATGGCGCTACCTGCATGTTGGGCCTCTCTATGTGGCCAGACTGTGAAAAAGTCCCACACATGTGGTATTGTAATACTCAGGAGGAGTAGCAGAATTTTTTGGGGGGTGTCATCTGTGGTATACACATGCCACGTGAGAGAAATAACCTATTACAATGACAATTTTGTGGAGAAAAAAAAATGAAAAATCTTAATTTTGCAAAGAATTGTGGCTAAAAAATGACAACATCAAAAAGCTTACTATGCCTCTTACTAAATACCTTGGAATGTCTACTTTCCAAAAAGGGGTCATTTGGGGGGTATTTGTACTTTCCTGACTTGTTCGGGTCACAAGAAGCGAGATAGGCCACCAGTACATCAGATGTGATCAATTTTGTGCGATTCGCACCACAGCTTGTAGACTCTCTAACTTTCACAAAGACCAAATAATATCCACTAATTTGGGTTATTTTTACCAAAGATATGTAGCAGTATAAATTGTGGCCAAAATTTATGAAGAAAAATTAATAATTTGCATAATTCTGTCACAGAAACAAAGAAATATGCGTTTTTTTTCAAAATTTTCTGTCTTTTTTCATTTATAGCGCAAAAAATAAAAACCCCAGAGGTGATCAAATACCACCAAAAGAAAGCTCTATTTGTGGGAAAAAAAGGACAAAAAATTCATTTGGGTACAGTGTTGCATGACTGAGTAATTGTCATTCAAATTGTGAGAGCACCGAAAGCTGAAAATTGGTCTGGGCAGGAAGGGTGTTTAAGTGCCCAGTAAGCAAGTGGTTAAATACCACCAAAAGAAAGCTCTATTTGTATGAAAAAAATTATAAAAATTTTGTTTGGGTATAGTGTTGCATGACTGAGTAACTGGCATTCAAAGTGTGAGAGCGCTGAAAGCTAAAAATTGGTATGGTAAGGAAGGTGAATAAATGCCCTGTATTGAAGTGGTTAAAATAAAAAACAAACAAACTTTACTTTACTGTTGCTTTAAGTGACCATGTAGAAAAAAAATGTTTATTGCCAATACATGACGTTTCGCCACATGCTCCATTCTGTTTGTAAACAAAGGGGCTGGGGGATGCCCCTCAACATATATGCCAGACCCTTATGCAGGATATTCTGGCATTGAATTTAACTACTTCCCACTTTATAAAAGCCCTAAGGTTGATATGGTTATATTGGGATCACGGCTGAGGCTTTTCTACAGCAGGCGATTCTGTTTTATCTAAAAGTGATCCAAGCAGTTAAACAGCCACTTCATCACTTTTACAGGTAGCAGAAGGTGTCCAACCCCTACCACCACCACCACCATTACTTCCACAGCTTTTACTGGGCTCTCCCATCTGATCAGGGAGCCTGGTAAGGATGTGACTGGCAGCATTGGCTAATCTGGACTGATGTTGTTCCTCCCACTGTGTGATGTGAGAAACTGGAAGCGAGGAGGATTTTGTCACTTCTGGTTTTTGGTCTGATGTAAAGAAGCTTGTGAAAGCATCTGATCAAACTGATCTCGGCTTGATTGGATGCTTTGGAGGCCAGGGGATAAATCTGAGGTCTAATTGACCCCGGATCTGTCCAAAAAGAGGATCTGTCACAACGGAATGCTGTTCATCCCTTGTGATAGTAATAAAGTTGATAAATAAATAAAATAAAAATTAATCATAGCAGTAAAGTCACGCAAGTCATGAAAAAAAAAAGTTTTAAAGCACCCTGTCCTCTGGGCTCAGACATATGCAAATGCACACATACAGTAGGTTCCGCATGCATATGTAAACGGTGATCACATCACGCATGTGGGGTATCGTCAGGAATGTCCAAGCAAGAGTGATAATTCTAGTACCAGAACTTCCGTGTAACTTGAGTGGTAACCTGTAAAGGCTTTTAAAGTGTCCCTTTTAACAAAATGTTAGGTGTGTTATATGTTGTCATGGTATAAGAATCTGGCTGTAATATATACTTGGAAAATATAATGAAATCAAAAGGAGGGGCTTTGTGAATTAAAAATAGAATTAATATACAGACTCTCTAGCCATTTACGTCAAATATAAATAATGTAATAAACAATATGAATTTAGTTCAGATACTCGATAAAGTATACCACAACAATCAACTTTCCTAAATTCTTTAAGCTATGGTGATTTCTTATCAAATATACCAATATCTCCCAATTATATTGATAAATTTTTTTTTATTAAAATACAAGTATATTTATGTACAAAACCAAATTACTGGTGAATTATTTCAACATATAAAGAAAATAACACAACAAAAATGCAATTATTTTCAGATTTTTCAAAGGCAAAACACAGAAACTTATAAGAACTTAAAATGTGATGGGCTTTGATACAGCAAGAGCAAAATTAATATAACCTAATGCTGTGTTCACATATATGTGAATTAAATGCGGGTTTCCCTGCATCCAATTCGCATGACAGACTAGTGTGACCGGCTCTCAATGGAGCTGGTTCACACAGGTCCGGGGCAGCTGCAGTTCCTGCGTGTCTTTGAGTCTGGTTCAAGTGAGAATTCAGACCTGAATTGCACTTGAGCTGGTGAAAAGACATGCACTGGACCCCAGGCACGAACCCATGGCCGCACATATGTGAACCCGGCCTTGTACTCTTGAAACAGTTTCTCACTCTCTGCAGCTGCAGGAGCGTAAGATACTGCAATTAAAACATGTTCTAATAACAAAAGATTTTCTGAATTGCAGGAACAATTAATAAGCAACCTGGTATACCGACAATAGCAACCTATTTATAACACAGATCTGCACCCAATTTCACCATACACCATGCAATTTCAGAATAAAAAAATGGATGAATATGTGGAAAAAGTTAGCAGATCAATTCACCCTACACAATGTAAATCATGACGATATAAAATACAATTACTACAATTTTGGAAGCAAAGAAAGTTAGTTACTATACTAAGGCTCCATGCACACTGAAGCTCAAAAAAAGCTTTTTCCGGACTCCAGATTGCTGGCAGAAAACGCTGGTCGAAAAACGTGCTTTTAATAGCGTTTATGAGCGTTTTCAATAAAAATACACAGAGGACACTCCAAAAATCCCTCAGTGCATTCCAAACTCCCACAATGCATTGAAAAAATAGAATGCCGAACACTAATTAACGCGTGTTTATGAGCGTTTATAAGCATTTATGAGCATTTATCGGTGTTTGTCGTTTTTTTGGCTGTAAAAAACGGCACTTTGAACACAAATTTCTGGCGTTCAGAAAAAAGCCCATAAACTCCACTGCTTATTAAAGCTAAAAAACGTCCATGTGTGCATGGACACATAGACTAACATAGAGTGGAGTTTATGCGCTTTTAAAAAAAACGTCCAAACTCCAATAAACTGCAGTTTATGAGCTCCAGTGTGCATGGAGCCTTAGTCTTTCTCAACACCTCTTTCAATGTAAATGTTCGTGGTATGATGGGGTAAGATGGTGCTTTGTCTCAGGCAGTAAGAGATATCAGCAGTGGTCAGAGAGCAGCAGCCTTCCCAGTCTGATCAAGAAAAAGTTTTTTCTTCTAGTGTCATCAAATTTTATACGATTTGAGACTTGTCGGTATTGTCTACACCTTTTTAAATATTGACTCAGGAATAAGAATCAGGCTGCCCTGTAAAATTTTATATGGGACTTTTAGTTTGTCTAATAGAGTTTTTATGAGGCATATTGAAGGTGATATGGTGGCTGCCTTCTTTTATAATTTACCTGGTGCATTGTGTTAATATCTGTGAATCTGCTGGTTATAGGAAAATGGGATCACTGTGGGTATCGGTCATGATGTAAATATCATTTATTCATCAATAACACTCTTTCCTCTATTAGCTCGATAATATTTAGGCAAAAGAAATATGTGCGTATATCCAGCTTTAGTGTCTTCATCCTTAACACCATAAAATCTTGACACCCTATACTCAACTTTCACAGAGGTTGTTAACCTTTTAATAATGCTTGCTTTAGGGATGCAAGTGATGCTTGTATGTCACGAGGATTCACCTGTATCCCTTGCACACCAGCTGAGGTTTCAAAGTTGTGAAGGATTCAGGCTTTTGCCATATACAGAAAAAGTTGCTTCCACAGAAAAAATGTCTCACTCTTCAGACAAAAGCATCATATAGCAATTGCCATAACAACTACTTGAACAACTTTTTTAATACTTTGGAATTATTATTTTAATAAGCTGTTGAGATCAAAAGCACTAATGATAAATATATATCAATACTGTTTTAGTGCTGGCAATACATATGCCACGAATCATGGAGTTCTTAATAATTGCACACTAGTACATTGATTAACCACCTGCTTACTGGGCACTTACACCCCCCTCGTGCCCAGGCCAATTTTCAGCTTTCAGCGCTGTGGCACTTTCAATGACAATTGCTTGGTCATGCAACACTGTACCCATATGAAATTTTTATGTTTTTTTTTTTCCACACAAATAGAGCTTTTTTTTTTTTGGTTGTATTTAATCACCACATTTTTTATTTCTTGCTAAACAAACAAAACAAGACTGAAAATTTTGAAAAAACTAACAGTTTTCCATATTTTGATATAACATTTTGCAAACAGGTAATTTTTCTCCTTCACTGATGGGTGCTGATGGGGCTGCACTGATGGGCACTAATAGGCGGCACGGAGAGGTGGCACTGATGGGCACTGATAGGTGGCACTGATTAGCAGCACATGTGAGTGCTAAGGGGACTGATATCCCTCTAATCTCTCTAACTGAAGCCACAGCTTTTTTTTCCATGCATGTTGACAGAGTGAAGAAAAAAAAAAAATGATAACCCGGGGGCGAGCACGAGGCACAAGAATAGGAGGATGTCCATGTACACACACCTGGCAATGTAAGCCTGCGCTGTAACCATCTTTTAGCTATAGCGTGGGTGGCAAGTGGTTAATGGACTTGCTGTTACATGCAGATGTTTTTGTACATTTAACGCACTCATAGGACCCCTTCTATTTTTTATTTTTATTTTTTAAGAAGACCTCCAAGGTCACAAAATATGTGAATGAATGCATGTATAGCCAAGTTAATGATGTGTTTTAGACTTATCTCTGTGCCCTTGCTTCAGATACCTTGAGCAAGTAAGTAAGCTAGATTTGTACGTGGACTGCAGAAACATGTTCTGATCCTAACATTGCAACTGAAGATCCTCTAGATCAGGGGCATGGAGGCAAGTTCTAATCACAGCATTACATAACATTTACTGCACTGGAAACTTCTTGAAACAATTTTTACCTTAGAATTGCAAATATAAGTATTAAATTCTGTATTTAACTCTGATCGGATTATATAATTTTTGCTATTTCACAGGTCAATGGTAAAGATCTATCACGACTTTCGCAGGAGCAGACACTTGAGACACTACGCACCACTAAAGACCCTCTCCTGATCCAAGTTCTAAGACGCAGTCCACGTATGAAGGGAGTCCTGGCAGCCTCCTCCAATGACCTTCAATATGTGGATAGTGGAACACAGACTGATATCACCTTTGAGCAGATCATGACAATGGGCAAAGCACGACCCCCCAGTCCTGCCATGGTTGTTCTTGAACCGTATGTACTCTCAGAGCTGTGAGTAGACTCTACAAATTGATATTAATTTTAAAAAGAGAATTGGTTTGTGGTAACTTAAAGTACAGGGCCAGCTTTAAATTTAACTCCTTTGGCAAGTCAACCCAAAGATCTCAGAGTTTTGGGGTAATTGAGTTGATTCACTAAAAGAGAATCTTCACTTAAAAATGCAGTTGCATTAACTTTGAATGCTGCAAGATATAGTATGCAGATAAAATAACTATGCAGAAATTTGCTTGTCACATGACTGGATAATTTAAAGCAGAGTTTGACCCAAAAGGGGAAGCTTATTTTTCTCCTGCCCCCGCTGCCACATTTGGCACCTTTTTAGGGGGGAGCGTGTATTGGTTTTGACAGGTACCTGCTTCCACTTCCAGCTGACTTTGCCACTGTAAACTCATCTGGAAGTTTGCCCCCCCCTCCTCCGCCACTGGGCCATTCACAGAGCGCAGCTTCACACATGCGCCGTAGGGAACCGCCTGTGCAGCCGAAAGGCTTCACTTCCTGTTTCCCATACCCAGGATGGCAGCGGCAGCACCGAGAGCCAATTGAAAAATCAGCTCGGGTGCAGATACCACTGGATTTGTGGACAGGTAAGTGTCCTAATATTAAAAGTCGGCAGCTACAGTATTTGTAGCTGCTGACTTTCAGTTTCTTTCTGAAAGAGCCTGGACTCCCTGGAATCACTTTAAGTGACTTAACATTCATTTTATTGAGTGAGGATTCTCTACTCTTTTAGTAAAGCAGTTGAGAATCTTTACACAATGAATATTCACATTCACTTCAATTATCCAACCTTGGGAAAAGTGAATTCCGTTCACCTTTTTCATCTGCATGTGATTGGACAATTGAAGTGCATATTTACACAATTTATTGCATGAGAGTTCTCACTTGCTTTAGTAAATCAGCCGATAAGCTTGCTTCCTGTATGCCCTGACATACATTTCATCGTGATGACATTCTCGGGACATACAGGAAGCAAGCTAATCTGTTTGTGAGGTGACAGCTGGAAGTGGTGAAAGACTACACACGGACCACTTTCATACTGTCAGTGGAGCCGACAGTATGTGTGTAAACCCAGGTGCAGAGAGGAATGCACATTTCTATGTAAGCACATTAACCAATATTGTATGTCACATATTGAAAATAATAAAAAGTTTTACACTATTGGAGCTCTTTCTCCTCTAATTTTATGGCAATGGTGAACATGGAGTGAGAGTAAAGCTCAGGATGTTTAACCCCTTGGGGAAAAACACATTGAGATCTTGCTCTTAAATGAGAAGTCATGGCCATCTTTTGAGTTCTACAGAGTGGTGGTGTTTAACGGTGGTGGATATGAAGCACTGAAGGAACTTTATGCACTCAGAGCACTGAGCATTTTATAGAGTGGAATTTTTGGAAACTGACACTCAATCATTTTAATGTTGACACATTTATTTGGAAATTATTTTTTTTTATTTTTAGGATTTGATCTTTTATGGATGCACTTGATTAACTGGGGACTGATATATACACTGTAGAAAGTCCTAATGTGAAGACACCAATAATATCCTCTAATGTCTTTGGGTGATTAGAAGAATAAATCCTTTGCAAGAGCCAGCTAACACAGAATAATGCCTTGTACACACGGTCGGAAATTCCGACCACAAAATCCGTCAGATTTTTTCAGACGGATTTTGTCCTAAACTGGTGTTACATACACATGGTCAGACAAAGTTGTCTGAAAATCTGATCGTTCGGAACGTGATGACGTTCGTTCGTTATGAGGGGACTACGTTGCAGCTAGTAGCCAATAGCTTTGGTCTCGTAATTTGATCTGAGCATGTGTGGCAATTTGTCCGATCGGAATTCTCTACAAATTATCGGAAAAAGTCTGATCGGATTTTTTTGTCAGAAAATTTGAGAGCCTGTTCTCAAATTTTTCCCTTCTGATTTTCCGACAGAAAAAGTCCGATAGAGCCCACACACAATGGATTTTCTGACAATAAAATCCGATCGGACCTTTTCCGTCAGAATTTCCAACCATGTGTACAAGGCATAAGAGTGATTTATTTATTTTTTTATCACACGAAAGATTACAAAAGTTACAAAAAATTGCAGATTTAAATCTAAGAAAAAATGTAGTTTAAAATAAAGTACAAAAAATAAAAAAGTTAAAAGGATAAGATAAAATAAAAGGTGTTTGCTTCTTAGAATGTGAGAACTAGAGTGTGCACTCTTTGTTCTTTGCCTAGTAAAGATGGCTGCTGTCCTTTGTGTGCTAGTGTATGTGTCTGTGAGAGTGTGAATGCCTGTAAGGATAATAGCTGCAACTAGCCACATGTCTTAACTTAAGTAAGGCCTTTTCTTTGTTTCAATATTCACACTTAGATTAACCACTCCTATATCACCTACCTTCCTACTTCGCAATGGTAGGGGAATGATCTGTAACATGAGGTTTCTTCTCTGGCTAGCTTAATTAACATCAAACAGGAAGTGAGGAGGGGTGACTGGGGCGAGGGGCAGATTGTAATGTTCCACAGAATGAGTTAGAGGAAAAATGCATGCGATCAATTCGCCTAATGAAACCATAACAAGGTATACATTACATAGGATGCTTTTTAAGAAAATATAAACTTGAAACCATCAATCATTATTATGTCTAGACGAGCTTTCTAGAATTGACGCCCAGTTACAAAATAGTTCACATCTATTATTATCTCCAAACCATTCATACGCACATCTAATAAGAGGGATGACTTTGGCCCAGGCTAATTTCATAACTATTAAAGACGAAATTTAAATATAGATATTAAAAATAGAACATTCCCCTCTGAAATATGAATTATAATAATATTTAATAATTTTATATCATTCATACATTCCATCTGTATCAAATTGACTCAGGTTTCGATCTAATAATTCCAAATGTTTTATCTGTAGCCGAGTCAGCAAAACCAGAAACCATTTTTCTTTTAAGCATGTTTTGCAACAGAACATCTTTTCTTATTTCATTTCTAATTTGCTTATATCTTTTCATTTTAAACATTAAGAATAACTGAAATAACTGAATAACTGAAACTAATGCATAAAATAATAATGATAAATATAATAACTATAGGATGTAATAGATTTCCAGCTGCAGAAGTAATTTAAGTTTTTCCCCACATTGATACAGTTCATCTGAATTTTGACCACCATGAATGACCTGAAAATTCGGACCACTCATTTTCTCACCACTCTATTTCCTGCAAATTTCCTTGTTCATGTTTAAATAATATTTCTGCATTCTGGAGTTCATTTGATAAAGCTATTAATAAACCTTTGTCTTTTTGACTTACATTTGCCCAATCTTGTACTGTATGAGAAGAGCACTTATATTTTTTATGAGCATGTTTGTTTAATTCATTCTCAACCAATTAATACTTATTGCTATGATGTCTCCTTCTATACAATACAAGCCTTGAATCAAGTTTTCTGTATGCATACAGCAGAAGAAAGTTTTAACCCTTTCTGTGTCTGTCATGATTTGAAAACAGAGCTTTTTTAATCTACAAGGTAATTAGCTCAGGGGTAGTTTTAACTATTCTTGCTGAACATAATGTATGGTTAGGGTAGCAAGAATGAAACATAACTTTGTCTTGATTAGGTAAATCGATCATTTTAGACTGGAATTGTAAACATGATGACAGATCTAATTGTTATAATTCAAAATTATTACTGTTAAATGCAAAATCTGTATACTGTAATTTCTAATCTAGTAATTGTGTATTGCTAACAGGTAATCCTAAAACCGTAACTGAAACCAATATTTGTTCATTCCCTGCTATAGGAATCATAAAATAACTATAACATTCTGATTGCATCCTATCAATTCACTTACCCATAAATCGGTATGCTTTATTGCATATTCATATTCCCTGGGTAAATTTTGTAAAATGCCAAGAGGAGTTATTCCACTCTGAATTTCTTTGCAAAATTATTTTAAAATTAGTGGAATATGTCATCTGATCTCTAAACATGCTCTGGCTATATGAGAACGTTGCTGACTTGTCATTAGATTGAGTAATATTTTGTAGATGTAATATAGATGGACCCATTACATTGGCCATTTTAATTGCCATATCTTCTAATATTTGATTTAAATTTCTTTGTACTTTAATATAAATGTTACTTTCCACTAAACCAGCTAGCTGTCTCAAGATCAGACTTTAAAGTGTTAATATCCATACTATTTATTATACTTCCAATAGTACCGACTCCCTCTAAAATACCTTCGATACCATGCTTATTTCTGTTATGATTCTTAATATTAGTTCCAAACCATCTTTCAGTACCCAATTCCATATTGACCAAATGTCCTTGACATTGTGGAAACCTTATAGAGGTTTTTCATTCTGAAATCTTCAGCTGTATTGATATGAATGTTATCCAAAACATCTCTTTTGTTTCTGATTAATGTAATGTCTTTGTTGTGAAAGTCTTCAATCTGCATTGCTGGAACAGTTTGTGATATATTTTACCACAGATAAAATTGTCACTAGAGAAAAGATGAGTACTGTGATAAGTCTTCTCTCTTTAAACCTTTTCTTTTCCATTTAGTGTTTTTTCCTTCTTTTTGGAATCCATGATTCCTCAAGGTCAGATTTTTATAAATCATTTCTGTAAAAGAAATGCAGCCTCATTATCTCGGCATAAACAATTTACATTGGTCAGTGAGTACCCACATTTTCTGTTGTCATGTGCATTTTTAACTGCCCATGGATAGTTTAATGTATTGCATGAATCTATCCATGGCCACCACTGCCACCCCCCATTCAGACGTTTGACCCCTTTTCGGAGGCTGTGCGGCTGAATTACAGAGGCGGGGTGTTTTTTTTATTTTTTTTTAAGCACCAGATTAGAGCCATAGGCTCTAATAGGCTTAAAAAAAGGTGGATTCGGAGCCCAGATCACAGGTCTAAAACCCGGGCTGAAGGCAGAGGCGATCCAATTGGACGCCTGGTGGAATGGAAAAATAGACGCAGGGAAGCATGGAAGACAGCATGGAAGGCCCACTGTTCGTCCCACACAGCTTGTCACCATCAACTGCTGCCTGACCCACCACCAAGATGGGGTAAGCCCCCGGCAGACAGCGGGCGGAGGTCACAGTGGCTGCATATGATGGGGCGCCAGTGGCTGAATATGATGGGGTGCAAGTGGCCTCATTTAATGGGGCACAGTGGCTGCATTTGAGGTTTTCATTTTCAGTATTTTTCAGTTTGTTTGCGCCCCCCAAAAACTTTGAGCACAAGCCGCCACTGCCTTCTACCTATATTTTATCAAATCTATATTACTACTGTTAGATGAACAGAGAAGAATGATCTGGAGCATTCACTGTGACCCACCTCTATCCCTATTTATACATGTAAAAACGGGAGATGGTCATGGGACTTTAAATGAGGTAGGTCACCAACTAGACACAACTTGGATACAATCAATGGTTTATTATAAATACATTAAAAGGATATGCAAAAAAATCAAACAGACATTTTCGGTAAATTGGTCATCGGAAAATCCATATATGATGGAACGGCACACATATGGTGATATTCATGAGGTATCATAATAGGGTACACAATTGGTCTGTGAATGAGTGGATATATCATAGCATCTATGGAGCTGTACACATTTCGTGGATCCCACTAGGGTCCACTCATTAGGAGTTTGATGCAACAAGCGGTCTAAAAATATAAGTAAAAATATAATCTCATCTAAATGTGCGTGTATGTATATGTACATATGTATGTATGTATGTATGTATATGTATATATATATATATATATAATATAGCAACAGTTTACGCAGCGCTTTACAACATTAGGGCAGACAGTACAATTAGAATACAATTCAATGCAGGGGGAATCCTATATTTAGCATATGATTCTCCACCTGTGAAAAGGAGACTATAAAAAAAAGTGCATCTTTACTACTTATATGTCAGCTCAAATAGTGGGCCCAGCGCCTGGGAGGAGAAAATGGAGGCGCCGAGAGAAAAGTCTACACGAGGGTTGATGCAGGAATGCCGTCCAAATCTGGGCGAAGGGGAAAACTCTGGAAGAATTAAGTGTCTTTGCACGTATAGCATGACAAGGTAATGAATAGGTAGATCTCATACATTGTGTTCAGTGAATTCAGGTAAATCGATGAAAGTGGGAAGTGAGCACCTGTGCAGCCAATAAGTAAAAATAGGGTAGAAGGTAAAAAGAAAACAAAAAGACTCAAATCATATAACTGGGTGCCAAAACAAAGTGAAAAAAGGAGGAAAGCACAAATGAAAGGAATAAGGAAAATAAGTGGTGTGAGTGAAAAAAAAAAATCTGTCCAGGGTAATGCCTGTAATTAATAGAGTGCGCTGAATGTAGATCCCAGTAAAAACCTTCAGAAGGGACAGTGTGCTAAGTGAGGTCCCGGTTGGCCCTGGCTAAAAACTCAAACAGCCGTGGGTGGACCCTGCCAACACCATGCACATGGATTTTTTTTTATAAATTTACATGAGATTATTATATATTTACTTGTATTCATAGACCGCTTGTTGCATCAAACGCCTGATAAGTGGACCCTAGCGCGATTCATGAAACAAGTAGAGCTCCATAGATGCTACCATATATCTGCTCATTCACAGACCAATTATGTGCCATATTATGATACCTCATTTAAAGTCCTATGACCATTTCCTGTTTTTACATGTACTATTACATCTGTTCAAGATCTAAAATATAATATATTATGGAAATTCTTCCTCTTTGCCCTGTGAATTAATACATTCTAGAGCCATTACTTGTATATCTATATTTGTAACAATAGGGGTTTCTATTTTTTGCCCCAAATTTATCTTGGGTATGCGATAGTACCCTTAACCAATCTCTCTATACGTTTAATCATATCCTAACTTCGGATGTACTCCTAGCTAGCATTTACACCATACATTCACCGATGTACAAATATTTATTTGCAAACCAGATTTCGTATCTCTTGCCAAAAATCAAAAACTGGCAGACACTATTACCAGCATGTCTCCTGGTAATCTATTTGTTATGCAGATCTACTGGACATCAATACAATCTTTTTCTTGGTGTTTGGCAGATAATAATAACTTTATGTATCAAAAATAAATGACTTTTCCCATTCCTGCAGAGAAATTGGCATTTCTGTCTCAGATTCACATTTTTTTCAGGCAAAAGAGAATCATCAGCAAGCAGTAAATTGTGTTGGTTTCTGTTCCTGTAATAATAATCCCTCAAATTCCGTTGTTGTAAGGATTTTATATGTATTTAACTGATGATATTGCATCCATTTGGATCCATACTCTGGACATATGTCTGTTACCATCTAACAGATACTGAGCGATTCTCATCTCCTCACTACTATGCCACTTTAAAAAGGTTGAAGACTCTAGTGCTGGTGGAAACTCTGGAGTCAAAAACAAAGGAATCATTGGCCCGATCTGCCTAGCGAGAAGTCCCTCCCTTAGCAGTAAGTCCCATATTTTCAACCTTGAGGAAACGAGAAAAGGAAGGTCTTTCAACCCAGGTCTAAACTGCGGGCCAATCCATAGAAGTGACCTGCATTTTATTGGGACATAATCTTCCTCTAACATCAACCATTGTTTAAATTTTCTATTATGGAATCGGTACATGATCCTGACCATAGATGCTGATCATAAGTACGATATCAAATCTGGAAGCGCAAGGCCTCCTTTATTTTTAGTTCTTATTACGATTTCTCTTTTAGTTGGGGGGGGGTTCTGAGCCCAGATAAAGCTACACACGGCCCTACATAACTGGCCTAGGAAGTGGTTGGAGGAATTAGTGGGACTGTTTGAAATACATAAAGTAATTTTGGTAGTATGTCCATCTTCACTATGTTTATCCTACCAATCCAGGAAAAGACAGATTTACAGTGGGGGTCGAAAGTTTGGGCACCCCAGCTAAAAATGTGTATTAACCACTTCAGCCCGGGACCAATAAACAGCCTAAGGACCAGAGGTCTTTTTACAATTTCGCACTGCACTGCTTTAACTGGTAATTGCGCGGTCATGCAATGTTGTACCCAAACGAAATTTGCGTCCTTTTCTTCCCACAAATAGAGCTTTCTTTTGATGGTATTTGATTGCCTCTGCGATTTTTATTTTTTGCGATATAAATGGAAAAAGACCGAAAATTTTGAGAAAAAATTATATTTTCTACTTTGTTATAAGAAAAATTGAATAAACTCAATTTTAGTCAAACATTTAGGGCAAAATTTATTCAGCCACATGTCTTTAGTAAAAAAAATGTCAATAAACGTATATTTATTGGTTTGCGCAAAAGTTATAGCGTCTACAAACTAGAGTACATTTTCTGGAATTTACACAGCTTTTAATTTACGACTGCCTATCTCATTTCTTGAGGTGCTAAAATGGCAGGGCAGTACAAACCCCCCCCCCCCAAATGACCCCATTTTGGAAAGTAGACACTCAATCACTGCCTTCAGGATTTCTAAGGGTGCAAATTTTTGATTTCACTCCTCACTACCTATCACAGTTTCGAAGGCCATAAAAATGCCAAAATAACACAAAACCCCCCCAAATGACCCCATTTTGGAAAGTAGACACCCCAAGGAAGTTGTGGAGAGGCATGTTGAGCCCATTGAATATTTTTTGTTTGTCCCAAGTGATTGAATAATGACACAAAGAAAAAAAAGTTTACAAAAAGTTGTCACTAAATGATATATTGCTCACACATGCCATAGTTATATGTGGAATTGCACCCCAAAATACATTCTGCTGCTTCTCCTAAGTACGAGGATACCACATATGTGGGACTTTTTGGGAGTCTAGCTGCGTACGGCACCCCGAAAACCAATCACTGCCTTCAGGGTTTCTTAGGGTGCAAATTTTTGATTTCACTCCTCACTACCTATCACAGTTTCGAAGGCCATAAAATGCCAAAATTACACAAAACCCCCCCAAATGACCCCATTTTGGAAAGTAGACACCCCAAGCTATTTACTGAGAGGCATGTTGAGTCCATGAAATATTTTATATTTTGCCACAAGTTGCAGGAATTTTACAATTTTTTTTTTTTTTTTTGCACAAAGTTGTCACTAAATGATATATTGCTCACACATGCTATGGGCATAAGTCAAATTACACCCCAAAATAAATTCTGCTGCTTCTCCCGAGTACTGGGATACCACATGTGGGGGACTTTTTGGGAGCCTAGCCACGTACGGGAACCCGAAAAACCAAGCACTGCCTTCCGGATTTAAATATAAAATGCTACCAAAAAAACTGTTTGCGGTCGAAGGGATCAGGCCTGTCTCTGCGATCGCTGCAGTTATGTGTTTAGTGTTTTGTAAGTGACAGTGATCGATCGATACTGCACTTGGGTGGGCTGGGCAGAGGGGCAAAACGCAGGTGCTAGCAGGTATCTGGGCTGATCCCGCTAACAATGCGTTTTTTTGGAACCCTAAACTGCTGGGGATGCTAGTATAGATCTGATCAGATATTGATCTGTTCAGATTCTATACCACTACGGTAGGTTTATGCTTTGCGTGTGGGTGTTAGCGGTACTGGCACTAACCTAGCGCTGCCTGGGGCGATGCAGACCCTGACCCTAAAACCTAATTGATATCACCCGCCGGGTGATCAGGGGGTTAAACCTTTATTGGGTAATAAATGGTGGGTGCCCTGATGCTATAAAAAGCAAACTAACCAGAGTCACCCGTAACACTTATATGGTGATCACTGGTGAAAGGGTTAACTAGGGGCAATCAGGGGGTTCAAATTTTTATTAGGTAGTATATGGGGGTCCCTGGCACTATATAAAAACCTGACGGGGAACCTAAATAACTAACTGGCTAACCAGCGTCACCAGTGACACTTATACTGTGATCGCTGGTGAAAGGGTTAACTAGGGGCAGTCAGGGGGTTAAAACCATTATTGGGTAGCATATGGGGGTACCTAACGCTATAAAAACCTGGCGGTGAACCTAAAAAAATAACTAGTTACCTAACGACACTAGTGACACTAATGCAGCAATCAGAAAAACGATCGCTTAGTGACCCTGGCAAAAGGGGGTTAAAGGGTTAACTAGGGGCAATCGGGGTTAAAACCATTATTGGGTAGTATCTCGGGGTACCTAGCGCTATAAAAACCTGGCGGTGAACCTAAAAAAAAACTAGCTACCTAGCGACACTAGCGACACTAATGCAGCGATCAGAAAAATGATCGCTTAGTGACACTGGCAAAGGGGGGTGAAAGGGTTAACTAGGGGCAATCAAGGGGTTAAAACCATTATTGGGTAGTATATCGGTGTACCTAGCGCTATAAAAACCTGGTGGTGAACCTAAAAAAATAACTAGCTACCTAGCGACACTAATGCAGCGATCAGAAAAATGATCGCTTAGTGACACCGGCAAAAGGGGGTGAAAGGGTTAACTCTAGGGGCAATCAGGGGGTTAAACCTTTATTGAGGGGTGATAGGGGGCTACCCTGGACCTAACACTAACTACCCTGACAGTTTTTACTTTTACAACTGACACTGAATGCAGTGATCAGTAAATAAATGATCACTGCAATCAGTGACACTGTGACTGGGGAGGGGAGGAGGGCGATCGGGGCGGGATCAGGGGGGGGTTTGTGTGCCTGTGTGTACCTACATGTCAGTGCAGTGTTGGTACACACTTACTTTCTGTCTTCTCCTCGTAGTCCGGTCAAAAAGACCGCCCCGAGGAGAATGACATCACTTCCTCCTTCCTGTGTATACAATACACAGTGGGAGGAAGCTTCTCATTGGCCAGGAGCGATCGAGAGGGGGTGGCCAGAAACCAACGGCCATCCCCTCATCACGGATTGCTCCTGCAGCGAACCGGCGAACCGGGTCCGATCGGACCCCCCCACCCGCTGGAAGGCAGGCTGTACATGTACGTGCTTGTGCCTGCCTGTGCCATTGCGATGACGTACAATGGCAATACGGCGGTCCTTAAGTGGTTAATGTGCATAACGAAGCCAAGGAAAGATGGAAAAATCTCCAAATGGCATCAAATTTACAGATTAGACATTCTTATAATATGTCAAAAAAAGTTAGATTTTATTTCCATCATTTACACTTTCAAAATTACAGAAAACAAAAAATTGCATCTGCAAAAGTTTGGGCACCCTGCAGAGTTAATATCTTGTACTGCCCCCTTTGGCAAGTATCACAGCTTGTAAACGCTTTTTGTAGCCAGCCAAGAGTCTTTCAATTCTTGTTTGAGGTATCTTTGCCCATTCTTCCTTACAAAAGTGTTCCAGTTCTTTGAGATTTCTGGGCTGTCTGTCATGCTCTTTTAAGGTGTATCTATAGATTTTCAATAATGTTGAGGTCAGGAGATTGTGAAGGCCATGGCAAAACCTTCAGTTTACGCCTCTTGATGTAATCCCCCATGGATTTTGAGGTGTGTTTAGGATCATTATCCATTTGTAAAAGCCATCCTCTCTTTAACTTCAGCTTTTTCACAGATGGCATCAAGTTACCATCCAAAATTTTCTGAAATTTTATTGAATCCATTTTTCCTTCTACTCGTGAAATGTTCCCTGTGCCACCTGCTGCAATACAACCTCAAAACATGATTGATCCACCCCCATGCTTAACAGTTGGACAGAGGTTCTTTTCATTAAATTCTGTGCCCTTTCTTCTCCAAACGTACCTATGCTCATTCCGGCCAAAAAGTTATATTTTAACCTCACCGGTCCACAGAACTTGTTTCCAAAATGCCTTAGGCTTGTCTATACATTTATAGTGGAATAGTGTACCACAACTCCAGTGTCTGCCAGATCTTTCTGGAGGGATCATGCAGTCAAACGTGGGTTTTGAATTGCTTTTCTCACAATCCTACAAGCTGTTCTGTCTGATATTTTTCTTGGTCTTCCAGATCTTGCTTTAACTTCCACTGTTCCTGATGACTGCCATTTCTTAATTACATTCAGAACAGAGGATATTGACATCTGAAAACCCTTTCCTATCTTCTTATAGCCTTCTCCAGCTTTCTCCCACTTAGATGAGAGAGGCCTGTAATTGTCATCATAGGTATACCTCAACTATGAGAGACAAAATGTGAAAACAAATACAGACAATTGAAAATAATTTATGTGCAAATTATGGTGGAAAATTAAGTATTTGGTCAGTATCAAAAGTTAATCTCAATACTTTGTTATATATCCTTTGTTGGCAATGACAGAGGTCAAAAGTTTTCTGTAAGCCTTCACAAGGTTGTCACATACTTTTGCTGGTATATTGGCCCATTCCTCCATGCAAATCTCCTCTAGAGCAGTGATGTTTTGGGGCTGTTGCTGGGCAACACAGACTTTCAACTCCCTCCAAAGGTTTTCTATGGGGTTGAGATCTGGAGACTGGCTAGGCCACTCCAGGACCTTGAAATTCTTCTTACGAAGCCACTCCTTTGTTGCCCGGGCGGTGTTTTTGGGATCATTGTCATGCTGAAAAACCAAGCCACGTTTCATCTTCAATGCCCTTGCTGATGGGAGGAGGTTTGCACTCAACATCTCTTTCATGTACATGGATCAGTCATCCTGTTTTCTTTGCAGAGATACAGCCCCAATGCATGATGTTGCCACCCCCATGCTTCACAGTAGGTATGGTGTTCTTTGGTTTCAACTCAGTATTCTCTCTCCTCCAAACACGACGAGTTGTGTTTCTACCAAACAGTTCTACTTTGGTTTCATCTGACCATATGACATTCTCCCAATCCTCTTCTGGATCTTTCAAATGCTCTCTAGCAGACCACAGACTGGCCCAGACATGTACTGGCTTAAGCAGGGGGACGTGTCTGACACTGCAGGATCTGAGTCCCTGGTGGCGTAGTGTGTTACTGATGGTAGTCTTTGTTATGTTGGTCCCAGCTCTCTGCAGGTCATTCACTAGGTCCCCCCGTGTGGTTCTGGGATTTTTGCTCACCATTCTTGTTATCATTTTGACCCCACGGGGTGAGATCTTGCATGGAGCCTCAGATCGAGGAAGATTATCAGTGGTCTTGTATGTCTTCCATTTTCTAATTTATTGCTCTCACAGTTGATTTCTTCACACCAGGCTGCTTGTCTATTGCAGATTCAGTCTTCACAGCCTGGTGCAGGTCTACAATTTTGTTTCTGGTGTCCTTTGACACCTCTTTGGTCTTCACTTCAGTGGAGTTTGGAGTGTGACTGTTTGAGGTTGTGGACAGGTGTCTTTTATACTGATAACAAGTTCAAACAGGTGCCATTAATACAGGTAATGAGTGGAGGACAGATGAGCCTCTTAAAGAAGAAGATGCAGGTCTGTGAGAGACAGAAATCTTGCTTGTTTGTAGGTGACCAAATACTTATTTTCCACCATAATTTGCAAATAAATTCTTTCAAAAATCAGACAATGTGATTGTCTGGATTTGTTTCCACATTTTGTGTCTCATAGTTGAGGTATACCTATGATGACAATTACAGACCTCTCATCTTTTTAAGTGGGAGAACATGGACAATTGGTGGCTGACTAAATACTTTTTTGCCCCACTGTACCTTATTACAATCCACTTCTATATCTATACTTGATAGCTGACTAGGTATATAATTTTGAATAAAATGTATGAAAGGTCCTATAGATTCCTGTCGGATCATATGTCATCTCTCCAGAAACCTTTAAAATTTTTATTATGGAAGTCAGAGGTAAACACTGTCTTGGGGCTCTTTCTAGAAATCGGCCGGGTTTTTTTTCCTATGTTGATAAAACAGGGCCCAGGTTTTATCCCTTAAAAGTAAAGTCTGTTCGTTAAGGCTGCATTCACACCTATGCAATTTTAATGCTTTTTTTTGCAGATTTGCACTACAGTCTATTTATCATGGTTTCCTATGGAACACGTTCTGTAGTGCAAATCTGCAAAATGCAAAAAGTGCTAAAACGGCATAGGTGTGAATCCAGGCCAAGTAAAGTTTGTAGTTTTGTACGTTTATCTGTTAGTTATCAGATTTCCCAGAGTAGAGTTTTGTTTATGTGTATATTCATATGTGTATATTCTAGTATTGAAATGTCTTTTAATTGATTTGATATTCTAAAGGACTCATCTGCTTTCAATCTAGCTCCATGTTTGATAAAAAAAAACTGTGTATTACGCATTTTAATGTTTCCCATTGTAAGGGATGAGAGGTTGTATCCGTTTCATGAATCTGCACAAATTCACTAATCGATTAGTGGATTTTCGCTTCACACGCCTCGTCTTTGTGCAAGTTATCATCTAATCTCCAGGACCAATGCAATATTTTATGGCCTGGTAAGGATAATTTCAAAAACCCCAGAGCATGTTCTGACCAAAGAAAGCTGACGATTTCCAAAAAAGGTCATTGTCAAACCCACTTGGACAATAAAAAAAAAAAGTCCAGTCTATGGTAGGTTTTATGTACTGTAGAGTAGTATAAGTAATCTTTTATCAATCGGGTGAAGAACTCTCTATCCACTTACAGACCGGACCATTTTGCTGGTCAAAGACCAGACCACTTTTTGCGATTCGGCACTGCGTCGCTTTAACTGACAACTGCGTCCTTTTTTTCCCACAAATAGAGCTTTCTTTTGGTGGTATTTGATCACCTCTGCGGTTTTTATTTTTTGCGCTATAAAACAAAAATAGAGTGACAACTTTGAAAAAAACACATTATTTTTTACTTTTTGTTATAATAAATATCCCCCAAAAATATCGAAAAAAACATTTTTTCCCTCAGTTTAGGCCGATACATATTCTTCTACATATTTTTGGTTAAAAAAAATCGCAATAAGCGATTATTGATTGGTTTGCGCAAAAGTTATAGCGTTTACAAAATAGGGATAGTTTTATGGCATTTTTATTAATAATTTTTTATTATTTTTTTTACTAGTAATGGCGGCGATCAGCGATTTTTATTGTGACTGCTACATTGTGGCGGACACATCGGACATTTTTGACACATTTTTGGGACCATTGTCATTTATACAATAATCACTGCTATATAAATGCAGTGATTCCTGTGTAAATGACACTGGCAGTGAAGGGCTTAACCAGTGAGTGGCAGTGTAGGGGTTAAGTGTTCCTAGGGGTGTGTTACTAACTGTGGGGGGGTTGGGCTTCCATTTAGTGAACACTGATCTCTGCTCCAATCACATGGAGCAGAGATCAGTGTCACTAGTTGCTAGGCAGAATGGAGAAATGCTGTTTACACAGCATTTCCTCCATTCAGCTGTCCCGTGAGACGATCGCGGGTATGCCCGCGGAGATCGTCTCACGGGGGACCTGCAGCCGGACTCACGGGGGTCCCGACCGGCACATGAGTGCGCCGCCGGTGTCGCACGCTCGCGATGGCAGGGCGGCATTGAAGATTGGACGTACCTGTACGCCAATATGCCTGCCCGTGCCATTCTGCCGACGTACATCGGCGTGCGCTGGTCGGGAACCGGCTATACATCTACAAGTTGATATCTAGCCAATAAATGTTTAAAATTACTTAGTTGATTAATGGCAGGATATGAGCGGGTTGCCGTAGTGTCTACATTTTGATCAAGAACAAAATTAAAATTGCCAGCAATAAGGATACTTCCTTCTGCTCTTTCCATAAGCTCTGTAAGGATGTGTATACTTGTTTTAATCTGATCATGATTTGGCCACTATATATTAACCACGTTTTTTTTTTTTTTTTGCTCGAACCAAACATATATATTTTTTCTAACACCCTAGAGAATAAAATGGCAGTCATTACAATACTTTCTGTCACACCGTATTTGCGCAGCTGTCTTACAAGCACACTTTTTTTTTGTAAAAAATACACTTTTTTGAATTAAAAAATAAGACCGCTTGAATATTGCGCCTGCTCGTGGAATGGCGACAAACTTTTACCCTTACAAATTTCGATAGGTGAAGTTTAAAAAATTCTACAGGTTGCATGTTTTGAGTTACAGAGGAGGTCTAGGGGTAGAATTATTTATCTCGCTCTACCGATCACTGCGATACCTTACATGTGTGGTTTGAACACCATTTTCATATGCGGGCGCTACTCACGTATGCGTTTGCTTCTGAAGGTGAGCTCTGTGGGACGGGGTGCGTTTAAAAAAAAATGTTTTCCTTATTTATTTTACCTTTTTATTTTTACACTTTTCTTTTAAAATTCCTATTACAAGGAATGTAAATATCCCTTGTAATAGAAAAAAGCAAGACAGGACATCTTAAATATGAGCTCTGGGGTCAAAAAAGACCTCAGATCTTACATTTACACTAAAATGCATAAAAACAATAGCCCTTTAAGAGCTGTGAGTGGAAGTGACGTTTTGGCATCACTTCCGCCTTGCAATGATATGGAGATGGGTTGGGGCCATCTTCCTCTCACTCGTCTCCATCTCAGGCTAGAGAGAGGATCCAATCACCTCCGCCGCTAGCAATGGCTCCGGTAAGCGGCGGGGGGCCCTCTCCCTCCGCAGATAAAAGTGATCTTGCGGCGAATCCTCTGCAGAGACCACTTTTTTCTTGAAGCGGACTGCCCGATGAAGAAGAGGATACCAGGGTTATGGTAGCTTGCTGCTGCCATAATAACGATGTTCCTCTTCAAAATACCGACGTATAGCAGTGGTGGTTGGTCCAGAAGTGGTTAGCAATTTTCAATAACATAGGCCTGCCATCGCTACCTTTCCAACTATCCAAAATTTGGTAAGGTATTCTTTATTGCAATTGAAACTCCTCTAGATTTAGAATATGGAAATGAATAATGAATCCACATTGGATAATGTTTATTCCGTATATCTGTAATGTGATATGTGTAGAAATGCTTTCCTAAAAAAGAATATTAACTTTTTGCTTATGAGAGTTTAGAATTTGCAATCTTTTAGATGGAGAATTTAGTCCTCTGGCATTAAATGAGCAGATTTTCACAGAACTCACAAAGGAAAAAACAAGGAAAGGGGGAGGAGAGAGGAAAAAAAAAGTCTTTCACACTAAAAGTTACACACAATTCTATAAACTGACTGACTCTATCTGAGTCAAACTTACAATAGTAAGGTCCCTATGGGAGAAGATCCAAAGAAACCTCTACCCAGTCTGCCGCACACTGTTGGGCTAGATATGCTATTTTATATAAATTCGAGGGAGATTAATCATCCAAACCTTAGTCTCCTTCCATAATAGCTACAGTATATAAGGAGGGTGGGGAAAGGGGAGACAGGGGAAGCCTTGGGGAACATGGTCAGATCAGCATATAGTTCTATTCTTATTTCCTATTTGTCGCATATTGTGACACAAAAGACCATCTCTTATTATGTATACTATATCATTCAGGAAGGGCGGGAAGATTAGCACAAAATGAGACAAAAAAAGTGTCTTTCCTATTCTATTCCCTTCTCCCTCCCCCTCTCCCTTCTCTCGATAACAGGAGAAGAAAAAAGTGAAAAAAGTCTCTAAAAAAAAATCTTACCCCTAGGGGGCGCTGAGAACACTGTAATATAAGACAAAATTGCTATTCACTATAAGAAGAATATATTAATCATACTTTTCTTCTCTCCATCCCTCCCTACGTGCATTTACACAATTGTGTGCCAAAAAAAAGAATAATTTAAGAAAATTTGCACATCATCCTTTGCCGTGTGTATGAGTTGCTTTGCGTCTTTTCTATCATAACTCCAAAGTGAGAAAACGGCAACAACAAACAGAGCTAACGTTTTCTTTTCATTATATAACTTGTGCATAACTACTAAAATAGAGAGATTTTTGAACTTGGACCATTGCACCTTGAACATCCACAATGTCAAATGGACCTTCCCAATTACTTTGCCACGGTCCAGTTTCCTGAAAAGTTTTTATCATGACTTGTCCTCCTTTCTCAAACTTTGAAGAATGTGGAGGGACCATCATTTGCATGCATGCAGCTGCATGTGGCAACATTTTGTCTAGGTTCTCCTGCAACATCTGTAGCCATTTTGTTTTTTCGATTGCCTCTCTTTGCAGTGTAGACAAATATGGTTAATTGAGAAACACAAGCAGCATTTTCCTTCATGTCATTAATTCAAAAAGAGAATACTGTGTTGCTGAAGATGTCGTACTTCTGACACTTATCAGAGCAAATGGTACAGCATCAACCAAAGTATTTTCCCTGTCTAACAACATTTTTGCAATCCTTGATTTGACAGTCCTATTCATTCTTTCCACAATACCTGCAGACTGTGGATGATATAGCACATGAAATCTTTGTTGTATACCCAAGAATTTACACATTGTCTGCATGATTTTACCTGTGAAGTGGGATTCTTTGTCACTACTGTGGTCTGTTGGTACACCCCAGACTGGAAAAACATGATTAATTCATGCATCCTAGCAGTTGTTAATGCATCATGTTTATGGACAGGCTAAATTTCAATCCATTTTCAAAATATATCAACTACAACTAGAGCATCTCTAAATCCATTTTTCTCTGTTGGTAATGGTCCTATATAATCTATTTGTAATGTGGACCAGGGTCCATTTGCAGGAGGAATTCTATGTAAAGGTGGTTTCCGACCCTTTGGTCTGGGATTTACTTGTGCACAAATTAGACAAGATTGAATTACACTGTCTATAGTCTCTTCCATTTTGTCCCAGTAAAATTCCTCTTTAAGAATTTCAAGCAATCTTTGTTTACCTGTGACCTAGGCATTCATGGTTGAATTTAGTGAATTCTACCTGTAGATGTTGTGTTATAACAGGGAGCAGAAACCCATTTAAGTCATGACACAAAATCCTGTTTTCACGAACAAAGGGAGATTTTGGATCACCCTGAGAACAGAAGTATCCCTTTTCTGTTCTGCAAAAGAGGGAATATGTGTGTCTGTCTTCCTAAAAACATTAGCTGAGACAGATTCAGATTGAATCACTAATTCTCCATGTATAGCTTTATCCTTTGCTAATATAGCAGCTGTTCTATTGCCCATGGTCAACCCATAGTCAACGCATCATTCTCTTTTTCTATGGGATGGAATTTATACAATTGTATAAGAGGATTTTCATCTTTGAGTTCAAAGACTGATTCAAGTGTCTTTGTACACAAATGTCTTATTGCCTGTTGCTACAAAGCATCTAAGTTTCCAAATTGGTATGTAGTCAGTACAACATATGAGCAGTCACTATAGATCACTAATGCACTTCGGTTCTCTTTCTTGTCAATCATCAACACAGTTTTCACTGCTTCAATTTCTGCCCTTTGAGCCGAAAAATGTCCTGGCAATTTGTGTTTTAAGGCAAGTTTACACTCTGGATACCAAATTGAATACCCACTGTAATAATTACCAGACATACAGTATCTCAAACCATCAACAAATAGAAGTTCATCAATTTTCTCTGCCTCTCTACAGAGCAGAGGAGAGTGAGTCTCTGAGGAACTGAGCAACTGAGAGAGGATATACTTGGCATTATGTTCAACCTGTATTTGCTTAGGTGACAAAGCCAACAACCATTGTGAAAATCTTTGGTTGGAAACTCCAGAAACCTTTTTTTTTCTCTAAAAGGAACTGTAAAGGTACTATGTGTAGAATGATTTTGATACATCTTACAATATGCTCAGTTGCTTTTACTGAATAATGTAGTCCCACAAGCTGCCTGTAATCATCAAAACCTTTCTCCATTGGAGTTGGCAAACCAGAGAAGTACCCTCCCTGTTTCTGAAGCAAAACAGCTGAAGTTTTGGTGCAGTTTCTGAACCATGCACCTGCAAAGCAAATGGTGCTTGCTTATCTAGCTAATGCAGGAGCTGTTTGTAAATAATTTTTCAACATTTCAAAAGCCTTTTGCTGGATTACTGTCCAGGGGCCAAATTAATTCCCCTCATGTTTTAGTAAACCATATAGCGGGTTTGTCTTCTCTGCTAATGATGCAATGATGCAATAAAATTTACCAAACCCAGAAACTGTCTTAGTGCTTTGAATGTTGTTGGTACTGGTAGTGACGCTATAGCCTTAATTCCTTCCTAAATAGGTTGTCTCTTTACTGGATCAACCAGAACTCACAGAAATTTGACTTCACTTTTCATGAGCTGAACTTTGCTTGCATTCAGTTTGAGACCACCTTCTTGAAGGAGTCATGTGCTCCATATGATTTTCATTCATAAGCAATATGTTATCTATGTACTGAATTAAAAAATCTGGTCTAGAGAATTTTGATAAGACATTTGCTAGTGCCTGATGAAATACAGAAGGTCACAAGCGTAAGCTTTGAGGAAATCTTTGAAAAGCATATTGCAGGTTTTTATGAATTTATATTGACAGCTCTTAGTCAGTGGAATGCTAAAAAATCCATTTGAAATATCAAGTACAGAGAACACTTTTGCATTTGTGTTTGCAACATGATGTCTGGATTTTTCGCTACAATAGGTGAACAACTTGGAATGTATTTGTTTATCATTCTTAGATCAATCAGGAGACTGTATGCACTAGGGTCATCTCATTTATCCACTACCCATAAAGGATTATTTGTCACTGAATTAGCTTTTCTGTTGATTCCCTGATCCAATAATTCTTGTATGGTAATTGATACAGGTTCTTCAGACTCTGGTGGTAAATTGTATAGTTTGACAAATGGGTGATCTTTCCTTTGAATATCTACCTAAATACCTTTCAATAAACCAGCCTCATTTGTTCCCCAGGCTCCAAAGTTTTTTGTGTGACTGTACCAACTGTTTTAACTCCAAATTATCTCCCATATCTGGCCATTTATAGTCAGCATCTATTACTTCTATCAAACAGATGCTGCCAACTTCACAATAATCTGCTGAGTCAGTTACCACAGTCTTACATTTGTCTGGACCTTATCCGAGTCACTCCATTAGCTAAATCAGTTATCCACCCTCTTTGAGACAAAATGTCTGTACCAATAATGTTCTCTGCACCTTGACAATACCAAAGGTCAATTTCAGTTTGCAAACAACCTGGAATTTCAAAAGACACATTTTTATACATTGTAGCCTGATAATCACCTGTCCTATTAAACCCAACAGCTGTACAAACTGCTGCATTTGATAAAATTGGTAGTTTCAAGCCACTGACCCTAATTTTGAGTTCCTGTGTCTAGAAGTAGATTCAAATTTTTCCATTTATTTTAGCTGTTAAACTAGGGACGCCCACACGTGTCTAGAAAAATTGGAGCTACATAATCTAGACTGTGAGACTCTAATTCCTTCCCTGTTTGTCATCGGGAAGCTAATAATGGTTGTCTCAAGCCACTGGTTGAATGCAAGTTATTCATTCACCCCATTGCTGATTGCCTTTTCTTTATAGTACATCATGGGACACAGAGCCACAGTAATTACTGTATGGGTTATATAGGCACCTTTAGGTGATGGACACTGGCACACCCTAGACTGGAATTTTACCTCCCTATATAACCCCTCCCCTTACTGTTTTTTCGCCAGTGTCTTAGGTGTTGGTCATGAGTAAAGATGTTCTGTGCTGAGCTCCACTGGAAGAATCTCTGCTGGAGCAAGCCATGCAACCGGATCCATGCAAAGTGTCTTTTCAGGCCAAATTGAATGGTGCCAGGGCCTCGTGTCAGAAGAAACGAGGTTCTGCCTGTAACACTTCTCTTTTTAGAGAGCTAGACCCCGGGATCCAGAGTTTGGATTTTTCAGCCATATTTCCCTGTAGGGTGCTTTACAGGCCCAGGAGTGTGGATCCCCCCGATAAAAAAGGGCCCTGGTTCCTGAAGGTTTTTTAACGGAGCCTACCGTGAGAGGTGAAGATTGGGTCTGTCTGGTTTACCACAGAACCTTGCAGCTGGATAAGGTAAGAAGATTCTTAAGGAATTTTATAATTCTTGTGGGTTTTCTACTTTAAGTAAATTTTGCCATGCATAGTCGCCACCTGGGGTTGTCAAGAGTATGTACCTGATTCCATGCTTGTCAGTCTCACTCTGTATCACAAGCTGCACACTTCCTCCAGCCTGGCCCCAGGTAGGATGTGGGAAGGGGGGTTTTTCTCTTTGAATTGTCCCCCCACCTGGACAGCTTCTTTCCAGCAGGCAAAGAGGGTATGGGTCAGTAGGCGGTATGCAACGCCACTCTCTGCTGCCACCATTATGGCGGCTCTTCATCCAGCAGCCCTCCTCCTCTCCTCCACCCCAGCCCCCCCTCCATTTGTGATCCGGTCAGATCGGAGCCCCCACTTGTGCGGTAAAACTGTATTTTTTGAAAAGAAAGATGAGGGAGGGCACAGTGGGGGAGCGGAGGAACGGGGAGGTGTGGCGTGCAGCGTTTTTGTGCTTCAGCGTCAACAACACAGGGCTGTGTAAAGCTATAAAGGTGCACTTTGTACAGGTGCATACAGCTGAAGGAGAGAGACGGAGCAGATGGATGGCATGTGAGTGTGGTGACACAGGCATTCCCAGGGCACGTTTGCTTAGCATCAGACTGAGCCTTGATAGCAGCAGCAGTTGCTGTACTATTTTCTCAGCAGTGGGTGCATTTTATGGTAGTACCTCTGAATTTGTGCTTGGCACTATGGGTAGAAGGGGAGGTACAAATACCCCAAAAAACAGGTGCTCGAAGGGATCTGCCTCAGGCTCTGAGGACCCTCCCTGCATCACCATCTTCCCCTGAAAGACCTAGGGAGGCTGGTCAGAGTGAGCCATCTGGGTTAAGGGTTGCAGCTGCTTCCAGCATTTCAGCCCCTGTGTATATTGCTCAGCAGGTTTTTTTCCTCAGCCATGAGCTGAATGGAGGAAAGATTAATGGCTTAAATCAAATCTTCACAAAGTGGAAGAAAACGCATTAGGTTCCCTTCTACCACCCAGGCCCCTCAAACAGAGGAACACTGGGAGAGGGAAGATGAATCTCCCTCAGGGGACCGGGAAGAGACTGATGACTCCTCTTCCGAGGAATGAAGTAGGAAAGGACCCTCTTCAGCTTCACAAGCTGAGAAATTGCTGGTGCAATCTCTTACTGAAATGGTCCGCTCCACAATTAAGTTACCTGTAACTGAGTGAGTTGAAAAGCCCACTTCTTGTTTGGGTTCACTGAAGCCTCCTCAAGCTGTGCATGCTTTTCCTGTCCATTCATTGTTGGAAAAGCTTATTTCTCTTATATTCACCGACCGACACAGCCCCTCTCTGTAACTAAATGGGTTGTATAGCCTGCCATTAGGAGAAGTAGGCTAAGTTGTTACACAATACACATAACTTTTAATCCCGCCCCAGGCGGGCGGACCCTGTTCTATCAACCCTCCTTGCTGCTCCCAGCAGCTTCAGTTTTTATTTTGCCTAGTAAGGAGAATGACCTAGGAACCCTGCGGGCCCTCTCGGTCCATGTTTTTGCTGCAGGTTTGATGTTTTTTGCGCAAGATGAAAGATCCTGGGATCTTCATTCAACTGCCGGCTGGGTGACAGGCTGGTTAATGATATCCTTGTAGTCTCCCCAGTCCGGCCATTGAGCATGTGCAGGCTGCAGCTAAGGCTCGGCAGGCCACGACATGCCTCAGCTCCAGAGGTGGTCGGTGAGCTTCAATGCTCTGGGGTATACATATGACCGGGCTACTGCTGTCTTGATCACAGTATACCGGGCCAACAGCTACCCTGTAACTGCACAGGAGTAGGTCTTTGATGGAATGTCTCCCAGCTCTTCGGGACTGGTAAGTACGGCTCTCCTTGCTTCGGCGGGGTGAGCAGCTGGGCATTCCCTGGGGGGTCGATTCGGGGGCCACCTCACCTCCCTATCTTCTCTCCCAAGTCCCTATGTGCCCCGGGGCGCATGGACACCATGACGGTGGTCCTTGACTCCTGTGTTGCTGATAGAGGCGGCACATGGAAGGAAAGGTGCACGTAAGAGGCCCCTGCCCCTCCCGTCCTCTGGGGAGAGCTCAGACTCGGGCCCTGCTGCGGCTGGTGACCCCTGCTCTGACCTATCAGACGTGGCTGACCAGGACCATTCGGACAGTGAGGATGATTCCCCGTCTGGGTCCGGGCGCGACAAAGCGCTTGTTGGAGCACTCATCACAGCTGTGCGTGATACCCTGAAGATTCAGGGGCCAGCGGATCCCTCTGCTGATGTACCGGGCCCTTTTGGGTCCCACAAGCCAGCACGTTCACCTAAGGTGTTCCTGTATTTGACTTATTTTGACAAATTCATCTACAGGGAATGGGGTCGCCTGCAACGAACCTTTTCGGTCCCCAAAAATTTGCTAGTGCGTTACCCCTTTGAGGACAGCCTTCTCAAAAAGTGGTCGGCTCCTCCGGTCGTGGACCCCCCAGTATCTAGGTTAAATAAAGTAACCACGATCCCGGTTGAGGGGACTCCTGCATTCAAGGATCTCGCAGATAGGAAGGCCGAGACGGTGGCTCGTTCCTTATTTACGGTTGTGGGGTCAGCCGCGCGACCTGTACTGGCATCCGCACTGGTGTCGCAGACACTGACTGAGTGGGCAAAACGTTTGCACCACGAATTGGGAGAGCAGAACGCCTTCCCTGTCTGCGTGGCGCTAGCAGACCAAACAGTGCAAGGCCTCAAGTACGTTTGACGCGGCCCTGAATACTCTCCCTCTGTTATCCAAGGCTTCAGTGTCCGCTGTGGTGCTGAGGTGCCTAATTTGGCTGAAATGCTGGTCGGCTGACCAGGCATCCAAGAAAGCCCTGGCGGATCTTCCCTTCCTTGGCAAGCAGCTCTTTGGAGCCTCGTTGGATGACATTATTAAGAATGCCACTGGTGGTAAGAGTACTCTACTCCCGCAGGCCAGGAAGGCCAAGGAGCCTCGCCGCAGGCAAGGGCCCTCTTTTTCCGCTCACAAGCATCTTTTTCGTCCGCCCGGTGCTTCGGCAAAATGTCCCCAGCCAGACAGGACGCCCACGGACGGTCAGAAGCGTCCCTGGAACCGCAAGCCTGCGACCAAAAGTGCTACCGCATGAAGGTTTGCCCCACCCACTTATCGGGTGGGGGGTCGTCTTTGGGAGTTTGCAGCCTGGTGGACCTCCCGTTTATCCGACCAATGGGTCTGCGATCTGATTTCCACAGGCTACAAGATAGTTTCTCTCTTGGCCGCCAAACAGATTCTTCCCCTCCAGCATACCCATGTCCCTGGTTCGCCAGGAGGCCCTGTTGGGAGCAGTAAGGGACTTGCTGGATCAGGGGGTGATTGTACAGTTTCCGGAATCGGAATGCTTCCAGGTATGTCCAATCATGGACTTAAAAGCCCTCAATCACTTAAAAAGGTGAAGGTGCAGAGGTTCAGAATGGAATCAGTTCGCTCAGTTGTTGCTGCACACCATCAGGGGGACTTCCTGGCGTCCTTGGACATCCAGGATGCTTACCTGCACATACCCATTTGCCTTTGGCATCGAAAATTTTTGCGCTTGGCAGTAGGGGAAGCCCACTACCAGTTTGTGGCTCTTCCTTTTGGCCTGGCATCAGCCCCCTGATTCTTTACCAAAGTACTGGCTCCAGTCTTGTCGTTGCTGAGGCAGTGCGGGATCGCAATCGTGGGTTACCTAGACGATCTCCTCTTGAGAGCATCTTCCGCCTCAGAATTAGAGGAGAATGTGGCGATCACCATGCAGACCCTGCAAGAATTTGGGTGGATGTTGAACCTAAAGAAGGCGGTGGTTGTACCAACTCAGCGCCTGGAGTACCTGGGGTTGCTGTTGGACTCCAGGGAAGCGAGGGTTTTTCTCCCCTCGGACAAATTGCGGACTCTCAGTTCTGCGGTCAATCTGCTGATGAATTGCAAGTGGTCATTGCTCCGCTTCTGCATATGAGTGCTGGGGCTCATGGTGGCTTCCTTCGAGGCAGTACCTTATGCCCAGTTCCACACCAGAGTCCTGCAGAAGGAGATATTGACAAAATAGGACAAATCTACGTTGTCCCTGGATTGGCAGGTCCAGGTGAGCCAACCAGTTAGGGATTCCCTGATCTGGTGGTTGAGGTCCCCGTTAATTCAGTCAAGAAAATCGTTTCTTACTCTGAACTGGACGGTGATCACTACAGACGCCAGTCTGTCCGGCTGGGGTGGAGTGATGGGGATTCCGTCGGCTCCAGGCCTCTGGTCGATGGAGGAATCCAAGTTGTCGATCAATTTGTTTGAATTGAGAGAGATCAGGCTGTGCCTCCACATGTGGTCGACGTGTCTTCAAGGGCTTCCTACCAGGATACAGTCAGAAAATGCCACGTTTGTGGCGTACATAAATCACCAAGGGGGAACAAGAAGCTCAGCCGCTGCTCGGGAGGTCGCTCACATACTTCAGTGGGCAGAGTGACATGTTCTGGCCCTGTCACCCATTTACATCCCGGGGGTGGAAATTTGGCAGGCGGACTACCTGAGTTGTCAGATGCTGGATCCAGGAGAATGTGCGTTGCATCCGGAGAAATTCTAGCTGCTGTGCCTGAAATGGGGCACACCAGAGGTGGATCCCTTGGCCTCCTGTCTCAATTGGAAGGTGCCGAAATTCGTGTCCAGGACGAGGGATCCGTGGGCAGACGCGTCAGGCGCGCTGGTGGCTCCGTGGGATCAGTACCAACTGATATATACGCCTTTCCTCCACTAAAACTGTTGCCACGTCTACTTCGCAAAGTGGCAGCCGAGGGGATTCCAGTAATCCTGGTTGCCCCTGATTGGCCTCAGTGGCCCTGGTACGCAGACCTGGTGCGTCTGGTGGCAGACGCTCCCTGGGGACTGCCACTGCGGGAGGACCTCCTATCTCAAGGTCCAATCTTGCTCCCTGCTTTACAATCGCTGGCTTTAACGGCATGGCTATTGAGAGCCAGGTGTTGAGGAACCGGGGTCCCATCGGTGATTCCAACTATGCTGAGGGCACGGAAATCTTCTTCACGGCAGATATATCATCGTACCTGGAAGGCCTACATCTCCATGTGTGAGGAGAAAGGGTGGCATCTGCGCTCCTTTTCTATATCGAGGATCCTGCAGTTTCTTCAGCATGGAGTGGACCAGAAATTGGCGTTGAGCACCATTAATCGGCATATTTCAGCTCTGGCTGTCTTTTTTTTTTTTTTCAGCGACCCCTGGCGTCTCGCTCATTAGTGAGTACCTTTGTTCAGGGGTTATGACATGTAGTCCCTCCGGTGCATCCTCCATTTCCCGCATGGGATTTGAACCTGGTGTCGGCGCTTCAGAAGCCGCCGTTTGAGAAGATCAGGGAGATTCCCCTGTTGACCCTTTCACAGAAGGTGGTCTTTCTAGTGGCCATCACATCAGCCAGGAGGGTTTCGGAATTGGCGGCCTTGTCCTGCAAGTCGCCTTATCTGGTCATCCACAGGGATAAGGTGGTGTTGCATTCGCAACCGTCCTTTCTACCAAAGGTGGTTTCGGCTTTTCATATTAATGAGGACATTGTATTGCCATCGTTGTGTCCTAAGCCGAAGCACCCCAAGGAGGTGGCCCTTCACGCTCTCGATGTGGTTAGGGCTCTGAATTTGTACTTGTCTGCCACAGCTCCCTTTCAGAAGTCAGACTCACTGCTTGTTTTGGTGGCTGGTCCTAAGAAAGGCATGGCGGTCTCGTCGGCCACCATTTCCAGGTGGATCAGACAGATTGTAGTCCAAGTCTACACTTTGAAAGGGCAGGTGCCCTCCTTTCCAGTCCCGGCCTACTCCTACAAGAGCAATCGAACATCTTGGGCCTTCCGACGCCAAGCGTCTGTCGCTCAGGTGTGTAAGGTGGCGACCTGGTCATCTGTCCATACATTTACTAAGTTCTACAGGGTAGAAGTCAGTGCATCGGCTGCTTGTTTTGGCCGCAAAGTTTTGCAGGTGGCCGTGTAGTTGCCATGGAGTTTTTTCCAGTTTTTTTGATAAAACCGCAGTACTGTTTTTTGTTAAATGCACCATCTGAACAGCAGGCCCAGGATTTAGCCGAGCTGCCAGCGGCTTTGTGTTTTCCAATTGACGCAATCAGATTCTATCCTTCTCACCTCTCGCCTTACGCTTGGGTTGGTGCATATGCGTAGAATCTTATGGTTGAAAAATAGGTCAGCCGGAGAGCCATGCAAAAAGCTCCTGGCTGGGTTTCCTTTCTGCGGTGGAAGGCTGTTTGGGGATGATTTGGACAATTATATCCAAAAGATATCAAGTGGGAAAAGTACCCTTTTGCCAGTTAAGAAAAGGAGAAACGTCCTTCATTTAAACAGGCTCTTTCTCCAGTGCCAGGGGCATCAGCCTCCAGGCAGTCACGATGACCTCTACCATCAAGTTCAAGAGGTAAAACATGGTCAACCCCAGGCACAAAAGAAGTCCTGGGGGAGGAGACCTACAAGACAGAATGCTAAAGCCTCTTTATGAAGGGGTGCCCCCGCTCACTCGAGTGGGGGGAAGACTGCTACAGTTCTCAAGGGTCTGGCAGGAGGATTTTCAGGACAGATGGGTGGTCTACACAATAGCTCTAAGTTACAGACTAGCGTTCCTGAGAATTCCCTTCTCGTTTCCTCAGATCTAATGTTCCCAATGATCCAGAAAAAAGTCTCCCCTTCAAGCGTTAGACCAACTTTTGTCACAAAAACTGATCATGGTGGTCTCCATGAAAGAGCAGGTTCTGGGGTTTAGTCAAACCTTTTCACGGTGCCAAAACCAAACGGAGATCTCAGACCCATTCTAGATCTCAAAGATCTAAACTGGTTCCTGAAAATGCGTGGAATCAATCCGATCAGTAGTCTCCATCCTACATCGACATCAAGGATGCATACCTGCATGTGCCTATTTTCCCGCTCATCAGAAATATCTGCGCTTCGAAGTGGAAAAACATAATTTTCAGTTTGTAGCTCTACCTTTTGGTCTAGCAAAGGCCCTGGCCCCTCCTCGGACCAGATTAAGGGCCCAGGGTGTAACCATTATAGCATACCTAGATGACCTACTCTTGATAAACTGGTCGATAGCCTGCTTAGAGCAAAGCTTGGTCATCCTAGCCAACTACCTGGAATTCCTAGGTTGAGTCCTCAACCTAGAGAAATCTTCTTTAAAGCCAGTAAGAAGACTACAGTACTTGGGTCTGGTTATAGATAAAACCCAGAAGAGGGTGTTTTTACCCCGGGCAAAGTTCAGCGCCATAAAGGAGCTGGTTCAAGTGCTCAGGTTGAGGAAGGGTCTTTCTATTCGCCTTTGCATGAGGTTGTTGGAAAATATGGTGGCTTCATTCAAAGCAGTTCCCTATGCTCAGTTTCATTTGAGACTGCAGCAAAACAGTATTCTGTCTGCCTTGAACAAGAAAGTACAGGCGCTTGATTTTCCAATACGTTTGACGCCAATAGTGCGCCAGAGCCTCAGTTGGTGGTTGATACCCAAGAATCTGCAGAAGGGGAAATACTTCTTGCCAGTTACCTGGAAGGTGGTAACATGCCAGCCTTTCGGGTTGGGGAGCAGTCCTGGAAGAGACGACTGTCCAAGGGAAATGGTCCAGAACCGAAAGGACCTTACCCATCAACATTCTAGAGATTCGTGCAGCATACCTAGCCCAAAAGAACTGGACATTCAGGTTGTGGGGTTGTCCTGTCGGGATCCAATCCGACAATGCCACAGAAGTGGCTTATATCAATCACCAAGGGGGCACCAGAAGTCGTGCAGCCCAGGGAGAGATAAACCAGATACTAACCTGGGCAGAAAAGCGTGTGCTGTGCATCTTTCTGGCTATATGCCAAAGATGCCAAAGATGGGGGATCCCGGATGTAGATCTGTTTGCATCCAGGTTTAACAACAAAGTCAACAACTTTGCGTCAAGGACAAGGGATCCACTCACATGGGGAACAGATGCGTTGGTGACCCCATGGGATCAGTTCTCACTGATTTATGCATTCCCTGCTGTTCTGCTGCTACCACAACTTCTTCACATGATCAACCTGGAAAAGAAATTGAAATTTGGCCTCAGCATGGCCCAGAAGATCTTGATATGCAGAAATGGTAAAGATAGTGTTAGGGGCTCCATAGACCAAACCACTATGTCCAGACCTGCTATCGCAGGGACCAGTGTTCCATCCTACCTTACAAACGCTAAATTTAATGGTTTGACTATTGAAACCCACATTCTAAATAATCGTGGGCTTTCAGGCTCAGTGATATCTACCTTGATTAATGCAAGGAAGACAGCTTCCAGAGTCATTTATTATAGAGTCTGGAAGGCATATGTTTCCTGGTGTGAATCCAGGGGTTGGCATCCCAGAAAGTATGTCATAGGTAGAATCGTTGCCTTTCTACATATGGGGTTAGAAATTAAGCTAGGCTTGAGGCCAGGTCTTGGCCTTATCAGTATTGTTTCAAAAACCATTTGCTTTGCATTCTTTGGTCCATAGCTTCATATAGGGGGTAACGCAGCTTAATCCACCAGTTAAATCACCCCTCAACCCTTGGGACTTGAATTTAGTTCTATTGGCATTACAGAAACAGCCTTTCGAGCCGATAAGACATATTCTCTCGGTCCTTTTGACAAGGAAGCTAGTTTTTCTGGTAGCCATATCTTCTGCAAGAAGAGTGTCAGAATTGACTGCTCTTGTAAAGAGCCATATTTTATTCATAAGGATAGAGTAGTATTGCTTCCTGATCCTAGCTTTCTGCCGAAGGTGGTTTGAGGTTTTCATCTAAACCAGGATATTGTTCTGCCTTCATTTTTTCCAGAACCCTGTTCTACAGAAAAAAAAGTCATTCTATTCTCTGGATGTAGTAAGAGCAGCCAAAATATTTTTGGAGGCGACTGCTCAGATTCGGAAAATGGATATTTTGTGTTGCCTGAAGGTCCTATAAAAGGACAGGCAGCGTCAAAATGTACTATTGATACGTGGATTCGGTAAGTAAGGATTTTACAGGTAAGCTTTTATAAAAATCCTATTTTCCCTTAGCTATTTCCTAGAGGAGTATAGGGTGAAAATGACTTGACTCCTCTGAATGAGGTGGAGCAGATGGTTTAATGGACACTAGTCCAGTTTCTTTGCCTACATTTCTTAACTCAATGTCTTTTAACCACTTGCCCACTGGGCATTTATACCCACTTCCTAACCAGACCAATTTTCACCTTTCAGTGCTCTCATATTTTGAACGACAATTAGTCATGCAATACTGTACCCATACAAAATGTCTCTTTTTTCACACAAATAGAACTTTCTTTTGGTGGTATTTAATCACCACTACACTGAGTTTTATGTTTTGCGCTATAAAAAAATGAAAATATTGTAAAAAAAAAATGCAGTTTTCTCTGTTATAAAATTTTACAAATTTGTAATTTTTCTTCATAAATTGTTGAGAACTGGGCGCATTAAATTTATTTTTAGTTTTTTCCTTTTTTGTTTTACTTTTTATTTTTTTATGTATTTTTTTTTTTTTAATTGGGTCACTTTTATTAAAAAAAGCATGACAGGGCCTCTTAAATATGAAATCTAGGGTCAAAAAGACCTCAGATCTCATATTTACACACAAATGTAATTTAAAAAAAAAATTCTCCTTTAAGAGCATTGAGCGGAAGCGACGTTTGACGTCGCTTCCACCAGTCAATGCTATGGAGCCAAGTGGGGGCCATCTTTCCCTCACTCAGCAGCCAGACAAGCAAGGGAAAGAACCTGATTGTCTCCGCCGCTATCAGTGGCTTCGGTTAGCGGCGGAGGTGACTGATAAAAGTGATCTCATGGCGAATTCAGACCTTTTATCTGAAAGAGGGCCGCCCGCTGAAGAGGAGAAAACCGGGATTATGGCAACTAGCTGCTGTCATAACAATGATATTCCTCTTCAAAGTGCCGCCATATATTGACAGTGGGCGGTCCGTAAGTGGTTAAAGCGGAATTCCAGCTTAGACCTAATTAGCCTTAAAACTGTCCCCTGCCCACCCCTGACACGTATTTTAATTAACGTATGTAAGAGAGATGTCTATACTTACCTATCTTCAGGCCACGCCACTCCAGTCCGCTCATGTGATCCCCTATATAAGCCAGTAGTGGCTTCTGGGGAGAGGAGAGAGCACTCCAACAACGGGGTTGTTTACTAAAACTGGAGAATGCCAAATCTGGCGTAGCTCTGCAAAGAAACCAGTCAGCTTCTAGTTTTTTTTTTTTTGTCAAAATTTAGTTGAATAAGCTGAAGTTAGAAACTGATTGACTACCATGCATAGCTGCACAAGATGTTACACTCTCTAGTTTTAGTAAATCAACCCCAATGGCTAATAAAGCTTTGAGTCACCCATCCATTTTCAGCGTTCCCTCCTCACCCCTGCTGCTGCCACTGACTGACACAGGCGATCACATCACATGACATGACCATAGCAGCCTGAAAATAGTACCATAATATACATCTTTGTTGCATACGTGTAAGGAAAGTTAGGTGTATAAACAGGATTATACTTTAATATCAAACCAAAGACATTGGTGATCACTAGAAGCCAAATTGTGTGTACCAGGTCCGGAATATTATCAACTCGGGTTGGGCTTTTTCCTAACTGCTTCAGTGAAAGCCTATTCAGTGCCTCCATTGCAACTCTGCTTCTGCTTAAGAATTTCTGTTGGTGTCTTTTGGGCATCAAGCATCTGTATTCCTCTTCCTCTGTTCACATGTTCTCCGGGTTCTACTAAGTGGACGCTCAGGCTGATTAGAGCTTTGGGCACAAAGTGCTTTTAAGCCGTCATCTGAGTGTTTGTGCGTTTCTTACCCTTTTATTTTTTATTTTTATGGGTCTGTTGTCAGTTCTGTTTCCTTTGTTCTTGCCCACTCCTTAGTATATTGCTTGGGGATGTCCCATGGTCTGTAAATATCGAATGTGAAATATAAATACCATTTTACCAAGCAAGAAGTGAGGGGAAAATATGCAACAGGGACACAGACAGAAATAAATATATATGATATATGTTATAGTCTCCCCCTGCTCTACTGAAGAAAAGTTATTTTTGTGTAAAATTCTGAGCAAATCAGTGATTGCAGCTTACAAATTGTGTCAAGGATTTGTAAAAAAGCTAGTTATCTACATTTCTTGACTCCGCATGAAGAAATTATTAACAAGTGTCTGTCTGCTCTATGCAAATTCAGCTTCAACTTAACATCATCAAGGTTGAAATAAAACAACTTTGGTTCTTAACCAAAATGTAAATTTGTTTATTGGCTTCTAATATCTTCTGCGATATGGAGTAGATCATGGGTCCATAGACACCAACATAGCCCTTAAGTTTCAACTCCACCCAAAACTTGTTTTAGCCTTGCATATAGTAGAAAATATTTAGAAACTCTGGAGGGGCTTCATTGCTGCCTATAAATACCCATTCATTAATGTAGATTTCCCTATACTTTTTGTCAGAGCTGTGTTTTGGAATGTGTGTATATATAGATCTCTATCTATATATATATATATATATATATATATATAATATAAAATCTTGCTTAACTCCAACGTGACATTTGCCAACTGCTGCTATGTGTACTGATCTGTTTGGAGGGCACTTAGCAGATGTCAAACCTTCTTTCAAAGTTTCCCCATTTTACCGTCTACCTGAATAAGATAGCTTTAAATTTCCTTTAGTAGGAATATGACGTTTAGTGTTTGACACACAACAGTTATTTCAAAGTAAATTTTTATTATGCTTAATCTTATAGCCCTCCCATTGGAAATGAGTTCTATGAACCAGGGGAATATATGGATGGCATGCAGCCAGATGTGGAGCGTACTGATGAACTGGAGTATGAAGTGAGTTTTTTTCATTCTATTTACTCTAATAATTTGATGTATACTTCTTATTCTGTTTAATGTTTTGTGTGTATGATCTTTGCTAATGTTTGTCATTTTCTGTTTCTCCTCCATTAAAAGTGTCATGCATTGAGTATCTTAAAAACGAAAAAAAAGCTTAAAAAAACTTAAAGTGGGAGTCCACCGGGACTCCGCGTTTTTTTTTTTTTTTTTTTTAAAGCCAGCAGCTATAAATACTGCAGCTGCTGACTTTTAAAATAGTGACACTTACCTGTCCAGCGCGCCCGCGATGTCGGCACCCGAAGCCGATCTCTAGGTCGTCTGTCGGGTCCTGCCGCCGCCATCTTGGGTATGGGAATCAGGAAATGGAGCCTTTCGGCTTCATTTCCCGGTTCCCTACTGCGCATGCACGAATCGCGCTGTGCAATAAGGACGCTCCCCGCTGCCTCTGGGATCTGTGTGTTTCCCAGCAGGCAGTGGGGCACTTGCGGGAAGGGGCGGGCACTTGCGGAAAGGGGCGTACGTTACGCCCCTTTCCTCAGAGAGCTATCCCGGAAGTGGGTGCAGTTACCTGGATTATCCAGGTAACTGCACCCCCCTCCCCCCTGAAAGGTGCCGATTGTGGCACCGGAGGGGGGGAGGGTTCCGATGAGCGGAAGGTCCACTTTAGGGTGGACCTCCGCTTTAAAAAAAAAAAAGCAATTCTTTCCGATAGCCTCTTCCTCTAACTGTATGTGTCACTTCCTTTAGACTCTCCTAAACAGATATCTCAATGATCTCATATCGGACATGCTTCCTTTTTCTTAAAGAAGTTGTTTCACCATATTCCTTAAACTTTCCCCCAGTCCGGACAAGGTTCATGTACCACTTTGTCCTATTTTGATCAGTGCTGTAGATGCTGAGCTAGCATTGGCAAGAGAGATTCCTCCTTCTCCCACTGCTGTTTAACCTCACTGTTCACAAGGAGATGAATATATAATTAGTACGCTGTTGTCTCAGACAGCAGGCGGACACCAGAGGTGAGCACTGTCAATACTCATTCAGAGGAAGGCCTGTAGTGATTGGATGGGACAATGATACATACGTTAGAGCTCCCAATACATGACTGCCGCCTCTCCAGTCTCGTTGGCATGAAAAAGAGAGAGTACTTGCTCTTTAGACCATTTTGTTACTTTAGTTGGCACTTGGAGAGTGACTTTTGCATGTTTTGAAAAACATGTCTCCTAGAGAGACTGACAGGAGGAAAGAAAGTGGGGAAAGAGAAATGACAGCAGGAGGCAAAAGGAGTGCTATGTATAAAAAGAGTAACTAATATGGTGCAATAACCTTAATCAAATCGAACGTCGTGAAAAACTGATCAAATAGTGTATAATTAATAGTCCATTCAGATTGATGGTTGATTTCCACTGTGCAAATATCACACAAAACACCCAGAAATGGTGATAAAAGAAAAAGGTCTGCCTTCCACCTCCACACAAACTACCGCTTACCGGCTCCTATGGATCTCTTAATTATAGGCGATCACACGCCTATGGCTTGGTACCCAGCTCGGGCCTTTGCTCGCAGCCAAGATCCCAGCATCTTCACAGGAATTTATAGCTCATACGGGAAGGTTATAACAGATGTTTCCCAGAAAAGAATAATCGAGAGACCTTCCATAGCACAAGACCATAAAAGATTTATTTTATAAAGAAGAATAAGAGGTATTGCACTTGCGTTTAAATAAAAGCATCATATGCAAAGTTAAAACCGAGCCGGCCGTCTCTCGGTAGCAGCCCTTGGTCCAGGACTTTTGTGTATCGAGGTGATGTCAGCATGTCGCTCCTCCCTAAATAGACATGCTTGGAGAGTATGACATAAGGTTGGGCGGAGGAAGATTGGTAACTGGAGCTGAGAGAAGAGAAATGACTGTGGGAGGCCAGAGATTGAATAGAGGTGGCAGACGTGAATGACAGCAGAAGGTGGGAAGAAAATTAAAACGCAACAGAGGATCAGTGAGTGAGAATAACTGGAGGGCAAAGCAAAGAGGCAGTAGCTACTGGGCTCTGTTGAAACATCCCCCATAGTAATGCCCAGAAATTTGAGCTTCATAAAGGGTGGAGCTCACAGCCAAAATCTCAAGAGATAGTTAAATAGTTTGTAAAGTTGAATAAAGACACTGATCCATCAAGTCAAATCTGAGAATCTACTTGAGACTCCAACATACAAAAATGGAACGAAAATGTGAGGGAGGCACATATTTTACCCACCTGAACTTCCGCTTTCCTTCATCTATCTGTTAAAGCCCCAGCCCCCTGACTCTATCGGCAAGCTGTATTGGCTGAGAGACACAGGCTCCCTTCAATGCTTTCCCTTTCCTATGCAATTCTACACAGTACATTATTCACACTTTCTCTTTATCGCCCTCAGCTGGCCTTTTCTAAATTGGCAACACAATTCCATCCCCAGCCTATAATATTAATACATGTAATAGCACATTAAAACAAGTTTAAACATGTATTGTACTACTACATCCGAGTATGTAGGGGACATCTACTAAGTACCATGCTTCTGAAAGAAAAAAAAATTAAGAAAAAGGCTATTTTTTTTTCTTAATACTTAATGTTTGAAATATATAATCAGGTAATATGTGCAGTGGCATTCCAGCCAACAGAGTTTACAGTTTTTTTGTTTATATCTTAAAGTTGCACTTCTGTTTGTCAAAAAGCAATATTTGTGCTTGATTATGAAACATAGTTTTATTTATAAAGACATTATATATATATCAACAGCTAAATCTGTGCCTTTAGTGCATGTTCAAACCTTAACCACTTGCTTACAGGGCACTTAAACACCTTCCTGCCCAGACCAATTTTCAGCTTTCGGTGCTCTCACACTTTGAATGACAATTACTCAGTCATGCAACACTGTACCCAAATGAATTTTTTGTCCTTTTTTTCCCACAAATAGAGCTTTCTTTTGGTGGTATTTGATCACCTCTGGGGTTTTTATTTTTTGCGCTATAAATGAAAAAAGACCGAAAATTTTGAAAAAAAACGCATATTTCTTTGTTTCTGTGACAGAATTATGCAAATTATTAATTTTTCTTCATAAATTTTGGTCACAATTTATACTGCTACATGTCTTTGGTAAAAATAACCCAAATTAGTGGATATTATTTGGTCTTTGTGAAAGTTAGAGAGTCTACAAGCTGTGGTGCGAATCGCACAAAATTGATCACATCTGATGTACTGGTGACCTATCTCGCTTCTTGTGACCCGAACAAGTCAGGAAAGTACAAATACCCCCCAAATGACCCCTTTTTGGAAAGTAGACATTCCAAGGTATTTAGTAAGAGGTATAGTGAGCTTTTTGATGTTGTCATTTTTTTCCCACAATTCTTTGCAAAATTAAGATTTTTCATTTTTTTTTTTTTTTCTCCACAAAATTGTCATTGTAATAGGTTATTTCTCTCACATGGCATGTGTATACCACAAATGACACCCCCCAAAAAATTCTGCTACTCCTCCTGAGTATTACAATACCATATGTGTGGGACTTTTTCACAGCCTGGCCACATAGAGAGGCCCAACATGCAGGTAGCGCCATCATGTGTTCTAGGAACATAAGTTACACATCTAACTTGTTGACTATTTATTACACTTTTGAAGCACCAGGACAATGACACGTGACACTGATGACAGATGGCACTGATACGTGGCAATGATGACAGGTGGCACTGATGACAGATGGCACTAATATGTGGCACTGATGACAGATGGCACTAATATGTGGCACTGATGACGCGTGGCACTTATACGTGGCACTGATGACACGTGGCACTAATACGTGGCACTGATGACACGTGGCACTGAAACGTGGCACCGATGACAGATGGCACTAATACGTGGCACTAATATGTGCCACCGATGACAGATGGCACTAATACATGCCACCGATGACGCGTGACACTGATGACAGATGGCACTGATAAGTGGCATTGATGACACGTGACACTGACAACAGATGGCACGTGACACTGACAGGTGGCACTGATGACAAATGGCACTGATACGTGGCACTGATGACAGATGGCACTATGTGGCACTGATGACACGTGGCACTGACGGCAGGTGGCACTGACGGCAGGTGGCACTGACGGCAGGTGGCACTGGGGGCAGGTGGCACTGGGGGCAGGTGGCACTGACGGCAGGTGGCACTGGGGTGGATGGCACTGGGGGCAGGTAGCACTGGGGTGGATGGCACTGGGGGCAGGTAGCACTGGGGTGGATGGCACTGGGGTGGATGGCACTGGGGGCAGGTAGCACTGGGGTGGATGGCACTAGGGGCAGGTAGCACTGGGGTGGATGGCACTGGGGGCAGGTAGCACTGGGGTGGATGGCACTGGGGGCAGGTAGCACTGGGGTGGATGGCACTGGGGCAGATAGCACTGCTGGGGGCGGATGGCACTGCTGGGGGCGGATGGCACTGCTGGGGGCGGATGGCACTTTTTATTTCATTTTTTTTTTTTTTTTTTTTTCCGGAATCAGAACGGCTGCCGCTGCAGCCGTTCATCTCTCCCCTCTCGCACTGTCTGTGCGAGGAAGGAGAGCGGCGCTGCGAGATGATCTCATATGTTTACATATGAGATCATCTCCCATTGGACACGCCGATCACGCTGTAAACGGCCGCTGTGATTGGCCGTTTACAGCGATCTGTGTTTGCCTGTCCCCGGGGGACACGGCGAACACAGAACTTCCGCGATGCGCGCCCGCGGCGGCGCGCATTGCGGAAGTAAACATCAGGCCGTCCAGGGACGACCGCCCAAACGAACGCGCCTGCTCTACGGCCGTAATTCGGCTATAGGGCGGGCGCGAGGAGGTTAAAGTGGTTGTAAAGTCTAAACATTCTTTACCTTAATGCATTCCTTGCATTAAGGTAAAAAATGTTTACATGTCAGTATCCTCCCTCACCCCCCCCCCTCCCCTTTTACTTACCTGAGCCCTCATATGATCCAGCGCTGTGCACGTCTGCAGATCTTTTCTTGCTTTCGGGTCTCGCTGGCTTTGCTTGGGCACCGGAAGCCACTGGTTCCCAGTGCTGTCAATCAAGGCCAGTAAAGAGAGGGGGCAGGGCCGAGTCACACTGTCTGTGTCAATTAGGGCCGAAAAAAACGAATCGATTAATTGACAACTAATCAATTATAAAAATAGTTGTCAACTATTTTCATAATCGTTTAATCGGCCAGCCGATTAGTTGGCCTGCATACAGAATGCATTATTTGTTTACATATCAGGAAATACAGTGTAGCACACATACAGCTCAGTACACTGTCCATACATGTCAGTAAGTGCCTGAGAACTTGTGAATGTGTGAGGAGTAATGCCTTATGGAATATGTAGTCCTGGGCGGGAAGTAAGTGGTACTAAAGTCAGTAGTGTCTTTACCTTGCTATAGGGGGCACTCTAAATTACACTGAGCAGAGAAGGTGGAGGCTGATAGAATGGAGGTAATATAAGGAATTACATTTAAAGTCAACTTTTACCAGTATTATGCATTCTATATAAAATTATCATTCTATGAAAAAAAAGTCTCAGCTTTAAGTACTAATTTAATATGAAAGATTTATATCCCCTTACACCCTTCATATAGCTTCATGTCTGACTCCTAGTTATAATGCCCATATATCCTACTTTTTCACAGTATAAATTGACCTCTTATAGTAGCGGTTATCTGCTCTTTTTGTATTATAAAGGGCTAATTTTAGTTTTTTTAACTCCATGGGGACAGTTGATGCAAATAAAAGCATGCTGCTGCTACTGAAAGTCTTAGGCCTGGTTCACACCTATGTGTTTTTTTTGTGCTTTTTGCAAAAACGCACTACAGTTCATTTAACATGGTTTCCTATGGGACACGTTCACATCTATGCTTTTTTCAGCCGCTGCGTGTTTGGAAAGGGCCAGGGACTTTTTTCAACACAAATTAGTGCTTTTTTTTGGTTCTATAGACTTCAATGGAAAAGCTGCAGAAAAGAATGTAGTGTGTTTTTGCAGCAATTTGCCTTTTTTAATCTGCCCAGCAACAAATTGCAAAATCGCAGCAAAAATGCAAAACGCACAGCAAACAGCACTGCAGAAACGTATCAAAAGCAAACTGCATAGGTGTGAACCGAGGCTTATGCTGGACTTACATGTATTGGTTTTTAGGACGAGAATATTCATACGAAAAATCTTTGTACATTCGCTGAATGAGAGAATGTCATTTAAAAATTCCACTTGCTTTTAACATCCAGTTTTAAAATGAATGTAATTTCTGAATGAAAACCACATACAATTCCTTTGACCAAGAAGTTTTCTATTCTGCTCCTTTAAATTTTCCTGTCACCGTGATTTGAAAACAAACATCGATTTGACCCCACTAATGATTAGAAAATCAAATGAACATTCTTAAAATTACATTTTTTGAAGAAAACGTGGTTTTAGTATGGCCAGCATATAATATATTACAGTTCTCTCTGAAAATCAGTAAAACGGTCTTTGATTGGTTTTTCTCTTTAAATAAAAAAATTGATCTCTGGGTCTGATGATATTTACCAGATTCAACCTCTAGTATATACAGTATATCTATTCTGTCTGTTATTCTTCGAGTGGATTTGAGATTTAGCTCCCCAACCATACAGTCGTTTGTTTATATTTACACCTGCACAAATATATTTAAGACTATAATTGCCTTTTTTTTTTTACTTTACATATTCACTAAATTATACACCACGATTTATTAATGTTAATATCCGATTAATCAAAACCATAATTGGCCAACTAATACATTATGAAAATAATCATTAGTTGCAGCCCTAGTGTCAATGGATGCAGTAGCGGGACTTTGGTTCGAGCACACACGCGTGCCCCCATGATAAGCAGCTTCCGATGGGGGCACTGGACAGAGGGGAGGGGCCTGGAGGGCTGGCGGGGGACACGAAAAGTCAGGTCGAAATGATGGATGAAAGCCATGATTGGCAAATAGTGAAAATTGTCCTGTAGCTGAAGGGCTGGCGTTATTGCAAATTCTGCTAATGGTAATAGCAATACCCACTCATCCTGCATGAATGACGTAAAACATTGAAGGTACATTTTGAGTGTCTGGTTGATCCTTTTAATTTGCCCATTGGTTTGTGGGTGGTATGTAGAGGCCCATGATAAATTTTCAAGGCCTCACATAAAGCCTTCCAAAATCTCAATGTAAATTGCACCCTATGATCTGAGACAATATTGGCAGGCACCCCATGAAGTCTCACAATTTCTTTAATGTAAACTCGAGCTGTTTCCACAGTAAAAGGTGTATTTTTTAGAGGCAGAAAGTGAGCCGTTTTGGACAATCCATCCACCACCACAAAAATTGCTGTGCACCCTTCGGACAGAGGAGGTTCCACTATAAAATCCATAGACCACATTCTCCATGGTCTATCAAGAACTGGCAGGGGTTTGAGCAGACCCCAGGCTCCACTTCTAGCAGTCTTGCATTTACATATTCCTTAGCCCTTGTACACACGGTTGGAGAATCCGTCGGAATGTGTCCTATCGGACCGCGTTGTCGGATAATCCGACTGTATGTGGTATGCATCGGACTGATTCCGTCGGAATATCCATCGGACCCAATTTTCCAACTTGGAAATATTTCCCGACCAACTGGGCCGATCGGACATACTCCGATCATGTGTAGAGAATTTTGATCGGACCAAGTGCCACGCATGCTCAGATCAAATTCCTACATCAAAGCTATTGGCTACTAGCCTGAATGTAGTCCCATCGTAACGAAATTACGTCATCACGTTCTGAAAGATTGGATTTTTCGACAACTTTGTCCGACCGTGTGCATGCAACAGTTTCGGACAAGATCCGACGGACAAAATCCGACGGGCAAAATCCGACTAATTTGGTTGTCGAAATCTCTGACCGTGTGTACAGGGGCTTACAGTTCTTCTCTGAGTCTGGCCACCAGAATGTGTGCCGCACTAGATCAAAAGTCTTGTGGAATCCGAAGTGGCCTGCGATGGGATGGTCATGGCAAAGCCTCACATCGCTACTCGCACATTATCTGGCACAAACACTTTATCTTCCCACCATAACAACACTTCCCTAGGCACCAATGTGATTCCAGGAAGACAGAGAACCCCAACAGACACTTGCTTAATTTGAGAAAGCAGATCAGTTTGCAGCAACAAGAAATTACCCGCAGACAGGATGGTTTCTGGCACAGGTTATTTTTTTGGGGACATAGTACATATGGAAAAGCGCATCTGGCTTGACATTCTTTGACCCGGGAGGATGGGTAATATGGAACACAAATCTTGAGAAAAACAGAGCCCATAGAGCTTGGCGTGGCTTAAGACATTTGGTATTCCTTAGGTATTTGAGATTTTTGTGATCCGTGTAAACTAGTATCGGATGTGCAGCCCCTTGCAGCAAATACCTCCATTCTTCCTGGGCAGCTATGATGGCAAGCAGCTCTCAATCTCCCCATCAAAGCTCCTCTCTGCCAGAGAGAGCTTGCATGAAAAGAAGGCCTCAATGCATTAGGTCCTTGAAACCCTAGCCTGCTTGAACCCCTGTGTGAAAAAGTTTGTTGTGTGGATTTTCTGTTTAAATAAAAAATGGGCTGCCACATCTTTAGACCAAAGTGCTGACTAACATGAACTTGACAAATGCACCTACCACGAGAGCTAGGCACCAGTGCTAATTTTATTGACGAAAATATTTTTGTCAGCTGTATGCTTTTCAGTGAGGGGTCCGGTTGCTTAGTTGCATGATGGGGGCAATAATGGCAGCAAATCCTTTGATAAATCTCCGGTAGAAGTTTGAATATCCCACAAAGCACCTGCATTATGGGTTCAAGCAAATCTACGATAACAGACTTTTTGGGGATCAATCCTAATTCCCTCTGTGGAGATCACCAGACTTAGGAATTGGATGCTCTGTCACTGAAATTCATGCTTCACAGGCTTGGCATACAGTCCATGTTGGAGACAGCAGAGAACACTCTTGACATGCCCCCTGTGTAGGTCCAGGGACACAGAGAAAATCAGAATGTCGTCCAGATACACTATTATGAAATTATCCACAGTCTCTGACAATATCATTAATAAAGTGCTGAAAGGTGTCAGGGGTATTGCACAGACCAAAGGCCATTACCAGATATTTGAAGTGGCCAGATCTGGTATGGAAAGCATTCTTCAACTCATCACCTTCGCGAATATAGACCAGATTGTAGGTACCTCACAGATCCAATTTGGTAAAGATGGTTGCAGATCTCAGTCTTTGAAACTGTTCGGGTACAAGGGCAAAAGGGTAACATTTTTTAATTTTTTTTGGCAGTAATTTTGTTGAGTTCCTATGCTTGAGGTGAGAGAAAATCTACTTCAATACAAAGAGAAAATAAATAAATAATCGTGTACCTCTTGTAACCAAATACAATCCAGCACTAGATGGGATACGAAAGATAATCAAAGATTTACAACCCATCAAAACAGAGGATGAAACTCTGAAAGAAATATTCCAACGACCTCCAATACTGACATACTGGCATTCAGACAACCACCCAACCTCAGACATAAACTAATCAGCGGGAAACTTCATTCTGATTATGAAGTCACAAATAATGGAAGCAAACCCTGCAATAAAAAATGCTCCAAACTGCAAACAAATTTGCACGGACATACCATCAAGGAACATAAAGGATAGATTCTGCACACCTGTGGAAGATAACTTCTCACAACTGGACCACACTATAGAAGACCTCAATGTCTTAGTTTTTAAAGGGAGAACTATTCAGGAAAGGAAAACTTTTCTACTAAGAATGATCATTATATTTGATACAAAGGATAATGGCCTAAATTTGCGTTTTCTTACCGACCCCCCTCTGGGACTGTCAAACCACCCCTCTCCAGTCTATAGCTCTCTGTCTGTCTTATCTCACAACGTATGCTAGTTTTATTACCATTGCCATCTTCCTTTCCCTCAGAGATTGTGTTTTTTAACATTCTGTCAAAACTTTTGTGAATTAGTACTGCTGGAACCTTGAAGAAGGGGACATACCCCAAAAGCCTGTTCTGAAAAATTGTATGTTAGTGCAAATAAAAAAAAGTATCATGGACAGTACGCAAATGAGTAATGCACGCGCAGCCAAGGGGAGTGGTCCTTCTTCTCCACAAAGAAAATTCCTGCCTCGCTGTAGAAGTGGATGGATGGATGGATGGATGAAGCCCTTTTCTAAGTTCTCATCAACATGCTCCTTCAGGTCTTCAAGTTTGATCGGGCAATCGTTTAGGCAATGTGGGGGAATGGTGTCAGCTCCCAGTTTACTGAATACATTAAGATATTCAACGTAGGCCTTAGGCACTATCTGACATGTCTCATTATTTCTGTTTGGGACTCTAAAACAAAGTTAATACTGCAGCTGCAGGAACAGATTCACAGGACACAATGACTGTGTTTAACCATTTCAATACAGGGCATTTATACACCCTTCCTTCCCAGGCCAACTTTTAGCTTTCAGTGCTCTCACACTTTGCCAATTACTCAGTCATGCAACACTGTAACCAAACAAAATTTTTATCATTTTTTCATACAAATAGAAATGGTATTTAATCACCACTGTTTTTTTTTTTGGGCGACATAAGTGAAAAAAGAGTGAAAATTTTGGAAAAAAAACACACTTTTTTTAGTTTCTATGATACATTTTTGCAAATAAGTAATTTTTGTTCATATATTTGGGCCAAAATTTATATTGCTACATCTCTTTGGTAAAAATAACCCAAATTAGTGGATATTAGTCTCTTTGAAAGTTATAGAGTCTACAAGCTATGGTGAAAATCATGGAAAATTTACCACACCTGATGCACTGATGGCCTATCTCATTAGATGTTAGGAAAGTACAAATACCCCCCAATGACCCCTTTTTGAAAAGTAGACAGTCCAAGGTATTTAGTAAGAGGCATGGTGAGTTTTTTGAAGTTGTAATTTTTCCCCACAATTCTTGGGAAAATAAAGAAAAATTTTTCCCACAAAAAATGCCATAACATAACATAACATAGGAGCATAAATTGCACCTCTAATTTCCAAACGAACTATCACAATTTTGAATGCCCTGGAGCACCAGGACAATGGCACTACCCACAAAATGACCCCATTTTGGAAAACAAACACCCCAATGTATATTCTATGAAGCATTGAGTCTCTTGAATGGTTATACAAGTCTTCAGAAAGTGTGGAAAGAAAATAAAAAAACTTTTTTTTTTTTTTTTTACACAATGTCAATTTATAAGATATTTCTAACACATAGCATGTATATAGCAAAAATTACACCCCAAAACACATTCTGCTACTCCTCCTGAGTATGGCGATACCACATGTGTGAGACTTTTACACAGCCTGGCCATATACAGAGGCCCACCATTGAAGTAACACCTTCAGGCTTTCTACAAGCATAAATTACACTTCTAATTTCCTGACAACCTAACCTAACACATAGCATTTACACACCAAAAATTATACTCCAAAAAAAAATTCCATTGAGGAAAGGGTAAAAAAACTTTTTTTTTTTTTTTTTTTTTTTTTTTTAGTGCCCCCAGAGGAGGGAATTTGTCCAGGCAGCAGGCAGGGATGTGCTTAGCAACGATAGTAATTATCCAGGCAGCAGGCAGGAATATTGTCCATAGTCAGCACAAGGCACAGCCAAAGCATTTGTCCATAGAAATTGTCCATGCAGAGACAGCCAGCACAGCCATAATATTGGTCCTGATACACCGTTTCCTGCCTGCACTCATTGTACTGTTCCCCAGCCCTTCATAAACAACTGCCTCTTGCTACAACTAATTATTTCCATAGTCCAGGTAGCAGGCAGAGGTGTGGTCAATTTATGCTGCAGGCAGATAGCAGCAGTAAGTCAGCAGCAGGCTGAAGGCCGCAATCGGGTAAGATCTGTGCACAGGGATAGAGGCTTCGACCCACCCAAATCTCTATGAAGCCTCTGGACTCCAGACCTTAATCCGAAAATTATGGAACCCAGAGACAACAAATTGTTTTCTCCATCCGAAAACTTTTCTGGAGCCCCTCACATGTGAGACCCCTGTGTACTACAGTAGCAGGGCAACAGATCAGTCCAAGTGGTAAGCAAAAGCATAGTCCATAAAACAGGCCGGGGTCAGTTCACATGGTAGCAGTCCAAACGGTTGGCAGAGGCATAGTCAAAAAACAGGCCAGGGTCAGTTCACGTGGAATGCGGGGGCATGGTTATTTGAGGAAGCATGGGGAATGGTCAGCACAAATGATGAAAATGGGCTAATATTTTAGGGATGTGTGATATAGTCTGAAGCATTCACCAATGCTAAGGCCGGGTTTGGAGGGACACTGGGGACAGTGGTAGCTGGTATCTCTTCTAAATCCATTTTTGCTGCATACTCGACACCTTTTTTGGCATCCTCGGCCTTCTTCAGATGGTGGAACATCGTCTGGGAAGTGATGTTCATGAAGTCAGCTAACAGCATCAGAGAAAAGGTTTTCTGGGGGGAGTCTTTGATGGTAGATGAGGGACGTGACAACTTCTTCTATGAATTTTAGGAAGTGGGCAGGGCTTTCTGTAGATTTGGTGTGAATTATGTAGGCATTATAAATGGCCAAATTAATTAGAGTGCTACTTTCTTGTACCGGAAACGGGACATCCTTATTGCTAAATAGGGCTGAAGCATTTGGTCATTGAAATCCACTCATGTACAGATTGTAATCTTGTACACTTGTTGGCTTTACAATGGGACCTTGTCTTCTCTAAACTTCAACTGCAGTGTAATCATGGATGGTGGACATCATGTACACATTCCTGGTATCCTTCCACCTCAAGGCCAGCACTTTGTTGCATCTCAAAGTTGCTCTTTCTCCCCTTTGAAATGTATTATTTACTATCGCTTGTGAGAAGCCCTTCCTATTCTTTCTGGAGGTTCCACAGGCCAGGGTTTCTGCGAGGTATAGGTGTTTGAAAAGGGGCCGGCTGGTGTAAAAGTTATCCAGGTATATGTGGTAACATTTCTTCAGCAGTGGGCATGCCAGGTCCCATACAATTTTACCAGTGGTACCCATGTAGGCCAGGCACTCAGGGGGCTGGTGCTGGGAATCTCTTCCATTCGTATATGCGCAACACATACAGATATCCTGTGACTCTCTTGCAAAGCTTATAAAATTTCACTCCGTATTTGACCCTTTTGCTAGGAATGTATTGTTTTATTCCTAGCCGGCCTGAAAAGGGTACCAGGGACTCTTCTACACATATATGCTTTTTGGGGACATAGATCTGGAAATCGTTGGGAAAAGAAATTGAGTGGGCAAATTTTATATAATTTGTCATAATTTGGATGATTGCAGGGAGGGCATTGGGTGTTGTCACTGAAATGAAGAAAGCGCATTATCATCTCGTATCGGGACCTGGACATTACAGAAGAATAAATGGGCATGTTGTGGATGGGGTTAGTAGACCAATAGGCATGTCCTTCATTTTTCTTGTAAGCCCCATGTTTATGGTGAGGCCCATAAACAATTTGAACTCCTCAAGAGTCAAACCTTTCCACTCAAATGGACGGGCGTATGATAATTGAGGGTTGTTGGCAATATGCTGCTGGGCATATAAATTGGTCTAGTCCAAGATGAGTTGCAGCAAAATGTCGGGCAAAAATAAATAACAATCAATTGCAGAAAAAGTTTGGATATTGGCCTGCACACCTGGCTGTGCCATGAAAGGGGGGATTCTTGCTGATCCTGATTCGGGAAGTCAGCCATGTTGGATTGGCAATACCATCTGGGAGGTATGTAGCGGCCCTGGCTCTTGGGGGATGTGGCACTCCAGTGCTGGTAGATTTGAAGTTCCTGTGCTGGCATTTGGGCGTGATGATGTGGCAGTGCTGGTACTGGGCCTGGGCATTTCTTGTGGCCTTTTGCTGATGGCAGCGCTGGTACTGGGCTGGGAATTTGATTCTGGGGTATATTGCTGGTGGCTGCCTGGTTTCCAGAGCGCCGTGTGAATTCTTCCTCTGATTCATTTGCTGATCCACTGCTATCAATCGGTTCAAATGCTGAATTTGATTCACAAGCGGAATTGGCATTTGAATCTGATGAGAACTCCCTGCTGCTTTCATCAGTCATGGAGAGGATCTGTAACGCCTCCTCACTTGTATAGAATCTTTTGGACACTTTTTCTGATGGGCTGTGCGACGGGTGACGGATGACGGTCACTGATGGGTGGCAGGTGAGGGATGACTGTCACTGGTGGGTGACAGGTGACGTGTGGCGGTCAGTGGTGGGTGACGGGTGACAGTCCCTGATGGCAGTCTCTGATGGTGACTGATAGGTGACAGATGAGGGTCACCGATGGGTCACTGATGACGGTCTCTGATGACGGTCTCTGATGACGGTCACTGATGGGTGACAGGTGCACCACTGACGGCAGTCTGATGGTGACAGGTGCACTTTGTGGGCACTGATGGGTGACAGGTGCACTTTTATAAGCACTGATGTGGTGACTGTTGGTTGACGGCTGTAATGGAGGGGGCAGGGTGGGACGATGTGACAGGTTCCTTTTTTTTTTTTGTGTTACAGTACAATACATAGATCGGTAACTCACTGCTCCTGGCTCTTCTCTCCTCGCACTGGTAATGGTGTGTGAGGAGAGAAGAGTCGGTAACAGCTAGTAACCGGTCTTTGTTTACATTTAGTGATCTGCTGTGAATGGATCACAGCCGATCACAGCATTTAGCAGCCACCAGCCATTGGCTGTTTATCCTTGTGACGAGCAGTGTTCCTGGGCCTCCCTGCATTGTACAGAGCACGAGTGAGACATGAAGCACAAAACCTGGCTGAAAATGCACTAAATCCAGGTGCTATCCAATAGCAGTCAGTAAGTGCCACCATTGCGCCCTTAGCAAGATGACGATTCCATGTTCCAGTTGTGCTAGAACTGGGTACAAACTCCTGGGAAGACACACCCTGTTGTCGGCACTCCACAGGCTCTGCTGATTTTGGGTAGCATTACATTTGATCCACTTGGTGGGCTCATGTTCATCTGGGGCCTGTTTCTGCAACTGAATTTGTTTCTACATCCCACTGCTCTTGATGAGGGGAATCTGTCCCCACTACCTGGGCGACCCCTACAGTGGGTGTGACTCCAAATGCCATTAGGGCAGCATTACTTGCCGCTTGGTCCGCTAAAGCATTTCCTCTGGCTGTCATGTAATTTCCCCTTGCATGTCCTTTTACCTTCAAGATGGCAACTTCTGGTTTTTGAAAGGCCTCAAATAGCCGCTCTGAGTTTTGCATGTCCCACTGGCTTCCCTGCACTAGTCAGGCAGTTCCGTGCTTATCAAAAAGGCCCAAAATCGTGAGCTATTCCAAATGCATATCTGCTATCAGTGTAAACATTTCACCTTTGATTTTCTAGGTCAGTGATGGCGAACCTTGGCACTCCAGATGTTTTGGAACTACAATTCCCAGGATACTCATCTACACTGCACAGTGTATGAGCATCATGGGAAATGTAGTTCCAAAACATCTGGGGTGCCAAGGTTCGCCATCACTGTTCTAGGTGATGACATGCTTTGACTATAGCACACAACGCCCCTTCCTGTGCTGACATCTGGGGTATTAATGCTTCCTGATGTAAAATGGTGTCTGTAGTGGTTACAGCAAACCCTGTGTGTGGCTGAACATCATCCGTGTAAAATCTGGAACCATCTACGAATAAGTGTGTGTCACAATCTGACAAAGGCTCATCTTTTGCTGGTGTGATAGAGGCCCTTTCTACTTCCATCAGAGCAATACAATCATGAGAAAAACTCTCCGGTTCTACATCAGTACCATTTTTTTGCATCTTCCTCATCAATTATTGGAAGAAGAGTAGCCGGATTTAAAGTAACACATCGTTTAACCACTTTCAGACCGGACCATTTTGCTGGTAAATGACCAGAGGTCTTTTTACACTTTGGCACTGCGCTGCTTTAACTGGTAATTGCGCGGTCATGCAATGTTGTACCCAAACGAAATTTGCGTCCTTTTCTTCCCACAAATAGAGCTTTCTTTTAAAGGTATTTGACTGACTCTGCGATTTTTATTTTTTGCGATATAAACGTAAAAAGACCGCAAATTTTGAAAAAAAATTATATTTTCTACTTTTTGTTATTAGAAAAATCCAATAAACTCAATTTTAGTCATACATTTAGGCCAAAATGTATTCAGCCACATGTCTTTGGTAAAAAAAAGTCAATAACTGTATATTTATTGGTTTGCGCAAAAGTTGTCACATCTACAAACTAAGGTACGTTTTCTGGAATTTACGCAGCTTTTAGTTTACGACTGCCTATCTCATTTCTTGAGGTGCTAAAATGGCAGGGCAGTACAAAACCCCCCCAAATGACCCCATTTTGGAAAGTAGACCCCCTAAGGAAATTGATAAGTGGCATGTTGAGCCCATTGAATATTTTATTTTTTTGCCTCAAGCGATTGAATAATGACAAAAAAAAAAATCTTTTATTTTTTTTTACACAAAGTTGTCACTAAATGATATATTGCTCACACATGCTATGGGCATATGTGAAATGACACCCCAAAATAAATTCTGCTGCTTCTCCTGAGTACGGGGATACCACATATGTGGGACTTCTTGGGAGCCTAGCCGCGTACGGGGCCCCGAAACCAAGCACCGCCTTCAGGCTTTCTAAGGGCGTAAATTTTTGATTTCACTTCTCACTACCTATTACAGTTTTGAAGGCCATAAAATGCCAAGATGGCACAAAACCCCCACAAATGACCCCATTTTAGAAAGTAGACACCCCAAGCTATTTGCTGAGAGGCATGTTGAGTCCATGGAATATTTTATATTTTGCCACAAGTTGCGGGAAAATTACAAACTTTTTTTTTTTTTTTTTCACAAAGTTGTCACTAAATGATATATTGCTCACGCATGCCATGGGCATATGTGAAATGACACCCCAAAATAAATTCTGCTGGGGGCGTGGTCTGGACATGGCCGAGTAAGGACGCATCTCTACAGAGCTCCCGGCCGCCTGACCTTACACCGGCACTAGCGCACACCGTATCGCAAGATGCACGCCTCTAAGAAGAAGAGCGGGAAGCGGAATAGATTGCAGACCAGTCCGGTGGTTCAGACACCGGCGGGAGGTGATATCCAGCGGCTTTTCAGGACGCCTGGCGCGGACGCCCGGAGACCCAAAATGGCGGACCCGCGTGGTGAGCGTTCGGAGCTTTCTGTGGACGTGTCTGCACCCTCGGAGGAGTCCCGGAGTCCCCTCATCTTCCCCAGCTCACCCATCCCTTCGGACACAGAGTCAGGGGGTCCCTCACAGCTACCACTAACCTCCGGAGCGGACATGGTGCCTGGGGGTCCCTCGCAACTGCCGCCTACCTTCAGGGCGGATGCGGAGTTGCGAGCAATCCTGCAATCATTGCCTACTAAGGCAGACATGGAGGGACTTGTAGGGAGAGTGGAGGCTGCACACAGGAAAGAAATCCAGGCAGTGAAACAGGATATAAGGGCTCTGGATGACAGGCTTGCATCTGAGGAAACCGGGCTGGCAGCATTAACACAAAGGGTCATCGCTCTTGAGTCCCAGCATAAGGCCCAGGCGGATTCGGCTACTGAGCTTCAGCTCCGCATGGAGGAGATTGAGGACCGCAGCAGGCGGAACAATCTTAGGCTGCGGGGCTTGCCAGAGGCTACAGGCTCTGCAGACTTACCTGCCACGGTGACAGACATCTTTAAAAGACTGGCTGGTGCCCAGCTCCCGGAACGCATTGAGATTGACCGGGTCCATAGGGCCCTTGGCCCCCGTTCCCCGGACCCTGCCAGACCGCGCGACGTTATTTGTCGCCTGCATCACTACGCTCATAAGGAGACCATAGTTCGCAGGGCTTGGGAGGCGGGTGAGGTCGTTTTTGACGGGGCACCCGTGAAGATACTGCCGGATGTTTCCAGGCCTACACTTTACCGCCGAGCCCTGCTGAGACCCCTTCTGGAACTGGCGAGACGCCGTGGGGCGACCTACCGATGGGGGTTCCCCCTGTCGGTCACCTTCATCAAAGACCAGAGACCGTTCCTGCTGAGATCCCGTGAGACTCTTCCGGCCCTCTTCCACTTCCTTGGCGCGGATCCGATCACTGTACCGGACTGGCTTGGCTACCTACCAAGATTCCAGGGTCGTCCGGAGGCAACGAGAGCTCCCGGTCCGCAACCACAGAGGATGCCACGCGCCAGGCGCCGCTCGCGGACACCATCTACCGAGACGGCTCGTGAGATGTGAGTAGCTTCCATTTTCCTGGCTTACCCTCACCCCTACGTTTGTGTGGCATCCGGCGCACTCTCACCCTCTCTGCCCCCATATGTGCAACTGTTGGGCCGTGGCCCGGTCCCTTTCCCTTTCTACACGAGCTATTGGGGTTTGGGGGGGTTGTTGGGGTGCCTCTGTTGGGCGTTGTTTGACTGCAGTGCTCTCTCTATCCCCTATTTATCGGTCTATCGGTCGATCATTACCATTCGCTCTGATGTGTGCCGGGAGGGGGTTTCCGTTTCTTGAGCCAGCATAGACTGCCTGGGTCTCCTGCTTGGAAGGTGTATGCCCTCTACGGGACCCTCTCCCTCACAGGCCGAGGGATGTCAGTTTCGGGTGGCCCGTCTCCATCTACCTTAGGGTCACCTATATCTCGTGACAGGATTGCCTTGCTCCCCCGGCCCTGGAGGGGTGGGAACTGGACGGTTTTCCGGATCTGCAATTTGGAGGCTACCTTTGGGCACTACTTTACGATACTAGGGGGAGCCCCGGCCCTCTCTCTTTTTGGAGAGCCCTCCTACACTGGGGATCTGGGGCCATGCTGGACCGTGCGAGTGGACGTGCCTTGTGCGGGGGGTGGGGGGGTGGGCGGTGGAGGTCCTCGGGAGTGGGGATGAAGCCCGGGGGCTTAGAAGAGATCTCCCTACTTCCTGGTGACTGCAGTGGACGCTTTGGCACTATGGCTGGGATCGCTGCTGGAGAGGTGGCACGCCGCTGCGTTCTCACCTGGGCTACTGGACCCCTTTATGTTATCTGATGTTTAGTTATGTAACTCAGTTCCTGTGCTTTTATTGTTTTTATGGTTTTCTTGACTGTTCTCGCTTGTTTATTTTACTAATGGTGCGTTTGATATTCTGTTTCCAGGACCACCTATATCTAGATGTTGCCGGTGTGGGTTGGTGGCCGGGGCTTTGGTTTCCAGGCTCTGTCCACCCACTCTCCACCTAGTTCAGTGCGCGACCGGTTTAGGTCGCGCGCATTTCAAGTTTTAAAAGCTTGGTTAATTAGCTACCCCTATACGGGGCTGTGGGGTGCGGGGATATCTCTGACTGGTCGGAGCCTCCTCCCACCCCCCCATTATTTCTCCTCTCTCTTTTCTTTACGCCCTCCCCCCCTCCCCCACCCCCGCTCCTTTTTGTTAGTAACTGTGAATCCCATCTTCCCCCCCTCTGTTCGCTATCTCTTCCTTTGCCCTTAACTCTCTCCCCTGAGACATGGGGGTGGATTCTATCAAGGTGACCTCTCTCAATGCTAGAGGTCTCAACACACCTGAGAAGAGACGTATGCTACTTCACGATCTTAAGAAATTTCACTCGGATGTGGCCTTCATCCAGGAGACACACTTTAAGAGTGACAAGTTGCCATTTCTGCAGAACAGGTCCTTCCCCCGGGCATACCATTCTACATACCATGCGTCCAAGACTCGGGGGGTCTCGATATTGCTTTCAGGTAGATTGTCGTGGCAGTTGACGGACAGTTTGGCCGACCCTGAGGGGCGCTACCTGTTCCTTAAGGGGCAGATATGTGGGGTGCGTTTTACGCTGGCTACGGTGTACGCCCCTAACGACCGCCAAGACCGATTTCTTAGCCAGGCGCTGTGCAGGTTGCAGGCATTTCGAGAGGGACAAGTTTTGTTGGGCGGAGATTTTAATGTCCCCTTGCTTCCCGCCTCGGACACTTCGACGGGTACCTCATCCATACCTTCGGCCTGTGGGAAACGGGTGGCCCGTTTGCTCCACAAAGCACAACTGCGCGACGTGTGGCGTCTACAGCATTCGGGTGAGAGGGACTATACCTTCTATTCGGCCCCCCACAAATTGTACTCCCGGATAGATTTTTTTCTAATCCCCCATGACCAATTACACCTAGTGCACACCACATCCATAGGTTTGATAACCTGGTCGGACCATGCTCCAATCCACCTGACGTATGCTCTTACCGACCGACCCTCACCCAGATCCTTGTTCTGGCGCCTGAATGAGAGCCTCCTTCAGATGCCAGAAGTGTTGTCCGATGTGACCAAACAACTAGACCTGTATTTCAGGGAGAACGAAATCGGGGACTGTGACCCCGGGGTGCTGTGGGAGGCTCACAAGCCCGTTATACGCGGCGTTCTCATAAAACATGGGGCAAGGATTAAAAGGGATCGGAATGCACTTTTGACCACTTTACTTGACAAACTGTCTCTGGTGGAAGCCCAACATAAACATGCCCCCACGCAGGCCGTGGAGTCCGAATTGAAGACTCTTAGGTCCCAAATAGCGGACTTACTACAGTTCAGGGCGAAGGCGGCCCTGCAGTTTTGCCGCAGGTTGTCCTACGAAACGGGGGATAAGTGTGGGAGGAGGTTGGCCCAGTCGGTTAGAGAGATTAAGGCGGCGTCCTACATACCACAGATATCACGACCGGACGGTTCAGTGGCCACGGCTCCGACGCAAATATCGGCTGTATTCGCCGAATTCTATTCTGGCTTGCACAACCTGCCGAGCCCCACCCCCACCCAGCTAGCGATAACTAAATACGTTGTTGACTCGCAAATGCCGACACTCTCATCGGAGACGAGCGCATCTCTGGAGGAACCCATAACTTTGACCGAAATCCAGGGGGCGGTTGACTCCTTGAAGATTGGCAAAGCCCCGGGACCGGATGGCTTCACCGCTCAGTACTACAAGTCCCTATTCCCTATTTTAGGCCCACGTATGGTGACGCTCTTTAATGCTTTGGGTTCGGGGACTGCTTTTCAAAGAGACACTCTTAGAGCCCATATTGCGGTAATACAGAAGGAGGGGAAGGACCCGAATCAATGTGGCAGTTATAGGCCCATCTCCCTACTGAACATTGATTTGAAGATCTTCTCGAAGATCTTAGCCGGGAGACTGACACAACACATGCAGGACTTGATACACCTGGATCAGGTGGGGTTCATGCCTTATAGGGAGGCCAGAGACAATACCATCAAGGTGCTTAATCTACTTCGGGTGGCGCACACTACTAAGACATCATGTGTCTTTGTGAGTACCGATGCCGAGAAGGCATTTGATAGAGTGAGCTGGGAGTATATGTTCTCTGTCCTCCGTCATCTGGGCCTGGGGGCCAGGATGCTTCGTTGGATAGGCAGCTTGTACTCTAACCCCTCGGCTCAAGTAAAAGCTAACGGGGTCCTCTCGGGTGCATTTTCTATCGGGAACGGAACAAGGCAGGGATGCCCGCTGTCCCCCCTTCTCTTTGCCATTTCACTAGAGCCATTTCTAAACACTATCCGGTTGAACCCGGACGTCTCGGGCCTTGTGGTCGGTGAGGTTGGCTACAAGATTTCGGCGTACGCTGACGACCTTCTCTTCTCCTTGACTAACCCCAGGATATCTCTACCGAACCTGCTCCGCGAATTTAAGATATACGGCGCATTGTCCCATCTTAAAATAAACTTCTCAAAGTCAGCGGCTATGTGTGTAGCAACATCTCCCCAAACGCAACGTGATTTACGGGACAACTTTGGCTTTCAATGGACTGACACGGCTCTACCGTATCTGGGCACACGACTACCTCCTGATCTGAACCGTACTTTTGACCTCAATTTCCCACCTCTTTTGACAAAGACCCGAGACTTGTTGGAGAAATGGCATTCGGGATTTCACTCCTGGTTTGGTAGATGCAACCTTATCAAAATGAGCATACTTCCCAAGTTCATCTACCTTTTTCAAACATTACCCATTCAGATTCCGCCCTCATTCTTTAAGCACATCCAAGCCCTTTTTACCAGGTTTGTGTGGGCCCACAAAAAACCCAGATTACGTCAATCGCAACTGACGCTCCCCAAACATTGCGGGGGTCTGGCACTGCCCGACATCCGCCGATACTACCTAGCCTCACATTTGGGGCGCATTCTGGATTGGAGACGGAATGAGTCTACCAAACTGTGGACGAAGGTTGAACAAGCCCAATCCCCAATACCGTTGAAAGGAGCGCTGTGGTGTTATGACGACCTCCCCCATGACCTGAAACTGCACCCGTTGCTGGGGGTTACTTTGAGACACAGCCACCAGGTTGCTATTCGGACATCCCTGACGTCGAGGCGCTCCCCACTGTTTCCCATCTTAGGCAATCCAAAATTTCTCCCAGGCCTACAGCCCGCGGCTTACCCTACCCTCGGGGAGGGTGGACTTGACTGTGCGGGCGGGTTTGTGGAGGACGGGCGATGGCCACCCCTATCGAGACTGACTGACCCCGCGGGGCCCTTCTGCCTTCCTTTCTGGAAGGCGTTGCAACTGCACCATTTCCTGCATTCACTTCCTGCACCCCAGGACTTTGCCCGACAACCAACGACGTTCGAGGTCCTCTGCGCGGACGAAGGCCCCCTGACCCACGTTCTGTCACACACCTATTCTTTGCTTAATACACCGAAAGAACAGCCACACTTGCCATGCCTCGCTAACTGGGAGAGGGACTTATCATGTAAATTCACACCAACGCAGACGCAGCGTATTATTTCATTTGCCCTAAAGTCTTCGCGATGCACGAAGACACAGGAAACTAACTTCAAGCTGCTTACACGCTGGTACTTAACACCGGTCAGGCTGCAGCGGTGCTTTCCCTCGACCTCGAATCGGTGCTGGCGCTGTGACGAGGAAGAGGGAACGCTGCTCCATATTTTCTGGTCCTGCCCTAGGATAAGGGAGTTTTGGGGAGAGGTCCGTCGCATCTCCCAGCAATTCACGGAATACATTATACCTGATGACGCGGCTTTCTTCCTCCTGCACCATTCCTCAATCTCTGCTAACATCTACAAAAAGTCGTTATTGCGACATTTGCTCAATGCAGCAAAAGCCTGCGTCCCCTTGCGATGGAAGCAACGGGCTCCCCCAACAGTGGTACATTGGCTGCGGAAGGTGGAGGAGGTAAAGAAAATGGAGGACTTGGTCCTCACCTCACAGCATAAGCAGGAAGCCCACAAACGGACTTGGGACCTCTGGAATGCCTTCATCTTCTCAGCGGAGGGTCAGCGACTGCTGGGGCGATAGCGAGCCCTTCCTCTGTTAGGATCTTTCTTTGCCCATGCGCCTTCTGTCTATTTCTTCTATGATTGATTACCACCGCCATGTCTCAGCCCCTTCCCCCCTGTATGTTCCTTTCTCTCCTCTCGTCTGGACTTTGCTATCCTTTTCCTTCTTTGTCTTCCCCCTCCCAACCCTCCTTCTCCCCCCCTCTTGACTTTCTCCCCCTCTTGGTACTTCCCGACATGTCCTCTTTGAGGACTCATGTCCGCCCACCTCTGGGGGGGGCGGAGATGGGAGGGGGTGGGCCCCGGAATCTCATTCTCCATGCGGAGAGTTTTCTCTCCTTTCTGCGGTACTACCGCCCTGCTTGTGGGTTCATGTGACATAGGAGATTGTTACTGACAGTTCTGCTGTATCCTGCAATGTAATTACCTCGCATGTTTGATTTGTTCTGCATTTGTTCTGTCTTGCTCTTTGTTGATGACTGTTCCACTGTCTGTATTGCGGGGTTCCCACCCCAGGTTTGGGAGAATAATAATAATAAAAAATTTATATTTGAAAAAAAAAAAAAATTCTGCTGCTTCTCCTGAGTACTGGGATACCACATATGTGGGACTTTTTGGGAGCTTAGCCGCATACGGGGCCCCGAAAACCAAGCACCGCCTTCAGGCTTTCTAAGGGCGTTACAGTTTTGAAGGCCATAAAATGCCAAGATGGCACAAACCCCCCCCAAATGACCCCATTTTGGAAAGTAGACATCCCTAAATTTAGGGGTACACTAGTGAGACTAGGTAATAAATGGCGGGTGCCCTGAAACGATAAAAAAATAACTAACCAACCAGCGTCACCTGTAACAGTTATATGGTGATCACTGGTGAAAGGGTTAACTAGGGGGCAATCAGGGGGCTTTATGCGGTAGTATATGGGGGTCCCTGGCGCTATAAAAAGCTGCGGCGAACCTAAATACCTACCTGCCTAACTAGCGTCACCTGTGACACTAATACAGCGATCAGAAAAACGATCGCTTATTAGGCTGGGTTCACACTGGAGCGATGCGGGAACACCACGAATCCGCGGCGGGTTCCCGCATCGCATGCCTCCCGGCGGCAGTTCACACTGCCCTATGCGAACTGCTGGGAGGGTCAGTGAAATGTTAATGACACCCCCAGATCAGTTCGCATATCGCAGTGCGATCTGCAAACTCGGATCGCATGGTGTGAACACCCATGCGATCCGATTCTGCTGCGAACCAAAAAAAGGGTCCCGTGCGAGTTTGCGGCGGGTGCTACACGAATTCAGCCATACTATCTGTATGGCTGAACTCGAATCGCACAGAGATCGGATGTGATTTGCACTGCAGTGCGGTGCGAATCACATCCGTTCTCATAAACCGCTGCAATGTGAACCCAGCCTTAGTGACACTGGCGACGGGGGGTGATCACGGGGTTAAACCTTTATTGGGGGGGTTAGGGGGGTACCTTAGAACTAAAGGGGGCTAACCCTAACTGCCCTAACAGTTATTACAGTCACAAATGACACCCGCCGGGTGATCAGGGGGTTAAACCTTTATTAGGTAATAAATGGCGGGTGCCCTGAAACTATAAAAAAATAACTAACCAACCAGCGTCACCTGTAACAGTTATATGGTGATCACTGGTGAAAGGGTTAACTAGGGGGCAATCAGGGGGCTTTATGCGGTAGTATATGGGGGTCCCTGGCTCTATAAAAAGCTGCGGCGAACCTAAATACCTACCTGCCTAACTAGCGTCACCTGTGACACTAATACAGCGATCAGAAAAACGATCGCTTATTAGGCTGGGTTCACACTGGAGCGATGCGGGAACGCCACAAATCCGTGGCGGGTTCCCGCATCGCATGCCTCCCGGCGGCAGTTCACACTGCCCTATGCGAACTGCTGGGAGTGTCAGTGAAATGTTAATGACACCCCCAGATCAGTTCGCATATCGCAGTGCAATCTGCAAACTCTGATCGCATGGTGTGAACACCCATGCGATCCGGTTCTGCTGCGGACCAAAAAAAGGGTCCCGTGCGAATTTGCGGCGGGTGCGGCGAATGGCTGAACTCGAATCGCAGAGATCGGATGTGATTTGCACTGCAGTGCGGTGCGAATCACATCCGTTCTCATAAACCGCTGCAATGTGAACCCAGCCTTAGTGACACTGGCGACGGGGGGTGATCACGGGTTAAACATTTATTGGGGGGGTTAGGGGGGTACATTAGAACTAAAGGGGGCTAACCCTAACTGCCCTAACAGTTATTACAGTCACAAATGACACCAATGCAAAAAAAAAAATAAAAAAATGCATTGGTGTCACTGTGACTGGGGGGGCAGGGGTAATTGGGGGGGTGATCGGGGGGTAAAGGGGGGGTGTGAGTGTGCCTGGCATGTTCTACTGTGAAGTGTCGTGTTGGTGCAACTCACCGATCCTCTCTCCTCGGTGCCGGAACGAAAAATACCAACACGGAGGAGAGATTACATCACTTCCTCTCCTGTGTTTACATTACAGGAGAGGAAGTGATGTCACGAAGGATTTCCATTCGTCGGGAGCGATCGCGAGGGGGTGGCCATGAATGAATGGCCGCCCCCTCATCCCGGATCGCTCCCGAACGAATACCGACCGCCGCAGGGACCGGGGGGGGGCCCGATCGGGCCCCCCACCTGCGGGAAGGCAGGGACGTACAGGTACGCCCATATGCCTGCCCGTGCCATTCTGTCGACGTACATCGTCGTGCGGCGGTCGGCAAGTGGTTAAATGTTAAATTTGATGGAGCAAAAAGAGCAGACTGGTACTTGTCAAATCTACTGGCAGACACATGTCTGGTATTTACTTGATTCATGATTTCCTGTACTGCATGTGGCACATACAGGATCAGAGCAGAATCTAGTACAAGCTCTGTTACTTTGTCTAGCTGCAACATGCAGGCTGCTATGGCTCGCATACAACTGGGGGAGCCTTTGATGGCAGAGTCTAATAAGGCTGATACATACATCACAGGCCTCTGTTTGTCTCCATGTAGCTGGGTGAGTACACCTGCAGCAAATCCATTGACTTCATGACAGAACAATGAGAAAGTCTTAGTATAGTCAGGAAGTCCAATGGTGGGAGCTTCAGACAAAATTTTAATAAGCTCTTTCATCTGCAATTCATTGTCCCATGTGAGTTTGAAAGGGTTTCTATTGGTAACCTCATATAGAGGAGCCATAAGTTCTGATGCATTTGGAATCCAGTCTCTGCAATATCCCACTGCCCTCAGGAAGACACGTAGTTGCCGTACGTTTCTTGGCTTTTCAAAATTTTGTAGTTTTAACTCGATCTGGGATTAGGTGACGGATTCCATGTAAAATTCAATGACCCAGGAAGATCACATTCTCTTGGCAGTATTGTAGCTTATCTTTGCTAACTTTGATGTTACGGTTATAGAGAAACATGTGAAGGCTTACTGTTTCTCTGCTACAAATGTCCTTTGTATCAGAACAAATAAGCAAATAGTCTTTGTACTGAAGAAAAACTGTGTTTGGGTGGGAGGGGGACCATTGGTCCAATACTTGCTTCAACGCAATATTATATTAAGAGGGGCTACTCACAAAGCCTAGGGGCAATCTTGTCTATGCCAACGTTTGGGCATCATGGGTAAATAAGAAAAGGTGCCAGCAATCTGGGTGCAGGGGCATCTAAAAGAAAGCATTTGCAAGATCAATCACCGTAAAGCAGTGGCGGTTGGGCAAAATCGGGGGGAATCTGCCTCAATTATATTGTTAATGGCTCTCAAATCATGCACCATGCAGTATGTCACCTTCCCACCCTTCTTGTCTGGCTTCTTTGCAATTGGGAACAGGGTTGACTTGGGACTTAATTGGTACGACAACCCGTGCTGCTTTCAGTTGAGTGATTTGATCATTTATCCCCTCAGTCTGAGCAATACTCAGTGGGTACTGTTTAATCTGTGGAAGATGGGCTCCTGGTTTAATTTTTATCATGACTGGGGTGCAGTCCAGCAGACCTACATCATATTTGCTGGTGGCCCATAATTCAGTGGGAATCGCTTTAAATTCTAATGAAAATCGTGGAGTTTTTGATTAAAAACACTCCACAGGCAGAATTTAAAACTTCTCCTGACAGACTACTAACCGCTTGGACTCCTGTAGGAGTGTAGTCTGTTTGCTAAAATTTGGTTAAAAATGTCAGCTCCCAAAAGATTGATAGGAACTGTATCTGAAACTAACACTTTTTAGTGACAATTTCTGTTTGCTGTCCTAGCCTGAGTTTAAGTGGCTTGGACTCAACCAAATCAGCAGAGATATAATATATAATAATAAGGGTAAGTCCTTATTATTAAAAACACTTCGGCTTGCACCAGTATCAATTAAACCGGTTAATTCTGTTTCTCCTCCAGGATAGGGGAGTTCTTGTAAAAATACTTTTACTCTGGCCTCTGGACCATTGTCTCCCCTATTTAAAATTATTGATACTGGCATGCCATTTTCCTATTGCTGATCCACTGCTTTTGGCAGAGAACTGCAGCATGAGGTGCCTCTAAGCTCTTTTCCAGGCTACAGTCAGGAAGATGGCAGAATTTGGCTGTGTCCTTTCCCATTATAATTGTAGCATATAATTGGTCCCCGTTTGTTATGATTTCTGAAATTGCCTTTTCCTCTTCCTTTCTGCTTCCCCATGTACATAATCATGAGGTTGGCTATCTTTTTGGTTAATCCCGTTTTCTATGGATTACAGGATAGGCAGGATGTCTCGAACAGACATATTGCCTGCCTCAGGCCTTGCTGTGAACAACTTTTCTTTCCACTGGGGTATTAAACCATCAAGAAACCTTTGTTTCACCAGTTGTGTAGATGGACTTGCAGTTTCTCCCGCCTTCTCTTCCTCTATTTTAAGGCCTGCTTCCTCAGCCATATTGCTTAACTGCCTCCAATAAGCCCATGCGGCTTACTTTTATCCCTTGCTTAACATTCATAAATTCAGCATGTCTGGTTTATCCATATATTTGGGGCAATTTTTCCTTCAATTTTTCTTAAACCTCCCATCCACTAACCATCTTACCTAGATTTTTGATGTCTACACCACATTCTTTAAGTATATAGCCAGACATGTTGCTTCCCACTGCTTTAATAAGAAGCTGATGAGTGTCAGTAGCAGAAGCCTCATATGCTTCCTGTGCAGCGCTAAGTTTGTTTGCAAACCCAATTGGAGTCTTTCTAGGATCTCCCAATCCCTCTAAAATGATTTTATTTAATTTGAGACTTAGGCCCCATGTACACGGGAGCACTGTTAAATGTGTGTTCAAAGGCAGTTGGAAGCTTTTTTTCAACAGCGTTTCTTTGGAAGCAAAAAATGGGTTCAGACACAGAAGACTTCCACGTTTCAGATGCCAAGAGCTGTTCTCCGCATTTAGATGCGTTTTCGTTTATAAGCGCCTTTAACCACTTGACAACTGGGCACTTATATCCCCCCTCGTGACCAGACCAATTTTCAGCTTTCAGTGCTCTCCATGCAATACTGTACCCAAATACATTTTTGTCCTTTTTTTCATACAAATGGAGCTTTCTTTTGGTGGTATTTGATCACCTCTGGGTTTTTTATTTTTTGCGCTATAAATGAAAAAAGACCGAAAATTTTGAAAAAAACACATTATTTTTTTAGTTTCTGTGATAAAATTTTGCCAATTAATTTTTCTTCAGAAATTTTGGCCATAATTTATACTGCTACATATCTTTGGTAAAAATAACCCAAATTAGTGTATATTATTTGGTCTGTGTGAAAGTTATAGCGTCTACAAGTTGTGCTGCAAATCATAAAAAAATTATCACACCTGAAGTACTGGTGGCCCATCTCATTTCTTGCGACCCAAACAAGCCAGGAATGTACAAATACCCCACAAATTACCCCTTTTTTGAAAGTAGGCACTCCAAGGTAAGATGTGTGGTGAGGCGTTTGATGTTGTCATTTTTTTTTCCCCACAATTCGTTGCAAAATGAAGATTTTTTTTTTCCCACAAAATTGTCATTGTAATAGGATATTTCTCTCACATGGCATGTGTATACCACAAATGACGCCCCAAAATACATTCTGCTACTCCTCCTAAGTATGGCAATACCACATGTGTGGGACTTTTTAACAGCCTGGCCACATAGAGAGGCCCAATATGCAGGGAGCACCATCAGGTGTTCTAGGAGCATAAATGACACATCTAACTTGTTGACTACCTATTACACTTTTGAAGGCCCTGGAGCACTAGGACAATGGAAATGCCCACAAAATGACCCAATTTTGGAAAGCTAACACCCGACGTATAATCTGAGGCATAATGAGTCTTTTGAATGGTTCATTTTTTTCCGGAAGTTTTGGGAAAATGTGGAAAAAAATGAAAACGCATATTTTAATTTTTTTTTTTTTTACACAAAGTTGTGCATTTATAAGATATTTCCAACACATAGCATGTACATAGCAAAAATGACACCCCAAAATACATTCTGCTACTCCTCCTGAGTATGGCGATTCCATATGTGTGAGATTTTTACACAGCCTGGCCACATACAAGGAACACCGTCAGGTGTTCTAGGGACACATAGCATGCACATACCAATAATTACACCCCAAAAAACATTCTGCTTAGCAAAGGGTAAAAAAAAATTACCTGTGGTTTTAGTAGCACAGTTGTCCACAGGAGGATAGCACTGGTCCATGCAGCAGGCAGGGACTTGGTCAGCAAAAGCAAACGTAATTGTCCAGGCAACAGGCAGGAACACTTTCCATAGTCAGTACAGGCAGGGATACAGTCCAGGGTCCGTGCAGGCAGAGATTGTGGCAAAATATTGATCCTGGTAGTAGGCAGGAACATTGTCCATCCATGTGGTGTGGTCAGTTCATGCGACAGGCAGAGGCATGATGGCATAGGTCCTACAGGCAGCAGGCAAACGTAGGGCCTCGTTCAGGACAGAATGGGGATAGGGGCAGAGGCTTCTCCCACTTAAATCTCTTTGAAGCCTCCAAGTCTCCAAACCCTAATCTATGAATGAGAAAACAAAAAAAATGTTTTCTTCATCCAGAAAAACAATTCTGGAGCCCCTCACATATGTGAGACCCCTGTGTTAGGAATCCCACTAGTCCAGTGGCAGGGTACAAGATCAGTTCAAGAGGCAAGCAAAAAGGATGGTCAAACAGTCCAGGGTCAGTTCCAGATCAGGCAGAGTTATGTACAGAATCGGTAGGCAGAAGCGTGGTCGAATAACAAGCCAGGGTCAGTTCCACATCAGGCAGAGGTATAAACGGAATCGGTAGGCAGAAGCGTGGTCGAATAACAAGCCAGGGTCAGTTATAGAGCAAGTAGAGGCATAAGGGGTGTGAAGGTAAATGGCAGGAAGTGAGGGTTATGTTTACCATACTTAACTAATAATGTATGGTAATGGCGGAAACAGCCAACTATGCAGAGGCCTGGTTGGGAAGGACATTGGGGACAATAAAAAGTGGTGTCTCTTCTCACTCCTCCTTTGGTGCACACCCAGCATTTTTTCTGCCGTTTTTGGCCTGTTGGTCTGGGAGGGATTTTTTCGGGAAAGTGCCGTTTGGAGAGTCTACTAATCACATCAGATTGAATGGTTTCTGGTGTGCCATTTGGGAATGCAAGGACAGTAGTGATTTCCTCTTGCTAGGCAAGGAAGGATTTGGGTCTTTCAGTGGATTTGTGATAAATAACGTAACTGTTGTATATGGCCCAATTTAAATAAATAAATGCAAACCTTTTTATACCACTGGTATGTTCGTCTTGTGGCAAGGTAGGCTTCGAGCATCTGGTCGTTGAAGTCGACACCCCCCATGAACATATTGTATTCGTGGATACATGTTGGCTTTTGAACTCGGCCATCCCTCCCGTTGATCTCCACGAAGGTATTATTGTGGATCGATGAAAGAACACACATCCCTTCTGTCCCTCCACTTCACAGACAGAATTTCCTCATTCCGTAAGCTTGCCATCTCCTCTCTTAGCTTCTTGTTGACGAGGCTTTGAAGAAAGCCCTTCCGGTTCGTGCCACATACTGGAGTGTTTTCTGTGAAGGTTGTGGAACGGGTAAACTTGTATAAAAGTTGTCCACATAGAGATGGTAGCCTTTCTCCAGGAGTGGATTTGTGTGAGTTCCCAAACAACTTTCCCACTCGATCCAATGTATTCTGGGCAATTGGGGGGAATGTAGCTGGGTGTCCTTCCCTTCGTATACCATGAAGGCATAGGTATACCCTGTAGTGCAGTCACACAATTTGTACATCTTCACCCCATAGCGGGCCCTTTTGGAGGGAATAAATTGTTTTATGCCCAGCCTGCCAGCAAATTTGACAAGGGACTCATCCACGCAAATGTGTTGGTCTGGGGTAAACAACTGGGGGAAAATATCAGAAAAATAGTTGAGTAGTGGCCGAATTTTATAAAGCTTGTCAAAATTTGGGTCATTTCGGGGAGGGCACTGGGTATTATCATTGTAGTGTAGGAATCTCATAATCATGAGATATCTGGTCCTGGGCATTACTGAGGAAAAGATGGGCATGTGGATGGGCAGGGTAGACCAATATGAACGTAAAACATTTTTTTTGCTTCGTCCCATACAGAATGTGAGGCCCAAACATTTTTTAAACTCCTCCACTGTTAGGGCTCTCCACTTGTAGGGATGGACATAATAGAACATTGGGTTGCTTGCAATAAGTTTTTGTCCATATAGGTTGCACTTGCCCACAACTAATGCAAGCATGTCCTCAGTAAAAATAAGATTGAAAAAAATCGATTGGTGAAAAAGTTGCTGTGTTCACCTGGACTCCTGGCTGGGCAGTGAAAGGGGGAATGATAGCTTCTCCTGAATTGTGAGGAAGCCATAAGGGGTTCTGAAGGGAATAGGGAAGGCTGGCATGGGACCTAACCCTTTGGGACCGAGCTGACACTCCACTGGTACGTGGCCTTTGCCGAGGTACTGCGGTGCTGGTGGATGGCACTGCCTCCTCACCAGTATGCCTTCTTCTGGCCGGCAGACTCTCATCTTCCTCCTCTGAGGCTGTCTGTGTTCCACTGGTTAGGATAGTCTCGTAGTCCACATCAGACTCGCAATCCGAAAATGAGGAATCCAAAGCGGAGAGCTCTCCATTGCTCTCATCAGCTGCAAGAATATTGTATGCCTCCTCGGCTGAAAATAATCTTTGTGACATTCTGACAAATGGCACTGATCTGGCAGGTGACACTGATCTGACAGGTGACACTGTTGGGTGGCGCAGATGACACGTGACACTGGCAGATGGCACTGGTGACAGCACTGATGACACATGACACTGACACGTGGCACTGATGAAATGTGGCACTGATGTGGCAGGTGACACTGACAAGTGACACTGATGTGGCACTGATAACAGAAGGCACTGTGACACTAAGTGGTGAGCACTGTGACACTGTATGGGCACTGTGTGGGCACAGATGTGATTTTCAACAATACAATTTACTTGAACAAATCCATCAGATGCAGCACAGATCCCTCTCTCTCCTCACACGCTGTCTCTGTGTGAGGAGAGAGAGCCGGTAATGAGAGATGATCTCATATGTTTACACTTGAGATCATCTCTCATTGGCAGGTCCGATCGCGCTGTAAACGGCCACTGTGATTGGCCGTTTACAGCGATCTGCACAGAACTTCCCTGATGCACACTCGCGGGAGCGCGCAACGCGGAAGTAAACAGGAGGACGTCCAGGGACAGCCTCCCAGCAATTGGCGTCCGTGCTGCAGCCGTCTTTTTTGGCTATAGCCTGGACACCTAGTGTTTAAAGGTGCCCTATATTTTAGTCCTGAAAAGACAAAAATATGATGGAAAACAATGAAAAAAATATAGTTAAAAATGTTTTCATTACTTTCTATATATATATATATATATATATATATATATATATATATTCCGTATATAGCCCTTCTATATTTCAAGTAGAAGGTCAAATGTAGCAATGGACATGCGTGTGAAATTAACAAATTTGTTGGGGTACGTACGCAACTGTACATACATGTTAACATAATATCCTGCTGACATTCGCTGCACAATCAAAGAATGGGTCCAATAGCGGCGAACTCTGACTCTGGACTTCTCACGCACTTTTCTATGTCATTCTAGCTTCATCAAGAGCAATGTCAGGAGCATTTCCTCACATATGCTCATTATGAGATCTATTGCAAAAAAAAAACAAAAAAAAAAAAACACAGAAGTAGACAACTTCTCTCTCTGGTGCTGCTACTCACTCTGGTCAAAATGGCGGAAATAGTTAACTACGTTTTTTGAGCTTGGGGAAGGTCTTAAATGAGGTAATCTTAATAAACTCTTCTAGACGCAAATGGGGCTACATGGGAGTTTTAAATGCAGGTTTCAAGGTGTCAAAAAAATTTGTTCAGAAGACTTTGCCTCAGCTTCCTGTGTACAGCATTACCTCCAAAAACGAATTGGGTTCTGACAGGGTAAACTGCAACAGATTGCTCTGTGCCAGGGTTAGAAAGGTTGGCGTCTCCATTCCTTCTCTCTTCATTTAGCTGCCACAATTTGGAAATGATGGTTTGCTCCAGAAGTTCAGACTCTCTCTCTTTCTCTGGCCAAAGCATTAAGTTCAGAGAGATCTAGTTTTGCATATGTGCCTTTTGATTTATGCCAATCATCTGTTTCCAGGATACAAGCCAAATCCCTCTTTGTAGGTTGATATGGGGCTGTTAAACCTCTGCTCTCTACTATATTGCCCAGCTCATCTTTTGTGTGTTCCATGTAATCTAATTCATTTGCTTTTGTGTGCGGACCCCTTGAAGCCAAACGGGCAGCCACATAAGGTGGAGGGACCTCCTCTACAGAGTCTTCTGGACAAATGTAGTAAATTTGGGCAGTACTTTTATTAAACATCTCTGTCAAGCCAGTTTGATTTGCTACTTTAGCTTCTGTCTCCCATGTGCAAGCTATTCTTCACGTTCCTTCACTGCACAGTAGTGGGCCATAATTGTGCAGAAACGTTTGCCATACGTGTAAATCAAAAGTGCCTTCAGATTTTAAAGATTTAGCTGTTTGCTTTGTCCATTCTACCCATTTATCTAGGGGCTCATTGTAGGTGGAACTGTACCTTCGATTCATATATTCTCTAGCGCTCATCTTGCGCTGGGCATTTTCTGAAGGCCTCTCTCTCACCCTTCATTCCCTTAATTCATTTGAATGCCCATAATGACTGGCCAGCCTTCTCTACTTGTGCCTATACCCTCTTGCCTCCTAAACAAATAGTACAGCAAATCTGCAGATTTACAAGAATAGTCTCCACTTATCTACGTGGATAGAAGGGGTTTATAACAATAGATAAAACACTCATTTAGAGACCCTCCTCGTCTCTTCTTTGTGAGTTTTATCTGAATTTACCATGCGCCTCTGACCCAGGTCGCCCACAAAGAGTCAACGCAGGGAACTGTAGAGGATTCTCCCTATCCACACACAGTCCAACCCATGAAGGGGGACACAAACACATACACACACACACACACACACACGTTACCCAACCAGAAAGGTCCAAGAGTTATCTGGTTTCCTTGAGAACTGACAGATGGGATAGCTGGCATGTAGAGGTCTGCGTTCCCGACGATCCTGATCAAAGCACGGTTCCTTCTGGAGACTCTTCTAAACTCCTGATAACTGACACGCCAAACTGTTAAGGAATTATTTCTGATTGGGACTCTAAAACAAAGTTAATACTACAGCTGCAGGAACAGATTCACAGGACACAATGACTGTTTAAAATGTCTGTTCAGTGTCAAAATGTATTATTACAGGTTATTTTATACATAGATAAGGGGTGGTGTCAGATCTTTAATCCACTCTATATTGTAGAGTGGATTAAAGAATGTTCACTCCCACCCTTCCTTTCTACTCACCTGCCTATTCAAGGAAATCCTTGCTTCACTCCAGGCCTTCACTGCAAAGCTTTTTCGTCCTGGACAGCACGGGGCCTGTCCCTTTTCTTCTCCCTGTGCGACCCGGCTACTGGCAGACCTCTTCCTTTTCAATCAGTGATGGATTTGTTCTCCATACCCGCCTCGCACTTTCTGCACTACCAACAGTGTGTCAGCTTTATTACCCAGAGTTGCAAGGAAGAGCTTCTTCGTTTCCAACCCAGCTTCATGGATCAGCTGATAAGGGACGAGTGTTTTAAGATCTCTGATGTCTACAAACCCCTTCTGGAACGCTCTACGCCACCGGCCTCCACCACCTCCATTGCAAACTGGTCCTCGGCCTTCCCAGACCCCGACATCGTCTACAAGATTATGCTGGGTCTCAACAAAGTTATGAGACTCATGCCCAACGAAATCTGGAGGGAAACCCAGCTTAAGATCGCCCACAGGGCCTACGTCCCGTTTTTGTCTTCTAAATCAAAGCAAGAAGGGGCATCCTGCCCCCACTGTCAATGTTTAAAGCCACCTCTCTCTCATCGTTTCTGGTCTTGCCAAGCAATATCCACATTCTGGGACCAGGTCATAGCATTCATTTTTGATATCACTCTACTGAAACTACCCAAGGATCCTCTGCTCCTAATCTTTGGATATTGGGACCCCTTGCTGTTGCCATGGTCTACATTGCCGGGTGCCGGACCCATTTTAGGGCCCCACTCCCAGCATGCTACAGTCGACTGGATCTTATTATGTCTACTTCTGGCCCGCCGCCTTATACTTCGTTTTTGGCTTTCGCCTCCTGGCCCTCCGGCCTCCCAACTTCTCAAGGACCTTCTATCTCTCCTGTATAAGGAGAGGCTTCTGGCTGACTTTTCTCATGTCTCCCAAAAAGCTGCCTTTTTCGCCAAATGGCATCTGTTTATCACCGCAACCATGTCACTACCTGATCAACGTGCATTAGATCAAATGTCTTTTACCTACAATGATTTGCTTCACTCCTAATATATCTTCAGGATCTACTTAACTGCCTAGACTGCCTTGGTCCTTATTTGCTCCCCAGGTTTCTCCTATGTGGTCATTGCATATGAATCCCTTTTTAAGATGTTATCCTTGTTCCTAATCTGCCTTCTCTCCCCCCCGGTCCCTTCCCCCCCTTTTTATTTATCCTTCCCTACCTCTCCCTCCTCCCCCCTCCCCCTCCCCTCCCTCTTAATTACTTGGATCTATAAAGTGTAATTAGGCACTTGTTCCGCTAGGGAGCCGGTATCAATACCTGCTCTACTTAGGGTTCGAAACAGTCCCCGATTCATCCAGTTTGTCCCTGTTGCTCTATGCTATTATAGTATTACTGTTCGTTGAACTCTTCTGTGTTTCACGGTTTTCTCTGCCCCAGGGCTTGCCCTGGATATTTATATCTTCTCTTTGTATCGCTGATTGTGCCTTCTTGTATGCCTTTGTATGTTCTTATTTCTTTTTTTTTCTGAATAAAAATTATTTAAAAAATAAATAAATAAAAAAAAGAATGTTCACTCCAACACTTAGTCCTTTTTCCAAAGATTTATTTGAAAGAAACATGAAGCTTTGCAATAGAGGGATAGAGGGTTAAGGTGAGTTCAGGTACCTTGTAATTGTGGGTTAGAGGTATTTCCTTGATCCAGAGGACAAACAGCTTCCACAGGCTGGATCTAGCAACCACTGGATAGACCTCTCTCACTGACCTAGCAGCCAGTGAGATGCTCGAACAAAGTCTCTGCCACAGACTTCAATTCAACGAAATCGTTGTGCAATCCTCTGCCACAGGAAAGCACAACCAGCAACTTGTTGAGAAATGAAAGAGTTGTCACACGGTACCAGTTTCTTTCAGCTGATCCAGCGATACTATGTGATAGGTGACCAGGGATGCGTCCTCCAACTGAGGCTCCAGGCTCTTCCAGAGATACCAGCCTTGTTGCTTGGTCCTCTCCTGAAAAAGTCCTCCCCTGGATCCTCCAGTCGCTTGGCTTCTCCCTGCAGGCAAGACAGCACAGGACCACCCCTGTATTGGTAGGCCTCAAGACTTTTGAGCCTACCCTTTCAGTTACAAAGCCTTGGGCCAGCCAGCCCTGAGACAGAGACAGACAACGCACACCTCAGGCCAGGAGAAATATGAAAAATATGGCACCTGTACCTTAAGTACCCTTACCCAGAATGCACAGCAGGTGAACCACTCTCACTGCGCTTTTTCTGAGTAAAAGGGGTACACAAAGCATTCAGCCTGTTGCATTTCCAACACTTACCGATGGTGACAGCTACATCCATGGCCAAGTGGAAACTAGCACAACCCAGCTGAACCGGTACAGAAACCAGAACTTTGACATAATTAAAGAGAGAGGCTCAAGAGCTGCGCACAGGCACCATTAAATAACCAAATTAATATTGTATAAAAATAGGTCACACAAAAATGTATTTAAATATTCTGATGAATGACTGTAAGGCAACAGTCTGTCAAAAACTTGCAGAAATTAGTCCTTTGTATAAGTTCTTATCATGACACCACGGTGATTCCACACAAACAGCAAGCAAGTGCCCGTCACCGAGAAGTGAATGCGCTTACCAGACAGTAAAACAAATGAAGCTTTAATTGTGAACCATCTGTTTCATTACTTGTACACCGAAACTTATGGATCGACCTTCCACCGGTATCTACCGGGTCACTTAAATCTCACAGGATCCCCAATCCCAAACAGATATTGCACTAATAGCTCAAAGAAAGGAGGAGGCCCTCATAGTGTAAAACCGATTTGGACATTTTATTAAAACAAATACATAATTGCACTTACAAAACTTGTACCAGAAATCGCATATAGGAACAGTCAAAAAAGCCGGCCGGCATTAGTTCTGGAGCCCGTTCTCCCCTCATACGGCATGGTGGCGTCACTGCGTGCCTTTCCAGGCGCGTTTCGTCATAGATGACATTGTCAATGGGGAACGGGCAGCGCAGCGACGCACCACCATTTAGAAGCCAAACCTCGTTTTGAGATGCTAAGATCCGGCTAACAGCGCCATTTTAGTTAATAGCAAAACAACTATACTAACCCATGTAGATGGTAAGAGCACATAAAAGATCACTTTACCACTATTTATCTCCCCAATATGTCCCAATACAAAACAGGACCAGAGCAGCAATATACACGCCTAAAGCGAATAACTTTTACTAATATATAAACATAAATTAGTGTAGCGCTAGTAAATGAATTAGTATGGGGATCTGTGACTAAGTATAGGGAATGGCAATAAAGACTAATCCCATAAAACACACATGTGAGATAATGTGCACGTATAAATGAAAAAAAAAAACTATGAAATAATGAACAAAAGTGAAATCAACAATTCACTAGGTATGTATTCAATATTCAAAGGACAAATGCACATATATCCTAATAAATACTGAAAAAGCCAGAAAGTGTGTCCCAATGTATAGTCCACATGTATTATGTAGTAAAAAATATCAATGATGATCTTCCCAGAAGCAGAGGGAAGGACCACACAAATCAACCAGGCGCAACAGCTTGTCTGTAGTTGCATCAATTATGAAAAAGATGGGTACGCTTACCAGAAAGGTTGGACACACCTGTCTGACAGTGGGTCACAAACACTTAAATCCTGACTAGTTTCAATCGGGTATTGTGCGTTTAGACAAATCCTGGTGATGGGTCGTCACTATATCATCTCTAGGCTCCGCAATAGCTGGAATTCCTGATATAGATGGCTGGGTTGTGCGTCTCCAGGCTCCAAAGGGTTGAGCACTCACATTTGAATAGTATCCAGGGTATAGTTGTCAGAAACCATGAAACAGACTGAGACAGAAGTACAATCAAATCACACTTGTTTATTAATAAAAATAAAAAGGTAAATAGAAAAAAGCGTAGTCAAGCATAGCCAGAGTCCAGTAGCCAGATCAGGTAGTCAGCCAGACCAAAGTTCATAAACCAGATCGGGTAATCAGCCAGTCCAGAAGTCAGGGATCCAAGGAGAGCAACTGCAAGCAGGATAAGAAGCCAGGAGGGATGTCAGCAAGCCAGTCTTGAAACAAACAGCAGGAGATAGTTCCTTGTGATGTGACCAACGCAAAGACAAAGGAAACAGTGAGCTGGAAGGCTTTAAATAGGCAGGTCAGACGAGCATCCTCAGGAACAGCTGGTAACTGTGGAAAGAGAAGAGAGCTGGCAATTAGCCAACAGCTGAACAGCCAGCCCAGAGGAGGAAGGGCTAAGCCAGCCCTGACAATAGTATATCATGGGAAAAAAAGGCAAAAAAGAAAGAGGGGCTCTGGATGGTGCAGGTCAGAGAGAAACCAATGGGTTTATTGAAAAAGTCATAAAAAATGACATAAACAGCAAGTGATCACAAAATAAAATCGGACATAAAATGTATCATAAAAGCAATGTGGGGTACAAATAATACAAGGCCGACGCGTTTCGACAGCAAAGGGTCTTCATCAGGAGCGTATTGTAACCCCTCACATTGCTACTCAATTTATAAACAAATAAATATCAGGTCCACCTATGAGAGGGCGGGCCGGAACTAAGCTCAAAGTATGTGCTATATAGACATCTTTTGGACACACACTAAGGTACATATAAAAAATCCCTATTGGAAATGGCAATGTTCGAGTCGAACATGTGTTCGACTCGAACACGAAGCTCATCCCTATCTATTAGTAATAAAAATAAAAAGGGGAAAACGCTGCGCTAAAGCTAAAAGTGAGAAGTCAGCTGCTAACACTCAAACAAACAAAGCTTAGTGAAAATAAACAAAAATTTGTGTAGCGCTAGTAAATGAATTAGTATGGGGATCTGTGACTAAGTATATGGAATGGCAATAAAGACTAATCCCATAAAACACATGTGAGATAATGTGCACGTATAAATGGAAAAAACAAACTATGAAATAACAAACAAAAGTGAAATCAACAATTCACTAGGTTTGTGGATTCAATATTCAAAGGACAAATGCACATATATCCTAATAAATACTGAAAAAGACAGAAAGTGTGTCCCAATGTATAATCCACATATATTATGTAGAAAAAAATATCAATGATGATCTTCCCAACAGCAGAGTGAAGGACCACACAAATCAACCAGGAGCAACAGCTTGTCTGTAGTTGCATCAATATTTAATCCACATACGATTTCAAACAGTAAATCCAAGCCATTTCGAGCTTTGAGATTTCCCTCACTAGGTAACTTCCCTACCAGTGTGGCTTGAACTTCTCTATTCCCAGAAACAAGGTTTTTGAGGGATCCTTATGTGCTAACAAGTAATGTTTGATACAGAAGGTTTCAGGAATCCTATCAGTATATTGGTAATATGCTCATTAAGCCTTACCTGCAATGGGCGTTTGGTCCGTCCCACATATTGCAGCCCACATGGGCATTGCAACATGTAGACTACCCCAGTTGTGGAACACATGACACACGGCTTAATAACATGATTTACCCCTGTGGCTGTACAGTTAAACGTGGTGGTACGTCTACGAGAACATGAATTAAGGGAACATACCCTACACCTCCCACACTTATAAAATCCTGATAACTGATCAAAGAAACCACTAGTCCTCAAAGGTGGATCAATGACGTTAGGTGCCAATTGGTTTCTTAAAGAAGGGGCACCCCTAAACACTACTCTTGGTCTTTCAGACACCACATTTTAGTACAGCATCACTGCTAACTATATGTTTGTTCATTAACTTTTTTATACTCTTATGTTGGAGTGAGTAAGTAGTCACAAAGGGGACACTTCCCTGAATAGCGTTTTCCTGTGGGCCTCTCTCAACAAGTAGCTCTTCCCTGTTCATATTGGTCACGATATCTAAAGTAAAGTATCGGACAGAAAATCTTGTTGGTATCCTTTCTCAAGGAACCTTGAGGTAAGAACCTCTGCCTGTATGTGGAACTCCCCTATATCTGAACAATTACGTCTTAATCTGATATATTGACTTTTAGGGATCGACCTGAGCCAAAGAGTGTGGTGGCAACAATCAGTGGGGATGAAGGAGTTCCTATCCGTCTCCTTAAACGTAGAAGTAACGAACCGATCATCCCTCACTGAAATAACAAGATCTAAGAAATTCATTCTCACTTGGCTCATCTCATAATTGAGTTGTATACCCTTTACATAATTAGTCTGAGCCAAACTGCAGCTTCAGACAAACTTAAATTTACAAAAACAATAGCGTCTGCTCATTAGGAGCAGGGCGCTACACTAACAAACAAAATATGTTATTAAAAGCTAACAAATAGAAATATATTATTAAAAGCTAGTGAATAGAACAATTGCAAAAGTAAAACTTTGAGAGGGGAGGGGGGAGTAGAGAGCTTCTAGTAGAAGATGTGTCTGTGTGTTAGGTGAACATTACAGAACACATTTCAACAGTGAGAACAAAATGCAGTCTTTTGTGCTTAAAGCGGAGGTCCACCCTAAAATGGACCTTCCGCTCATCGGATTCCTCCCCCCCTCCGGCGTCACAATTGGCACCTTTCAGGGGGGAGGGGGGGTGCAGTTACCTGGATAATCCAGGTAACTGCACCCACTTCCGGGCTAGCTCTCTGCGGAAAGGGGTGTACATTACGCCCCTTTCCGCAAGTGCCCGCCCCCTTCCGCAAGTGCCCCGCTGCCTGCTGGGAAACACACAGATCCCAGAGGCAGCGGGGACCGTCCTCATTGCGCAGCGCGGCTCGCGCATGCCGAAAGGCTCCATTTCCTGATTCCCATACCCAAGATGGCGGCGGCAGCACTCGAGTGTCGATCTAGAGATCGGCTTTGGGTGCCGACATCGCGGGCGCGCTGGACAGGTAAGTGTCACTATTTTAAAAGTCAGCAGCTGCAGTATTTGTAGCTGCTGACTTTAAAAAAAAAAAAAAACGCGGAGTCCCGGCGGACTCCCGCTTTAAATTAACAATACAGTGAATGTCCATGTCAATGCACAGGGTTATAGGAATACTCTGTGATTCTGGCAGGCAAAGCTCCTGGCAGTATGTGGATTGGAATCTGATGGCACCCGAAACCAATCAATCTACAGATTGTGTGCCTGCAGCCAAGGCAGGCCCAGGATGACTGGAAACGGTAGGGAAGAAATGGTATCAAGACTCAACAGTTCTTTATGTGCGGGGAGAGGTAATAAAGGAGTCTCCTGCATTACCAGTGCTGATTTAATGCAAGAACCATCTGCCAGGTATACTAAAAGTCCTTGATTGCAGTGGGATGTGGTGTTGTGCTGCAAAGGCCGGACTGATAAAAACACTGCATGCCCCAGAACCAGTAGTTGCAGTGACTGAGATAGCCCTTCCTGGAAGCTAAAACAAGATTGGGAGTGCTAGGTGAGTTGCACTGGCAGATAGTGGTGGCAGATTAGCAGAAGAAATAACTAGGGCTGGGAAAATGAAAGCTTAATTCCTCGATGAATCGTTAATTTTTTTGAACAATCAAAATTCTTTTGATCGGTACTCACCTCTCCGCCAGCTTCCGGGTCTTCAGGGAGTTCCGTCAGAGCTCCGTTGACGTCACCGGACTCCTCTCCCCTTCCCCAAGTGCCTCTGTCTGCTGATGAAGGGAAGGGGGGGAGGAGTTCGGTGACGTCAATGTCTGTGACATCACCGGACAACCTGGACAGTGATGGTAAATATGGAAGTGGTTAACTGGGATCATTCAGTGAGCTAAGTGTAGGCAAATTTGATAACCTTAGTTTTTAACATTGTTGTAAAAACAAAATAAAATGTAAACACTCGGGTATGTCTGGTGACTGGCTAAAGTGATGCCTACTATAAAGTGACTGACAGTCAATATACTAGATACGTTTTATAATTAAAGTTTTTTTCTTAAAGTTTAATAAAAAAAAATTACTTCAGTAACGTCAGTGCTACAGTTTGAATTTATTGTGTGAAATTAAGTCATGGATTGTGGAAACTAGTGCCGGGTCATTGTATCTAGTGTATACCACTGACTAATGCAGATTTGCAATGCAAGGAGATGAGCTAAAAGTAGTTGGATCTGTATGTGCGTTATAATTAATCGAAATGAGTCGATTAATCAAAATTAGTCGATTAATTGTTTAAAAAAAGGATTAAACGAACACGAAAATTTTAATTAGTAACAGCCCTAAAATAAACACACTTGCGCAGCTTTGCAGGACACCGTCATACATATAGGCTAGCTTTCCCACTGTATAGGTTGCGCTGTTGACAGAATAGGCGTTCCTCAGGTGACAGAAGTATGCATCAGCCCAAGTTGCTTGGGCACCGGAATCTCAGATGAAGAAGTGGTACTTGCAGGAGCAGGGTTGGCAGGAGCAAGGTCAGCAGGAGATGGAACTCTGGACATCATCAACATGCAGAGTAGACCTTTCCAACCTGCACTCTCGCAGAGCTGCCAGTCATTCTGAATGACCAGAGCAGTTAGTGCCTACAAGTTATTTGGTACTCCGACCTGGGATAACTTGCCCTTTAAACTTTAAGAGTGATGTTGCAGAGCTGTGTCATTCCAATGTGTGTCTCTGCTCCTGCATCTGAAGTCTGTAACATAGTCCTCGACTGCTCTGCAGCCTTGCTGGAGCACATGAAGTTCAGCCTCTGCTATAGAAGTCAGTTGTGGGTCATTGTATAGCTGGGTCATAGCATGGAAGAAAGAAGTCATAGCATGCAGTTGTGTGGTGTTTTCCTCAAGCAGTCATTGGGCCCCAGTTTGAGGTTTGCCTTGGAGAAGTGAGATGATGAACCCCACTTTGGTGTACTCTAGGGAGAAGGTCTATGTTTGTAGAGAGAAGTATAGCTGACATGCGTTACGGATGTTCAGATGTGCTCAGGACAAGCTGGGACAATCACAGAAGTCAAACACAGGAACGAATGCAGGAACACGGAAATGGCTGTGGATCACAAAGCACTGGCTAGTCTAGCTGCTATATAGTCCATTCGAGACCAGTGTTAAGAGCACGTGTGAGTGCGCATGTGCTCAAGTCTATGTACAGCAAGGCAAGCACCCGCAGATCTATGCCTGCACATTTTTATGTGACTTGAGCCTTCACCTGTACTATGGCCGGTGCTTTACTGACAATACCCCTCTTAAGCGCCTCTTCTACTGGGAAAACAAGGTTGTTTGTAGTCCTTCCTCATAGCGAAGGTCCTCCAGCCCACTTTTTGACCTTCTCTGGACTGTATCCAGTTTAAGCACACCCTTTCTGAGAATCGAAGACCAGAACTGGATGGCATACTCAAGATGCCGTAAAAGCAGAGTTTTGTAAAGGGCTAGAATTATAGTTTTATCTCTTGAGTAAATACTCTTAGCCCAAAGTGGGTTTAAAATTGTGCGAGTTCAGCTGCATTTCAGTCCGACTTAGAGAGCGATTTCAAAGACATCTGTGTGGGTTTTTGCACAGATTTCTATTGAAATCGCCAAAAGTAGTTACATAGTAAGTTTGAATAAAGACACCACTCCCTCCAGTTCAACCTGAGTTAGTGTCTACAATTTTCCCTATCCATGTACATTGTACACTCGCAACAGTCCCTACCCTCAAGGAGCCATTCACATACTAGGGCCAATTTTGGACAGAAGCCAATTAACCTACCTGCATGTCTTTGGAGTGTGGGAGGAAACCGGAGTACCCGGAGGAAACCCACGCAGGCACAGGGAGAACATGCAAACGCCAGGCGGGTAGTGTCGTGGTTGGGATTCGAACCAGAAACCCTTTTTACTGCTAGGTGAGAGTGCTAACCACTACACCACTGTGCCGCCCATAGTAATGCAGGAACTACTTTTGGGATGGTGCCGTTGCCAACAAGAGGTGGCGATTTGACATGTCAAATCGTATGTCAGATCAGCCCGATGTGAACAGGGGATGCAGCTTAGGATTGTATACTGTTTCTGAGTTTGTCATCTACTAGGACCCCCAGATCCTTTGTTGTCCTTTTCCATTCCCTCAGAGGTTCTCCCCCTAGCATGTAATTGCATGCATATTTTTTGCTCCCAAGTGCTTTACTTTACATTTTCATTACACATAAAGAACCTTTTCTTCCATATGGTTCTGGTTTTTATTCTGGTTAATTATTTTTCTCTTTCGTTCATTGACGGACACAGCTCCTTTAAATTTTGACCTGGGTTATCATGCCACCTTCAGGAGAGGATTAGGCAGAACATGTAAAACATGTAAAAACAGCAAGACTGCACAAAACGGCCTAGGGGGCGGTCCCACTGGCTATATCCCCTCACCCTACTACCTGCAGCTCAGTTTTTTTCTGTCTAGTGTAGGAGAAGGACCTGGCTCCCTGAGGGGACCATTGGTCCTGGGAATTTTTTCATTTTCTCTGCAATTTTGATCCTGTGATCTACAATCAACAGGCAGGCTGAGTGACAGGCTGGATAATATAGATCCTTGTAGTATCCCCAGCCTGGCTATCGAGCGTGAGTAGACCCTAGTTACACACTGGGTCGGCCATGACATGCCCCTTCTGGTCCAGGGGCGGCCGGTGGGCTATATGCTCCTGGGCACACATATGACCGACTACTGCTGCCCGTGTCACAGTGTACTGCGGCCAACAGCCACCCCATACTGCTCGGGTGATGGGTCTGTGGTGGAATGCGTCAAGCAGTCCCGACAGGAGGGTTAAGTACGTTCCATGGCCATTCCCTGGGAGGTCGACTAGGGGGTCTCTCACTCTCCCTTTCCTCTCTCCCTGTCCCTCATTCCCTCCTCCCCCTGCTGGGGTCGCTGTGTGACTGGGCATGAGGTGCGGTGTATGTACCTGGCTGGGGGCCCTCTGGGTGGGCTCCGGGCTTTGGCGGGGGGGCTGCATTGGCTGTCGGGGTCCGCTCTTTCTTTCCCTGCTTTTTTCCTGTCACAGTGAGGTATTCAGACTGTTTGCTATGAGGGGAGGCCACCTCGCGGGCTGCGGCCATTTTCCTGTAGCCTTATGCAGTGTATATGCTGTCAGCCATTTTCTAGAAGGTTCGACAGCCATTTTATTGGTGATTTTAAAAAAAAAATTTATAGAATGGCCGGCGGCCATTTTCTTGTCGCCTCAGCGTGGTTTACTTCTAGTACTGGTGTCTGTATACTTCAGAACAGTGCAGTACTCGGGGTGGTGAGTAATGTTTGGGGCCCCTCAATCTGCGAGCAGCTAGGAGGATGGGATTTTGTGTTCCTTGCCTTAAGTCCCTGAGTTGTGGCAGGTGAGTGAGGGTCAGCATGGCGTCAGAAGCAGGCGCTTCTTCCTTAGACATCCCTGCTATTGCAACCGGCTCACCTGCATAAAATGTGGTGCTTATGGACGCTTTGTCGGCGGTCCTGGAGACCTTTGTTGCCAGGGTGGAAGCAGCGTGCGGGTGCAAGGGGGGTAAAAAAAGCCCCTGCCCCCCCCCCCCCCGTCTTCTGGAGAAAGCTCTGATTCAGACTCGGGCCCCTCGGTGACAGGCGGCCTGTGTTCGAGGATGCTGACCTGGACCGTTCGGACAGTGAAAATGACTGTCTGGGTTAGCACAGGGAAAAGTGCTAGTAGGAGCACTTATCACATTAGTGCAGGATATCCTAACTATACAGGATGCAGCAGGGGCATCTGCAGAGGTGGCGGTCCCTTTTGGGTCCTGCAAACCAGCCCGCACACCTAAGGTGTTTCCATATTTGACTTATTTTGATAAGTTCATCTACAAGGAATAGGAATCCCGCAATGGGCCTTTTTAGTCCCTAGAAGAATGGCGGTACGTTACCCCTTTAAGGAGAGCCTCCTGAAAAAAATGGGCGTCTCCTCCGGTCCTTGACCCCCCTGTATTCAGGTTGAATAAAGTAACCACGATTCCAGTAGAAGGGACTCCTGCCTTCAAGGACCCTGCTGAGAGGAGGGCCGAGGCAGTTGCCCGGTCCATGTTTACGGTGGTGGGGTCAGCGTTACGACCTGTGCTGGCCACAGCCTTGGTGTCCCAGGCGCTTACTGAATGGACAAAGTTGTCGCACCGTGAATTGGAGAAGCAACAGACGTCCCCGGTTTGTATAGAACTGGCAGATCAGTTTGTGCATGTCCTTAAGTATGTTTGTGATGAGGCCCTGGATACATTCTCCCTGCTCTATAGAGCATCAGTATGAGCAGTGGTTCTACGGTGCCTGATTTGGCTGAACTTCCGGCTTGTCGGGAAGCCCTGTTCGGGGCAATACAGGACCTGCTGCTTCGCCGGCTGATAGTACCTATACTGACACTGGAACGGTTTCATGGATTCTAATCCAATCTGTAGTCCCAAAGAAGGAAGGGGTATGTCCAATCCTGGACCTCAAGACCCTCAACAGCTTTGTGAAAGTGCAAGGGTTCATGATGGAATTGGTTTGCTCCGTGGTTGCTGCACTCCATCAGGGGGACTTCTGGCATCCTTGGATATCAAGGACGCATACTTGCATGTACCCATATGCCTCAGGCATCAGAGGTCTCTGCGATTTTCAGTCGGGGAAGAGCACTACCAATTTGTTGCTCTCCCTTTTGGCCTGGCGTCAGCACCCCGGGTCTTCACTAAGGTGTTAGCCCCAATTCTGGCATTGTTAAGGCAACGTGGGATTGCAATTGTGGGTTACCTAGACGACCTCCTTCTGAGGGCAGCTTCTGCCTCAGAATTAAGGGAGGATGTAGTGATCCCCATACAGACGCTCCAGAAGTTTTGTTGGGTGCTGAACCTAAAAAAAAGTCAGTGTTAGTGCCGACTCAACGCCTGGAGTACCTGGGCTTACAGCTGGACTCCTCAGAAGGGAGTGTTTTTCTCCCTTTAGACAAGCTGCAGACTCTTCAAGCTGTGGTAAAGTTGTTGGTGAACCCAGGTGGTCGTCGCTGTGCTTCTGAATGCGAGTCCTGGGCCTCATGGTAGCCACTTTCGACGCAGTACCATACGCTCAATTTCACGCTCTAATCTTGCAAAAAGTGATTTTGTCCAAAATGGAACAAATCTCCGTTATCTATGGATTGTCAAATTCAGATGAGCCAACTAGTCAGGGATTCCCTTCTCTGGTGGCTGAGGTCTCTGTCCCTTTGGTCCAGGAGATCAGGCCCTTTGGTCCAGGAGATCGTTCCTTCCTCTCCGTTGGACGGTAATCACTGCAGATGCCAGCCTGACCGGTTGGGGGGGGGGGGTGTTTTGGGCGTGGGAAGAGATCCAAATGCCAATCAATGTGCTCGAACTTTGGGCGATCAGGCGGTGCCTCGCCACATAGTCACGGAGGCTGCAGCAGGGGCGTCCGGTCAGGATCCAGTCAGACAACGCCATGGCGGTGGCATGTGTCAACCATCAAGGAGGAACAAGGAGCTTGGATGCAGCACGGGAGGTTGCTCACATCCTACAGTGGGCAGAGTGGCACGTGCCGGCCCTGTCAGCCATATACATTCCTGGCATAGAAAACTGCCAGGCGGACTACCTAAGTCGTCAGATGCTGGACCAAGGGGAATGGTCGTTGCATCCGGATGTATTCCAGCTCATTTGTCTAAAGTGGGGCACACCAGATGTGGATCTCTTGGCCTCTGGGCTTAATCGGAAGGTGCAGAGGTTTGTGTCCAGGACAAAAGACCCCTCGGCAGACGTATCGGACGCGTTGGTGGCTCCATGGGGACATTATCGGCTGATTTATGCCTCCCCCCCCCCCCCCCGCTAAAGCTCCTGCCACGTCTGCTACGCCGAGTGGAGTCCGAGGGGATTCCAGTAATTCTGATTGCCCCAGATTGGCCTTGGCATCCTTGATACCTCGACCTAGTACGTCCTGCTTTACCATCGCTGGTTTTAACGGCATGGCTGTTGAAAGCCAGGCACTAAGGGGCCGAGGTCTGTCAGACTCAGTAATTTCCACTATGCTGAGGGCACGGAAGAAATCTTCTCAGAAGTACGTGGAAGGCTTACATCTCTGTGTGAGGAGATGGGGTGGTGTCCGCGCACATGCTCAGTTTCCAGGATCCAGCTGTTTTTACAGCGAGGAGTGGATCAGAAACTTGCCTAAAGCACCATCAAGGGGCAGATATCAGCCTTGGCTGTCTTTTTCCAACGTCCCTTGGTGACTCACTCATTGGTGAGTACGTTTGTACAAGGGGTTCGACACGCAGCCCCTATAGTTCGACATCCGCTACCCCCATGGGATTTGAATCTGGTGCCATCGGTTCTTCAGAAACCACAGTTTGAAAATATTAGGGAGATTCCCTTGTTGACTCTTTCTCAGAAAGTAGTCTTTCTAGTGGCTATTACATCTGCCAGGTGGGTTTCTGAGTTGGCGGCCTTGTCATGAAAGTCTCCCTACTTGGTCCTCCACAAGGATAAGATGGTGTTATGTCCGCAGCCCTCTTTTCTTCCGAAGGTGGTTTCAGCCTTTCATCTAAATAAGGACATTGTGTTACCATCCCTATGTCCTAAGCCGACACATCCAAAAGAAGTTGCTTTACATTCCCTGGACGTGGTCCAGGGCTCTACGGGTGTTTCTGTCTGCTACGGCTCCTTTCTGAAGGTCAGACTCTGTTTGTCTCGGTGGCTGGTCCGAAGAAAGGTCTAGCGGTCTCGTCGACCACCATCTCTCGGTGGTTCAGACAGATCGTGGTTCAGGCCTATGCCTTAAAGGGGAGGGTGCCCCCTTTTCCTGTCACGGCTCATTCCACCAGGGCAGTAAGAACCTCCTGGGCTTTCCGACATCAAGCGTCTGTTTCCCAAGTGTGTAAGGCAGCGACTTGGTCGTCTGTTCACACTTTAACTAAATTCTACAAAGTGGACGTAAGCGCATTTTCAGATGCTTGCTTTGGCCGCAAGATTTTGCGTGCAGCAGTGTAAGATTGCAATTCACACGTTCATTAAGTTACAAGTTTGTTGTGAACTCATCTTTAGATGCACAAGTTGGCCGCCGGTTTTGATGGCGGCCGTTTAAGGTGGCAACTTCTCTGTTTGAGGAGTTCCTCTTGTTGTGGGTAAAGTTATTTCTTGCTTTTTCCACCCCTCGTTTTTTTTACACTGCTTGGGGTCGTCCCAAAGGTCAAGATTTAAAGGAACTGTGTCTGTCGATGAATGAAAAAGAAAATGGTATTTTTGTACTCGCCGTAAAATCCTTTTAGGCCCGTACACACGGTCGGACTTTTTGACAACAAACATGCAAATTAGCTGTTTTGGAGCAACATCCGACTGTGTGTACGCTCCATCGGACAAACTTTTTCTGTTTTCATCGGACTTTTGTTGGCTGTGCGAACGGACAAACTTTCTGGCAACAAAAGTCTGATGGAGCAAAGTCCGACCGTGTGTACGCAAAAGCATCGGACTTTTGTACAAGGTACAAACACGCATGCTCAGAACCTATGCAAACGATCAGACTACAATACAGAAGTTGACCAAAGGTGGCGCTGGAGTCATTGAACGTCCTCTTTTGAAGTGGCGTCCGTACGTTGTGACGTCACCACGTTCGTGTTTGTTGTCAAAAAGTCCGACCATGTGTATGCAATACAAACTTGTGGACCACGCCCTTTGTACAAAAGTCCACGGAAAAGTTTGTACAAGTCCGACCGTGTGTACAGGCCTTTTCTCTGAAGTTCATTGACGGACACAGCATCTACCCCTCCTAGTTTTGTTTGTACTGCTTTTTGACGAACTGAGCTACTGAAAGCAGGGTGAGGGGTTATAGCCAGTGGGACCGCCCCCTTGGGGGTGCTGTGCAGTCTTGCTGGTTTTACATGTTCTGCCTAGACCTCTCCTGAAGGTGGCGTGATAACCCTAAGGTCAAGATATAAAGGAGCTGTGTCGGTCAATGAACTTCAGAGAAGAGGATTTTACGGTGAGTACAAAAATCACATTTTTTTTTTTTTTTAAATGAATCACTGGACCAAAATGTAACTTTTTATTCTTGCCGAGACATCTTCTTTAAGAGTCATGCTTATAAATCAAATGCCCCAGCTCTTGAAAGCTGTGTAATATGCTCTTATGTTCTATGAATGTTGATTTGTCCTGAGAGAGACTTTTGTGTTCGCTTTTTAAGGGCCACGCAGAAAAAAAATAGTCTGGCCCTTTTTAGATATGATTTTCTTTACTAAGGCAGAAGGTTTTTTTATCTTAATGCATTCTATACATTCTCCCTCTCAATCCAGTGATGTTGCACAAGTGCCTTGAAGTCCAGGGACTCTCCCTCCTTATTACCATTGGCTCCCGCTGCTGTCAGTCAGTGAGCCAATGAGAGAGAAGGAGCCGAGCCGCGTTTTGCCACTGAGGAATTTTGCTTTCGGTAACAAGTTTTCTTCCTCCTCTCTCTCTGTATGACCCCTGGTTATCTCCCCACCTCTTCCCATCTCCTGCCCAATCTTGTTCTATCTCCACTTCCAATATAAAAATGGAGCTTCAGTCAACGCAAAATCAATGAAACTATAAATGTACAAGCAACTGAACACTAAAGGTACATATAAAATAACCCTTTAGAATGTACTGAATAAATAACAGTGCAATGCTGATATTACAAAAAGCAGACTAACATATTGCTCATAACGCGTAATATAGAAAGTCCCCTTTGATATAGAAAAAAGGAATAGATGAAAAAGAAGAGTTGACAGAAAGGATCTCTTCTGTGGTGGTATGTGCTCACAAATATTCATATAGTGCATTATATTCATAAGTGATTCCACCACCAGCTAGCTAAACCGCTCACCTCAGTCACTAGACCCCTGAGCTAACAGATGGGTCAAACCAGAGGGAGGACCATGGGATGTCATTACAGCCACCTTATTCACCTATGTCTGTAAAGCCTCTATACCATTCATCCCAGCGCTGGGGTTATAGTGTTATTTATATGAGTACCTGTGTTTAGAATAAAGAAAGTGATTTTAGCCACATAGTGTGCACTATATATCTTATTGTATTTCATGGTACTATGGTTGGAAACTAAGAGTAACGTGCGGTTGTGTAAAGCAGCGGGACAGCCTATCCTATCCATCTGCCTACTCAAGCCTCCATTTATGACCACTGTCAGTGGTGAATGCCTGTTTGACCCATCTGTTCCACTTCCACTATCTCTATTTCCACCTAATAGATGCACCTACCACTGTGGCACCAGCTCCAGAACTGTGCATTTCACTGGAGTTTCCTCATTCTGTCCTATCCTATATCTCTGCCTTCCAACCACTGGTTGCTCTTTGCCCTACTTGAGCCTTAAATCGAGGTAGACTGACCATCCGGTTAGACAAACGCATCTAGGAAGATTCAAATTGATGTGACAAAAACAGAAATGCAAAATGGAGCAGTACCTCATTTCTAAACCATAAGTGCTTTGATACTCCTTCACCTCACAACCTGGAAGGGTGAAATAATGAAAACCTTTGGAAGTTTCCACAGAGTTCATCGACCCTTTTAAGGGCTGCAAATCCCCCATGACTCTTTTTATTGACAAAACATAGAAAATTTAGCAACGGACCACATTTTTTATTGAGATCCTGAAATATCACAGAAGCTCCTACTATAAACTAAGGGTAGATTTAGACATGCATCTAAATCTCCCTTTTTTCTGAAGTCTGATCCACATTCAGATTGCACTTTAGAGGTTACTGACAGTGAGGAAGCAATGTGACACCTCACCGCCTGTTTTAACCCAATTTTTGCCAACAAATGTACGACAACTGCGTGCATTGCATGCTGTTGCGGGGCATTTGTGGCACTTTCACATTTGCTTGAGTTTGTTGTGTTCGCTGGGCTTTCCACTCGCCAATCACTACATGTCAGCTAAACTTTGCCATGGGTGTGAAGCGAAGCATTGCAACTGCAGCATGTCATCACCCTTTCTGTGTCTAACCACTTTAACCCCAGAAGGCTTTACCCCTTAATGACTAGAGCATTTTTTGCGATTTGGCACAGCATTGCTTTAACTGACAATTGTGCGGTTGTGCGACTCTGTACCCAAACAAAATTGATGTCCTTTTTTCCCCAAAAATAGAGCCTTTTTTTGCGCTATAAACAAAAAAAGCGTAAATTTTGCTATAATAAATATCCCACATTTATTTTTTAAAAACAAATTTCTTCAGTAGTTTAGGCCAATATGTGGTGTTCTACATATTTCTGGTAAAAAAAAAAAAAAATCACAATAAGTGAAATTGATTGGTTTCTGCGAAAATTACAGCGTCTACAAAATAGGGAATAGATTTATGGCATTTTTATTATTATATGGGGGTGGAACAGTAGATCCCAGTTATGTCACCTGTCAGAATGAAGACATGCCTTCTGAGCCTGCGCGAGCCGCCACGCAGCTACGGCGATTTGAACAGGAGAGCCATCAAACAACCCCGGCCGGTCTTAAAGCGGCTAAATGAAGCCTAAGACAATTGATATTTAAACAGTAAACAATATGTAAAAATTAACAGTAATAACAATACTCATAACAAGTAATCTGCCTGGCTTTACAATTAAAAACTCAAAACTGAGTGCCTATATGTGAGCGTGACTCAGATTATGAAGGGCCTGTTGCACCCTGGGATAAAACAAAAATAACTTTGGCGGCATGCATAGAGTGCCATGGCAAACAAATGGCATGGACAGTTTTTGCCTAACAGTAAGAGGAGCTTAATGGGGGATCAATAAAAATAATCTATGAAAAAGAACCTAATACACAAAGACATTGCACTTTATTATGATACATGCACTTTATGAGATGATCGAATGTTGTTAGAGTGAATATTACATCTCTGTTATTCATTTGAACTTTTGGAAACTTTATTGCACTTTATATGGCTAGCACTTTATGCTTTATTGAAGATTTGTCACGTTATAGTTGACTTAAACTTGTTGTTGCAGCACATCCCGGTCAGTTGTTGACAGTCAGTGTGCTGTATATATATTGGAAAGAAGGGAAAATACTGCGCTAATCTATCAGAAAAAACACAAAATTTATCTAAATACCCAAAAGCAGCGATTAGTCTGGTGTGATACACACCCACAAAGCATATAAAACAAAAATTACAACCGCGCTCTCCTATATAATAAACCCCAGTGAAACTCAACCATCAATCACTAAGACTGAAAAGAAAAAATAATGGTGAACCCAAAATTTTTTTAATCAATCGTGATACATATACACAGTCAGTGCATACATAATATAAACAATTTAGTTCAAACAAATAAATAAAATAAAAATAGAAAATTCATTGAAATAAAAATAAATTAAATACAAAAATAAATTAGATACAAACATAAATAAATTCATACAATAAATAATTATAAGTTATTTACTGTATGAATTTATTTATGTTTGTATCTAATTTATTTTTGTATTTAATTTATTTTTATTTCAATGAATTTTCTAGTTTTATTTATTTTAACTAAATTGTTTATATTATGTATGCACTGACTGTGTATATGTATCACGATTGATTTCAATTTTTTTTGGTTCACCATTATTTATTTTCAGTCTTAGTAGATGGTTGAGTTTCACTGGGGTTTATTATATAGGAGAGCGCGGTTGTAATTTTTGTTTTATATGCTGTATATATATTTTTTTTTCACTAGTTAGCGCCACTTATCTTCATATATATATTATTTCTGTGTGGGAACTTTATATGTTGGCGGCTTCTCACATTCTGTATCTTTTATTTATATTTATTTTATTTATTTTTTTATACAAAGGGCTTATTGAAAATTCACATCAATGAAAAGGTACAGAAACGGTAATGAACATACCGTATACAAACAGGTGTTTAACTGTAGGATGCCAAGAAATCAGTCTGAGATTCTAAAAATTCAAGCCAGTCCATAAGAGACAAAAGAGAAAATTTGGGTGAACTGCATAAAGATATCTACATCCCATAAGTCCTGGCAAGACAACACTCTGTCAGTCTAGGATTATTTACCAATTGTTGCTCCAGTTCAAATGTAAATCATATAGCAGGATAACTTTCTAATAAAACAATTGTGGAGGAAGGAGATCAACCTAGACTACTTACGTAGGGAGGTGAAACATTCCCCGGTATAGAAAATAAACTGCGTCCCATCAAGTATCCAGTCCCAGCAGGGTCAGACCTATTTATATTTATTTTTATTATTCATAGTGAACTTGGTTTTGTGCATTAGTTTACCCCCTTTTTCGTATATTCTACCTCATCTTATTGTACTTGTGCTGCAAACCATGGAGATATTTGGGTTTTTAGAAAATAGAACCATTGATTTGGATAATAGAAGCTAACCATGTAGGAGATATCGAGAATTGTTTTAGGAAAATGGGCCATCTAATGGAGAAAAAGATTAATGCATGGTGGGATATAGCAAAACATGAAAAATATATAAAGGTTAAGCTACTACCAAGAAGGCTTAGATGGGATGTGATTTTCTGATAACGAGAAAACAAAAAAAATAAGACTCCTGGATCGGACCATAGTGGAATTGAGAGCAACCTTGGAACTTTCCAAGGAACTTCCTGAATTTATTGCATTATCAAAACAATTGAATTGAGACATGGAACAGAAAGATAAAGAAACTGCTGCTAGAAAGAAAATTAAATCTCAAAGAGATGTCAAGGATTATGAAGATGACCTTGTATTTAAGCGGCAGAATAAAATAGAAGAGACAACAATCAAATAGCTCTCCTGAGAAAGGTGAGAATAAATGATAAAAATTGAGGAAAGAATGGAGGGATATTACATACGAATAATACGCAAGGAAATGACAGTGCATATAACCCTCCGAATCAAAAACAGAGGTGGAATGGCAACAATAATTGTAAGAATGGTCAAAACAACTATAATTATCAAATAAGACCCTATTACCAACCTCCTTATGGTAGATCTCCCACATCCCCGTGGAGCAATTATGAGGTCTATGGAGAAAAAAATCATCATCCTGACAGAATGAGAAGAGATGATAGAACAAGAAGAGATGACGGTTATCAACATGATGAGAGGAGAGAAAGAATAATACAAAATAACTTTTATACAGTTTCAATGTATAATAGATTTGAACAACTACGAATGTATGATGAGGGAGGGAGATCGCCACATTACCAGCAAGAAAGATATGAACATGAAAAGACTCCCTACCGTTTTTTAGAGACAAGACACTGGGAGTCCCAGAGGAAGACTCTCGTAGATCCGCCAGACGTACCCCAGATCCCAATCTAGAAAGAACAACAAAAAGAGGGGAGAGGAGGTACCAAGAGCCACAGAGGGATCCAGACAGGGAGGAACGACAGAAGAACTCCAAGAAGATATGTAGAGAAAAGAACTGGAAGTAACAAAAAATAAGAAGAGGATGCAGAGCATGGGGTCAAAAAAACAAAAGAAAAAGAGAATAGTAGGAGACGGGATCTTAAACATTAGTAGAATAGAACTAAACTAGAACAAAAGAGGAAATCAAACTACTAGATAAAAGGCTCAAGTTTGCTCCAAAAAAAGAACCTAAATAAATTTAACACGTATGTTGATATCAATAAATTTGCTAGAAGTCTTCACATAAAGAAATATATGCTTAGTAACCCTGGAGAGGGCAGAGCAAGAAGTGCCCCTGACACCAATGGTATACTGTTCAGCCATCTCCGAAATAAATCTCTCTTCAATCCACCAATCGGGAATGACGGACATATTGAGATGTTCAGAAAAATGGTCCTGAAAGATTTACAGGACTTGAAATTTAAAAGGTTCATACCCCACGTGACATAAAGAGTGGGATAAAAAAAACTTGAAGCTACAAAGATGCCTACAAGGAGGAAATAAGTCGACAATTGAGTGATGAAGAGAACTAAGGCAGTACAGAGGGGATCCATAAAGGGCTTACTGAATAAAAAAGAAGCAAAGTACCTTCAGCCTAATGTGTGTAGGATCCCTGTGATCTACACACTACCGAAGATCCATGGGTAGACCCATTGTCAACAGGATTAACTCAGTGAGTGCAAGGACCGGAGAATATATTGACTTTTTTTTTTTACAAGTAGTAAAAAAAAAAAAAAAAAAAAAAAAAGGAAGGATCAAACCTTAGAGACACTAAACATCTCATTCAACTACTTAATGGTATCACTGTGACTGATTTACCTGTCCACTTGGCAACAGCTGACGTCACGTCACTTTATACAATTATCAACCATGAGGTTGATGAGGCTATTCAAGCAACCAAATGGGCTTTGAGAAGATTCATTGACTTGAAATGCACACAAAAGAGGTTCCTCCTGAATTGCCTAAGATATAGTCTATATTCCATATTCCAACTATTTTTGGTATGATAACATTTTCTTCAAGCAAATACGTGGGAGTGCCAAATAGGCGCCCATGTATATGTCAGGATGGGGAGAAGAGGCCCTGTATAATAAGGTACCACAGCAACTTACACTATTTAAATGGTACATAGATGACATTATTATAATTTGAAGTGGAGACAGAGAGTCTTACCGATTTTTTTTTTTATTTTTTTTTCTGTTTTGATTTAAACACTAATAATAAAAGCATAAAGCTTACTTGGGAGATAAGTGATGCAAAAATCAATTTCTTGAACTTATTGATAGAGAAGGAAGGACGAAAACTGACCACTCGGACTTACTTCAAACCTGTGGACAGGAATAGCTACTTGCCTCTGGATGGCTGTTACTATATCCCTTGGTTAGACAATATACCAAAGGGCCAACTAATCAGGCTGAGATGGAACTGTACTATGAAAAATGTATTTCTCAAACAGGCGGAAATGTTTGGTGAGAGATTTATTCAAAAAGGATATCTCCCCAAATTTATTGAAGATAGAATCATTGGATAGAGTAAAATTGATACAAGATACAATTAAAAACACTGAAAATAAAAATACTGTATCACTTGTCATGGATTTCAATACCCAACACAAACAAATTGAAAGTATTTTTTTAAAAATATTGTTAAAACCGATCATCATCTAGGTTCTATTCTCCCTGAGAGCCAAGTTTACATCTCGGAGGGCCCCAACTCTCAGAGATCGTACAGCAAAAAATGCACTTGACCCCCCTACTAAAAACGTATCTTCCTTTTGAGGGAAAAGGATACTACCCTGTAGAAGTTGTTACACTTGTTGGCATACTAAAGAAACCCACCTTTATATCCACTGTGACGTCTAAAAAATATGTGATAGACTTTTTATTGTGTCGAACTGAAGGGGTCATCTATTTATTAGCGTGCCCTTGCCGGATCCAATATATTGAGAGAACTAAAAGAGTTATGGAAAAGATTGAGGGAACATGTCCAAAACATAAAAAAATGGCTTTGTTAAGCATGGTCTGTCAAGACATTATGCAGAACATCATAAAGATCCCTCAACGTTGCAGGTGTGTGGGATTGAAAAATATAAACCCCATTGGAGGGGAGATAATAAGGTTATTAAAATCAGCCAATCCAAGTCACGATGGATACATGAGCTACGTACTTTGGCACCATTGGGACACAACATAGAGTTTCATTTAAACTGTTTTATATCCAATTATTAATTTTTACCCCCTCATATTAATGCCATTACTAGGGATGAGCTTCGTGTTCGAGTCGAACATACGTTCGACTCGAACATCGGCTGTTCGTCCGTTCGGCGAAGTCCGAACATTTTGGTCCGTTCGCGCCAAATTCGTGTGGCGCTCACGGCCCACAATGCACTGCGATGGCACAGTGCATTGCTGGCTCATGATTGGCCAAGCATGCACTGTGACCCCGCATGCTTGGCCAATCGCAGCGCCAGCAGCGAGGAGAGCCATGATTGGCCACAGGCAGGATGCCTGTGGCCAATCATAGCTCAGGCTGTGTAGTGCACGCCCCACACTATATAAGGCCGCCAGCGCGGCGGCCTTGTGTAGTGTGTTGGCGTCTGAAGCAGTGGGTGTTCTGAGTACCTTCAACACAGTACACACCGATCGTTTTCGGCCGATTTTCGATCTTGCTGTTGTATAGTGGTTGTTGTCTGCGTGCCCTGACCGCAGTATACACCGCTATATTCACCTCACCTATATAGCTAGTGATCTATCTTTTATAATAGAGCTTGCAGTCAGTAGTGTTAGGAGCTAGTGCGTGCTGTCTGCGTGCTCTGTACCCAGTACATACCGGTATATATCCACCTACATAGCTGTTCTCTATTTGAGCCCACTTGCCATCTGCAGGAGTTATTGGAAGTTGTGTGTGCCTCCAGCACAGCACAGTATACATCTGTATATACCCCTTTATCTCTGGTGTTCTATAATAAAGGCATCTGCAGGAGTTAGTGGGTGTTCTGTGTACCTTCAACACAGTACACACCGATCGTTTTCGGACGATTTTCGATCTTGCTGTTGTGTAGTGGTTGCTGTCTGCATGCCCTGACCGCAGTATACACCGCTATATTCACCTCACCTATATAGCTAGTGATCTATCTTTTATAATAGAGCTTGCAGTCAGTAGTGTTAGGAGCTTGTGCGTGCTGTCTGTGTGCTCTGTACCCAGTACATACCGCTATATCCACCTACATAGCTCTTCTCTATTTGAGACCACTTGCCATCTGCAGGAGTTATTGGAAGTTGTGTGTGCCTCCAGCACAGCACAGTATACATCTGTATATACCCCTTTATCTCTGGTGTTCTATAATAAAGGCATCTGCAGGAGTTAGTGGGTGTTGTGTGCCTCTAGCACAATATACACTACCCAACTGCTTTTTTACCCAACAGGGGCGTTTAAGTACAATTTTTGATGCAATGCTTTGCAGCAGGGCTAATTCCTGCAATAAAACTAGAGTATATGGGAGAGGTTGCAGTGTGGTGGCACCAGCAGCAGTGCCTAAGGCCAAATTTTTCTGCCCCTGTTTAACAGGGACATGTAATTACAATTCTTGATATAATATTTCACAGGAGGGCCCCTTCCTGTGCCCACCCAGAGTAACGGTGAGGACTTATAGTGTTGTGGCACCAGCACCACAACCACCAAAGGTAAATTTTTCCACCACTGTTCAACAATGGCATGTAATTACAATTCTTGATATAATCGTTCACAGCAGGGCGCTCCAGCGCCCACCAAGAGTCACTTTGAGGGCTTACAATGTTGTGGAAAAACCAACACTTTGTTCCGCCATTTCTGCAGAGCATATAGGGCAGGCCCCTACTTTCAAACATCCAATTTACAAACATCTCCTACTTGCAAAAGGAAGGAGACAACAGCAAGTGAGATGAAAAAAGATGGACGACAAAACAAATTATACAGGGGTGATAACCCTTCCCTATGTTTTCCAAAAAGCTTAAAAATAGTTTTTTTGACTGGAGCTACACTTTAAAAATGTACCAGTTGAAAATTACAAACAGATTCAACTTAACACAACAAACCTACACAGTCCCTGTCTTGTTTGCACCGCCTGTATACTGCTGTTCTGAGTATATAGGGCCTGGGGGCCACACGCATTTCCTTTTTTTAATATGGTTACAGGGTTCCCCTTAATATGCGTACAAGACCCAAATAGGCTGGTATTGGGCAGGGAGGGCTACCCATGCCATTTTTCTCAATGATTTTCAACCATATTGCAGGAACCAGATATAACATTAAAACCGCAAGCAGTTTTAAATGGTGTTATTTCCGTTTAATGTCATTTTGTGCAGGGACTGTTCTAAACACGGGAAACACGTGGCACTTCACAGGCATACTACAGACACCCCCCAGGCACCATATTTAAAGGAATATTTCACCTTTTTTTTTCACTTTAATCGTCATTAAAATCAGTGCTCCCGCCAAAACGGCCATTTTTAAAAACATTTTAGGCATTGACCCATGTCCCCTGGGGCAGGAGCCAGGTCCCCAAACCCTTTTTAGGACAGTATCTTGCATATTAGCCGTTAAAATTAGCACTTTTAATTTCGAACGTTCGAGTCCCATAGACTTCAATGGGGTTCTAAAGTTCGTTTGAATTTGGGGTCCGTTCGAAAGTTCTAGTGCGAACCGAACCGGGGGGTGTTCGGCTCATCCCTAGCCATTACTAATTATTGCTGTATATTGGAAGAAATTTACTTATTCCTGTCATTCCAGATCTAGGATGGTTTAGTGCAGGCATCACTAAATGGCGGACCGGTTCCGGCCCCAGCAGCCATATTTCCCAGACCGCAGCCTCACCAAATAGTTGCCTGTGTGTCCTCTCCCCGTCGCCGACTCGCCTGCCTGCCTTGTGCTCCTATGTTCACAGCATGGCAGGTGCAGCGTGCACGGGTCTGTCCCTTCAGTATCGGATCGCTGCCCTGCCCCCTCCTCACACTGCCTGTCTTATACACAAAAGATGAGAAGCGCAGCGGCTCTGCAAAGTGTTTGGCACTTTTTAAGTTAAGAAGCAGGTGATTGGTTGCTACGCAGCGGGGAGGTCTCAGCAATCAATCACTCACCTATAATGTGAAAAGTCCCACCCATTGTCCATGGCTGCCGTGCTTTCTGTCTTGTGTTATTAAGGTAGGGCTCTGTGGGGAGGGGAGAGTGCTGTGCAGGACAGGAGTCTGCTATCGATCGGATGGGGGTCTGTGATGGGGTGTCAGTCTCTAATGGGGTGTCAGTATTTGATATGGGGGCCAGTCTGTGATGGGGGTCAGTCAGTGATGGGGGTCAGTCTGTGATGGGGGTCAGTCTGTGATGGGGGTCAGTCTGTGATGGGGTCAGTCTGTAATGAGGTCAGTCTGTGACTTCAAAGAGAACAACTATTAAAAACCGGACGACAACCAGCTCCCAACCACAGGAAGACATCTACTCGACCACTACAATTAGATTGCGCCTTGATTAACGCCAGGTCTGCAGTCAAACATAGACTGGAAGTACACGACTTCATCATCGAGAACAATGTAGACTGCCTCTTCATCGCCGAAAGCTGGTTAACCTCTGACTGCAACACCATCCTCACCGAATTGGTGCCGGAAAACTACAGGATCCTAACCGAACACCGGATAGGGAAAAAAGGAGGAGGCCTAGCAGTGATCTTTAAAGGTCACCTGGATCTCACTAAACCATCATCTCAGAACCCAGTTCCTTTTATGGAAACCCTGACGCTACATCTTCAACCAACACCCCATGACACCACTCATATTCTACTGTGCTACAGACCACCGGGACCAAAGTCCAATCTTCTTTCACCCCTCACGGAATCCTTTGCAATGCACACCCTAAAATTCAAAAATTTCCTGGCACTCGGAGATTTCAACCTTTGGGCAAACGAGCCTAAAGACCCCATCGCGACTGCCTGCATCAATCAACTAGAAGAACTGGGTCTACAGCAACTGATAAAGAATCCCATGCATGGGTCAGGACACACCCTGGACCTCATTTTCAAACAGAACATCGACGTCAACATACTCGACAACATAACTCTGCCATGGACGGATCACCACGCCATCAAATTCAAAATCACTACCAACATCACCAACGCAAAACGGAAACCTGTAACAACGCACTGGACCAGATCACATAAAAAACTGTACTCCGAAGCCTTCAAAACCACTCTGTCCAAAAAGATATCTACAATAACCTTAAACCACTCTACGGACGAAACACTCAACTCCCTGAACAAGGCATTACTGCAATCAGCAGACTCGGTAGCACCAAAATGCAGGGCACTCATCAGGAAGAAAAATGCTGGATGGTTTAATAGCTCCCTCTCCGTACTAAAGCAAGAACGCAGAAGAGCGGAAAGAACATGGAGAAGAAATCCCACCGAGGAAAACCTATTTAACTACAAAGGTCTGACAGAGAATTATCGGAAAGCAATCTTCAAAGCCAAAAAGGACCACTTCTCATATACAATCTCAACGGCTGGAAACAATTTGTCAGAAGAAAACATCCAACCTCAGCCAGCAAATACATAAAGAGGATGTCTGCACCAACATACCGCAACCGCCAAAATTTTCACTATCCCCAATTACCGTAGACACCGCAAAAAACATCATTAATAAACTGTGTGACAGTACCTCACCTATTGACATCATCCCCACAAAACTACTGAAAGAATGCTCCGACATCGTGGCTCCAACCATAACCCACCTCATAAACCGATCATTCCACGAAGGGATTGTTCCCAGCATCCTCAAACAAGGCATCGTCAAACCTCTACTCAAGAAACCAAACCTGGACCCTCAGGATCCAAACAACCATAGGCCGATTACAAGCCTCAACACCATTTCTAAGATCATGGAGAAAGCTGTAGTACATCAGCTACAACTTCACCTGGATACTCACAAACTCCTGGACCCGCTGCAATCAGGCTTCCGCCCGGGTCATGGAACAGAAACAGCTCTCCTCAAGATTTGGGATGACGCCCTCGAAGCAGCAGATGACGGAGAGCCGTGTCTCCTCTTACTGCTAGACCTAAGTGCAGCGTTTGATACAGTAGATCACAATACTCTACTCGTCCGCCTCACAGAAGTAGCCGGAGTCCAAGACATAGATCTCCAATGGTTCGCGTCCTTCCTAGGAAATCGGTCACAGACAGTGAAACTAGGAAAATTCCTCTCCGAAACTCGGGCAGTCACCTGCGGAGTCCCTCAAGGCTCTCCGTTGTCACCCGTTCTCTTCAACATTTATATTCGCCCACTCCTTCAAATCATCAGATGCTCAGATCTCTGCTTCCACTCTTACGCTGACGACACGCAACTTTATTTCCGGATCAATGGAAAAAAAGATCACCAACAACAACTTGAAAACTGCCTCAAATCAATAGAGGACTGGATGACCACTAACTCCCTCCAGCTGAATGAATCAAAGACAGAGCTTCTTATCTTACACCCAAATCATAAGCCCGCAACCAAAACCTCCTGGTCTCCACCAACCGTCTTTGGGCAGACTATCTCCCCAAAGACCAAAGCGAAGAGTCTCGGGGTTATTTTAGACGCACAAATGTCAATGGATGCGCAAATAGGATCTGTAGTCAGTCGATCTCACCATCTGCTGCGCATGCTTCGCAGACTCATCCCTTTTATCCCAAAGAATGACAAAGCAGTGGTAGTTGGAACAATCAATAATTCACGACTGGACTACGCAAACTCGCTTTACATAGGATTACCACAATATCAACTTGCGCGATTACAACTGATCCAAAACACGGCGGCAAGACTGATAACAGGAAAAAAAACCCTGGGAATCCATTTCTCCTTCACTGAGGAGCTTACATTGGCTAACCGTAAAAAATCGGATCACGTTCAAGACCCTTTGCCTCACCCACAAATGCGTGCATAGAGAAGCTCCGCAATACCTAATGGAGAAAATAAATCATTACACACCAAACCGCAGTCTTCGATCAGCCAACAAAAACCTCCTCCTCGTGCCCAAAGCCCGGTATAAATCCAAGGGGGATCGGAGATTCGCTGTCCAAGGACCGCGGCTATGGAATGCTCTACCAATCAACATCCGCCTGGAAGAAAATCACCTGGCTTTTAGGAAAAAACTCAAGACCTTCCTCTTTTAGCAGATGATCAAAGCTCGCCACAGCGCCTAGAGGCGATTCAGTTTGCATTGTGCGCTATACAAGTATTTCATTCATTCATGGGGGTCAGTCTGTGATGGGGGTCAGTCTGTGATGGGGGTCAGTCTGTAATGGGGGTCAGTCTGTAATGAGGTCAGTCTGTGATGGGGGTCAGTCTGTGATGGGGGTCAGTCTGTGATGGGGGTCAGTCTGTGATGGGGGTCAGTCTGTGATGGGGGTCAGTCTGTAACGGGGGTCAGTCTGTTACGGGGGGCCAGTCTGTTATGGGGGGCCAGCCTGTGATGGGAGGCCAGGGGTCAGTCTGTGATGGGGGGGTCAGTCTGTGATGAGGGGCCAGTCTGTTACGGGGGGCCTGTCTGTAAAGGCGGGTCAGCCGATGAATGATGGGATAAGTCTGTGATGAGGGTCAGTCTTTGATGGGGGGTTTGTGAATAAGGGGCCTGTGATGTGGAGGATATCATGTGGATTCATAGCACCAATATGACACTCGGACCCCCGCTAGAAGAAAATTTTTCTGACCGGACCCCCGTGAAGTTTAATTCACTACCCCTGGTTTAGTGTATATGAGGATGGTATATGAATTGGTTTTGGAACGGCTAAATTACTGTTTTCCACTAGATGTCACCAGTGAATCTCTGTAGTTTTATATGTCTACCCACTGGATGGCGCAGTCTGTGTCTGCACTGTGTCCAGGCTACCGAATAGCGTATATGAGAGTGTTAAATGAATTGTTTTTGGGAATTGCTGATTACTCGGTTTCTACTCAATGTCACCAGTGAATTCCTGTTGTTTATGTCCTTTTATAAATCACCACTAGATGGCGTTCCCACATGGTGAATTATATAGATTACGCAAATAGTTTTTTAGTTATATAATTTCTAATTTATATTTCTTATTCCTCTCAAGAATGTTTTTAAAGTTTTAAAGTGCAACGGACCACAGACGCTCCAGGACTTTTCAGGTGCAGATACGCCACCCACACATGTGTCCCCAGTCACCAAATGGCGATGACCCCCAGCTTTGCAGTCTGGGGGGGTCACTTCAGGCTTATGTGATGGTATCCAGAGAAGCTCAGGAGTGGTGTTGTGCACATCAGATCAAAGGATTTCTTGTTGGAATTTCTCAGCAGAATCCCCAGGCACCAAAAAAGGATAAAAAAATAGAACTGATAAAGAAAAGTACAGTTTGAAAAGAGATTTATTCCATATACAAATGGATACTTACAAAATAGTTGATACAGGCATGTAAAGGGATTAGAGATTGATCCGGATGCTGCTCACGGTGTGCATTCCAGAAACCAGGAAGTATGTTCCAAGGAGCAGGAGATGATGTCAGTGCCACCGGAAATGCATCAAAGTTTTCTTTTTCACAGTTTTTTCACCATTCAGCGCAAGTTTAAATTTTATATTTTTCACAAGACTATTTAAACTGGCATCAGACACCTGACTCCATCACCCATTGATGAAGTCACGTGCAGTGACGCAAGACGTCGGGGGGGGGGGGGGGGCAGGTGTCATCACATCTGGCCGAGACTGGAAGTACTCTTACTGTAGTCAGGTTGTTGGAATTTTAATTGTAAGTTACTGCATTTTTTATAACCAATTTCTTGTGAAATACTGCACGATGGAGCCATCCCTCTTTATTTCATGTCCTCACCACACATAATACCGCTATAGCTGTGGCTTTCATTGGAGGTCGATTGATTGTGGGAATCCTGTTTCTATTACTCATTAAGCCCCGGTCCATTTGGCTGAGCACTTTTTGCGATTTGGCACTGCATTGCTTTAACTGACAATTGTGTGGTCATGCGACGTGGCTCCCAAACAAAATTGACGTTTTTTTTCCCACAAATAGAGCTTTCTTTTGGTGGTATTTGATCACCTCTGCGATTTTTTATTTTTTGCGCTATAAACAAAAAATTGCGACAATTTTGAAAAAAAAACACATTTTTTACTTTTTGCTATGATAAATATCCCCCCAAAAATATAAAAAAAACTTTTTTTTTTCCTCAGTTTAGGCCGATACGTATTCTTCTACATATTTTTGGTAAAAAAAAAAATCACAATAAGCATTTGGTTTCCGCAAAAGTTATAGCATTTACAAAATGGGGTATAGTTTTATAGCATTTTTATTATTTTTTTTTATTATTGGTAATGGTGGCGATCAGCAATTTTTATCAGTATTGTGACATTATGGCAGACAGATCAGACACTTTTTGAGTGATTTTGGGACCATTCACATTTATACAGTGATCAGTGCAATTAAAATGAAATGTGACTGGCAGTGAAGGGGTTAACCACTAGGTGGCGCTGTATTGGTTAAGTGTGTCCTAGGGAGTGATTCTAACGGGGGGGGGGGCTATGTGTGACACATTGATCACCTCTCCCGATTACAGGAAGCTGTGATCAGTGACAGTGTCACTAGGCAGAACGTTCTTCCTCTCCGTGAGACGATCGCAGGTATCCCTGCTGACATCGCGTCCACGGGACCAGTACCAGTGATCATGCTCACGAAGCTCCTGGCGGGCGCGCGCAACCCGCCTCTTAAAGGGCAATATACAGGTTCTGCCTGTACATGCCCTTCTACCACAGTATATCTGCGTGAGGCAGTCGGGTAGCGGTTAAAGCTTGATTTGACCCTAGGGGTCTTTATTTGAGGTGAGACATGAAAAATTGTGTGCAGAGTGACGGTATGACAAAGAATGGTCTATCACATCCCGTAATTACAGCAAATAGAAAAAGGACTGGTGCATTAGGCACAGTGCATACCCCTTGGGATGTTTAGGGAAGATGAACCAGTCATATTTAATATATATATATATTTATTGAGAAGACAAATAAGTATAGAATTGTATATGGACGAAATATAAAATATAGACTATTTATATCAAAAATACATAACACTGCTGATTCGATGGAAGCCTGAGACATATGTTGTATTGAGAATGATGCCAACATGTTTCAGACTATCCGTCCTTTTTCATAGGCATTACAATCATCTCATATATAGTCTATAATATAAGCACAGTCAGATTAGTACAGATATAACAAAGGCAAGAAGGTGCACAGCTCTACGTGTCAGTCTTAGTATATGGTGCCAAAAGTTGAATATACTCACAAGCTAAAACTGTCCTTTACAGTCAGCAACAGGGGATCAGAGTACTGTAGTGTGGACTAAAATCGTCAATAGTACAGTGGATTTGGGTATAGCTGTATGCCACTGGTAAGACATGCATCAACAAGACACAGCGCCAAACAATGGTATCTGGGAACCAGTGGCGTAACTAGAACCTTCAGGGCCCCGATGCAAGAAACCATGAAGGGCCCCCCTGAACCCCAGCCAGGGCCCTTCCCTCCGAGTCCGGCGGTGGAACTCCAGGGCATGGTCACAGGTATGACCTTTGTGAGCCCCGTAGTTCCACTACTGGTATCAGTAGTTTTTTTTATTATTTTATTTTTAGGTGCACCATTGGGGGACTGTCCCTGTCTGGCTGGGGAGAACAGACAGACTGAGTGGCAATGCATGGGGCAGGAGAGGGGTACTCTGAGGAGCCGGCTGAGGACACAGGTCATGCAGGGAATGCACAACTAAAGAGCAGCCAGTGTGATAGTCGAGCATGGAGCTCTGCTAGTCACCCTCCACCTCCAGCCACCCATGTGCATGGTGCATTGGTACCCCTAGCTGCCTATGCTGCTGCTGGCCATATGTAGAGGGGGCTGCATGGGCCCCCTGCATCACAGGGCCCGGTTGCGGTCGCAACTGCTGCACCCCCTATAGTTACGCCCCTGCTGGGAACACTAAACACTGCAGGATCTGCACTGTCTGGTTAAAGTGGAGGGCCACCCTGAAAAACAAATACATAAAAAATTAGAAAAAAATCTTTAAAAAAAAAATGAAAAAAAAACATTTTTTTTTACTTACCAGAAGTGCCTGTTGCTAGGCACATCATCCTAATCTGCCTCTTCCTCCTCCGCAGAGATCTTCTTTCTTCTCTCCTCCGTGCGGCGTCTTCTGGGTAATGGGTCGCGCTGTGTTCTGGGAACTGTGTGTCCCAGAACACAGCGCGTCCCATTCACAAAGCGCTGCACGACTCGCGCATGAGCAGTAGGAAACGGGCAGTGAAGCCGCAAGGCTCCACTGCCTACTTCCCTTAGAAAGAATGGTGGCGCCGGGAGCCGAGGGACGGGTCGGCCTCGGGCGGCCGACATCGCGGGGGCCCTGGACAGGTAAGTCGGCTTATTAAATCAGCAGCTGCAGTGTTTGCAGCTGCTGACTTTAATTTTTTTTTTTTAACCGGCCCTCCTCTTTAAGTAAGTAACCAGTACAATATAGCCACGGCAGATGTCCAAATTAGAGTCTAATAGAGAAGATGCAGACAAAAGAGTAAGTGCCAATGTTTAAACGTAAATGCGTTGGTAAGAATGATAAATATATCAGTACATAAGTGTCAAAGTGGCATCACATATTGTCCTCACCTTAGCTACGGTGTGTCATAACAGCACTCAGCAGCATGCAACCCACAGCGTTTAGTGCCTTAAATAGCACATAAGTGCTATTGAAATCAGCAGCCTCCACAGCTTAAGCCGATGAGACAGACTGGTGCGCCAATGGCTGCATCCAGTCTGTCTACAGAGATCCCTGATGAGGCGGCGCCCCGCCCAAAAAAGGGCGGGACCACGTTCCGCGTCGAGACATCACCAGTGTGCGGGAAGCCTGGCTGTCTTCGTTTCGAGGTGGAACGCAAACAGAAAAAAGCGCAATAAACTCACTGCGCTTAAAGGGCGAAAAGACCACAGGCGCCCCCGAGGAAACTGGGGGTCTGTGGATCTCCCGCGCGCCGGGAAGTGAAGGTACCCAGAACATAAGTCAATAATTACAGAAAAAACTGTAACCCAAATGGAGCAAACTTGTGCAGCGTAAGAATAATGTAGATAATCCCCTGGTGGTGACGAAAGGAAAGTACAGGCTGGAGTAAAGAACAATACATTTCTGCATGACAGGCAAGAAACATGGATTATTGATGGTGATACATTAGAACAAATCACAATATGTGTTGTATGATGTAAAGACAAACAAAGAATACAGATAATATATACGCATGTAAAGTATAGCCTATATAAGTATATCCATAATCAATCTGACAATTTGCATCATAAGAATCGTGAAGACACCAATTATGTCAGCCAGGGATTGTATTCTCCTGATTGGGACCTTTTACAGCTGCCATTCCACTGGTGCATGGGCAAGGTGGCACATGGGGTTGTTCACTGTGCCTTCCTTAGTCAATGGGATGTGCTCTCTATGGATCAGAAGGTCTTTGTGTCTGCACGAATTTAGCAAGAACTGTAATTTTCAGCAGTATGCCTTTTTTCGGGGCATGCCTTCCAGCCCAGGAGGTGAAATAATTCTGACGTCGGATGCCAGTCTCTCTCCAGTTCGAGACAGGTGCAAGGCCATTCGAGCCTGGTGCAATGCATACACAACTGTCTAAAATGGAAGGTGGTTTTTCTAGCCTTGTAAGACTTCCAAGGGGGTCTGAGTGAAGTTAGTGATTGATAACAAGACAGCAGTATGTTGCATTGCCCACCAAAGGGACATCAAGTGTCTTTGCCTGTTGCATCTCGCAACAGAAATGTTTCACTGGGTGGAGCAAAATCATCAACAGATTGGTTAGGCAGATTATTTTCCAATAATGAACACCTCAAATAGTACTGGCTCTAGGGGGCATTTTGACAGTAGTTCTCATAGAGCAGGGGTGCCCAAACAGTGGCCCGCGGAGCCCTCTAATGTGGCCTGCGACCTCCTGCTCTGGGATGGTGGGTTGGCAAGCCCAGATTGCAGGTTGTCTACCTGCCATGCCAGAGTATCAGTATTGTGAATGAAGCCAGTGGTAGAGGAAGCAAGCAGCTGTGGAGCAGAGCTGCATAAGCCAATGAGGTATAGCACCAGCTCCTGTCATAGGTGGAGATCGACAGTCTGTAGGAGCCCAGATCACGTTGTAATGGTGCTAATAGCATTCACATGTTTGGAGCATGCGTGCTCCTTCGTCAGGCATAGCATGCTCCATCTTGGAAGTGGTTTAAAAAGGGAAAAGGGCAGACAGGCGGGCCAATGAAATCGAGGTATTCCACTATTACTATTCCTCTAGATTGATTGACTCTTGGAGGCCAGGGGGCAGGATTAGGACATCAGTCATTGTGTTTAAAGACGGATAGCGTAATATTACGACAGACAGAGGGAGAAGTGGAATGAAGCTGTAAACACAATGGACACACACAGGAGAACACAAGAGAGACTAAAAATGTACGAACATATGAATCCATGATGTAGAAGGAAATAACATAAGGTATAATGTATAACCTATAATATGATAGGGACAATGATTTTGTAATGAAAAAAATTTTTTATTAAAAAATATTTTTTTTTTAAAAAGTGGGTGTTTAAAAAAAAAAAAAATCCATGAGGGATATATCAGGAGAGAAATTATATATATATATATATATATATATATATATATATATATATATATATATATATATAAATGCCCTCTTTGCCCAGTCCGTGAGTTTTGGTGTGCGGCCGTCTCTTGGCAAATCTGTCGTTGTGCCGTGTTCTTTCCATTTGGTTATGATAGATTTGATGGTGTTCCTAGGGATCTTCAAAGATTTGAATATTTTTTTATAACCTAACCCTGAATTGTACTTAACAACATTGTCCCTTGTTTGGAGAGTTCCTTGGTCTTCATGGCAGTGTTTGGTTAGTGGTGCCTTTTGCTTAGGTGCTGCAGCCTCTGGGGCCTTTCAAAAAGCTGTGTATATGTAATGACAGATCATGTGACACTTAGATTGCACACAGGTGGACATCATTTCACTAATATGTGACTTCTGCAGGTAATTGGTTGCACCAGAGCTTTTCATGGGCTTCATAACAAAGGGGGTGAATAACAAAGGGGGTGAATAAATACGCACATGCCAATTATCGTTTTTTTATTTCTTAAAAATAGTTTTATGTATATATTTTTCTAATTTTACTTCACCAACGTAGACTATTATGTTCTGATCCATCACATAGTATAGTATAGTTAGTACGCTTGAATAAAGACAACAGTCCATCCAGTTCAACCTGAGCATCGTCAGCCCTCAAGGAGCCCACAATATAAGGTCCCCAACTCACATTCATATACTAGGGCCAATTTTTTTTGGACAGAAGCCAATTAACCTACCAGCATGTCTTTAGAGTGTGAGGGGAAACTGGAGTACCCGGAGGAAACCCATGCAGGCACAGGGAGTACATGCAAACTCCAGGCAGCTAGTGTCATGGTTGGGATTTGAACCAGTGACCCTTTTACTGCTAGGCGAGAGTGCTGACCACTACACCACTGTGCTTCCCTATATAAAACACATTAAAAAAACATTAAACTAAAGGCTGTAATGTAACAAAATAGGTAAAAAGCCAAGGGGGTGAAAACTTTTGCAAGGTACTGCATATATATTTAATATATAAATGGACAAAAATAAACCAAAAATATTGATACAAATGCACTATAGTTAAACGTGTTACGAAAACGGTGACATTTGTAATATTATCGAATTATCAAGTATCTCATCAATTTATAACATATCTTCCTCTGTGATATGCACCTCACACCAATAGATACAGTGGGAAAAATAATTATTTGATCCCCTGCAGATTTTGTCCACTTACAAAGAAATTAAGGGTCTATAATTTTTTTTTACAATAGTTGAATTTTAAATGATAGAGACAGAATATCAACCAAAAATCCAGAAAAAACAGAATACAAATGTTATAAATTGAGTTCAGTTTCAATTAGATAATTATTTAATCCAAGCAAAACATGACTTAGTACTTGGTGGAGAAACCCTTGCTGACAAGCACAGAGGTGAGACGTAGTAGTTGGTGACCAGGTATGTTTTGGGTCAGCTCAGTGGTCCAGACATTTTGGATCCTGCATAGCGGCACTACTCAGCGTGCTGTGTATAGATAGCCTTCGCGCTACTAAATAAATGAAAGTTCAACGTGTAATAAATAATAAAAAGTATAAGAAAAATAAATGATAGATAATAAATAAATAAAGCCTTATAGCTCTTAATAATGTTATCGGTGCTAATAGTATAAAAACCAGTGCACTACAAATAAATCGGTATCATCAATAATAAAGTGCTAACATCAGTAATAAAGTGTCATTGATAATAAAGTACTATCATCAGTAATAAAGTGCCCTAAGTGATATAAAATATACACGTATAAATACACCTAAAAGTGCTATATATATGCAGCAGGGTCTAATAGTATTCCCATAATACTACATAAATAAATAAAATGAATAATGATCCTGTGCAAACATTAATGTGCATAAAGGAAATTAAACTAGAATATATAAATAATTATGGGCAACACAAAATAAGTCACTAGTAGCGGTACTGAGTGAAAAAAAAGCATATGGCAATACTAAATGCTATAAAACGCATGCATCATCTCATCAATTCGGGTATGGAAAGTCTCTCAAATAGTAAATAAAAAGATGTCTCAGTAAATCTATATGGAAAAAGCTGGTTCCCACTCATAGAAGAGAACTAAATAATCAGGGAGATCCAAATCTGGGCTCTCAGAACTCTCACCTCCACTCCTTTGTTAAATCGCATCAAACTATGGGAATTCTTCTGTTTATCTTGTTCTCCATCACCAGGGGGTCTTCCACTCCTTTACTTCTCTGGCATAATGGTGTCAACACAGATATCAAGCCACCAGGGGGCCATCCATCCCTGCAATAAATATACTGGATGCCAAGTCACCTCCTTCTCAATGATTTAACACTTATTAACAAGGAACAAAGAGGGGAAAAGGATCCTCCAATAGTGTAGTATTTTGTTCAGGATCCCCTGAAGAAGTCAAGTGATTGACGTAACGCGTAGGGAGTGGCCGGGAACTAACGTAATACCGGAAGACGCCAGACACTCATTTTACTTGAGAGCTGCAATTTTTTTTTATATATTAAATGTGCAAGTCTTATTTAGCTTTTCATAAATTCAGTTTTTTAACAAAATACTACACTATTGGAGGATCCTTTTCCCCTATTTCTTCCTTGTTAATGAGTGTTACATCAATGCGGAGGAGGTGACCTGGCGTCCAGTATATTTACTGCAGGGATGGATGGCCCCCTGGTGGCTTGATATCTGTGTTGACACCATTGCGCCAGAGAAGTAAAAGAGTGGAAGACCCCCTGGTGGTGGAGAACAAGATAAACAGCAGAATTCCCATAGTTTGATGCGATTTAACAAAAGAGGGGAGGTGAGAGTTCTGAGAGCCCAGATTTGGATCTCCCTGATTATTTTGTTCTCTTCTATGTGTGGTAACCAGCTTTTTCCATATAGATTTACTGAGACATCTTTTTATTTACTATTTGAGAGACTTTCCATACCCGAATTGATGAGACGATGCATGCGTTTTATAGTATTTGGTATTGCCATATGCTTTTTTTCACTCAGTACCGCTACTAGTGACTTATTTTGTGTTGCCCATAATTATTTATATATTCTAGTTTAGTTTTCTTTATACACATTAATGTTTGCGCATGATCATTATGCATTTTATTTTTTTACTACTCAACGTTCGCTACTGCTAGCTTTCACTTCCACCAATATAGAAAACTTGTTATATTTGCTTATGTGTATTTCTGTATTGCTAGTGTCTCCCTCTGTTGCAGGAAGTGGAATTATGTAAAACCAGCCATCAAGATAAGCTTGGTCTAACAGTTTGTTACCGCACAGATGATGAAGAAGATCTGGGAATTTATGTAGGAGAGGTATGCAGCTTTGAATTCCCTTCAACACTTCCATTAAATAAGAACAGTCTCACTTTTATGCTTCTGGGTTGTTCCTTTCTTCAGGCATTTATTATGACAGTTAACATTAAAGAGGCCATGCCAAACGATTCTTTTTTACCACAATCTTACCATAAGAGTGTATATGTGTTTAATGTATTTTAGGCTTGTTGGTTACCTGTAAAAGCCTTCCTTGTATAGGCATTTAAGAGCCTTGGGACTGCTTCTGCGTGCTGCCATCTTGGTTGTGATAGCAGCTCCAGCTGAGTCAGCTGGCTCATGTAAATGTAGCATTCTCCTTTACTCCCCTCCTGGCTGCTAGGTAAATGGTTATGCAGGGAGGTGAGGGGAGGGGCAGAAGCAGTAATTAGTGTACCTAGTAGGCTGTAAGCTTATAGGAATAGAAATGTGTTGTGCTGTCATTTTAAAATGAATTAAGACATTGTTTATATATTAAGGTGTTGAGGAAAAAAAAAGATCCCAAATATATAGAAGTCCAAAATTTTCTTAAAATTCCCCGTGAAGTAAATTATTTCTTCACAAATCACACCAAAATAGTGTACCAACCACCATGAAAACATACAGCCAAAAGTTGGGACCCCAGGCACAGGGAGGTTTAACAGCGCTTAAAGGACAAATCCCAAATGGATGGATGGTGGTTGGAGTCTGCGGGCAGGGGGCTTATCAGAAACTAGAAACCCCTTTAACAAGAGTGCCCACCAGATCCTAGCCCCCCCATGTGAATGAGTAGGGGTACATAGTACCCTTAACTTTTTTTTTTGGCTTGGGGTCTCCCTTAAAATCCATACCAGTCCCAAAGGGCCTGGTATGGATTGGAGGGGTGAACCCCCACAGAATTTTTTCCCCACAATATTGTATTGCTGGCAATGTGTTTTTTTTTTTTTTTTACATTCAGCATTTTACACTCTAGGCTAAACACTGCTAAATGCCAGCGAAACTGCTAAAACATTAGCGTTTTTTTTTTTTTTTGTACAGGGTTTCCAAAGCAGTTTTTAGCTTTCTAGTGTGCATGAAGCCTTAAAATTAACTAAAACCTAAAGTTGAGCTTTAATTTCCAAGCTTGTTGAGACTTCAGCTGTCATCATACATTTATCTCTGCTGGTTACTATGTTTAAAGGAACAGTTATGTAATACAATAAAATGTGAAGTTATATTTTGGGAAAATGTTCTCTTTAACAGGTGAACCCAAACAGCATTGCTGCAAGAGATGGCCGAATAAGAGAAGGAGACAGAATTCTTCAGGTAGGTCACTGATGTAGCTAGTCTATTAAATGAGTATGTATTCTGAGAAGGATTTTGCCCTCGTTCACATTGGATGTGGGTTTGAAATTGTGCGAGTTCAGCAGAACTCCTGCGATGCAGCCTCTCTCCTCCTTTCATTGCAAGCTCGGGAGTAATTCTGCGGGTTCATGCACAGATGTCTATTGAAATCGCCCCTGAAGTCGCCAAAAGTAGTGCAGGAACTACTTTTGGAAATTGGTGTGGCGCCAAAAATTCAGACAGTGCCGTTGCTGGCAATTGGCTCCGATTTGGCATGCGATTGACATGTCCAATTCCATGTCAAAACTGGCCCAATGTGAGCAGGGGCTTGACAAACATGAATCGGCACCTAACAGTTGCAAATTAGGCTGCCTCTCATTAAAGGATTTGCAATATAAGTTTTCTATCTGTGACCCCTACAACTGCCATTCTAGAGAAGTGGATAAATATGACACTGTAAAACATGTGCACAATATAAAAAAAACTTTTAATACTGGATATGTGGGAACGTGTTGTAAGAAACCATGAATCAGACCGAGACAGAAGTACAATTTAAATCACACTTGTTTATTAAATAAAAAGGTAAATAGAGAAAGCGTACTCAAAGCATAGCCAGAGTCCAGTAACCGGATTGAGTAGTCAGCCAGTCTAGAGTTCAATAACCAGATCGGGTAATCAGCCAGGCCAGAAGTCAGGGATCCAAGTAGAGCAACAGCAAGCAAAATAAGGAGCCAGAAGGGATGTCAGCAAGCCAGTCTTTGAACAGAACTGCAGGAGATGGTTTCTTGTGATGTGACCAAGGCGAAGGAGGTATGAAGTGAGCTGGACAGCTTTAAGTAGACAGGTCAGACAAGCTGGATAAGGACCAGCTGGTAACTGTGGAGAGAGATGGGAGCTGGCAATTAGCTGACATCTGAGCAGACAGCCCAGAGAAGGAAGAGCTAAGCCAGCCCTGACAGTACCCCCTCCTCAATGACCCCTCTCCCTCGGGGGGCCACCGGGCTTGAGGGGAAAACGTCTATGGAACTCGCAGAGGAGGACAGGGGCATGTACGTCAGAGGATGAAACCCAGGAGCGTTCCTCCGGACCGTACCCCTTCCAATGCACCAGGTACTGTATGCGCCCACGGAACCTACGGGAGTCAACAATGGATTGTACCTCATACTCTTCATGGTTCTCAACCTGAATAGGGTGAGGACGTGGCACTGAGGTGGTAAATCGGTTGCAGACCAACAGTTTCAATAAGGAGACATGAAACAAATTTGAGATGCGCATACTAGGAAGAAGGTCCAACGCGTAAGCCACTGGGTTAATCCTGCAAAGGATACGAAAAGGGAGGCAGAATTCAAGGCACTGCTGTGAGCAAACTCTGCCCATGGTAATAGGTCTGACCAGTTGTTGTTGTGGTCAGAAATATAGCATCGTAGGAATTGCTCTAAGGACTGATTGGCTCGCTCTGCAGCTCCATTAGGCTGCGGGTGATACGCAGAAGAGAACACAAGCTGGATTCCCAAATGTGCACAAAAGGCTCGCCGGAACCGGGAGACAAACTGACTGCCCCGTCCGAGACAATCACCTTGGATAGCCCATGTAAGCGAAAGATCTCCTGAGCAAAAATTGAAGCCAGTTCCTTAGAAGTAGGCAACTTCTTAAGTGGAATACAGTGACACATCTTTGAGAACCGGTCAACCACCATAAGGATAACAGTGTTGCCTTGGGAGTTGGTCAACTACACAATGAAATCCATTGACAGGTGAGTCCAGGGCCTCTCTCCACTGGGCATGGGTTGTAGGAGGCCCACTGGAAAGTGTCGTGGAGTCTTACTCTGAGCACACACAGGACAGGCAGCTACGAAGGCAGTAACATCAGCCCGTAGACTAGGCCACCAAAATTGTTGGGAAATGGCCCAAAAGAGTTGATTCTTCCCAGGATGGCCAGCTGCCTTGGGAGAATGGTAAGTCTGGAGCACAGCAGTACAGAGACTCTCTGGGACAAAGCAGCAGTCATAGGGTTTCTCAGGAGGAGCATGGACCTGAGCAGCAAGAATTTTGTCACCCAAAGGAGACGTAAGACTGGTGCGAACCGTAGCCAAGATACGATCAGGAGGAATAATAGGAACAGGAACCAACTCAGACTTGGAAGTGAAGGAAAATTGTCATGAAAAGGCATAAGCCCTTACATTCTTAGTACCGGGTAAGCATGAGACAATGTAATTAAAGCTTGACAAGAAAAGAGCCCATCGCACCCTTCTGGGAGAGAGTCACTTAGCCTCAGACAAGAATGTAAGATTCTTATGGTCAGTAAGAATAAGAACAGGCACAGTGGTACCTTCAAGGAGATGTCTCCATTCTTTCAGAGCTAAAATGATCGCCAACAGCTCTCTGTCACCAAACTTATAATTGCACTCAGCAGGTGACAATTTCTTGAAAAGCAGCCACACGGATGCATAGCACTCTCAGAGTTAGGACGTTGAGACAGAAGGGTGCCAACTCCAGTCTCAGAAGCATCATCTTCTAGGATAAAAGGCAACGCAGAATCAGGATGTGCCAACACAGGAGCAGAAACAAAGGCAGCCTTGAGAGTCTCAAAGGCCTTAATGGACTCTGGAGACCAATTCTGTGGGTTACCGTCCTTTCTGGTCATATCAGTCAGGGGCTTGACCAGAGACAAGAAGTTACGAATAAACTTCTGATAGTAGTTGGCGAAACCCAGGAAACGCTGCAGAGGACGTAAACCCACGGGTCGAGGCCACTGTAGGACTGCCGAAAGTTTCTCTGGGTCCATTGAAAAACCAGCAGTGGAAATGACATAGCCCAGGAATGTAACCTGTTCACGATGGAACTCACACTTCTCCAGTTTACAATATAGATTGTTCTTAGTTTCTGAAGCACACGACAGACATCTGTGTGGTGGTTCTCCAGGGACTTGGAAAATATGAGGATATCATCGAGATAAACCACCACACATAACTGCAACAAATCTCTGAGGACATCGTTGATAAATTCCTGGAAAACTGCACTGGTCGCCCTCCTTAATGCGCACGAGATTGTATGCCCCTCTCAAGTCAAGCTTCGTGAAAACCGTTGCTCCCTTGAGGCTGTCAAATAACTCTGTAATCAATGAAATCTGGTAGGCATTCTTAATCATGACATGATTGAGACCCCTATAATCTATACAAGGTCTCAGTTCACCGCTCTTCTTCACAAAGAAGAAACCAGCACCAGCAGAAGAAGAGGATTTGCGGATGAAACCTCGAGAAAGGGCGTCAGCAACATACTCCTCCATGGCCTTATTCTCCAAGACCGACAAAGGAACCCGGCCACGAGGAGGTAGGGCACCAGGTTGAAGGTCAATTGCGCAATCATAAGACCAGTGTGGAGGCAAACTACCGGCTTGACCTTTATCAAAGACATCGCTAAAATCGTGGTACTCCTCCAGCAGGGAGGGGAGTGAAGAGGTGCACAGGACCTTGGATACCTTCAAGAAGCATGTCTCACTGCATTGTGGTGACCAGGAGAGAACCTCAGCACGGAGCCAATCAAAAGAGAGGTTGTGCCTCTGTATCCAAGGATAACCAATAACCAGCAGAAACCTGAGTGAGGAAATAACTTGGAATTGGATTATCTCATTGTGAAGAGCCCCTACGGCCATGGACAATGGAACCGTCTCATGATTCACATGGGCAGGCTGTAAAGGTCTCCCGTCAAGAGCCTCAATGGCAAGTGGAGTGTCGCACAGCTGCAGTGGAATCGAGTGCTGCGAAACAAATGCAGCATCAATGAACAGGCCTGCAGCCCCAGAATCGATTAGAGCCTGTATCTCGATGGACGACTTAGCCCAAGAAAGGGAGACCAAAACCAGGGGCTTATCCTTCTGGATAACTGGGGACGAAACAACGCCACCTAAGGTCTGTCCATGACAGGACCTCAAGATTCGAGCGTTCCCTGGACGGGTAGGACAAGACTTCAAAAAGTGACCTGCCTGGCCACAAAGGCACAATCTTTCCCCCCTCCTAAAGGCTCTCTCATCTGCGTGAAGCCCAGGTGCATGGGTTCCTCTTCACTGACCGACTCGGTACCAGGAGGCATGGGTGGGATTACAAAGCTCGGAGTCAAATGTACAGGAGGCTTCCGCAAGCGCTCCTTAAGAGAGTATTTCTCTGAGTCTGGAGTCAATTAGGATGGCAAACGAGATCAAGCTCTCCAGCTCAATGGGTATATCTCGATCTGCTATCTCATCCTTGATGGAATCCGAGAGACCATGAGAAAGCAGCCACGGGGGCCTCATTGTTCCAAGCAACCTCTGCTGCCAGAGTACGGAATTCAATGGCGTAGTCGGCAACAGTTCTCGTACTCTGATGGACATGAGGCATTTGGCAGCAGAAGCGGAGCGTGTGGGAACGTCAAATACCCTTTTAAAGGAGGCCACAAACTGAGGGTAACTCAAGACAACAGGGTTTTGCGTCTCCCATAGAGGGTTAGCCTAGGCCAAGGCTCTCTCAGAAAGCAAAGATATCACGAAACCTACTTTGCTTCTGTCCGTGGGAAACGCCTGGGCAGCATCTCGAAGTATATCTCAACCTGATTGAGAAACCCTCTGCATTGAACTGGATCGCCCCCAAATCGCTGACATTTCTTATAGAGATAGTACTCAAGGTGGGTGCCTGCACAGAGACTGGCACAGTAGCAGGGATGGCCTGCGACTCAGGTTGTACCGGAGCAGCCACAGTGGGGGATTCCAGGTGAGCCGTGCAACTCAGGAGCATTTGTAACGCCAAGGCAAACTGAGCCATGCGGTCATCTTGCTCATCCAATCTGGAAAAAATATTACCAACAAGTGGATTGACTGTATCTTCTAAATTCATGGCCTTCGCCTACTGTCAGAAACCATGAATCAGACCGAGGCAGAAGTACAATTAAATCACACTTGTTTATTAAATAAAAATAAAAAGGTAAATAGAGAAAGCGTAGTCAAAGCATAGCCAGAGTCCAGTAACAGGATCGAGTAGTCAGCCAGTCCACAGTTCAATAATCAGATCGGGTAATCCGCCAGACCAGATGTCAGGGATCCAAATAGAGCAACAGCAAGTAGGATAAGGAGCCAGAAGGGATGTCAGCAAGCCAGTCTTTGAACAGAACTGCAGGAGATGGTTTCTTGTGATGTGACCAAGGCGAAGGCGGATATGAAGTGAGCTGGACAGCTTTAAGTAGACAGGTCAGACGAGCTGGATAAAGAACAGCTGGCAACTGTGGAGAGAGATGGGAGCTGGCAATTAGCTGACAGCTGAGCAGACAGCCCAGAGAATTAAGGGCTAAGCCAGCCCTGACACATGTGAAGCGCCTTCATAGTGGTAGTGCTCACACGGGGGCTTTCACGAGTCAGGGTCATTGTTGTGGGGAAAGAAGGAAGCATGTTTTGACTGAAATTCAGATGTTGTTCAGAAATTTTTGGATGCTGCAGCAGCAATGGCTTTTTCATAGGTTGCAATTTAGATGGGCATACTTGCCTACAAAACTGAAAATTAACCTGCAAGATAAAGGTCAAGATGCCATTATAATAACCATAATCTGTTTAACTAGTTCCTGACCGCTGACCATCAAATGACAGCCAGGCTGTGCACCTATTGTGGCGGGAGGGCATCATATGACGTCCTCCCATTTAAACGGGGAATGCGCACGATCGTGCGCACGCATCCCTGTTTCTTCGGTGGCGAGCGGTGTCTCCGTGACATTGGGTATGGCTGTTTACCACGTGATCACAGCCGATCACACATGGTCATACCCCCACTGTGCACGGTGCGTGCGTGTGCTGCGTGTGCACATCGCTGACGGCGTGTTCCCGGGAACACTGCTCGTCATCGACGCTTGTAAACAGCCATTGGCCGGCTGTTTACCCACATGATCAGCTGTGATCATTTCACAGCCGATCACTAAAATGTAAACAAACCACGGTAATGAGATGTTACTGGGTTCTCCTCTTCACACACCGATTGTGTGTGAGGAGGAGATTGCGGTAACATCTTGTTACCGCTTACAGTGTACACCAATCACACTGTTTGCCCCCCCCAATAAAGAGGACCGGTCACCATCCCAATAAAGAGGACCGGTCACCACCCCTCATAGTACCCATCACTCACAGTCCATCAGAGTACCTGTTACAGTCCATCAGAGTACCCGAGTACCTGTTACGATCCATCAGAGTACCCGAGTACCTGTTACGGTCCATCAGAGTACCCGAGTACCTGTCACAGTCCATCAGAGTACCCAAATACCTGTCACGGTCCATCAGAGTACCTGAGCACCTGTCACGGTCCATCAGAGTACCCGAGTACCTGTCACGGTCCACCCGAGTACCTGTCACGGTCCATCCGAGTACCCGAGTACCTGTCACGGTCCATCCGAGTACCCGAGTACCTGTCACGGTCCATCCGAGTACCCGAGTACCTGTCACGGTCCATCCGAGTACCCGAGTACCTGTCACGGTCCATCCGAGTACCCAAGTACCTGTCACAGTCCATCCGAGTACCCGAGTACCTGTCACGGTCCATCCGAGTACCCGAGTACCTGTCATGGCCCATCCGAGTACCCAAATACCAGTCACCAGGCCATCAGAGAACCTGTCACCAGGCCATCCGAGTACCCGAGTACCTGTCACCAGGTCATCAGAGTACTCAAGTACCTGTCACCAGGCCATCAGTGTACCAGAGTACCTATCTGCAGCCCATCAGAGTACCCAAGTACCTATTTACAGCCCATGCCTCATAGAATATATACGTTGGGGTGTTTGCTTTCCAAAATGGGGTCATTTTGTGGGTAATTGCACTGTCTTGGTGCTCCAGGACCTTCAAAATTGTGATAGGTAGGAATAAAATGAGATGTGTCATTTATCCTCCTAGAACACCTGAAGGTACTACTTCAATGTTGGTGCTCTGTATGTGGCCAGGCTGTGTAAAAGTCTCACACATGTGATATCGCCATACTCTGGAAGAGTAGCAGAATGTATTTTGGGGTGTAATTTGTTGTATGTATATGCTGTGTGTGAGAAATAACCTGATAATATGACAATTTTGTAAAAAATAAATAATAATTAAAAAAAAACGTAATTTTGCAAAGAATTGTGGAAAAAAATGACAACTTAAAAAACTCACCATGCTACTTAATTAATACCTTGGAATGTCTACTTTCTAAAAGGTGTAATTTGGGGGGTATTTGCACTTTCCTGACTTGTTAGTGTCTCAAGAAATGAGATACACCTTATGTACTGAAGGCCTGATCAGATGTGATACATTTTCAGTGATTGGCACCATAGTTTGTATTCTCTATAACTTTCACAAAGACCAAATAATATACACTAATGTGGGTTATTTTTACCAAAGATATGTAGCAGTATAAATTTTGGCCAAAATTTATGAAGAAAAATTACTAATTAGCAAAAATTTATGACAGAAACAAAGAAAAAGGCATTTTTTTTCACAAAATGTACTTTTTATTTTTTTTATAGCACAAAAAATAAAAAACCCACTAGTGATTAAATACCACTAAAAGAAAGCTCTATTTTTGTGGAAAAAAGACCGCAAGTTTAATATGGGTACAGTTGCATGACTGAGCTGAAAATTGGTCTGGTCAGGAAGGGGGTGTAAGTGCACTGTATTGAGGTGGTTAAAGCGGAATTGAACTATTTATCTAATATATATTATACCACTTGAGCTTCAATAAATTGGGATGTTTTTAGACAATAAATAAAATGTATTTCACTGCGTTCACACTTTGTCTTGAAGATTTTGTATAGGAGTATCTTTTACGAAAGATCTTGCCATTTTCAAGTTTTATGACTACTGGGTTCCCGCTTTTTAGATTAATGGCATGGATGTTCAAAACAAAGAGGAGGCAGTGGCCATACTAACACAGGAGGAAAACACCAACATCTCCTTGCTAGTTGCTCGTCCAGAGCCTGAGGTGAGATTCTAAATTCATTAAAATATACTTATCTGCTGATGAATAAGAGCTGAACCCTCTAGAAAACAGAGCTATTTAAGTGCAGTGTTTTTTTTTTGTTTTGTTTTTTTTGTTTTGTTTTTATATTTATGCATTGCTGGAATAGAATGAGTCGTAGCCTAATGCCATTATTGAAGTGAAATGTTAGACCAGACTGTCAGCTTTTTATTGCCAGCTATGTTTAGGAGCGTTTCTCCCACTTCCCCACTCACTGCAAAAATTGTTCCTGTTGTTGAGCAAAAGAAAGCAAAGGGAGTTCTCCCTGACAAAGACACATTAAAAACTTGGCAGCTGTTCTAACCCTTTCACATTCTACCCCCAAAAAAATCAAGTTGCTACTAGAGATCTAAGTTCTGATTGATTGTAATTAAAATTTAGCAATGCTTGAAGAATAAAGATGTCCTTGTTGATAACATTGAACTTTATCTGTTCATACATGATTAACAAAATGCATGACCCTTGGTGCCTGCATTTGTGTCAGCCTTCATAGTTTTGTTTTGACTTTTCTTGTGTACAGGACAACACAGATATTGAGTTCCAAGTCTAATCAGGGCACCCAGAGTTGAACAATAAGGCAGTGTGCTTTGCCTACACTGAATATTGTATGTCTAGCAAAACTGTGGTAACGGGGAGGGGCTTAAAACGTAACCCTACACTGTATAATATGTCAGTCCTTGTACCCCAAGACCTCATGCTTGTGGATAAATGAGGTCTTGTAGGACATAAATATGGGCATAGTTCTTTTGTCAGTAAGCCCAGATGCCTCATACGGCTTCCCATAGAAATAAGTGTCCAGTGGCGGTTGGTTGTGTATATTCTGGGGGGGGGGGGCAGCAAACAGCATACCTGTCGCTGCCACCCCCTGTTCGGTCGCTCGTTGACCCCCCAGTAGCCCCAGGGCTTACCCCTTTTAGTAGCTTCGGCTCCTTCTGGCATCTCCTCGGCAGCTTTACCCTGCATCTCCTCGGCAGCCAATACAATTGCTTCTCCTCTCGGCCAATCGAATCTTAAGAACCACTTCCTGATTGGCCAGGAGGAGAATCCGGAAGATGATAGCGAATATTAATTTGCTATTGTCACACAACTGGGTGGGCTCTGCGCCCCAAACCCACCCTTTTTTTTTAAGCCAATTAGAGCCTCAGGTTCTAATCATGTGCTTTAATAAAAAAAAAAAATTGGAATCCATGCGTCTGGTGCCCTGCATTTAAATTAGGGGCCGGATGCATGGATTAGGGAGGGTGCACCCCTAATGGATGGGCTGCCACTGTAAGTGCCTTTCTGAACAGTAAAGTAAAAGTGGACTTTGCTTCTTGAGGCTGGGTTCACACTCGGACGGACATGGCTCAGAGCAGGGGTCCAGTGCGTCCCTGTTCTCCATTTCAGGGACAAACCAGGGCCGAATTCGGCCCTGAAACAGAGCCAAATAAGCGCGTTCCTGTGCAAGCCGCTACACAGCCGCAAAGGAGATATGCGAACTGGCTCCATAGAGAGCTGGTCACAATCTCCTGTCATGCAAATTGGATGCAGTAAAACCATCATGCAAATTAGATGCAGTGAAATCCGCATCCAATTCGCATAGGTGTGAACCCAGCCTTAACAATTTGCTCTCTGTTGCTGACATTTGTTACTTAAGACAAAGCAGGCAGAGTTTGACTAGGGCTTTAAAGAGGAAATGAACTCTGATGGGTTTTACTTCCTCTTTTTTCCCCTGCAAAGTAAAAGCATAATGGGCTAGTATGCATCGCATACTAGCCAGTTATGTTGCATTCACCTGCAAATGAAGCCTGTGATGTCCCTGCTATTGGCCGCATCCATCTTCACCCCTCTTGCTATCGGGGCCGTGCACTCGCACGCAGCCATGGCACAGACCCTTTAAAAATGGCACAATTGTGCCCTTTGTTCACTGCGCATGTGGCGATGACTTCGCCGCAAGCCTATATGGTAAATATCTTCTAAACCATGCATGTTTAGGAGATATTTACAGTACCTACATGTAAGCCTTATTATAGGCTTAAAAGTGGTGTAACTAGGTTTATAACCACTTTAAAGGTCCCTTTTAAATATGCAGTGTTAACACTTCCAAAAAGTTTTATGAAGATTTCAATAATTATATTAATTGAGAAAACATGGTATCCCTTTAAATTATATGATGTATCTTTAAATCTGTTGGACTCATCACATTTATTTTCTATGGTTCATCCTAGATGGGCAGGAGATGGAAAGATAGTGACAGAGAGGATTTCTTGGATGATTTAGTATCTGAAAATGAAGAGGAACTACAAACACAAAGAGTGACCTCTCCGCTTCAGCAGCAGGTACCTAGCAGCTTCAAACCCTGCTTAGCATCAAAACTCTGTTGCGTTTCATTAAAACGAATTTGTATTGCCTATTGCCTCCTTATTTGTATTTTCATGATTTAAAATAACATCTATATCATGATTTAAAATATAATAATAGCTACAAATCATAACAACATCTATAACTACTACATTTTGCAATGATTCCAAAAATATATTTTCTGATTTAATTCCAATTGTGTATTGATCATGCCACAATGAAAAAGAAGGACACCCTTTAATATAAGTTGAAATTTCCCAGTTACAAAGGGCTCAATTCACAAAGCGGTATCTTACCGCATCCAAGTATGCAGTAAGATACAGCACAGCGTTTTTAAAAACATTTTTGGAGTTCACTAAAAATACTACTAAAATACCACGTGAGTTATTTTATGAAGACATGCAGTAATTTACTGCCAGTGGTAGATGGCATCTTCAACAAACATTGTAAATAGCTGGATGTTAAGGAGCGGGCTGCCGCCGGCATCCCTAACAAACAGTAACTGTCATTGTTGTTAGGGAGCAGGTGGCTGCTTCATCCTTAACATCCAGTTGTTGACAGCTGAATGTAAAAAAAAGAATTGCCAGCAATTAAAAATGTCTAAAAAAAATAAAACAAATAAAAATGATGTAGGAACCCCCCCCCCCCCCCCCCCCCCCCACCAAATCTATACAGGTCCTGGTATAGATTTGGATTTGAGGGGAACCCCCATGCCGAATTTTTTTTAAAATGGCGTGCTTTCAATCAATACCAGATTCTTATCCTAGCATGGAGCCTGGCAGGTCAGGAAAGATTTCCCTTAAGATTTACAAAAAACATATAATATGAGGTCAAAGCTAAACACTTTCAATTTGTATGCAGTAAGGCAGGCCCTTGCACTACAAAGTTGAAGATAAATCTAAGGAAATTGAACAAGAAATCTGTATAATGTATGGCCAGTTTTAGGAAGTATATGGGTGTAATCATGTCCAGCAAAGCAGGTCCTTATCATTTACAATCAACTACACCCAGCGACCCATCCATTGCTACAAATGACAGCTCTCAGGCCACGCAACTTAATGTAAATAAAGAAGTGTCTTGGGAGTTGCCGTGGTACCCACAGCACTCTACCCCTTTTTGTTTTTTAAACAGTTTGGCATAGGTTTAGTTTAGTGTTCTCTGTGTGTGCTTGAATGGCTGCCAGCTCCCTAACAGCCTGAGCAGGAGTCTGTCACATTTAGAAACAGTTGTAATTCTGCTGCTAAATGTTCCACTTCCTGCTGCAGTCGAAGGTTTGGCTCAACCAAGCCCCAATTTAGTTTTGCCATTCGCAAACTTCCAAACGAGAAAAAGTAAGTCTAAAAATTTGCCAAATATCCCACCACAGTAACAAGCTATTACACGTGCATCTCAAAAAAATTTGAATATCAAAAAAAGTTAATTTATTTCAGTAATTCAATTCATAAAGTGAAACTCTTATATAGATTCATTACACACAGAGTGATATATTTCACGCATTTCTTTCTTTTAATTTTGATGATTATGGCTAGTAAAAACCTGAAATTCAGTATCTCAGAAAATTAGAATTGTGAATAAGTTTAATTTTCTAAGACTCATGGTTTCACACTCTAATCAGCTAGTTAACTCAATGGATTCATAAGCCTTTAAATGGTCTCTCATTCTGGTTCAGTAGGTTACACAATCAGGGGGAAGACTGCTGACTTGACAGTCTTCCAGAAGACAGTCATTGACACCCTCCATGAGGAGGGTAAGTCACAAAAGGTCATAACTAAAGAAGCTGGCTGTTCAGAGTGCTGTATATAAGCATATTAATGGAATGTTGAGTGGAATGAAAAAGTGTAGTAGAAAAGGGTGCACAAGAAACAGGGATAACCACAGCCCTGAGAGGATTGTGAAGCAAAAGCCATTCAAAAATTTTGGGGGAGATTCACAAGGAGCGGGCTACAGCTGTTATCAGTGCTTCAAGAGCCACCACACACAGATGTAACCAGGACATGGGCTACAACTGTTGCATTCCCTGTGTCAAGCCACTCCTGAACCAGAGACAAAAGTGTCTTACCTGGGCTAAGGTAAAATGGACTGGACTGTTGCTCAGTGGTGCAAAGTCATCTTTTCGGATGAAAGTAAATATTTCATTTTATTTGTAAATCAAGGTCACAGAGTCTGGAGGAAGAGTGGAGACAGAATACAAGTTGCATGAGGTCCAGTGTGACATTTCCACAGAAAGCGTTTTGCTTTTAGGCCAAAAAAGGTCAATTTTGGTCTCATCTGACCAGAGCACCTTCTTTCACAGGTTTGCTGTGTCCCCCACATGGCTTCTCGCAAACTGTAAACGGGACTTCTTATGGCTTTCTTTCAAACACTGGCTTTCTTCTTGCCACTCTTCCATAAAGGCCATATTTGTGAAGCCCACAACTAATAGTTGCCCTGTGGACAGATTCTCCCACCTGAGCTGTGGATTTCTGCAGCTCCTCCAGAGGGCCTCTTGGCTGCTTCTCTGAATAATGCTCTCCTTGTCAAGCATTTCAGTTTAAGTGGCCGGTCATGTCTTGGTAGGTTTGCAGTTGTGCCATACTCTTTCCATTTTCGGATAATGGATTGAACAGTGCTCTGTGAGCTGTTCAAAGCTCGGGATGTTTTTTGTTTCTTATAACTTAACCCTGCTTAAACTTCTCCACAACTGTATCCCTGACCTGTCGGGTGTGTTCCTGCTTGGCTTTCATGATGCTGTTTGTTCACTAAGGTTCTTTAACAAACCACTGATGGGCTTCTCAGAAGAGCTGTATTTTATACTAAGATTAAATTGCACACAAGTGGACTGTATTTACTAATAAGACTTCTAAAGGCAATTGGTTCCACTAGATTTTAATTAGGGGTATCAGAGTAAAGGGGGCTGAATACAAATGCACGCCACACTTTTCAGATATTTATTTGTAAAAAAAATTGAAAATCATTGATCATTTTCCTTCCACTTGGTTTTTGGTTGTAACATGACAAAATGTGGATAATTTCAAGGGGTATGAATACTTTTTCAAGGCACTGTATATTCTTATGTCCAATGGTTGCATACTGTTATATACAGTTGTGCTCTTAAGTTTACATACCCTAGCAGAATTTGATTTCTTGGCCATTTTTCAGAGCATAGTAATAACACAAAAACTTTTCTTTCACTCATGGTTAGTGTTTGGCTGAAGCCATTAATTATTAATCAACTGTGTTTACTCTTTTTTTAATATAACAGGAGTGCTTTATTGTCAAACTATATACAGTACAAGAATTCTGAATACAAAGGCCAAAGATGCATTAAGTCCATGAGTTAGGTATGGTACAATACAGAACCACAGATGTGTACACATTTGGCATTTCAGTAGGCATTCAGCAAGAAGTACTATTAGTACTATTAAGTCCTATACCAGGTCATTAATACATGTGGAGGTAAGGAACATTGCAGAACACTCATTAACTGATGGTAGTTGGTAGATTAAGCACCAGCAAGGAAGGGGGGGGGGGGGGGGGAAGAGAGAAATAAAAAGGGGGGGGGAGGAGGGAGGGGAGGGCTTCGCAAGGAAATGGGGGGGGGAAGAAACCCCTACAGCCAGAGCCAAACGTCTAACTAGAGGTCCATGGGTGCCACACTTTGTCGAATTTCCATGGACAGCCCCGACTAAGGTATGTTAACTTATAGAGCGTTAAGACAGCATTGACACCTTTTTCCCATTAAACTACACTGGGGAGATCCACCTGTATAGTATTTCTTTTTTGGCGTAGAAAAGGCGGTATCAAACCAACAACTTGGTATGGTAAGGCCTTTGTTCATTTTCATGGATGCCCAGCAAGGCCAACTCAGGGGTCTTGGGGAAGGTCAGCCCAAGCCGGGTATTTAAGTGAAGATATTCGGCCAGAATTGGGACAGCCTAAGGCACTCCCAGAGCATATGCATATATGTCCCAAGATTCGATTTGTAGCGAGGGCAGTGAGGGTCTCTGGCAGGGTAGATCTTGGCCAAGATCTCTTTGTAAAAATTAGTTTGGATGAGCTTGTCACCCGCAGAGATAACCAGCTTGGGGCCTTGCTCCAGGCAGTCCTCCCAGTCCTCCCTCTCCAGTTCTGGGATATCGGCCTTCCATCTACCCCAGAGCGTATCCATTTTAAGAGAGTCTATTGGGAGAATGGTTCTATATAGGGCAGACAAAGGTTTGAAGAGATCCTCCAGCGGGTCGAACTGTAGGGTCGTGGGGTTAGGAAATTGAGCTCTGGTGGGATGTCTGTTGGGCGTACCAAAAATAGATCCAGCCAGGTAATGCATGGGCAAGGGTCAGCTGGTGGAATGACAGCAGGGTGCCCGTCGGCATGATGTCCCGCAAAGTTTTTATACCGAATCGTGCCCACACCTGTGGGTCTGGGATCGTCCTAAAGTGCGGCAGATTGGGGTTACCCCATAGGGGCTGGGCCGGAGACCAGCACCCCGTCCCGAGGAACCTGCGTCTGGCCACGCTACACGCCTTGATTGTCGCCTTTGTTGGCCCAGGGAGAGTAGCACAAGCCCTCACCCCCTATAAACCAAGTTTTGTAAGTCCTGCAATGAGCCCAGATGAGCCGCCTCCAGGCACACCGCCACATTAGATTGCCACGCCACAAACCACCAAGAAACGGTGACCAGCATAGCGGCCCAGTAGTAGACCCGCACATTTGGAAGAGCAAGGCCTCCCAAACTTACGGGTGATTGCATGTAGATTTGGCCAGTCTAGGGGTGGAGCCGTTCCATATGAAGGAGACAACACATTTATCCACCTCCCGAAAGAAGGACCCCTGGATCCAGACTGGGCTGTTCTTGAATATATAATTGAACTTGGGCAGAATCATAATTTTTAAGATATTTATGCGTCCCACCAAATTCAACGGAAGCCCAGACCACGATTGGCATCTCTCCCTCAGTAGACGGAGGAGGGGAAGCACATTCAAGGTATAATACTTACTGGGATCTCTAGCTACCGTCACCCCGAGATATTTAAATTCTGTAGCCCATTGTAACAGCATAGTACTGGGTGAGGGGGGCGCCTGAGCGTCCAAGGGGAAAAGGATCGATTTGGACCAATTTATACGGATACCCGAAAAGGAGCCAAATTTATTAAAGAGCGTGAGGTCAGCCAATAAGGACGGGCCTATGTTATTTAAGTATAGTAGGGCATCATCTGCGTAGAGGGAGATTTTTTCCTCTAGGGCACCAGTCCTCAAGCTCCGTATCTCAGGCGATTCTCGAATCATAATTGCTAGGGGCTCCAGAGCCAGAGCGAACATACTGGGTGACAGGGGGCACCCCTGCCGAGTGCCTCTATGCAGGGAGAAGGACTCTGAGACCCAGTCGTTCGTACGCACCCTGGCCCTTGGAGCCCTGTAAAGCAGCCACACCCATCTCAAGAACCTAGGGCCAAACCCAAAACACTGGAGCACCCCCCAGAGGAACTCCCACTGTACCGAGTCGAATGCCTTCTCGGCATCGAGAGAGGCAATCGCTCGGGACCCAGCACTATCATGGTTAAGGGATAGATTCAGGAACAGGCGCCTAATATTTATGTCAGTACCTTTACCCGGCATAAAGCCCGTCTGATCAACATGGGTCAGGGTAGAAATCACAGAGGTTAAGTGAGTGGCCAAGATCTTTGCCAGTATTTTGGCATCTACGTTCAGTAGAGAAATAGGTCGATACAACCCACACTACTGGGGGTCCTTACCCGGCTTGGGAATCAGGACAAGAACGGCCTCCTCCATGGACCCAGGAAGACAGTCTGCTCCCTTGAGCCCATCAAGGAGGGCCTTGAATTTAGGGGCAACAAGGTCAGCATGCTGCGAGTAAAACTTGGTGGGCAATCCGTCTGCGCCCGGAGTCTTGCCACTTTGAAGACTTCCGAATGCCGACTGGACCTCCTCTAACGATATGTCACCATCCAACATTGCCCTGTCCTCATCAGATAGGTTGGGAAAGGGGACTTCATCCAGATAGTCCCGCAGCTCAACCAGGGAGTGTTGGGACCTAGTAGCATAAACTTCCTGGAAAAATTCAAGGAATCTAGTGTTAATATCCTCAGGAGAGGTAAGTAACTGGCCCCGGGCATCCCGAATACAGGCTATATGCGTGGAAGCTGTTTGGTTCTTCGACCAGCCATGCCAGCAACCTCCCATTTTTATTCCCATATTTGAATAATTTTTGCTTAGAGTACAGCATAGACTGTTGGGTCTGCGCTACGTTTAAAAAAGACAGCTCCCTAAGCACCCCCTGCCACCTCCCATAATTGGCATCATCCGGGGTTTGGACATACACCGCCTCACACCTCACACACTCTGCCTCCAGTGCCTCGAGAGACCGGGATGTCTCCCTACACAGGGAAGCTATGCTGGAAATATAATTCCCCCTCATCACGGCTTTAAAAGCATCCCAAATAGTAGCCACCCCTGTAGAGTCCCCATTTAAATTCCAGATTACAAATAACTTCCATCATTTGTTCCTGCATCCTCTCATCCGTGGCCCGAAACCTGAACAGATGGCACAATTTCAATTTTGGAGGCCCCACCAGTGAGATATTGAGGATCGGAGAATCGGAGTATGGTCCGAGATCCCGCGGGGCAGATGCCTCACCTCCTTTGACCAGCCCAGAGCCCCAGAAGAGGCATAGGCCAGGTCAATGTGGGACAGCGCTCTGTATTATGCAGAGTGACATGTATACTCTCGCTCGTAAGGGTGATAGTGGCGCCACACATCCACCAGAGCAAAAGTGTCAGCCCAGGTTTGAAGATCTGTGTTAGATTGGGTCGTGGGGTGGAGTCTGTTCAAGTCCTGCGTGGGTACCAGATTAAAATCCCCAAGAATAAACACCTCCTGCGCATTAAACCCCATCACAATTTGCATAATATCATACAGTAATTGCACATTGGCAGGAGGTGGGAGGTATAACCCCACCAGCACCATACTCTTGTAGCAAAACATGCATAATCACAAACCTGCCACCAGGGTCGGTTCAGATGCCCAAGATATGTATCGGAAGGGACCTGTGGATCAGAACGCTAACCCCCCTGGCATAAGTAGAATAGGTTGCATGGTAGTGGGCACCCACCCATGCTCTCCGGATACCAAGTATACGCGAGCTGATTAAATGCGTCTCTTGAAGAATGCATATATGGGGATTGTATTTTTGCAGGAATTTAAATACCAAGGACCTTTTAGTAGCTGAATTTAGACCCCGGACATTCCAGGAAATAATGGAAAGGCTAGCCATCATCCACTACACAGGAATAAGAAGCCTGATCCACAGGTCCCCGATCCCCCCCAGGCCCCCGACAGGAGGGCTGCAGAGCGGGCACTGCACCATCCCCCCTCGACCAAGGCGGCATGAGACCTGAGAGCATAGCATGACTGCACCACACAGACGAGAGAACAGAACCCCAACAGACATAAAGCAACTCCAATAAAAACATAACTTTAAAAACCCCCATCAGCAACGGCAGAAGAAAATCCCACCCCCCTCCCCACACCCCCACCCAAACTCTGGGATGTATCATACCCCCCAAATCCAACATGAACTACCGCTATGAAGGGCGTGTGCTCATAGCAGGAGGTGTTACCCAGTAGGCAACTTAAGGCCACAGAGATGCTGGGAAAGTTGCATGAAGTGTCTCCTAGCCGCAACTAGGGGTATAAAACTTGGTTGCGAAGAAAAACTGGTAGTTAAGAAAACCTAGTAAGGGGACCATTGATCAAAAAGCCCCCCGTGGGGGTAGGCAGCATCATGAGCAGCAAGGCGGCAACAGGGCATATGGGTTTCTGTGACTACCCATGCCCGAAGGTACAGAAAATGTCAGCAGCGACTGAGTACATTCTCACCCAGGGTCACTCTCAGACATCACTCAGCATGTTCAGTTCAATTGACTCCGCAGGTGGGGTACATCCAGGGCAGGCTCCTAAACAGTTGGCATGGGAGTTCACGACCAGTTTATAGTAAGAGGTGCTCTCTGCACAACTCCCCTCAGGCAGCCCAAACAGTACATCAGATCCTTACCGCTAAGCCGCCTGAATTTGCGTAGGGGAAATATGGGGATATGCCGCTGTGCCACTCATGGGATTCCGGAGCGCCAGTACAGCGTGGGTCAGGGCAGATCCACCAGCCCCCACAAGCAGGTAAAGAACAGAAAATGGAAAATAACAGAAGGATATTGGCATCCATACAAACAAAAAGGAGGCAGGCACATAACCGGTGGTCTATCGGCGTGGAGGCAGGGATTCCAGCCAGGCAGAAGCATTCCATGGGGTAGTAAAGAACTTTAGAGTTTCTCCATCCTGCACTCTAAGTTTAGCTGGGAAGAGAATACTATATTTAATGTTCATCGCCCGCAACCCCACTTTCACCTGATCGAAGGATCTGCACATTTTCTGCGTTTCAAGTGAGTAGTCTGGGAAAAACATAACAGTGGCATTCTGGTATTTCAACTCGCCCACCCTGCGAGAAGCACGCAAAGCCTCGTCCTGGTCTCTAAAATTCAGAAGCCTGAAGATCAGGGTGCGCGGGCTCGCTCCAGGGGCCCCCGGTGTCGGGGGGACACGGTGTGCTCGCTCCACCGTAAAGTATGGAGAGAACTGCGCCTCCGGGAGCAGGCCTCTCAGCAGGTCCTCAAACTGTGGGGTTCTTCCCCTCCACTCCTTCAGGCAAGCCTAAGATGCGGAGATTGTTCCTTCTGTTCTTGTTCTCCGCATTGTCGACTTTGTACTGCAGGGCCCGGACCCTCGTGTGAAGAGTGCGGATGGGCTCCGTGTGTTCGGCGGTAAGATCTTCCATCCGCCCCACTCTGCTCGGCTTTCAAGACTCTCGAACGAAGCTTATCCAGGTCCTGGCGAATGAGACCAATGTCCAATTGGACGCCTCAATTTTGTTTGTCAGGGCGGCTTGGCACGTAGCGATAGCTGCCGTTACCTCCCGAAAGTAAATTCCCGCATCCTCCGGCTGTTCGTCCATCTCTGTCTGCGAGGCTATATTGCGCGCGCTCACAGGGGGGGGCCGCCACGTGAGGAGCCGTTTTTAGAGCTGGATCCGGGAAACAAAGCTTTTTCACCTTATGTCTTGCTCTGTAGGACATCCGGATCGCAGGTGGGTATTTTCTGCCCAAATAGTTTAGCAGGAGCACAGGTACGGGATAATTAGCCAGCAGAGCTCTAGTGCCCACATCCTCTCTGTTCACCATCTTGGACACGCCCCATGTTTACTCTTTTTAATTCATAATGGCAAGAGAAACTACCCAAATGATCCCGATCAAAGGTTTACATACCCCAGTTCTTAATACCATGTATTACCCCCTTTAACATCAATGGCAGCTTGAAGGCTTTTGTGGCATTTGTGGATGAGGCTCTTTATATTCTCAGATGGTAACGCTGCCCATTCCTCTTGTCGGAAAGCCTCCAGTTCCTGTAAATTCTTGGGCTGTCTTGCATGACCTGCACGTTTGAGATCTCCCCAGAGTGGCTCAATGATATTGAGGTTCGACTTGGCCTTGTGTTTTGGATCATTGTCATGTTGAAATGTCCAAGTACGTCCCATGCACAGCTTCTTGGTTGATGAATGCAAATGTTCCTCCAGTATTTTTTGATAACATACTGCATTCATCTTGCCAACAATTTTGACCAAATTTCCTGTGCCTTTGTAGCTCACACATCCCCAAAAAAAAAGCGATCCACCTCCGTACCTTTCATCATAGGCCTTGTTGACTCCTCTCCAAATGTAGTGTTTACAAGTGTGCCATAAAAAGGCAAAATTTTGGTCTCATCACTCCAAATGACTATGTGCCAGAAGGTTTGAAGCTTGTCTCCTGTGCTGTTTGCCAGATACTTTGTGGCAATTGCATAGTAATGACTTTCTACTGGCTACTCGACCATGCAGCCCATCTTTCTTCAAGTGCCTCCTTATTGTGCATCTTGAAACAGGCTGTCACGTACCTTTAAGCAGAGCCCGGAGTGCAGGGAGTGGCCTCTCGTAAACCTCTGACTCGAGAGACCCTGGTAGTGGTGACAGGGGCTCAGGAGCACAGAGGAGCACAAGTGCCTGACTGGATAGCAGGTGGTAGAGGCAGAAGACCGTTGAAGGAGGAGGTGTATTGTAGTCCGGTGTCAGAATGAAGGCAAAGGTGAGATGAGATTCAGCAGACAGCAGAAGGGTTCCTGTAGTCCAGCAACGGCATACAAGTGATTGCAGGAGGTGACAAACAACGGAGGGGTATTGTAGTCCAACAACGGATGCAGGTGCAATGGATAAGTGGAAGTGGAAGAGTCCAGTAGTCTGCAGCCAGAGGTAGAAGGCTACAAACGCAGAAGGAGTACAGCCAAATATAGCGGAGGACTGGGAGGTGTCCTGTAGTACAACAGCAAGCAACTTACAGTTGACGGATGGTGTAACAGTCCAGGTCAGGCACAGGCGGGCAGATCAGGTACAGAAACGGAATCCAGAAGAGTAGTCGGGTACAAAGCCAAAGTCGGGGAGGCAGGCAGCAAACAGCAGAGTCGGGAACAAGCCGGGTTCGATACGGATCAGGATACAGGTACAGGTACAGGTTCAGGTTCAGATACGGATCAGGATACAGGTACAGGTACAGGTACAGGTTCAGGTTCAGATACGGATCACCAGGAAGCACAGGAACGCTGTTGATCAGGCAGCAAAGCACTGAAGCATGGCTCCAGTTTAAATAGCGCTATTGGCGCCAATTTGCGTCAAACGGCCGCGCGCGCACGCGCACGTGCGCACCGCTGATCGCGGTAACGCTCCTGAAACTGGGCAAAAGATCTTCTGCGACTTTCGCCGCTCAGACGTCCGTGAGGAGGATCTTCCTGACACAGCCACAGCACATGTTTTCAGAGAGTCCTGTATTTCACTTAGTTATTTGTGGGTTTCTCTTTGCATCCCGAACAATTTTCCTGGTAGTTGTGGTCAAAATTAGATTTTCAACACTGCTGATTCACATTCTCAATTTTTTGGATATCTTTTTATATCCCTTTCCTGTTTTATACAGCTCAACTACCTTTTCCTACAGATCCTTTGAAAATTCTTTTGCTTTTCCAATGACACAGAATCCAGAAAAGTCTGTCAGGAGTCCAGAAACGCTTTGACCTTTTATACACACACTAATTACAGGAAATCAGATCACAGGTGGGGATGGTTACCTTTTAATAGCCATTCAAACCCCTTTGTGTCAACTTGTGTGCGTGTTATCAGGCCAAAATCACCAGTGTATGTAAACTTTTGATCAGAGTAATTTGGGTAGTTTCTGTTGCCATTATGATTTAAAAAGAGTAAACATTGACTTCTGTACGTCACGAAGCCCCATACTAGCATACCGCTTATTCTGACGGAGCTGGACCGCTTTGGTAGCTACAGTAATTTTAAACTTAACATCACCAAAACAGAAGCCCTCAACATTTCGCTACCCCAGCAGGAGCCGACGGCCCTCCAGAAAAAAATTCCATTTCGGTGGCAGTCATGCTCAGTTAAATACCTAGGGACTGAAATCCCTAGGGACATACAGGACATTTATTCCTTGAACTTTAGCCCACTGCTGACCAACATTAGGCGTTCTCTCGAATCATGGCACAAATTGAAGCTCACCTGGTGAGGGAGGATGAACGCCATTAAAATGGATATATTGCCTAAAGCTTTATAGTGGTTTCAAACATTACCCATACTCCTCTCCCTCCGCTCCACGATAATTAAATTTATATGGCTAAATCACCCTTCCAGATTAAAGCATAAAGTCCTCTGTGCCCCCAAACTCAGAGGTGGTACCGGCTTACCCGACTTCCAACTGTATCACACGGCGTCCTTATTGTCCAGACTTCTGGAATGGTTCCCGAGACCCCTGTTTAAACCCTCAGTTGCTATTGAACAAGATATGGCCCCAGTTGACCTCAGAGCCCTCCTATGGGGACACCACGTCAAGTTTCGCTCGCTTCGACAGATTTCCACACCAAAGTTGGCAGTCCTGACCAAATGGTATGAGACGTCTTGTAAACTCGGCCTTTCTACGGACCCCAGTCCTCTCTCCCCCCTCTTTGATAATGCTCACCTACCCACTTACCTCTCAGGAACACGCAGAGCTCTCAATGCCATTACCCTCGACCTGTTTGGACTGGCTTTCCAGGCAATCCCTAAACCAATTTTGTCGGTCGTTACACACCTCCGGTAATATCCATAGGCCGCTCACCCTGTTTGAGGAACTCTGCACCCTCCCACACACTCCTAAACATACCTTATCTCTCCTCTATAAAGATATCCAAACTTCCACCTACACCTCTCTTCCACTATACACTCACAAATGGTCCAGTGACTTGGCGCGGAGATTACCCCAACGCAATGGCAAACAGCCTTTATACTTACCCACCAATCCTCGAGATCAGGATTCACTCAGAAGAAGAATTTCAAACTGATTTTGCGGTGGTATAGAGTTCCAGTCTCGGTGCACAAGATGTTCCCCGGATCAACGGATATGTGCTGGAGATGCCACGGAGGAAAGGGAACATTTCTTCTTCACACATGGTGGGAATGTGCTATGGTCCGTCCTTCCTGGGATAAGGTTTTTGAAACGTATAATGCTATGTATCAGACTGCCTTGTCCCCTTCGCCCTTGGTCGCACTCCTGTCCATCATACCGGGCTCCATTAAGTCGCACAAAAACTGCCTCCTCAGATTTCTTCTCTCTGTGGCCAGCCATAATATCACCCTTTACTGGAAAAAGGATTGTACCCCGTCTATAGTTGGATGGGTCGACATCCTTAATGATATGATGGTCATGGAGGAGATACAGGCGAAGGTTGACGACAGGTATGACAAATTCACCACACTGTGGTCCATATGGCGCCACCACTCAGCTTCGGAAGACTTTCTGGGTGGTCTGCGCCCATGAGGCGAAATGTGTTGAGCTGTGGATTTGAATACCATCTAGAGGGTTAAACTGAACAGATGTCGGACCTTCTTGTTGCCCATATATATCAAAATGTTACCAGCTTTTCTCCTTACCTACGGGTTAACCCTTGCCAGCTGTTAGAGCGCTACTATGAGATTGGCATTGGGGGTTGACACGAATTGCTGATGTCACGCCACAAGACGTTTGTTATTTGTTATATGTTTTGTTTACTGTTAAAGAGCTATGGGCCCTAAGACCACTGATAATGCTACCGTCAGTAATCACACATGCCACAGAGCCGCGGGGCCCCTACCTTGCTGCCTTGCTACCTTGCTACCTGGCTCTATGAAACTTGCCTTCTTTAGGGTTTCTATCTACCTTTACTTTTCCCCTCCCTCCCCACCCCCCTCCTCCCTGCCCTCCTTGTCAACCTACCTCTCCCTCTATCTGGGATAAAAGATAGAAGTTAATGTGTAATGTTACACATAATGTTCTGACATACTTATGTACTTAGGTACTATTTTTGTAATTTTGTATCACTCAACTTTCATTAATCTTGCAAATAAAAAATATATTCAACCTTAAAAAGAGTAAACGCAGCTGATAATGGCTTCAGCCAAACCCTAACCATGGGTGAAATATTTTTGTGTTATTCATATTCTCTAAAAAAATGGCTAAGAAATCATAAATCCTGCAATTTTGCCATCATGTAATGACCGAAATTTGATCGATAAATCATTCAACTGACATTAATCAATTTTTAGTTCGCTTTGTCACATATGCCCAGTGCAAACTGTTCGGGAGAGATGGGCCTGTTTCACATTAAACTTTCAATTTATCGTTCGTTCAGCCGAAGTTTTCCAAACTTTTTACTTCGATTTTGCATCTCAAAAATGTCACAACCAATTTTCAATTTGAAAGAAGAAAAATAAACTGTCCAGATTTTCAAACTATTTTTCATCTAGTGTATGGCCACCATAAGTCATTTACATCGGTCTCTGCACCAGAGAAGCTTACATTCTAATGTTACCTACACAGTCACACACACACTATAATTAAATATTTCCAACTTTAAAAAAAAAAAACATACTTCGCTTTTATTTTCTCCATTATACTTACCTAGGTGGATGCAGCATGGGACCGATGCTGCATTGGTCCCCCGCTGCCTTTGCACTGAGAATCGAGTGATCGAACACCGCCGATGGCTCGGTTCTCAGTTCCCCGAGCAGGGAGCTGCTGCCTGTCAGTCAGCAGCTCTCCGCTCTGCCCCTTGCGCTTACTGGAGCGCTGAGCTGTGGAGGAGTGGGGAGCAGCCATCTCAGGCTCTCAGCGACTCGCTGAGAGGGTTATCAGCCCAGGCACCTGGCAGAGTTGGACTTTGTCATGACGTGGTGCCTGAACTTATTCCCGTGATGTCAGCAGAGAGCAGACTTCAGAAAACAGGTCACTGGAGTTCAAAATTATTTCATTCCTGTGACCCGTAGGAGAAGCCCAGCCAAACAAGCTCAGGCTGGACTTTTTCTCCTTCAAGTTGTATCAATGTGTTAAATTTAGTAAGAAAAGATGCAATTTGGTCTGTTTATATAAAATACCAATATACAGTAAGAGCCCGTTCACACTGAGGCAGCACGACTTTCAGCGCGGCTGCCTCAGGCAACCGGGATCCGACTTTAGCGGCGGCTTGTGAAATGACTTCTGTATAGAAGTCAATGCAAGTCGCCCCAAAAGTCGTACAGGAACCTTTTTCTAAGTCGGAGCGACTTAAGTAAATTAGAACAGTTCCATTGCATAGAGCGGGACGCGACTTGTCAGGCGGCAAAGTCGCCTGACGGGTCGCCCCTGTGTGAACCGGCTCTAAGTAAAAGGGTAAGGAAGGCTTTTATTTTACATTAAGGTCCCTTTCAAACTGGGTGGACTCTGCTCCAATCAGTAGGGGTCTGTGAGTTGATTACCTGCTCAATGGAGGGGGGCAGGTGGATGACACAATATTGTAACTGTACCTTGACTTCGCTATCTACTCAGTTTAACCATCTCAGGGAAGATGTGTCTATTATGCGCCAGAATATGCAGAAAGTACGTGAGTGAACATCTGCAGTGGAGAGGTGGGTGGCTACTTTGGAGGAAGAGATGAGTCTAATGCAGAAAGATTTTAAGGAAATGGGTGTGCAGTTGGGTCACAATGCAAATTGCATGGATGACCTTGAGAATAGACTCAGAAGGAATAATGTGCGAATCCTTGGTATACCTGAAGGCCTAGAAGGGGAGAAGCCAACAGAATGAATAGAGCAGTGGTTGTTGGAAGTTTTCGACAAACAAAACTTTACCCCTTTCTTCCCTGTGGAGAGAGCCCATCGTATTCCTGCTAGACCCCCACTTCCGGGTAAATATCCAAGGCAATTTATCCTAAAAATGCTCCATTACAGAGACAAAATATTATCACTGGCTCGTATTAAGGGCACCATTGAAGTCAATGGATCTAGAATCTCCTTTTTTCTGGACCATTCTGCTGAGGTTCAAAAGCAAAGAGCTCAATTTAAAGATGTTAAAAGGTGACTCTGTGATATCCAAGTTCAATATGCCATTCTTTATCCTGCCAAATTAATATTCTAGCTAGAGGAGAAACTTTTTTCTTTGATAATTCTAAGGCATCGGCATCTTGGCTTGACAAAAATGAGCAATATATGTCATCGCTTGTTGGCAGCACTGATGCTGTGCAAGGAAACTGAACTTTTTATGAATGAATTGAAAGGATAGTGATTGAAAATATGGAAAAACTAAAAATTAAAAAATTTTATTTTACATTAAGGTCCCTTTCAAACTGGGTGGACTCTGCTCCAATCAGTAGGGGTCTGTGAGTTGATTACCTGCTCAATGGAGGGGGGCAGGTGGATGACACATCCTTGTCTGTTCAGTTTCAGCAGAGCAGACATGGACAGAGCCCTCTCTGCTCTATGGGCAGCTGGGAGTTTACACTTGGCTAACTCCAATTTCTTCAGAAATAAATATAGAGAGGGTCTTAATCAGCATTTGTTTTTGTGGTCATTAACTCTTTAACCACTTAAGGACTGTCTCACACCACTGTACGTCGGCAGAATGGCACGGCTGGGCACAAGCATGTACCTGTACATTGCTTTTTAAGTGCCCAGCCATGGGTTGGGAGCACGCCAGCGGCGGCGAGCTCCCAACCCGGTCCTGAGCTCCGTGGCTGTGGGACCAGTGGACCTGATTGCCACTGGTGTCCCACGATCGGGTCACAGAGCTGAAGAATGAGGAGAGGTCTGTGTAAACAAACCTCTCCCCGTGCTTCCCTGTGTGGCTGTCACCGATCGTCTGTTCCCTTTTATAGGGAAAGACGATCAGTGATGTCACATGCCAGGCCGCTACGCCCCCCTACAATAAAAAAAACACATAACGTCATACATAACGCCTAGACACTGCCCCCTAGTGGTTAACTCCTCCACTGCCAGTGTCATTTACACAGGAATCAGTGCATTTAAATAGCACTGATTGCTGTATAAATGACAATGGTTCCAAAAATGTGTCAAAAATGTCCGATGTGTCTGCCATAATGTCGCAGTCACAATAAAAATCGCTGATCGCCGCAATTACTAGTAAAAAAAATATATATTAATAAAAATGCTATAAAACTATCCCCTATTTTGTAAACGTTATAACTTTTACGCAAACCAATCAATAAACCAATCAATAATCGCTAACTGCTATTTTTCACATGGGGCCGACGGCTTCCTAGACGACCGCATGCGGGGGGAAGGGGGACAGTCCTGCGTAACAGCGGCACCAAAGTGCCATTTCCCTGCTCAAGTCAGGTTGTCCCATGGCGTCAGGGATATTTATTATAGCAAAAAGTAAAAAATATTACTTTTTTTTTTCAAAATTGTCGCTCTATTTTTGTTTATAGCGCAAAAAATTAAAACCGCAGAAGTGATCAAATACCACCAAAAGAAAGCTCTAATTGTGGGGAAAAAAAGGACGCCAATTTTGTTTGTCAGTCAAAGGGACGCAGTGCCGAATCGCAAAAAAGTGCCTGGTCCTTTGGCTGCAAATTGGTCTGGGCTTAATTGGTTAAGTGCCATGTTTTTCACTTTATTTTTCAGGACAGGGACCCCAGTATGCGTAGAATTTGATACATACGTTTTTACTGTATGGTCGACGAACAAGTGTATACCTCTTGATCTTACAGTACAGGATACAGGCTTGATATTTGTAGACCTGGTTATAGGCTAGTACCTTCAGGGGATTAGACACTACCAAGGCTTTTGCAGGCACGCTCACTGGGTGCCTCCTTATAACCCTACCCCACTCCGTGAAACCTCAATTTTCTGCTATTGTCCCAAGGCGACTGAAAACTTCTCCTTTATATAAAAAAAAAAATATCACTCTTAGCTTAACTCGTTTATTATTTTAACTTTGAGTTCTTCAATCAACTCTTTTAATACAGCAATAGAAGCAATACATCAGGACCAGTGCAACCTCAATAAAACCTTGGGAACTGTACCTGAATCCCACACCAAGGAGACAGACTGTAATCTTGCTTTGGGAATTTGGATACGCCATGGGCATATATAATGTGTGTAGTTAGCTGCATTAAGGTAATAAACCTTCTGCATGCAATCCCCCTCCCCTGCCCCCTCTTATGCTTACCTGATCTCAATCCAGCAATTTGCATGTGAGCAGTGGCTCTCCCAGTTCTCTCCCTTCTCATTATCAAAGACAGCAGTGATAGCCATTGGCTCCTGCTGCTGTCAATCACAACCAGTAAGGAAAAACAGTGAGGAAAAACTAAAACAAATTTGAGCAGATTTACCCTCTCAATGACAAGACATTTTTTTGAGATATCGCACTGCGTAACTTTAACTTAAAATTGCACAGTCATGCGACATACACAAAAAAAATTACATCCTTTCTTTCCTTTTTTTTGCTATAATACATATCTCTAAAAATACATACATATCCCTAAAAAGCTAATTTCTTCATCAGTTTAGGCCAATATGTATTCTTTTGCATATTTTTGGTAAAAAAAACCCGCAATAAGCGTGTATTGATTTGAGTTATAGCGTCTACAAAATAGGGGATAGATTTATGGCATTTTTTATTTTTTTACTAGTAATGATGGCGATCTGTGATTTTTAGCAGTACTGCAACATTGCGGCAGACAGATCTGACACATTTTTGGGACCATTGACATTTGTACAGAGCACAGAGCTATAAAAATGCACTGATGACTCTGTAAATGTCACTAGCAGGAAATGGGATAACACTATGGGGCAATCAAGGGGTTAAATGTGTTCCCTTGTGAGTGTTTCTTACTGTATGGGGATGGGACTGACTTGGAAAGAGACATCGCTGTTTGTAATTACTACGAACAGCAGATCTCTCTCTTCTCTCCTGTCAGAACAAGGATTTGTGTGCTTGCACACACAAATCCCCTTTCTAGCTCTCGTGTCCATGATTGCAGGTGGCTGGCAGCAAACCACCAGCTGGCCACACGCATCGGGTCCCCCGCTGTGCAGCGGGCACGTGCATGCTATTGCTCTTAAAGGAGCCGCCGTATGGGGTTTTGCGTGAACATGCCACTTTGCCGAGGTATATCTATGTGAGCTGGTCGGCAAGTGACTAAAGGTTCTCTTTACTTTCGTATGCCCGCCAATTACAGTAATTACCTTCAGCTTTTCACTTTTGTGTTATGTCCTAAAACAAGTCATGATACAGATCTCCAGAACCTGTCTGATTTTTGTTTATATGCTCAGTATGTGGTTCAGAGCCTGGTCGGCTGAAAATACCCGTAAAAGATACTTCATACTTATGCCCTTTAACCCTTTAACGTTCAGTCAGTGGTTTTAAAGGGTACAGTTCTGAACTTTTCCCCTCACCTCATTCTTCCCTCAAACCAACCAAAATCTGCTCAAGGACGGTCAGATTTGCAGATTGCCCTGCACCATCTCTTGCTCCAGGTGTAGTTGTTCTAGTACCTCTAGAGGACAGGTTCAAAGGATTCTATTCAAGCCTGTTCATGGTAATACAACCCAAGAAGGTTATTTGACCTGAAATCCCTAAAGAAGTACTTTCTAGTTACAAAGTTTCATATGGAATCAGCAAGCTCAATTATTGCCTCTCTGAAACGAGGGAATACCTGGCACATCCAGGATGTCTATCTGCATATCTCAATTTACCCACCACATCAGCGTTCTCTGCATTTTGCAGTAGAAGACAAAGATTTTTAGAGGGAAGTGTCTAGGCTTAGCATGTGAGAGGAGAACGCTGTAGCACTGTTCTCCCGCCGACGATCAGCTGGCTATTAGTGAGACATAGGGGAGGAATACACCTGGCTTTCCACTGCTCCACAAACTGGTTACTGGAGATTTATGTGTCTCTGTTTTTCACTGATAAGTTGCTGAGCTGCTGATAACCCTGCTGATAACCCTGACCTAATAAACCTCCTCCTTTAATCCTTACCGGCCGCATTGTTAGAGGGGCAGTCTGTGTGTGGTTTGCTGTGTTTGGCTTTTGCTAAGCTAATCTACTGACTACATTTCCCAGTGTGCATCTTGCATCATGCAGTCTTATCCGGTTACAAGAGCAATGGGGAAGCGTCTCAAGGAGGCTGGAACAAGTGGAACATCAAGAGAGAAAAGTATAAAAGAAAGTGCTGTTCAGCCCTCGCTCCAGGCAGGGAAAAGGGACAGAGGAAAAGATGCAGCTGCAAGGCTGGAAAGGTTTTTTTGGAGTGAGAATTGGGACGCAAATAGAATGCCTAATATGCCTGGTGTGTCTAACTCTTCTAATATTTCTGATGTAATAAAAGGCAAAGTGAGAGATGAAGTGGAGATGGAGGAGGTGATGAGGACGGAGAGAAATTAAAAGGGGAAGGCTGACTCATATGAGATAATGGAGGTGGCAATACAGACAGAGCAGAGTGGGGCTGCTGGACAGATGGAAAGAGTAGAGAAAGAAGGGGGCAATGTCTCAGGTGTTGTTGCTCTGCTTGCCCAAGCTGAGTTGAAGAGAGAACCAACAATTAAGGATGTGTTCCTGGCAGTACAAAATTGTAACTGTACCTTGACTTCGCTATCTACTCAGTTTAACCATCTCAGGGAAGATGTGTCTATTATGCGCCAGAATATGCAGAAAGTACGTGAGTGAACATCTGCAGTGGAGAGGTGGGTGGCTACTTTGGAGGAAGAGATGAGTCTAATGCAGAAAGATTTTAAGGAAATGGGTGTGCAGTTGGGTCACAATGCAAATTGCATGGATGACCTTGAGAATAGACTCAGAAGGAATAATGTGCGAATCCTTGGTATACCTGAAGGCCTAGAAGGGGAGAAGCCAACAGAATGAATAGAGCAGTGGTTGTTGGAAGTTTTCGACAAACAAAACTTTACCCCTTTCTTCCCTGTGGAGAAAGCCCATCGTATTCCTGCTAGACCCCCACTTCCGGGTAAATATCCAAGGCAATTTATCCTAAAAATGCTCCATTACAGAGACAAAATATTATCACTGGCTCGTATTAAGGGCACCATTGAAGTCAATGGATCTAGAATCTCCTTTTTTCTGGACCATTCTGCTGAGGTTCAAAAGCAAAGAGCTCAATTTAAAGATGTTAAAAGGTTACTCTGTGATATCCAAGTTCAATATGCCATTCTTTATCCTGCCAAATTAATATTCTAGCTAGAGGAGAAACTTTTTTCTTTGATAATTCTAAGGCATCGGCATCTTGGCTTGACAAAAATGAGCAATATATGTCATCGCTTGTTGGCAGCACTGATGCTGTGCAAGGAAACTGAACTTTTTATGAATGAATTGAAAGGATAGTGATTGAAAATATGGAAAAACTAAAAATTAAAAATGCGATAGAAGGTGATGAAATGTGATTGTGATCTGTACTATAAGGAGGAGGGGACAGGGAGGGGAGAAAATGCTTTTTTTTTTTTTTTTTTTGTTTTTTTTTACCCTTTTACTCTTTCTTTCCCTTCCTTGTCCCATCCCTCCCTGTTCTTCTTCTTCTTTTTTTTTTTTTTTTTTTATATAGGCGTGAGCCCCTGCTTTTGTTTTTGTACTAGCAATAGCACAATAACTCCTCCTCATCAGGGCTCAAGCCTGGATGGATTTTTTCCTTCTCCCCTTTATACACCTTCCTGCGGGAAACAATGTTTTTTTTTTTTTGTTTTTTTGTTTTTGTGTGTGTGTGTGTATGGGCGACAATCTATATGTTGGTGTACTATTTTGTTTGTGTCTGTTACAGTATGACATGCTTAAGATATCAACTGAATGTTGGACAGGTATTTTGGGGATCATGTGGACAATATGGGCACTAGATATTGACAGGGAGAAGGGGAAATGAGGAAGAAAAATAAAAAAAGGGAATAAAAGAACCTTCACATAAAAAGACCTCAGAAAAAATGTGGGTTCAATTGGACTTTTTAGGCATAAAGAAAGTTGTAAACACAACCGGTATATTCAAAAAGAATTATTTCTATTTATTTTTAAAAAAAGAAAGACAATTTAAAAAGAACAGGGAAAAGTTCAATTTCCTTTTTACACAAAAAAAGGGGAAATGTTTCCTACTTAAAACTACACATTTAAGACCTAATTGACATCCTATCAAACATAATAACAACCATTTCAAATTTCCAAAAGGGAAAGAAAAAAAAAACAAAATATATATCTATACAAATGAGGGATCAAGGATATCAATCATACAGTCAACGGTTACATATATTTTTGGTGCTCTACAAAAAAATTGGAAAAAACATACATCTATAAACATTCGTATAAATAAAATACATATATCCAAGTATATATAACATATTTTGTTATATCACTCATCAAGGTACTAAGGTGTAAAAAAAAAAAAAAAAAAAAGGGGGGGGGGGGAGAAAAGGGGATTTTTCCTGAGACCACAATGTGGTCTCAGGAAAAATCCCCTTTTCTTCCCCCCCTTTTTTTTTTTTTTTTTACACCTTAGTACCTTGATGGGTGATATAACGAAATATGTTATATATACTTGGATATATGTATTTTATTTATACGAATGTTTATAGATGTATGTTTTTTTTTTTTCTTTCTAGTATTTTATACACATATATGTTTTTCTTCTTTTACTCATTTATATTCTCTCCTTAGAATTCAGAACATTATTATCAGCTCCTGAAGAAGTGTCATCGTAGATACGAAACATGTAGAGCACCAAAAATATATGTAACCGTTGACTGTATGATTGATATCCTTGATCCCTCATTTGTATAGATATATATTTTGTTTTGTTTTTCTTTCCCTTTTGGAAATTTGAAATGGTTGTTATTATGTTTGATAGGATGTCAATTAGGTCTTAAATGTGTAGTTTTAAGGAGGAAACATTTCCCCTTTTTTTGTGTAAAAAGGAAATTGAACTTTTCCCTGTTCTTTTTAAATTGTCTTTCTTTTTTTAAAAATAAATAGAAATAATTCTTTTTGAATATACCGGTTGTGTTTACAACTTTCTTTATGCCTAAAAAGTCCAATTGAACCCACATTTTTTCTGAGGTCTTTTTATGTGAAGGTTCTTTTATTCCCTTTTTTTATTTTTCTTCCTCATTTCCCCTTCTCCCTGTCAATATTTATATTCACAAAGTGATAATTAGGACGCGGCATTTTTTCTATCAGTGTATCCACAGACACCACCCTGTGATAGATACACACTTGTTCAATTTTTTTTTAAATATGGGCACTAGGTCACGTGTGTATAATGGCTAGTAAGATCGGAATATGGTCATGGAATATTAGAGGGATTAAGAACCCTATTAAAAAGCATGCTATGTTTAACCACTTGCTTACTGGGCACTTAAACCCCCCTCCTGCCCAGACCAATTTTCAGCTTTCAGCGCTGATGCACTTTGAATGACAATTGCGCGGGCATACAACATTGTACCCAAATGAAATTTTTATCATTTTTTTCCCACAAATAGAGCTTTCTTTTGGTGGTATTTAATTACAGCTGGGAGTTTTATTTTTTGCTAAACAAACAAAAAAAGATGCAAAAAAAATAAAAAATAAAAATCATGTTTAATAGTTTGTTATAAAATTTTGCAAACAGGTCATTTTTCTCCTTCATTGAAGTGCGCTGATAAGGCGGCACTGATAGGCTGCACTGGTTGGCACTGATAGGCTGCATTGGTGGGCACTGATAGGCTGCATTGGTGGGCACTGATAGGCTGCATTGGTGGGCACTGATAGGCTGCATTGGTGGGCACTGATTGGCATAGTTAAGGCGGCACTAATAGGCACAGATAAGGCAGCACCGATGGGCACAGATAAGGCGGCACAGATGGGCACAGATAAGATGGCACGGATGGGTGGCACGGATGGGTGGCACTGATAGGTACCACTGATAGATGGGACTGATGGGCACTGATAGGTGGCACTGATAGGTGGCTCTGATAGGCGGCACTGCTGGGCACTGATGGGCAGCACTGCTGGGCACTGATGGACGGCACTGCTGGGCACTGATGGGCACTGGTAGATGACACTGATGGGCATGGATATGTGGCACTGGGGTGCAGCACCTTTGTTGAGGCAGATTGTGGGCACTGCTGGGTGGCACTGTGGGCACTGCTGGATAGCACTGTGGGCACTGCTGGGTGGCACTGACGGGGGGCACTTATTTTTTAATGAGGTGGCACTGGCAGGGGGCAGGTGGGCACTGGCAGGGCTGGCCGTGATCGGGACTAATGTCCCGATCACGGCCGCCGGTGATCGGCTCTTTTTTTTTCTCCTCGCGCTGTCAGCGCGAGGAGGAATAATATCCGATTACCGGCTCCGTTGTATCACATGATCAGCTGTCATTGGCTGACAGCTGATCACGTGATAAGGGGTCGGGATCGACTGCTTGCTCGGATCAGTGATCAGGCGAGTCTCATAGACTCGCCAATCACAGAGCGCGCCGCGCACGCCCCTCAGGGGGAGCGCAGGCCGCTCGTGCACGGGACGACATCAATAGACGTAATCCCGGCAAAGGAGGTCCGCGCTGTAGCTGTCATTCGGCTATAGCGCGGGTCTCAGGTGGTTAATAAACTGGTCCAGCATGACCCTTTGATTGTTTCCTTTCAGGAAACACACTTAACTAAAGATACTGTTAGCTTATTACAGAATAAAAAGTACACCACTCAATACCATTCGGTATATTCAGCTTATGCAAGAGGAACAAGTATATTAATTTCCTCAAAAGGTTCAGTTTTCCTGCAGGCAAGCAAGGATAGACTCACAGGGTAGGTTTGTCTTGCTGGTATGTACACTATTTTCTATGCAATGTATTTTGGGGTCTATTTATATCCCTCCTCCATATAACAGTGAATTAATGCGACAGATAGGGTTGATATTGGCTGATAATCCAGGGACCCCCATGTTTATTATGGGGGACTTCAATAATGTATGCAATCCCAGCATGGATAGATATCCAGCAGGCCCTAATGTGAATACTACATTCTACAATTATATTCAGGAGCTTGGACTGTATGACATATGGCGGCTTAGGAATTCCTCTTCTAAAGAATATTCTTGTTGCTCTGGTACTTATTAGACACAATCAAGGTTAGACATGTTCTTGGGGACAGACTCAGCTATTGTTTGGGTTTCTGATGTTCATTACTTAACGAGAGATTTATCAGATCATTCACCGTTAGTAGTAATACTAGATAAAATAAAGCCTAAAATTAGGTCTAACTGGAGAGTTCCTGCTTTCTGGTTTAAAGTTCCTCATCAGGGGTCTGGCCTTAGTCAAATTTTTTTAAAGTAATAATAACTCAGCATTACCTCAGGTAGTATGGGACACCATGAAGGCATTTTTGAGAGGATTATTGGTTAAGGCCATAAGCGTCTACAAAAAAGCAAGTAGAGAACGGGAATCGCTGTTAGCAGTAGAGGTGCAGCAGAAAGAAGTTCAGTATATTCAGAGTCCTACTACCTCTAATCGTAGGGTGTGGAAGGATGCACAATTACTATATAAACAGACTTCTATGAAAAAGGCTGCACGGTCTGACTTTTTGTCTAGATGTCGCAGTTTTGAAGGAGAAAAATCAGGAAGAATGCTATCAGTAATAGCAAAATCCCAAGAAGATAGTAAAATTATTTCCGCTATTTGTACAGTGCAGGGAGATATTATCAGATATTATAAATAATGCGATCCTTTGTTAATTTTTATAGTAATTTATATCAAAACAAAGTTAACTGTTCCGAGACAAGACTTAGAGAATTTTTAGAACCTTTAAAACTCCCCTCTCTTTCTGAAAACGATAAACTGGGAGCTCCTCTGATATTGGAGGAGTTGATTAAGGCAGTGGAAGAAAGTCCAAATGATAAACCCCCCGGGTATTGACTGGTTACCTTCAGAAGTATATAAACAATATGGTGAGGTTTTGCTTCCAGAATTATTGAAGGTCCTTAACCAGGCTTTGGAATCTTTCAGGCTTCCAGAATCTGAGGGATGCTTGTATTATTGTATTACCAAAGCCTGGAAAGGACCCTTTGGCTCGGGAATGTTACCGCCCAAAATCATTGTTGAACTCGGACGCTAAGATTCTAGACAGGGTCCTGGCTAAAAGACTAAGTAGACATATGCAAATACCAACTGATAACACTGGGACGAGAGAGATTTTGTCACTCTGCGCTGCGAAAGCTTTCGACAGTGTCGAGTGGACATATCTGTGGGAGGTGTTGGGTTTGTTTGGCCTGGGGGACAAGTTTATAAGGTGGATCAGGATGCTGTATGCCACTCTGAGGGCATGTATGCAAATAAATGGCACGGTTTCACAATTTTTTCCACTATACATAGGAACGAGACAGGGGTGTCCCCTGTCTCCTTTACTATTTGCATTGGCCCTTGAACCACTGGCCGAGGCTGTTCGACAGGCGGAATCTATTTGTGGAT